>NC_039359.1:149703730-150387413 GCF_003573695.1 Papaver somniferum
TACTGTTAACAATTTCTAACAACAAGTTTAAATTGGTGAAATCATTTTGTGACTTGTTACATATACTGGAAGAGACTTGTTACATATACTGTTAACTATATGTAAAATCCTTTAATCCTTTTGTGAAAATTTAAAGTGATTGATTAAGAATTTTTCATAATTTCTTGCAATACTGTTAACATTGAAGAAATGGCTAGAAGAAGAAATACATCCGAACAACCGACTACTATTAGAATAATCAAAATAATTGCTGGAAGAGAAAGAGGTGAAATGGGAGAATCTACTAGAATGAGAAATAATAGAGAAAATCAAATTCAAGCGCCAATTCAACAAACACTAGTTCAAGAGAGGAATGCAGATTATGACAGGGTGAGCGTACACACTTGGCGATCAAATTTAGCAGAAGAAACAGAATAAGAACAACAAAATAGAAATTATAGACAGGAAGAGAGAAATCAAGAAGCAGATGAAGGAATAATTCATGGAGGTGAGAAAATTGGAGCTTTAGAAACATTGAGACGAAGAATACATGAACAAAGAAGAGCTGAGGCAGAAGAACGTGCGAATTTAACAAGGCAAAATCACAAATTAAGGATGGAGAATATAAGACTACAGAATAGAAGATCGAGAAGTAGTACAAAATCATATTCATGATCGACTAGAAGAGAAATGAGGCGAAATTCACCCACAATCAATGCTGGAAACAATATTCAAGAAGAAATATCAAATCCTAATGAAGAATATCGCAAAAATAGAGAAAGAACTGATGATCGTTACATTCCACAAAATGAAACTTTTGATGATGGGCAATTGGAGGAAATCAAGAGAACGGACAAAATCAGGGACAAAATAACCAAGATGGCGAAGGAAATCAAGAGGAAGGAAGAAAAGTTTTACATGTGAGAGAAACCCAAACAAATCAACAGACAATTGGAGAAGAAATTGAAAGACATTATACTGAACAAGTACGTTTAATCTGCGAACGTGAAAGATTGAGAGCGGAAATGGAAGAACAAGAGCTTCAGGAGACAATTCGCCAGAACAATCATGGCAATCGAGAAAGAAGGCGTACACAAAACCGGAATAACGACAATCTCAATGAGGAGTATAATAGAGTAAAGAGGATGGATGAAAGACAGCGAATTGAATTGATAAGGAATGAACAAAATTATGGAGGGGAAAATGAAAGACATCATCATTTGCGAATTCAAGATAGAGATGAGGAAGAGAATTGCAGAAGAAGACGAGATGAGGATAATGAAGAAGAGATGAAAAATTTCGCGAGAGAATATAGACGTGAACGCAGAAGAAGAGAAGCAAAATTAAAGAGACCAATGGATCAAGATTCAGGTGTAAATAAACAAATCTTGAAAGAATTAGAAGAAATGAGAGGAATGATGAATAACAGAGGAGAAGTAGGTAGAAGACAATTGAATGAAGCAATAGAAGAAGCTGCGAAAACTCCATTTACAAGGGAAGTACAATTAGGAGGAATACCACCGAAATGAAATTTGCCCGCATTAACCAGCATTTTTAATGGAACAGCTTGTGCAATTCAGCACATTAAAGCCTATGTGAGGTGCATGTTACAATGGGAAAATCATGATGCGGTATTGTGCAAATATTTCGCATCCAGCTTAACAGGAGAAGCGTTAAAATGGTTTGAAGGTTTACCAAAGAATACAATAACCTCCTTCAATCATTTGCAGACTACATTCTTGGGGCATATATAAGTAATAATTCCTCACGACCTGGTATAGAAGATGTGTTTGGATTAAAACAAAGGATTGGCGAAAGTTTGAAACACTTGACTAAAAGATGGAGAACTATGTGTAGCGAAATGGCTGGCCGTGTAGATGAGAGATATCTCATATTATCATTTATCAATGCTATGTTTGCAACAAACCTATTGTATGTCCAAATTTTCAGAGTCAAGAATACCATTAGAATGACTGAATTGCGAGAACTTCAAGAAGAATATATTTCTCTAGAGGAAAGGCAAAATGAAATGGAATCATATCCAGTTGCGAACACCAGCTCACAAAATAAACACATTGGTGAATACTTCGCAAGTACAACAAGAGAAGGTGATAAGTAACAATCAGCAGAAATTGGTAGTTATGGGGAGCCGAGATCAAGAAGAGTATGAAAGAGAAAGAAATTTCTACAATCGTGGAGGAAATAACAAGATTCAAAGGCTCGATCAACCGCAAGAAACTTATGGAGGTCAAAGGAAAAACTATAATAAAGGACAATGAAGTCACAAGGTAATATGGGAAGAAATCAAGATGCAACCTCTAAATGCAAGTGTGGAGAAGATATTGGAAGATATAATCTTGATGGAAAATATACCAACACCGCGGAACATGGGAACAAAACCACCTCCAAACCAAAGAATTCATGAATTTTGTTTTTATCATCATTTTCATGGACATACCACAAATGATTGCAGAAATGTAAAAAAAAATTATGTGAGAATGATAGATCAAGGAAAACTAAATGACTTTCTGGTAGGGCATCCGCAATTTCAACCATTACCACCACCACCAGAACATCATAAAGTGAATACGATGAAAAAGAAAGAAACATTCTTCATAGAAGTTGGTGCAAAAGCAAAAAATCTATTCTGTCACGCTATCATACATTCATATAAGACAATTGAAGATTTTCATGATAATGTTTTGAGTATAGTGTTCGCAAGAGATAATGATGGAACAGAAATTATGAATATTGTGAAAATCTCGCCACTAGAGGAATGGCAGAAACAGATCATTTCTTTTACTGCAGAAGAAATTTCCGAAGGAGAAGAGGTGCATGAAAATCCGTTGGTAATAAAATTAGAAATTAATCCAAAACCGAAAGAAGATGAGGATGATTAAGCTGAAGATTCATGGGCAATCAATAGAATTCTAGTTGATACTGGAAGCTCTGTGAACATCTTATTTTATCATACTTATAAAACCATGGGTGGAAGAGATGATGATCTTATACCATCAACATATAAGATATATGGTTTTAATGGTACTTCTAACAAGCCTAAAGGGGAGGTTACTATGCGAATTCCATTGAAGGGAATATCTTCTGAAATCTCATTCTGTGTCGTTGATGTAGAATCACCCTACAATGCGTTAATTGGTCGACCTTGGCTACATGGGATTCTATATGTAGCTTCAACTTTCCACCAATGCATCAAATTCCCTCACCCCAATGGTGTAGGAATCATAAAGGGAGATTGGATCGAAGGAAAGAGATGTTATGAAACTAAGATAGAATCTTGCGAAGGAAGAGCAAACAAGAAGGAAAACTGGCGAATCAAAATCAAATATGTACAAAGAAGTAAGAGGTTGATGGTGGATACAATCGAAAGGAAAGGAGAAGAGATGTTGAGAAATTAATGCTAGCTCAGAATAAAAATGATGAACATACCACTACCAAGGAAGCAGTAGCAGAAAATTGTAAAGAAGCAGAGGATGGCAAAGGTAATAAAAACAAGAAATGTATAAATGATTAAGTTGTTGCGATAATCTCGCAATAAGTAAAATTCTCAAAAATACATTTGATTGAACAACAAAATTGAGATTGCGAAATTCAGATACAATATAATGATTTGCGATACTCTCGCAGAGATAATGAATTTTACAGAAAATAATCAGAGAAGAATGACAAAAGAGAAAGAGGCGAACCTTTATGGCATACACCCTAGTTCGCGAATACAATTTCGCAATAGGCAATTGTAAGACCTAAAGTACGTCATATAAGGGGGTACCTATTGCATGACTCATGGAAAGGCTACACCGTCACCGGAACCTGAGTCGTGGAGATTTGGGGTCAATGAATCCCATCCGGGAGAGGCACCTTGGATTCTCAACTTAAGCATATGACTTAGGTTGGGAGACTAAGGTAATAAGGACTCTCCCAAGGAGTGTAGATCTGATCAAGGCGCCGAGGTACACGGTTGAGTCAAGAGTGTTAGAGACATTTGAAGCGTACTTTGCCATTCTTGACAAGTCTTGGCTTATACTGCACTCGGCCTGAAGAAAACCCCACTTAGGGTGCAGTCTCGTAACCATAAACCCTATAGGTAAAAGGGATAAGAGGATGCGAAAAAAACTGGTTGTTGTTAAGACTGGATGGGAGGAGCTAACCTTGTATGGTATAAGTACGCCTCCTTGAAGGGGCAACCAGGGGGAAGATAAGGGCGACACCCTCCATTAGGGAGCTGATAAGTGTCTTAAGACGCAAATGTCATGAGGCTTTTTTCGCAAGGATATTAAGGCTTGTCATATTTGTGCAACAATCCTGAAGAGGCAATAATACAAAAGAAAAGGATAAGACGAGATCAATGGGTTTTCGCATGAAAGTGCGAAGACGTCCTGCGATTTCGTCGCAAGACGGCAATGTCATGGGGCTTTATTTTCGCAAGAATATTTAGGCCTGTCATATTGTCGCAACATTCCTGAAGAGGCCATAATACAAAAGAAAAAGTTAAGGCAAGATCAATGGGTTTTTGCATGAAAGTGCAAGGACGTCCTGCGATTTTGTCGCAATGACAAGAGGTGGCATAATAAGACCTTTAATTAGGAAGGCAAAATAAGACCACACAGGAATGAGATTTTGAAAAGAAACAAAATTCACTTCGCAAAGGTTGCGAAGTTATACAATAAGAATTTTTTATGAAATCTCTCATTTGGATTCAAATAACAGAGGCAAGTATGGGAATGTATGAAATTAGAAAATGTTATTTGTCTCCATATGAGAGATTTACTCAAAATTCAAGAATTAATGATTATATTGATTAACTGTATTGCAAAGAAGAATTGTTTTAATTATGCAGGTCAAAATGAAAGAAACACAAATATACAGAAAGAAGAAATAAATGTACAAGTATTACAAAGAATCAAAGAAAGAAGTAAAGACTATTTCTTGGTTAATCCTTCATTATCTTCATCAGACTTGTTTCCTTTCTTCTCTGCGTCAGAATCTTCATCACCATCAGAACTTCCATCACTATCAGATTCTTCATCGTCAGCTTCGCTATCAGAGATAATCAAACTGGGAGTATTCTGTGGGATTTCTTCTAAAAGACAAGGATAATCAGAATGTGGGATATTATGATCATCACAAACCATTTGGATGGTTTGATTGCGAAAATGCATAGCGTCATTCTTAAAATTCGCAACAGTGATCTTGATTTGATTCTTTAATCTAGAATACTTGTCGTTGCGAGAAGAAAGATTCTTTGCGAGTTCCTCCTTTTCAGCTTCAAGTTCTTCAATCTTTTCACGATATTATTTTCAGAATCTGCGAACAAAAGACAATCAATTATTAACTTGATGAAAATTCATAAGAAGCAAAAGATTAGTAAAGAAGAGCAATTAGCAACCTTCTCTGTCAGAAATCATATCTCTAATCAAGGTGTATGTTCAACTTGGAGACTAACATTTACGCCTAAATCTTTTCTAGCATCATCTAAAATTTTCGCAGCCCAAAAATTCATCCTCACTACTTATGAGAAGACGAGAACGAATTTGATTTTCCCTTTCGCAGAGTTCATATTCTTGCGGTTAGCTTCATCTCGCTCAAGTTGAACTTCAAGGAGAGCCTCTTGGAATTTCGCCAAAGCCTTGGCACCTTGATCAGAGATACGATCCTTATCATCTATGAGACCGCTAATTTTGGTTCTTAACTCATTGGTTTTCTCTTTGGAATCAATAAGGAGACGCTTAAATCTGTTGGCTAAGCCTAAACTGGATCTATGATCAATTTCTAAGAGGCGAAATTTAGATCTAAGTTCATTTAGAGAAAGAGATGAAATTCTATCATTTGAGAAGATTTAAGGAATTGTTAAGACGTTCAAGAAGGGTATCATTATCCAAGGCATTAGGAAATGAACGAAGAAGGGTAGCTTCATCAGAAAGACCATAAATGTCTGCAAAAAGGATCATTTAAATAAGATAAAACAACAGGATGAATGAATAAAGGAAAAGAGAAAAGTAACATACCGTAAAGCTGATTATTAGCTTGTGAAGACTAGAATTTTGTTCTTATACGAGAAGAATCAATTTCTAATTGTCTATTTTTCTCGCGAAGACCTTTAACTTCAGCTTCCAATTCTTCATTCTTTTTGCGAAATTGAAGATTCTTCTTTTCAAGATTTTCGTCTTCTCTCTAGATCTGAGGCAACAGCAAAAGAAGCTTTTCCAGCCTGCGAAAAATATAAAAAATATTAATATAGAAAGAATTTTGAGTTATAACAATGAAGAAGTAAAAGGATAAAAGTATACCAGACTATTGAGAGAATGCAAGAAGTCGGGAGTCACTGATCTAGAAACTCCACGAAGAGAGCTATCACCATCCAGTAAAGGGACATCGCAAAGGGTAGCGAGAGCTTTGCAGGTATTTGCGAATTGGCTATCTCCCATTCCTTGTAGAGAATCAGAAAAGAGGCCAGAAAGCTTAGCCATAGAAGATTCAGGTGGAGAATCTTCAGTTGCAGCAGATCATCGTTGTCCTCATCACCCTTGTCACTTTCGAATTTTCGTTAGGAGGAACATTTGAAGGAGAAAGAACGAACTTTCCTTTTCTTTGGAGGAGGACCAGTTGATTTTTCCCTGCGAAGAGCACCTTTACCTTTATCACCAATCTTCGCAACATCGCAGATTCTTCTACTTCAGCAATAATCTTCACACACAGATAAAATAAGAAATGGAAGCATGGAAGTAACAGTATACTATTTAAAATCATAAGAGAAATTGATTTATCTTTCTTACCTCATGTGTATGAGCGAAGAGCTAACAGAGTACTAGATTTCCCAGTCCTGTTATAACTATCTTTCAGTTTTTGGATCTGCGGAATCGCAAGAGTTAGCGAACAGAATAAAAAATCAATAAAGAAATATAAAATGAGTTAAAGGGAAAGAAACATACCTCTTTCTCCTTCTCGGGCCAAGAGAAAACCCAAGGTTGATAAGCAGCGAGATTCGCAGGAAGAACATTTGACCCAGCAATGTAGGGTCCTTTAGCATTAAAGGAAAAACACACCATTTATCATTTGGATTGGCGAGGAGTTGTGTTTTTACCAGAATGCCAGTCAATATCTTGCATGAGAATTTTGGCTTCATCAATGTTATCTTTCCTTTTAAGCGAATACCCCAGCGAGTATTCTCTTTCTTCATGGAGATAAGTTCATAGTTCTCAAAGAAATTCGCCACTGTATACTTCTCAGCAACTATCTCTAGGTTTGCGAATTTAGGATCCCTAAGTTCTTTGGAGTAAAGATCCTCTACCAGCACCACGATTAGCGAACTCTAGCATCAGACGGATGCAGTCCCCACTCAGTTGGAAGATGGCTCGCGAAAATCCCGAATGAGCGAGAATTTCATAAAATAAAGGAAGATCTGGGTTATAAAGAGGAATAGGGAGACCTGCGAGAATCTGACCTAGCGAAATTATGATTGATTGATCATCACAATATTGATCAGAGAAAAGCTTGACAGAAAGAATTGATTTGGCATTCTCACCAGGAATGGTGGAGAGTGTGAAACCTTTATCAGCAAGATCTTTTTGGACATCTTGTAAATTCTTCTCATATCTATGACCACTTGGAGCCATGTTTGAATATAGAGTATGGGAATGTATGAAAGTAAAAGGATTGAAGGAAGAAAAGTTACAGCAGCAGAACTTGCAGAAGAATAACAGATTGCAGAGATGAGAATAAAATAGAAGAGAAAGTAAAAAGAAAATAGAAAGAAGAGTAAGAGAATATATAAAGGAGATTTTTTTACTCGAAGAAATAAACACCATTAAGACGAAGAACGTGAGCGGTTGAAAAGTAGCGGTTACAGAAGACGTGTCAAGAAACAAATGGGAAAGAATACGTGTGATAAATGCAGAATATGAAAAGATGAGCTGCGGCATTTCTCACATCATTCTCTACTTTGCAGAGAAGATATGAGAAGAGGCAAGATGTAGGATCAGAATCTCGCAATGACAATGTTTCAGCGAAATTATCAATGACACACATACAGTGTCGCAGAACAGTTTTAGAAATGATAGAATAAATGACGTCATCTAAGATCACGAGAAAGATGTGATAGTCCTGCGAAGATTAGAGAGTTTGCGAAATTAAAAATTGTAAGGTTGTGAGAATATTGCAGATCATATCCGAAAATAAAGGACAAATTAGCTATTATCCACTATGTATTTTCTTATAAATAGTCGTTCGAGTTGTAAAGAGAGGGAGAGATCTTTTTTGAGTAAGAAACAAGTAAATAGGAGAGAGAAAGTTCAGAGAAGAGATCATTCTTGACTTCTTTATCTTTCTTGTAAGAACATTCAAAGATTTATCAATAAAATTAAGAGTGTAAACCTAAAAATGACAACAATGAAATCATATGAGGGGTGTAGTGTAGGATTTCCTGTAACTACATCTATTTTGAATAAAACTATCTATTATTTATGAATAAAATTATTATTTTTCTTGTGATAGTTTTCGATTACATAGCCTGTGCGTGAATGCTTTATATTATTTTTATGTATGTTTATGGGATGTTTGATTTCGGTTTTCATAACCTTAATATTCGATCTCATATTGTGTGAACCCTTATGGTTTGGGTGACTTTTTGGTTTCGAAGGATCAAGTTCTAGCCCATGTTGGTAGGATTTATCAAAGAATCATAAGGGGTATGATTGAAACTAATATGTGAAAAAGTCACGATATGTTGAATCGTTTGGTTTAGCATAAAAGCATATGTGTTTCGGGGATTCAACTTTTTCTATGCATTAGTTAAACCGATTTTCAACCTTTCTCTGGTAAAGGTTGGTGTTTGTTGTTGTTATTTTATCTTGCAATAGGATGACAACACAGTGATTTCCTCCATGGAAAGATGCAAAGAAAAGGAGAAGAGGATGCGAACTTGAGTTAACGAATTTGTTAGTTAATCGTTTTCCTATTTAAGAAAAGCCTGATTTTATTGCATACATTTATTGATTTTGCTTAACAAAATTTCGGTATAATTGATGTTTATTCCGTTATTTGTGTATGGATGTGTGTGTGATTCAATTATTTTCAGTTAAAAAAAAACCTTTTCTATCTTTCTTTATGGTTTGACATCAATTGTTTAGGCTTACGAAATTTCGGTGCAATTATGGTACTATAATGTCTATGTTTGTTTCAATTGCTTCCGGTTGAGGTAAATAATTATGCAAGTTGATTTATTTTGTTTGTATGAATTGTTTATGGTTTAACAAAAAGGTTTTCCGGATCAATTGTTTAGTCCAATTCGATTCTGGATAAGAGAAACTAAGTTAATTCTGATCTTAGTTAGACTTATCAAAGAGGAGGTTTCGGTTATTCAAGTCTAATCGAATGCCTTAACAACAAATGCCAGTTAACTAACCTAGTACTTGTCTTGTTTGAAAGTGAAAAGGTCTAAGTTATTGTTCGAATAATTAGAACCTGATGAGAAAAATAAAGTTAATTTTGATCTTTATTTTGGTCTTATCGAACAAGCGATTGTATTTGTACAATCGGTTTAGCAAAAGAACTAAGGTGCTTAGTCAATTTTTATTTTGCTAAACTATTAGGGAAAATTGCTTCGGGAAATTGTTTTCTTGGTAACATATCTAAACAAAATTACCTAGTAGTTTCGGTTTTGATATTGGTTATCTAAAACAGTGTCCGGAACCCTCGTGTTTAACTCTTATAGGTTTTGCAAGTTTTTTAAGATTTGTAAGATCCTTTCGGTTTGTCCTTTATTTTCTCATACCTTAGTCATTTTGTGACAAAAAAAAGGAGAAATATATGAAGTAAACAAGTGATTTGGTATCACTAACGAAAGAGAAAGCATAAACTAAGGGGGAGTAACATATCATATTGATACTTGTGGTTATCTTAAACTACAAAGGGAATAACAAAGAAGTGCGGATTGAAAATCTACCTATCTTACCTTTAGGGGGAGTATTAGCTTTGTTATTATAATGTCAACAACGACGTTTATGGATTGAATGTATACAGGTTATTGTGTTGTTGAAACTTGGAATCAAGTGTATGTGTAATGAGTTCTTGTAATTTGTTTGTCCATATGATGTAAGATTTTTGTCACTAAAATTGACAAATGGGAGATTGCTAGAGAAATTCTCGGTTGAAACCACCAAGCGTTGGTATGTCAAGTTTGGTTGTCATATTTTAGTGAATCGAAACTCATTTAAAGAGTCGCTTGATTATTTGCTAGAGTCAACTTCGTAGAGGTTAGCTGGAAAGTTACTAGGATATGAGACTTACAAGTATTACGTAAAGACTTGAATAATGTGAAGAAGTAAAGAGCTACATCGACGACATCATCCTTTCTCTTGAGGTTAGTAATATTTTACTTGAATTGTTTCATTCCAAACGTGTATTTCAAGTCCTGCATATTGAAATCATAACTGCGAAGCTGTGAATGATTATACTCTAGTTAGAGATAGTTTTAAGGAATTACAATACGAAGTATAACGTCTATCTTTTGAACTTCGTATGTAAGACATCGCCATAATCGTATGAACTCTATTGTGATTATATATGGGTGTTGGTGAAGATTTCGTCATAGGAAACAATGTTTTACAGTTGTTTAAAGGAAGTACCATTCATAAACTTGTTTTTTGAATCGAAAGGGAAATCGCTAGGCTTATTGGTATTGTTATTCATTTCAAATCTTTGGATTACCAATGCGTGTGTTTAGTATAACCGCTCATAACTTGTTTATGTATCTTGGTAGAACTATTCACAATACCTGACTTTTGTATTGGTATGACTTTTATTAGTGAAACCGATCTTAAGTAATCACCTAAGATAGTATGACCGATATATTGTAATTGGTATGACCAACTCTGGACATTGGAGAAACGATCCTAGTAAGAGGTGCAACCGATCCTAGTAAGAGGTACAACAAGTCTTAATAATTGGTAACCGATCCTATGACTTGTGCAACCGATCACAAATAAAATACTGTAATTATGTGGTAACCGATCATAGTACCTAGTCAACCAATGTTTGGAAAGGTAGTGTGACCGATCCTAGTACCCACATGGAGGTAGAACCGTGAAACCCATTAATGGTGATTTGATAGGATAATCAATCACATAGTTCTTGGAAGTCAGATGAACCAATTCTAAACTCGTTCGAAAGTGTGGCAAATCGGTTCCAAGATTGTAAATATGAAAAATGATTTGCAAAGTAAAGATGTCGACATACTTTGAACATGTGCATTAATTCTTATCTTTTATTGTTCAAAGATATTCCTTAATAACTAAAGGAGAATCCCGGATCAAAATAAATTGAGAATCTTTTTATTAAGGTTTTTAGTTTTATATGCTTTTAATTTCCGGAAATTAAATGCATATCTATGGAGAATAAAAATGGGTAATATGCATTTACTAATTGGAGATTTTAACTGAGATTTCGGAAAATATTTGGACAGAGCATTTCCATGAATTATGAAAACCGTTTTTGTGTTTATTGCATATCTTTGAGAATATTCGGTTTTGGAAATTCCTAGGTGTCCAAACTTCTTTGGTCTATAAATATTGAAGTTTGCATTTCGAGCAAACTAATCCTCAGAGCCAGCAAAACTACCTAGTTGTGATGTCACTGGTAGAGTCGTCTATTCGGAGAGGAAAGTACCCTAATTAGGCGAAATCTCTTACGACCGCTCGTTTTAAAGACTTCTTTGGGACTGGGAAGCTCTACGATTACCGTTTTAGGGAAACTAGATAATTGAAGTTTATTATTAGTTTTCGATTGATTTGATTGACTAACGATTATTGAACTTTGATTGCACCTAGTTTGTTTATGCTTGAGAATCTTCTCTTCTGATATAGATTCACTCAAATTAGATCGAAGCCTCGACGGGGATCATTAGAACTGTTTGTAGGTCTAAAGACGTCTTATGATAATCCATCGTTAACAGACTCCGTTCTGTGTGTGATTGATCACAAGATATTCAAGTTGTTTGTGTGCAGGTGTTTATTGAAGATATAAGAAGATTTGAAGACAAAGAAGATTTCTTATTTGAGTTCATAATCTTTGGTGTGCACAAAACTTGATCTTCCGGGTATCCAACTATAATCGGTTTATCTTTGTGATAATCTTGATTGATTAGTTGAGTAGATCGACATCAATACATTTCTTTGTGATTCATAGTATTGATTGCATCGTCTAAACAATTACTTTGGTAGTTGTTGAATAGATTGGTCTAAGAACCTGGCAAAGGAGTTTATTGGGATAAACATAAGATCCTTTTGTTAATCTCATATCACTTTGTTTGAAAAGCGTTGTTACCGAACAGATTTATTGTTCCTTTACGGTTTGGAATACGAACCAAAGGAATTGTTCCAAGTGCGTGACTTATTACAAATTGGAGGCGCAGGGATACAGAGGGAACTAGGTGAACTATAGGTTTAGTTTCTTGGTCTCAACTGAACGAAGTTGGTTTAGATTTTGTATAACAACTTAATTATGAGAGTATTCAATTCTGGACAAGGTCCCGGGGTTTTTCTGCATTTGCGGTTTCCTCATTAATAAAATCTTGATGTGTCGTTTACCTTTCTATTTCCGCAATTATAATTGTTTTATTATAATTACAAGTAAAATACACAAACGTTAATTCCTAATTACTTGATAGCAATCCTATTGTGTTTGGTTAAGTCAATCACATATAATCAAGTAATCATACTTCGTTGTTGTATTGTCTCGATCTTGTATTCATAGTCAATCACACAAGTTATCTTGTTGTCGTATTGTCTTGATCTCGTATCCATAGATGATCACATAAAGTGTGAACCAATTCGTTGTATTGTCTCGACTCAGTCCATAGACAATCACTTTCGGAGAAAGGAATTATAGGTGGAAAAGTTTTAGATTGAGGTATATTTAGGTACCCTCGTCTTTTCAACTTCAACATGCACGACCCGTCTGTCTATTCAGTCCGCTCGGGTCGTGAGATTGGGATGTTGATTTACAAAGATCTATCTGTGTTTTCATGTTTTATTGAGGTTTTCATTCATGTGGGGGATTGTTGGAAACAATATTTATTAATTATTATTTTTAAGGTTTTTAACGAATGACTAATCATGATTGGTACACAACTTTGGTTGGTAACCTAGCAACAACATGGGCTCCAACTCCTTTTTGAATAGAAATACCTAATCTATGAAAAATAAAACTACCAAACCCACTACTAGCGTCGTTGCTAACTAAACATCTTCAAACGCTTGAAAAAACACAAAGTATCTTCACTGAGTTCCCCTAACGTAGAGAAAGCTAGAACACCCAGACCATAACCATGTGATACATACTTTTCCAAGTATTTAGTGTGTTTACGCGAAACAACACTAAAAATAGCTTTACCTGGGACGAAAGAGAGGGTACCCTCACCAGTAAAGGGAGAGACACATGTGACATCCATACAAACATCTTGACCATTTTCCCAGTTAAGAACAAGGATATCAGCAGGACGTAAATCTTCGCCATCATCTGAAAGAAACCCAAGAGAAACTTCCTTACCCGCAGGCACACCAGCTTTGTAACAAATCTCAGCGATTACATCATCACGTACAAGATCATGTCGGAACTTACTTCCAACATCCTTAGCACAATGAAGCGCATGGTCCCCAAATATATCCATAGATCTGTTACAACTTGAGCATAGACCATTCTCAACAAACAATGGGATACCAAGGCGATAGCAAAGAACAACTCTGAACTGTCTTGGCCCAAAGAATTGATTAATCCCACTAATTGGTACAACCAACAAATAATCTTGTGCATGCTTAACACAGTTGCACTGCCACAGAATGAAATCTCTTGCAGACATAGAAAATTGGTATGGGATTCGCTTCTTAACTACATCAAAATAAGTGACTGCCAGGGAGTGCATGGAAGGGGGGGAAATATCATCGACGCAATAAGAAGAAGTTAGTCCACATACCTTAATGGAGTTCTAAAGAGCCAACTGATACGCATAACCATTGTCTGTTGAGAATAATCTACCAAGTATCACCTTACCCACTGAAGTAGTCTGACTATGAGAGGCAAGATAACAATAAGTGCGAGTGTCCGCCATAGTGTAAATTCCAAGATCGCCATATTTTGATAGGCAAGGTTGCCAGTTGCTGCTGCAAAGGCCCAAAACCTACTTCATACCCCGTGATTAAAAGTCTCAAATACTTAAGTAAATGGTCATCGAAAAGATCGGTCGCCTGTTGTAGTGCTGTAGGATTGGTAGTTCGCATTGCAAAATATAATATGGACACACCGGCGCAATTACGAAGTAACAACATCTCACTTTGATGGTTCTTTGAGTTTTTTGATAGCGGCCATTAGTTGAATAGTCTTATTCACCTTACTCAACACCATGTCACTCATAAAATTCAAGTCCAGACTCACAGGACCCCCTAAAAGCTTAACACCATTACTAGGCCTACCAATATCACTGGTGAAAACACCTTCATCTAAACTTCGAGGATCAATTGAAGGCCAAAAGACTTCAGTTTTCTTAATATTAAGATGTAGACCCCTACTCGGCTCTTCAGCTTCTATAATACTCAAAGACTTTCCACCTCAAGCGTATCACCGATAATCGTACCATCATCAAGATACCAGGCGTGCAAATCAAGCGTATAATGAGCTGCAACAAACTTCACAAGCGGATGAAGTGTAAGAGCAAACAAATTATCTATTTTTGTTTTCTTTGTGAATGAAAATCTTATTAGTCCCACATAGGGAATTTCCTCTTCTTAAGTTGTATTATTTCATTATATAAACAAATTCTCTACTTTTATAAAATCTTCGGGAAATGGGTTTCTCTATATTTTAGAGAGACCCCCAAGGGGATATTTTTTATATTGTTTTCTTAAGTGTTCGTGATTTTCCTTAAGAGTTTTTTCGGAGTTTCCAAGCTCAAGTTGAGCATCTACTACATATGCTAGTAGTAGGTATAGTAGGGTGTTTTATTCTGGAGATATACGTCCTGTGAGGGCTATAGCATCACTCTTGAGTGTAGACGGGCGCTAATGTCTTAAGGACTGTGTGTTGAACACGTGACTCGCTATGTTTTTCCAAATTTTTGTCTTGTTTCTATTGTGGAGATATGGGAAGCTCGTTCGTTTCGTCAAATCGATCACTTCCATTATAAAGGAGCTAAGTATCAATAACTCTTGCTTATTTGATTTTTTCTTTGTTTTTGATTATTGCACCCAGCATGCACAAGTGATGAGTATAGTACTCTACTTCACAACACAACATATATTGCAATGAGTGAATTCCATGCCTAGTATGATCCAATAAAATTAAAATCATGCAGCTCGGATAAGCAACATAATTGTTAAATTTTTCTTGAAATTTAAGCAGTGAGCACCAAAATTTATTGTAGAGCGGTACATGGTTTCGACTATATACGGTGCTACAAGTGCTCATTCTGAGTCAGTTATCTGAAAAATTAGAAGAAGAAGTAAAAACCAAAAGCAATATTTACTGTATTCATATATGCCATTAAAAATATTCTTTTGCAAGGCCATGGCATCAAAGCTCTCAATAAGATCATGTACTAAGTAAAAAAAATCTTGTTCTCCATCAGCTTGAAGTCTGTGCGCACCCAATTCATAAAATCAAGGGAAGGTATTAAAGTCCATATATATGTGACAAATGGTGCTCAAGAGATCACAAATGAGGAGGTAACAGGCGTTAGAGTTCCTAACTTTAGCAATCATAATATCAAGGGATATTTAATGTTTGGTACCCAACAAATGTCCAACACACTGCTTTGGTACCCAACATTTCAAAAATTAAGGGTTGGTACCTAAACCTGCCATTGACCGTCAAAATCAACGTTTGCTGGGTATGAGTTAACCAAACTAATCCATGGAACAGAACAAACAATACAAAGAAGAGTAAAATGAAAAGACCAATAAACAAACATGGAGCCTAGGCATTCCAATTACAACAACATAATAACACAAACTGATTCCTAATGGGATGACACTAGATTATCATTTACATATCTTAAAACTTACAACAGACTCGTGTCTCACAGATGCTTCCGTCACTAGCAAGTGCTATAAAACTTCGTTCTAAAATCTGTAAAGGGGAGAAAAAAATCAATCAAAATTTTTATTTTTAGATTACCTCCCATTTCAGGAATATGAATTGTTACAAAAGACAGTGGCCTCCCGGTAACCAAGGTCCCTTCAATTGAAGAAGATGCCGCTTTATAAGTTTCCTCTGAATTAAACCTAACTTGATATCTTAATTCCCGAAAGAATAAAATGATTATAAAAATCGATTCGATTCGAATATCAGCCGGTTCTCAATCATAATTTCCAGATCTAAAATGAGTTTTATCAAATTGAAGAAAATAAACATGTCCTCAATGAAATGATGAAAATCTGAAGCTACGAAAGATAGATTGAATTGAATGTTAGATTATGTCTTCTAGGGTTTTGATTGAATTAGACAAAAAGATATCAAAAGAAAAATATTGTCACTGGTGTTCTCGTCGTCGTGTTTCTTGTTGATAGAAGGCTTCTCTTAAATGTAGCCCATGCTTTTATTAACCATAGCCAAAAAGTTTAAGTTAAAACGAAAATCCAAAATTACCAAATGAGACTTAATTTTTTCACTTATAATCATACTTCTTCCCCAAAATCAAAATATGAACCCTAATTTTTTTGTTGTGATCCAAATTAAATTATATGTCAATTACAAATCACCCTATTATAATCGTTTTCTCATTATTCTTACAAATCACCCTATTACAATCCTTAATTCTTTACTTTTCCTTAAAAAAAAATAAAGAAAATAAAAACTAAACCGAACTATTCACCTTTTCTATAAATGATGTTATTTTTGCAAATCATGATTATCAATTGAGGTTATATATTCTCACTATTCCTTTAAAACTTCTCCACAACAATATTAATCGGTAAAAAAAAAATGAAATCAACTAAGGTTTTGATTCTTTTCCTAAAATCAATTTTCTAAAACTCCATAACCATTGTTATTCTTTAAAAAGACTTTAAAATGATTTGTTTCTCAGTCATGAATACATAAAACTGGGTATTCAAAGATCATCAATTATATATGCCCACATATTACATAATTAACTTAATTTAGGAATTTGGTGGGCTATATATAAAAATCATGTTTAATTTTATGGGTTATGTTAATAATCATAAAATCACGTTTGATTGAATTAATGACTTATTTTATGTGGGTTATAGTTAATAAAAGCATCGGATATATTTAAGAGAAGCCTTAAAAAGAATACAAAAAATATGGGTTCGGGACTAATATTTTATTAAAAAATGGGTGCACGCCTAAATTCATTTGAGCATGAATTTCACAGTGGAAAAAATTTGAAAAATGGGTTTGTCTGTAATTTTCACAAAAAAGAAACTCGCAAAAGTTGTAGCCTATGAGCTTGTTATAGGCCCATGTACCCAAACCCGAACCGGATTCTAGACACATAACCCATAAGTTCAGACCTAGAAATGAAAAATCTAAAACCCTTCTCAATCTTTGTTACCAGAAGATCCAACAGTCTTAAATCTCCTCCTCCAGCAACACCATTATTAACCAAAACCCTGCGCTCTCTTCCGCCACCGCACCACCACCATCCCTGCTACTGCACCGCCACCTGAGGCGCACTCGGAGAGCATCAGAGGATGTCAAGACCGGAGTTTCAAGCTCCTCCGGAGATTTTCAGAGCGCACCGCACCACCACCATCCCTGCTACTGCACCGCCACCTGAGGCGCACTCGGAGAGCATCAGAGGATGTCAAGACCGGAGTTTCAAGCTCCTCCGGAGATTTTCTACAATGAATCAGAAGCTAGGAAATATACTTCTTCTTCTCGTATCACTGAAATTCAGGTACCATCATACCAATAGTGTAATTGTTAAATCAAATCTTTGTCTAATTTTGTTTACTAATTTTTGTTTACTAATTTTTGTTTGTGGGATTTTTTTTTTGTTTAAGGCAAAACTTTCCGAGAGAGCATTAGAGCTTCTAGCGTTGCCCGATGATGATGTTCCGCGGCTGCTACTTGATATTGGTGAGTTCTGTTTGCTTTAAATGAAGAATTTTTACTCTAATTGAATCAGGAGTGATTTTGCTACTGCAAATTGCGCTTTTATTAGCATACAGCTGAAGTTTGGATTTAGGTTTTGATTGGTTTTGTTTTTGTGTAATGTTTTTAGGTTGTGGCTCTGGACTTAGTGGAGAAACGTTATCTGAGAGTGGACACCAGTGGATTGGTTTAGACATATCTGATTCGATGCTTAGCAAGTGTAATGGTCAGTTTTTTTTTTTTGGAAAGTTGAATTGCCCTTGCGCTCGATTTTCATTTGATTAATTTAAGTTTTGATTTAATAAATAGATGCTGCGATTGGAGTGGGTTTCCATTTAGGGAAATTATCAAACAACTCACTTTTTTCCTTCCCCAACACACCTAATTGTCATCCGTAGTAGTGTGACCACAACAATATTAAACCGACTTGGTCAATACGAAAGTAAGTGTGTTGGCATAAACTTACCTATACATGAATAAAAAAAAATATCATGTATTCTGGGTCTTATCAGTCTTCTTCTAAATTCCAACAAGTTGATACTTTGTCAGCTCTTCCTACTAATTGAAAGTAAGGATTTATCACATTGCACCTGTGTTCTTCACATATCATGTCACATTTACCATGTCAAACTGAAACACAAGAATCTATCACAAAATGTGGTTCCGAAGAACAAAAAGGAAAATCATGGATAAAAACGCTATTAATACATTTACACAGAGACCCACCTACGGGTGAATTTAGGATCACATAAATTGGTCAGCACATATTCCTAACTTGCTAACAGTTCCGTAAAGCCCAAATCATGTGTTGTACTGGTACATAACACCGCATATAAAGCCTAAATCATGTGTATCTGTCTACTAGTTAAGAAGCAGGGAAGAGGTGAAATGTTGTTACCTTGAATGATTACAACGAGGCAGAACATAACATTAGAGGATGCAGCTTTTGCATCTTTCATCTTCTTATGTGCTCTCATACGTTCGATTCTTGCAAGCTTCAACATAGCAAGCTCAGAGATACGATGATCCTATCACCAATTTTAGCCAAACCTTCTGTCTCTGACTCGTTAACATGTCTCAAGACTCTTTACCAAGACATTATTTATTCAGCATATGATCTTCCGGTTTTATTTGATCCACTGTCCTGTGCAGAATATTGCATATGAATCAGCAGCATACCTATTTCCGCCAGCCAAATGGGACCTGTGGAACAAGAAATGCATTAAAACATGATACAGGGTTGAAAAAAGATTGTTTGCTTCAAAACAAAAGGAAAGTTCAGTCTTCAGAGAACGTAAATTATGCACAACTTACTTGCCAACACCATTGGGTTGGGTGGGTTCAGACATCCGCCAAATAATCAGAAGAGAAGCGCTGAATCGTTTC
The DNA here is from genome assembly GCF_003573695.1 of Papaver somniferum. Taxonomy (NCBI): domain Eukaryota; kingdom Viridiplantae; phylum Streptophyta; class Magnoliopsida; order Ranunculales; family Papaveraceae; genus Papaver; species Papaver somniferum. Next base: position 149,723,216 of record NC_039359.1, read on the forward strand.
TGCTCTTTCAAAATGTCCTCGATGTTTTCTGCTGCAACCTTTGAAGTAGTTTTTTCATCAGGACAATGTTTGAAATGAGATATAAACTTTGTTGCCTGCAGATGATTAAGATTTATTAGTTACTTCATTAATTGTTATCAAATCCAACTAACAAAGATAAAATGATAACCACTTCATCAACTAAACTTTCTGCGATTGTTGGAACGACACAGTTAAAGATTTCAGTGTCTGCAGAGGGCAAGATTAAAGACGATAAAGCAGATAATTCTTAAGGTGATGGTCCCCGGGGAAAGTGACCTCTCACCCTGCTACCAACTTATACGCTAATGGTGGTTTTATTTCGCTTTTCGAAATGAGCTTCACTCTGTTGGACTACATAAGCTATCGAAAGAGAGGAAACGTATGCATAAATGTCGGAAAACAAAGGCTTTATCACACTTGAACTGGTACTTTCTGTGGAGGGATGGTGAGGAACCTAAGTCGATGAACATAATTGTGCCAAATTAGCAGTTGTGGCTTCAAATCCAAGACTACAGCAATTACTGTTTCTAATACTGCTGATGAAGAGCTGCTAATATGAAATCAGAAAAGAAAAAAAGAAATCTTTTGAGGTTGATTGTTCAGCTAATGAGTTTAAAGTAATCCAACATCTTAGAAAGACCATTCCCTATAACCTACCAAATTCTAAATTCAGATGTGCAGGTGGGACTTTATGGACTTAGTGTTCTGTGTCGTTTCCAAGGCGACCAAAGTTGCCAAAGATTTTCCCAGGTAACTTCACATCATAGGCATGATCATCATCATTTATTACCATATGTATGACGCAGAGAATAGTGACTTTCTGATCTATGAAATATTTACAACTACAAATATGAAACTATCTCTGACACCTTCTACTTTAGAAACCAATAGCTTCGGAATTAATATAATGAATCTAAAGCATAGCACCTGTGAATGCAAACCGCTTAGATATCATCAGAAATAATCCCTTAGTGCAATACAATAAATTGTTAATATACAATGTCCTTGTGAAGTGCACATGCTTTAGCAACTGATAATGCATGGTACGGATCTTAAACTAGCACAACACAGTGAACAGCGAGCTTATTGAAGAAAAATAACCCCGCTTCGATACTCAAAGGTAGATCTGAAAATAAATCATGTTCCCACTGATAATGGCAAAGAACAAATCCACTCACTGCAGAACATTGGGGGAATCCAATATATTTTGTTCAATAAAATTTGAACCTAACCTAAATCATTGGACTATAATTCAATAGATTGAGAAAACCATAGAAACAATGAGGATAAGAAGAAGATCATACCTTTTTTACTGGCTCAGTGGCCCGTGTTCAGATGTTCCTTGAGTACCATCTGCACACACACAGAAGCTGAAACACGTAGCTTTCGAGCATCACCATATAGGCTGTACCCTTACTTTTACCTCCATCAACTCTCTCAAGTTCTTCAGTTTCGTCATTTCCTACACAAACTTAGCAAAGGATATGTCTTATACTTCAATTTTCTGTTAATTCAGATTAGAGGTCACCAGGAAAAAACAGAGAGCAGAGGGAAACGGAAATACCTTTTTTTTTTTTCCAATTTGAATTGGCGAAGGCAAGCCAGCATGATAGTGATGTCTGAAACAAAGGTATATATGTTGAGTACATAAACTATTCCGCAGAAACCATCTTATGAAGACTTAAGTATGATTACCATGCGTCATCCATACAGATCTCGAGCACATGATATTTCTTCTGAGTTTTCAGTTGCTTTTGAGTTCTCTATCGGCTCTGGAGTTTCATCACGTATTCCTTTGTTCTTGCTTTGTGAATCTTAAAATCTGAATCGTACGCAGTTTTCTCATCTTACTGAAATAAACAGGCAAGAAACAAATGGTATTATCAACCAACAAGGTTGTAAACATCAAAACACGTAATCATCAGCATGACTATTCTTCTACACTAGACAATTTGCAATTTTTGCATCCAACAACAGTGAAAGGGACTACAAAGTACAAACAAGCAAACCACGACAGGATCAAGGTCGTGGATAAATTCCAGACAGCCAAAACAGTTTTGCCAGTTAAATTTAGCAGCACAACGAGGGTGAAAAGTAATTCTCTGAGTTTCTCACAACATGCAACAACTAACAAAGATGTAATCCACGAGCAGTATTATCTCAGTACTCTACATTGTTCACTGGCCTAAAAGACTATATGCATCACTTTGTCCCTGCATCTGTAAGAGAGAACATAACAAATTTACACTCCTTGTACTTCTGAACTGCATACCCACAAAAAAAAAATCATGAAAGCATCTTCCTATCTCTGCAAACCCAAAATATCATCATAGTAACAGTACCAAAAATCTCATACAAGTCAATAAACCATAAAAATAAATAATCAAAATATCTCTAAATTCTAAAAAAAGAAAACCCGTAAAACTCCCAAAATTGACACATTACTCACCAGTAACAACTATAGCTTTAACATCATTTCTTCTCATAGCTTCAGCATATTTCTCCTTCAGCATATCCACCGGACCATAAATGTGTCATAGTAGTTCCATTAATCTTGGATGTCATTGGTATCAGATGGTAGCTGTTGCTGGAGGTTGTTGTGCTAAAGCTGACTGATCTTGGGCAGAGGATGCAGGGGAGATAATTGTGTCGACGCTCCAATCACAGTCAGTATCGTCCCTTTCCATTTGAAGTAGTGCTCAGCATGATGAGGATTCTCCGGGAAAAAGATGCTGATGTTGTTGTTGCTGATTAGGCGGAAATGCAGGAAGAAGAACCTTCGTCTCTTGCAATCTTGGAAGGTTGAGAAGAAAGTGATCTAAAACTCGGTGCTTAGATGGCCGAATCTATTGCAGTGGTAAAAATATAATCTTAGCAGCTCATGAAAAACCAACTGTAATTGGCAAGAGAAGAAAAAAAAAATAAAAGAATATTTCTAGTTTGGTTAAAGAGTACTTAATCCAGTATGATTAGATTGGTGCGAGGAAAATAATTTCTATCTTAGAGAGTAGTAGGTGGCGATGAATCCTAGGAACTAAGGAATGAGCCTAGCTAGAAAAAGAAGAAGGAAGGGAAGAAGGATAAGATGGATACAAAAAGGAGAAGGAAGGGAAGAAGAATAAGAACAAAGATGAGAAAGATAACAAGAAAAAGAAAGAGAAAGATAAAGGAGAGAAAAGAGAAGAAGGGCAAAAGTAAAGATGACAAGAAAAAGGGAAAAGATGAACCAAAGGAACAAATCAAGGAGAAGAAGAACAAGGATGAACACAAAGAGAAGAAGAGCAAGAACAAGGAGGGTGAAGTACAAGAAAATCATTCCAAAGATGTCGAAGATGAAAAAAAGAATTCCAAAGTTGAGAAGGGAAAGGATAAAAAATCAGCAAAGTTGGAGAAGAAAGAAAAAGACAAGGAAGATAATAAGAGGAAAAAATCTGAGGGGAAGGACAAGACCAATGACCTTGTGAAACTTAAGCAGAAGCTTGAGAAGATGGATGCTAAAATATCAGCCTTCCAAGAGAAAAAGAAGATATCATGAGGATGATCAAAGAAGCTGAACAAGCTAGTGATGCCGCTGACAAGCAAAAAGAAACACATGTTGTCGCTGAAAGTACTGAACCCACCGAGGTGGTTGCTGATGCAACTTAATAATGTAACTTATGTAAGGCAGTTCTTCTCATTTTTCACCCTTCAGTTTTTTTTTTTCTAGGTATTGTAAGGTCTGTGTTGTAAAAGTTTGTAGGTTTAACATGTATGGATAAACTATCTCAATGTAATACCTTTATCTGAATAAATGAAACTCTATTGGAGGTTTAATGGTTATATCCTCAAATGATTGGAAAATCAAAAAGAATAAGTACTGCAAAATGACTTCCTAATCAGTAATGTATTGGTTGCTTCACCTTAGGATAACTTTTCTATAAAGCGGCATTTGGTAATTTGGAAATCATAAGTTATGATAAATTTTTAGTGGGAATGTTATAAATACCCTCCATTTTATTATACTAGATAAACCTGCATAATAACGTTGGACAAATGTGGTGTATTAGGCAATGTTGACCAAATTTCATTAGTCAAAAACACGATAAACATAAGCTAAAACAGTATAGCCTATATAACTTTTAAATCCCCAAGAATGTTGGCTTTACAATTAACGCACTTTATCATTATTAGAGAAAGTGCAATTTAAACAAATTACTATGAGTTTATAATGAAATTGGAAGATACTACTATTAAAAGTTTGAACATATTTAAATTTGGAAAGAAAAATGATGTAACTAAAGAAGGAATATATATCAGATCGATTTTATTGAGTTGTTTGAGAAATTGCATAGTGATAATCTTTGTATTTCAAAAAAGGCGGCATTATATTCGATTATATTCCGTAAAATTTGATTTAATTGGAAATAAACAATAATTATGTTTAGAATATTTTAAATCCCATGGCAAACCTCGCTGATCACTTGGCGCTGATTTTTCTACTTTGTAGTGCTTTTTATTTTTCTTCCCATGTATTTCTTAGTCTTTTCGTTTTTTTTTTTTGTTTTTGTTTTGTTTTTAAAAATCGGGAAAAACATAAAAGAATTTTTTTTTAAAAAGAACAAACAAAACAAACTTCATAACTCTCGATTACTCGCTCTAGAAAAACCCATAGTGAAGAACTTAAGACCAACAAAGAAGAAGATCTAACTAGATGATTTATTTACAAATTTTTATTAAAAATTAAACATGATCTTTTTTCTTTTATCACAAATCTTTTACAAAAAAATATTTAGGGTCTATTAGTCTTAATAAATTTTATGTAGAAGTTTCATTAAAAAGACATATACGATTTAGGGTTAACGTTTTAGCTTCAGAATAATCATAGCCCATAATAATCTGCTCAGTCAATCAATAACTTGTTAGTAAGCATATAATTTTAATACGACTTTAATTTTTGAATCTAACTTAACTATGTATGTACTTGTTGTAGATATATGGAGTCATGAATGAAAATATTGGACAATAAGGAATTTGGTGATCGGATAATAGACCCGAAGATTGGTATGAGGTTTGAAAGTGACGATGGACTGTTTGAATTTATAATGATTATGCATACAAGACAGGATTTTATGTTAAGAAATGAAAATGCAAAAACGAAAATGATACATGTAAGTTATACTTGTTCCAAATAGGGGGGAGGATGTACATCTTCAAACATTCCTTTAAATTTTCCTACAACACAAAGAACTGGTTGCAAAGCCAAAATCTCAGTGAGACTGTGTGTAGATGATTAACATATGATTAGTGTTGTTTCTCTTCAACATAACCATTTGAACAATCCATCGAAAGATTGATATTTGAGAGGCCAAAAAGTAATCAACATGAATACAAAGGAAAAAGTCTTACTAAACGACAAAGCAGAAATAAGGATGCACAAGATCTATAATGAATTAACGGTTAAAGGTAGTGGGTACAAAAATCTTCCCTATGATGAAAAAACTCTTGAGGAACATGGTTGAAAAAGATTTTTTTTTTTTTTTATACTTGGCGAAGGAGATGCTACAACACTTTAGAATCACTTTACAAACATGTAAAATAGGGATCCAAATTTATTTTACGGGGTGGACATGCACACAAAAGGTCATTTGAAGAATGTGTTTTGGGATGATCATAGATGTAGACAAGCTTACAAAGAATTTGGTGAAGTTGTCACATTTGACATAACATACTTGACAAACAAGTATGACATTCCTTTTGCTCCATTGATAGGGGTTAGTCGTAATGTACAGTCAATTTTACTTGGTTGTGGATTGCTTTATTATGAGGAGACTGAAACTTTTGTTTGGTTATTTAGAACATGGCTCCAATGCATGAATGGAATTGTTCCAGGTGGTATGATTACCGACCATGATGGCGCAATGAAAAATGCATTTGAGATAGTTTTCAGGGATACCAATGTTTTTTGCATATAATTACATACCAAGATGGCGTAATGAAGAATACAATTTAGTTCTTTATATGTAGGCCTTGCACTCATCTTATAGTAGGATGATCATGAATATATTTCGAAAGTTATTTGAAGTGGTGCATGTAGCTCCGCTGACAAAACACAATAGCAAGCATTTTGAATACAATGGAAGCAACTAATAAAACATATGAAAATAGGGTCCAACTCATTTTGTTTATTTTTATTATTACAACACTTAGCTGAAATCCAAAGAATCGAAAATAGATGAAGTACTATGGATTAGTTTCGGGCACCATAAAGTTCTTCAGACTAAAGCGTTGGCAACGCTACAACTACATACGCAACAACATATAACCATTCTGAGAATGTTGCAATGCACATAGAGTATTTTATGGGAATGTTGATAGTGTTGCGCCTGCTTTTGGAGGAGCTCAACCATGGAACATGCACATATAGCCAATACCCCAGCTATGTATAAGGATTCTACCATTTCTTTGCAAGCAAATTTGAGTGGCTGGTTTACTAAAAAGAAAAATTAGTTATGTTAGGAAGTCTGAAATCTGACGTTTTTATGCTGTTTGATAATGGGTTTAATCGCAAACCTCTTTTTTTTTCTTTGGGTATTTATAATGTGGTGCCAGTGCCAGTCATATTTTGAATTGTTAAAATTACAACTGTTCTATTTGTATGTTTATTTAAAATTGTTAAATTTATTGTTGTTCTGTTTCTAGTTATTCAGTGTTGCTCAAATTCTGAAAGCTTCTACCTAAAACAAGCAAATGCGTATACATGATGAAAAATATTATTACTTTCATATTATGAACTGAACATTTCATACACATGATATGCACTTATTATGTCTGACAACAATGGGAATTTGTGGTTGCATTTTCTATTACAAAAAATAGTACATATGTAATATTCACCAGCTTCATCTCATGAGGTGTTGGGGTCCTTATAACTCATTCTAGACTTCAACTCCAAGTCAACACCATCTAGTCCTTATAACTTGTTTTTACATAAAAATAAGAAGATGATTCATAGTTAGAGCACAAAAATACCCACCTGAATTTGTATTAATTCTTCATGCATTAAAAAAATTGTCCTTCCATGGATAGGTGACAGGTGACCGAAGATAAGTAAAATGTCAGAGTTGCAAATATGAACAAAACAGTGGTAGACTAGTAGCTACTATGTATACCCATGCTACTACTAAAATTGATCTAGATAGGCCTATTTTTTGACCCATAAATAAAAAAAGTCAAAATATTAAAGGGTTAATTTTACATCAACGTATCAAAAATAAAAATATGAAGGATATCTCGACATATATTGATTTTATCGGACGTTTGTACTTGTTTGCATCATCGACTTCTTATAGCTTTACCATTGTTAAAATCTCGAACTTTCCAGACCTATGCACAGAAAGCGAAAGCTCATACAAAACAAATCTTTACTTGTCTGCATATATCTTACTGTAATCGAGCGGAAGCATATGTTGCATACTCATCTCTCTCTCTTACATGTATTAAAAAAAATTAGGCTTTCTCGTACTTATAAGACTCATCGATAGACCAACTTGGATTCCTCCAAAAAAAATTCTCTAGCATCTCCTGACCGATTCTCGATGACCTTCCATAAGTTGATTGACTAAGCAATACAACTTCTCTTGCATTTCGATTCCTTATACATTATATTAATGATTAATTAAAATATTTACAAATGCCTACTTCACTAGTAGTATATCATAATCAATTGATACATACTTAACATTCAGTTACCCTAAGTTATGCGCGACATCTTAATAACAAATGTGCTTTATGTAAATTAAGATTGAACAACAATTGTCATCAGGCAAGCAAAACAAAAAATTTACCAGAAATACCTTTCAAATCCGTCTTCCACCTTCCCTCAGATTTTAGTGTTTGAAATTCATTCACTTGTCTCTGGTACCAGAGCTTTAAAAATCCAGTCATATATAAATAATAATAAATCAAAAAAATCATAAAATTAAGAATCGAGCAGGAGCGGAAAATGAGAAAAATTTGAACCTTAAGCAGAATCATAAATCTCTCCTCTAATTTGAGTCCTCATCTTCGAACAAAAGTCTTTGATCGAGTATAAGAAACCACTTAGCAACACTAGTAGCTCAAACTTCAATCGATTTTACATATTTAAATTCCTCACCAGACAAACCCATCTCCAATTTGATTGTTTAAAATTCTTCAATTAAAATTTTAAAACAAATCAAATATTATAAAAGAATGACCTAAATTCTATTATACGAACGAAAACAAACTTAACTTCGTCGTTTTATGAGAAGAAAACCTTCATCATATTTATAAGGAGGAATTATGCACTTGTTAAGGAAAAACACACAATAAGAGAAGACTATTTTGTTTGTAGAGAAATTGAAAAGGGTTAAATTAAATTGAAATAATAAAATACGTCAGAGAATAAAAGGAAAAGATAAAAATTAAAAAAGTCATTTCCACGTCATCAGTAGGATTGGCCGTGGGATTTAGGGTGGGCTAAACAAAACTATTGAAAAAATAAAACTGAATTTCAAAGAGAGAAAGCAGCACATATGTACAGTCCCATATACTCTCAGTAAAAAGGCGTTCTTCCATATGGCTCAGTTAGTTAGACAATATATTGGCTCCGCCAAAAAAGAATATTTAAAGTGCAGGCTAAGTAATGTAGAGTCAACATCATAATCACCAGACTTACGCTTATTTACGTTGAGATGTTGGATTTATCACTTCAGATTAATAATAATCCATACCCCCAAACTGGAATGACATGTTATAGTTGGAGTCTCCAAAATATATTGGAACTTGGTTAACGATTTTAAACCAGGTAAATGCTAGTTTCTAGTGAACTCATGATCATCATTTACGTAGAACATTAGAAACACCTTAGCTTTCACTCCTTGGTAAGTGGTGACCATGTTGCCACAAGTGAATCATTTTCGAAAATATAAGGTTCCATCACGACATGTAATGTGTGCATAACTCACCATATTTTATTGTCAGTCTCTTCACTTATTTGTTAATTTCCTGATAAATTATGCATTATTCCCTTTGTTTTCTGTTTTGTAGACTTAGTAATTTTGATCATCAAATAGGAGTCAAAACATACTTAATTAAATGTCCAAGAAAATCGAAAATCAAACAAAGATAAGAAGTGAACAATAACAACTAGTACCATTAAGTTTCCAAAAGCATAAACTTCAGTTTCCAAAGACTTTCAGCAACTATGAAACATAGTTACTAACTAGTTCCTAAAGGTGGTTTTGGAGTAAAAAGTCTTTTGGTTATGCACTCCAATTAGTCCATCACAATGATATATAGGAAAATTTGAGAGAAACATGGATATGGGACCATGTGCTTGGTATGTAACAAGAGCCTCCATGAGAACCAAATAACCTCGATATAGTTACAGAACCCAACCTCCAAGGTTCCAAAACCAGTCCCAGAAATTTTTTTTTAGAAGCTCATAAGTTTTCCTAATATGAGAAGACTTAATGACCAAGTTTGAGAGTTATATAAAACGACATCTTGGACTCAAACTTTTAGACTACACAAGGGGATACACAACGTCAACCACAACAAAGAAATTTGGTGCAGATTAGGATTTTGCATCTTTAAAGTGGGGGTGGGGGGACCGCGCCACAGTTTTCTTCTTGTTCTTTCTTTAAATATATTTTTCTACGATTTTATTAAACTTATTATCAGCTAACTTATTGGTTGGGGATGATTATGATTTATTATACATGATGATCAACTAACGAAGTAAGGTTTATTCAATATTTAATCATTTATATTTTACCGTTTATAATAATTATTGTTAGAGCATTACTCGGTCGAAGCTTGTTGTCAAATTTAGTTGATCAAAACTATATCTTAATTTCTAGTCTACATTTACTCAAGTCTCGGATTATGATAGAAGTGTGTAGTTGAGTACTAGACATCAATGCATTCTACCATTTGAAGGAGAAGATCAACCGAATATTTTGGAGAACTTCATCAATAAAAGTTAAGTGAAGACTGAACCACATATATCTCAAGTTTTCACCTTTCAATCTATGAGATATTGTTGCATGACTAGACTAGACATTGCATGCATAACAAAAATTTTGAGTCAAGTTTATCTTGATAGTCGTTCTCGAAATATGTTAAGCTTAAAAACATTTGTTCGTACTTGATGAATTTGGTTAAGAACAATTTATTGTTTATGACCTAATTATGATTCAAGACTTAATTATTTGTAAATAACCTGGAATAGTGATATGTATCGTTGATATTATTCGAGAATGTTTCAAATTGATTATTACAGAGAGATATAACAATTGTAAATCTGGATACAGGACAGTATGCAGACCAGTTCACATACTGAGAGAATTGTTATAAGTCTAGAGTCGTAGTACACGTACCAGCGGAGTTATAGTTCGACAACGACATTTTGGTACGAATACCCAGTATCCATACCATAAAAAGTTTGTTGACTCGTGAACTAGTAAGGTACGCATACCTAGTATGAAAACCGGAAAAAATTTGTTGGTTCTAAATCGAAAAGGTACGCATACCCCGTATGCAAACCATAAAAGATATGTGGATTCCTGCACCTGTTTTTGTCTTAAGGGTACACATACCCGGGTACACATACCATAATAAAAATACTCACGAACAGGTAAAATACATGTACCAGGTACACATACTTACCTTATCGAATATTTTCAGATGCATCTGAATTATTTCTATGAGATAATCGACATTTGAACAACTCTATGAAAACACTATCTAGACATATTTGATCACATTTGTGACTCAAGGTTAAAGACTTAAAGTTTTATATGAAAATGGTTAAGTTTATCGTTCGACTAGCTAGTTTCGGCTAGCCTTTCATGAACAAGTCATTGTACACGGTTCAGTTACGGTTAATCCTAACTAGAGTGTATATTTTGTTATGTTAATCTCAAGTGAAGTTTTTTATATGACGGTGGTTATTAATTTCTTGATTCCAAAGCTATCTTAGCTTAAATCAAAGGTAACCTTGATCTTGAAAGTCTATATAAAGAGAACCTCAAACAACTGGGATCTTTGAATCCCTGACACTATTCTTGTGTGTCCTAGTTGTAAACTAGAGTTGTACTCTCCTTTAAACCTTTTTAGGTTTAGCGACTAAAAAGACTTCACTTAGGGATTCATGAAGCCAGGTCCAACTATCTTTATCTTGATAGTTCGTGTATCCTGATCTTGTTATGGTTGTTGATCCCTTCTCCAACAAACAAGATAGATAGAAATCACAAAATTTCTTCGTTCAGACTTTGTGGTTCCATAAGTATCTGCTTGTGAGGTGAATAATAATCTAGTTTGCTCTTCCAAAGTCATAAGAACAGATTTTGAGGCCTACTATACTTTGTCTATCGCAATCGATTTTCTACCTCGACTTGATCTTTGATCATAACGAAAATCACATATATGTTTATCTGTAGGAGGTAGATTGGTTTAAAGTCTTCAATTGAGTTGAATTAATTCTTAGGCTGTAAAAGACGTCAGCTAAGAGAATCAATTACGTAGAGTCCTGTTGGGATTCAAGAGGTGTAAGGAGCGCGACTATAACTGAAACGCTGTGACGGCAGGTTCGGTCTCAACTACATTCCAGTCAGAAGTTTTGATAGTAGGCTAGAGTCTGTAGCGGATTAATACAGTTTGGTTTTCAAGTCTGGACTAGGTCCTGGGGTTTTTCTGTATTTGCAGTTTCCTCGTTAACAAAAATTTTGGTGTCTGTGTTATTTCTTTTCCGCATTATATTGTTTATATTTATAATTGAAATATCACAGGTTGTACGTAAAATTAATTCAAGTAGATAAGTCCATCACAATTGTTGGATACGACTTGGTTGATCTTGGGAATTGATCTTTGGAATCGTCCAAGTATTGTCACAGAATAATTATGTTCACGGACTTCTCTCTGTTAACATTCTGATGGTAAGAGATATAAGCTCTTCATATAATTCCTGATTGAGATTCATTAAGTTGTAACTCTCGGAATTGTATTTCAGTTTAGTCCATACAGGTTCCCTAAAAAAAAGTTGGTGGTGTATTTTGGTACCTCCCCCCCTTTTCAATTGGTATCAGAGCAGGCAGACACGCGAAAGACCTAATAAGTCTGTATTTGAAACAATCTGACTATATGGACAGAGACGAAATCTTTGATAAACGTTCCACTAGTCTAAAGAAAACTGTTTTATGGATTCTGTAAAAGAGTCTGAATTTTCAAACTCTCATACAGATGAATACTCCGTTTCCATAAAACAATTGAACATTGATAAGTGTAATCCCTATTATATATATTTTTGATGAGTCTGACTCAGAAGTAGAACGAGAAGCAGCCAAAGAAAGTACTTGAATTTTAAAACGTGTAGGATTTCAGTCGGAGGTCAATCGGCTGAAATACAAAGTCAATAATCTCATTGGTATAATTTCTGAACGTGATTCTAGAACAAAGATTTTTCTTGAAGAACATGCCGAAATGAAATTGAAAATTATTTCACTCGAGGCTAAACTTAAAAATCATGCCTTAGAGATCGAACAATTGTTGAGCAAGAACACTACTCCACGTTGCGATATTAAATCTAAAGAAACTACTATGAAAATAACTTCTGAAAAGGGCGATGACTTAGAAATTGATAAACAAAGTACTAGTACTCTGTCAAGAGATGATAGTTATATTTCTCTGACCAAGCAAAAATTGTGTCTTTAAGGAGGAAGAGTTCTTCACAAAATGAGTATGATAAGACTACCTATTCTGATTTCATAAAAACTCAGAAAGTGTGATTCTATTGCAATGCTAAAGGACATGTTCAAAGAAAGTGTAAACTGAGGTTGGAAAGCTATCAGTTTGGCCGTCTCCAAAATAACTTAGATTCAATTCTGAAGGGTGTGACTGATATTCAGATGTCTAAAGCACTTGGGGTGAAAACAAATTCAAGCAAATTTGCTTCTAGGAGTGTCAGTTCTGCTTAGTCCGTGAATATTCGAACAAGTCAAAAAGGTAGTATGCAAAATCGGTTAAAGAAGAACTTAGAAAATCCGTCAAAAATATGGGTTCTTAAGGATACTCATCCTCCTCCTGAGAAAATTGGTGTTTTCATCAATGAAACGATTGAACAAGCTAACATGAATTTGATCATTACATGATATAAAGATGTTATTGATAAATTGTCATCGTCTTCCAGACAATCAACCTCAGGTAAGGGTTCTAATCTTGTCTCTTTCCATGATGACAATAATTTCTATGATCACTTCTCTTGTCCAAAAAGAATTTTCTTAGTAAAAGGAAGAGGTAAAAACAAAGTTAAATGTCAGCATAATCCCTCTGGTTAAAGTTCAGCTCACCCTTGTGCAGGTTAGTCACAAGTCTTGGAACCTTATCCACAAAAATCCTGCTGGATAAGGAATTGTTGTGTAACAGGTGTACTATTTATTTCAAATAGTGCTTCGAGTGATGATCTATAATTTTTTTTGTATTGCATACTTTACATATTTCTATGATTACCTCTATCGGACAAGATTGCTAAAATTTCCTATTGAGCCCGGCTCCTGAAAAGATAAGCATTCAACGATTCTTCTTTCCTGAATATTAATACTCTTTTTCTCTAAACCCATTTGTTTATTGAGCTAAGAATATTTTTATATTCAAGAAGGAATATATATATCATAGAAAAGGGTAGTAACTGAAGTACTGAAAAATATTTTGTGCTCTTCGTTGATGGTGGATTTTTGACAAAGGTCACATTCGTAAAATCACATCGAAAAAATCATGCATCTCTGATCGGAATTAGAATCATAATAAATTTGTATCTTCACAATATGAATCGTATTTTAGCAATGTCATGGCGGTAATAATGTACGATAGCAATATTAGGGTTTCTGAAGCAGAACTTTTAATATTCTATGTTTTCATGATTAAAGATGAAAGACTCAGCACATTTTTACTGAATTCAGAATTCACCTCTGGTGTCTGAATTAACCCAGAACAACTTATGATGTTGATCATATCATATCTAAATGCTCCTAGACATATTGTATGCTAGTATAGAGCAACTAATTAATCAAATCTAGTCGAAGTGTTCATCGGATTGAATTCCTAGAAATTACGCACTGATTAAACCCTAAATATTCATCTACTCAGGATCCATGGCTTTTCTAGGTCGAATTCCATGGAAAGTAACAGATATTTACCTTCCAAGCATTTGGGGCACCCCGAGTAAGCCAGAGCAAAAGGCACGTGTGTATTTAGTAATAATGCTCAAATGAGCATTCATGAAAGAACTAAGATTGTAAGTCTGGTCAAATAAGGAAATGAGGAGATAAAATAATAAAGGAACCGTGAGGGTGGTCCCACGCGGCTAGTCGGCCGGCCCTCCCCTCTTTATTTGTTATTATTAAGGTTTTGCTCTTTCAAGGATTCCTCTTTCAATCAAAACTCATGAGACTTCCATATTTCTCGATGAACCATATGGTTAGAAAAGCAAGTGGTCCCGCAACCATCATGACTTGTCTTTCTACCATGAGATATATTAGAATAATATTATTTTACTATTTTTAATAGTGGTCCTTCCACCACTATTAAGAGTTTCAATCAAACTCAAATTCTTCATAAAAGGATGAAATAATGCTTGGTGGACCATCAGAAAATACCAAAATTCTCAGGATCGGTTCGCGAAGAGCATGGAAACACATGAACGCTACCATGCACGGTCATGGTCGTCCCTTTGGCTTGCAGAAGCCGGTCCCACCTTTCTTGATGATTTTTGACCTAATTAATCATCTAGAGTCCATATTTGGTTCAAAATCCTTCCTGCAACTGGGAATAGTGATCCACCCACCATCAGATGGTCCCACGACCACCAAGGGCCAGTTATTCACCTCTTGGTCGGTCCCTCTTATCTTCATGACTAGGTTCTACTACCTATTGCTCAGTCAAGCAAAATTTAATAATGATCAAACAACAATTAATCATCATTTCACCAACTGCTCTGCAAAGGAGTTTGGTAAATGTTCAGTCTAGCATCAAAATACTACATGGCCGGTCCATTACTAGTAGAGGCGGTCCCTCTCTCATCCATTGGTTAACTCTCAGTCGAGTATCAATTGACCATTCATTGATCATAATTAGGGTTTTGAACTGAATGCTCTGTCTAGCATAATTTTGAACATGTTCAAACACCATTATGTTAATATTGATCCACCAATCAATATTTTAATTAATTAAATAAATAATATTCGGTTAATATTTTTAATTATTTTATTTGGTCTTGCTACCAATTATTCATGGATCCAGAAGTATTTTCTCAGACTAGTAGTATTTGCTCTGACTATTAGTGTTATATATGTTAAGTACCCTAATCGCTTCAGCTAGCAATGTGTCATGACCAACAAGGTTCACAACCTCCATTTCTGGCAATATTGATTCAACTATGAATATTCGAGTTGTAGTATTTCTCATGTTGATTCAGCTATCAATATTTGAGGATTCAATACCGATCCAACTATCAGTATTTTATTGGTTCATCAACAAATATTTAGTTCGTCTGTCAACCATTATTTTAATATTATAATCTTTCCTCGTCATTCGACTAACTCATGACACACAGATCGAGAAATACCTTCAATGATCATTTAATGATGACTCTTTTCATAAGTGCTCAGTGCACCAACATAATGGTTTATGGTTGATCCATCAATCTCATAAAACCATCACTAAGTCATTCGACTACCATTACTACTTCAACTAGCATAATGATATGACACAATGACCTAATTAAACAATCATGGTATGCAGAGCATGTTGTTGTTTCAACATTCCATACTTAATCCATCATAATACTGAACTTCGTCAATTCAGTTCATAAGACTCATAGTCTTAGGTCAAAGATTGACCACTCACACATGAGACATCAATTCACGTCACATGGGGGGATATTACTAGGGTTTTGGTCTGGCAGCCTACATCATGTGCGATGTGAGGTACATCCACGATGAGAATTGTGGTAAGTCGTGTTGAAAGTTAAGTAGTAAATGGAATAGTGGATGGTCGGTCAACCCCGTCTTCCATGCAAAATGGAAATGGTTTTTACACGATCCCCCACTTCCCATTCTTCCACTACCTATAACTGTCACCACTTACAGGAGATTGATGTGCACTTATAAATAGGTTTCTAAAACCTATGATCTGATAACTAACAACAAATAAGACTCATCGTTGTCAAGTTATCAAACACATTCAGAAGATTTCTCTCGTCTACATAGAGAATCATCTTTATAGAAGTCCAACACATCACATCACCTACAAATCAATCTTCGTTGATCTCCACACAATCTCAGCTTCCCTCCCTACAGACCGACCCTTCTCCTCCTCTTGTGACCGAATTGAACCTGGAACGTCCATTGTGTTGGTTTAGGCCAGGGTCCTACATATTAGTCTCTCGAACTCAAAGTACTCCCTTGTAATACATTTGTTTAAAGGTTCAGACGAGTCACAACTCCGAGTACCTACTTCAGAGAGCACTTGCCTCCTCCACCACTTTTTTACCAGAAACCTGTGAGCCGTTTTTACCCACAAATAAATTGGCGACATATCGGGAGATTAATCTCTTGGTGGAAAACTCAGTTTCTCGAAGATGGTCGGTCTCAAATCTGGTGCAACTACCAACCCAAATCCTGAAGGTGCAACACCCAATCCCAACATTGCAAGTTCCAGTGGTACTACTAATACCACTCCCCTCACAAGTTCCAGTGGTGCTGATGTCACTCCTCCTACCGGAAGCGTCACATCAAGTGTCACTCCTCCCACCGGCATTCTCGATAACCCAATTATTACTCCTGTCAACACTGTAGGAAACAATGGTACCGGTACTGTCAACAATTCTTCAATCGTCACTCATGTCCCCACGAGTGCTGGTACTGGTACTTTCAACCCCACATCCATCACTCCTGTCAGCACTAGAAGCTCTGGCACCGGTACCGCCAACAATCCTCTTTTCGGTCGAAATCCCGAAGAAGTCAGGAACACCCCTCCTACCATAGTTGATCTCATGCAAACACAGGAAACTCTCGCCAAGACTCATGAAGGTATGGCTGCCACCCCTAAATATCTTCTCACTTACTTGAAGGCTCTGACAGATCAACTAAAGGAGGATTGAAGTCTAGAAAAAGGAAAAGCAAAAAAAACTTCTCCAGATGTTGATCCTGAATTTACTCCAATTCACGTTGTTGAAGACGATGAGGCCCGCAATACTGCAAAAGACTCTCGGATGAAGGATTAGTCAAACTTCATTACTAAAGAAGACCTGGAACGCCTCTTGGAGAAACATGGAAAATATGGAGGCTCGTCATCTGTTCACCGTCATCAACCTCCGTACCCTCTGATATGCAGAAAGTACCTCTTCCTAAAGGCTATGTCTCCTCCATATTCACGATGTATGATGGGACTGGAAATGCACGAGAATATGTCTCATGATTATTGGAGTCATTAGGGGAATATGAACATAATTACAACCTTCGTTTGAGAGAGTTCTCAAAATCTCTGAAGCACAAAGCGTATACGTGGTATAACAACATCGCACCAGGAAGCATAACCAGTTGGGGTGAGATGGTCAATGCATTCTATCGAAAGTATTTCTTTGTCTCAGAACAGGTTACTTTGTCTGATCTTGGAAGGATGTTACAAAGAGCTACTGAACACCCAAATGATTACGTTAAGAAGTTAAGGGTCCAGGCATTGGATTGTAATGATCCGAATGTTATTGAACAACAACTCGTAGACTAGTGCATAAACCGAATGATTCCTGTTTACAGAGCATTATTGGAGAATTTGCATTTTCAAACATTCTCTGAACTCCATGAAGCATCCAAGTGGTCGGCCACCACAACACCTGCCTTATTGGAGATAACTAAGCATGTTAAAGCTGAAGAACATTGTGATACCAGAAGCAACAGACTACTCGTTAATAAGAAGTATAATCTTAGACCTCTATGAATGTTGTCAACGAGGGAGGAAAGAGGAAGGCCATGGAATTAGATGCACAACAACCTAAACGTGGAGAACCGCCAGCACCAACCGAACTGGCGCGGGAGCCACGCTGTGCTAATCAGGATCAAGCTGCACCAGCATTGAATCCACATCAACAATTACGACAGGAGAGAAAAGATCGGACGCCTCAAAACTTCCCTCTACCCATGGAAGAAGTATTGGAGTTACTAGTGAGTATAAGTATTGCCGCTTCCACCAATTTGTTAACCATCCAAAAATTGAGTGTAATATCTTGAAACGTATCTTAAAGGAAAAAGTAGAGTCTGGAGAACTAAACCTGGGGACTGAAGGAGTCCATAGAGACATTTTTCCAGTTAGAGCATTCACTTTATTCGAGAAGTCGGTCAATGAAGCAGTCTAATCCTTGATGAATCATTCATGTGAGTTGCTTTACCTACCAAAAGCACAGAAAAAGGACAATTTCAACGCCACGTTGTGTCAGGGAAGCGCCTACTTCTGTCAGAAAAACATTCTCAACCACCGGCCACAAACAAAGAATTATATGACTGGGGACTGCTGACCTCAGTCCATCTCAAGGGAAATGGGTTTGGAAGATCTTTGAGCGACGCTGGTACCCATGTCAATATCATTCCTCTCAAGACACTTAAAGTTGCAGGAATTATTCATCAGGAAGCCACGTTTACTCCGGCAACAATAAGAGACCCTAATGGAGAAATCATAAATTCTTATGGATACATTACTCTTAAGATGGGGATGGATGCTGCTTGGATGGAGGTCAATTCCACATCATCAAGGAGGATCCAGGGTACGACATGATCCTTGGACGAGAAAGAATTCTATGACTGGGGACTGCTGACCTCAGTACATTTCAAGGGCAATGGGTTTAGAAGATCTTTGAGCGACGCTGGTACCCGTGTCAATATCATTCCTATCAAGACACTTAAAGCTGCAGGAGTTACTCGTCAGGAAGCCACATTTACTCCCGCAACAATAAGAGACCCTAAAGGAGAAATCATAAATTCTTATAGTTACATTACTCTTAATATGGGGATGGATGTTGCTTGGTTGGAGGTTCAATTCCACATCATCAAGGAGGATCCAGGGTACGACATGATCCTTGGACGAGAATGGTTACACGCTGAGAAGATCATCGCTGACAAGACACCATCCCATTCCCCTGATGAATAAATCCACAGTCCTGAGACTTTGATTGATAATCCATCTGCATATATCCTGGAAGAATTCCTATATTTAACAGGGATGAACTTGATGATGAAGTAGGAAACTATAGAGGATGCAACATCTCATGTCAAAAGATTCCATGCTCAGGCAAGTCTCATCCCACCTGAATCTCTTTTATTGAGTTATCTGTATGCCCTAGTAATTGGACTCAATTTATATTGGTATGAGCATTATTGCTATTACAAAGTGTTACGACTGGGTAACTCTGATCCGTCAACAAGCTAAGATCGATGCCGGGGTGTCTGTTGATATGATCTCCAAGTATGATGAATAGCATATAGGTTTCCTCGTCTGATATTGCAAGAATGTCCTCATGTACCCCATAAAAATCAAGAAGAATTTCCAAGATATGCTCACATCTCGAATAAGAATTTTGGTACAAAGATGAAGGAAAAGATGAATCAACATAAGATATTCAAGGCTAGGCCAATCAAACCTAACGCCTATCATATTGTGGATTTGGTACTCAAAGCAGCAAAGTGTAACCGTCGCTCTGTGACTAGTTCTGATTGGGAAGGTCCGTTCATGATTTTTAAATCCACAATCAGTGGATACTACAAGCTGGTTGATGCGGATGGCGAGGTGATAGAAGCAGCAATCTATGACAAATGGCTTAAGGCGTTCAACGCTTGAAGCATTCTGAGCTCGGATCTCAACAAACTTAACGTTTGGAACATCTAGGATTTTTTTTATTTCGTTTCTTTTTTCAATTCCTCCAAAACGGATGCAATGCTTGCAACAAGTAATTGAATTTTCCTTTTAGTAAACAATTCTAATTTACTATTTTTATCAAACCATAAGAAAATCCTCATAGAATATCAAAATCCAATCATCACCTATCCCTGAATAATCAGAAAACCAAAATCAAATACCAAATAAAACCTCATCTCTCAAGTTCAAAAGCGGAAATCAGAAGAAATTAATACTAAAGGAAATTGTGGAAATACGGCTGCTGCTCCTTTGACATAATCGCCTCAATGTCCTGCAAAACATTTTTCTCATGCTCCAGTTCCTCAGACATCCTTGTGATCTCTTCCTTCGCTTTCTCAACAACATCATTAGAGGGAACCTTATTCTCAGTTCGAGATTTCTTGGAAAGTTATACTCATCGGAGGAGCCACTTAACGTTGAGGCCATGCTCCAAAACAACGTTCAAGTTGAACTCTCAATAAAAGAGTACACCTTCGGTAATTGAACCTTTTGGTTTGGTACGTATGTCCTTAACAATATGTAATATTGCTTCTACTCGCATGATCAAGAAATAAGCATGCTCAGGTTTCTTAGCAACAACAATGTAGCCATATGTCTTTCATATCTATTGGTATAAATTGGCATACCCAGTAGGAATACTAAATCCTCTAACTAATTCATGATGTTTGAGTGGCTCACTGAATGGAGGATCAAAGGGAACACCTGCATGTGAATACTCATGTGGAGTATCACTCATTGGAGTATCTCCTTCGGTTCCCGGGATAGCATCCACTTGGAATTCTGTCTCCATGTCCCAGAAGTAGTGTTCACATGAGCTTTTAGTAAAGGAAGGATCTCGTTACTAACATTATCCACAACAACACTCTCAGCGGCCCTGTTTTATTCAATTTCACTATTTTGCACATGATATAATAGTTTTATGAACAAGGATGCTTTGTGTAAGAAATTCAGAATCCAAACATAAAATTCAGAATAAAAGCAAATTCAATATTTTTATTCTTCGGAAGAATCATGCAAGGATACAAGCCGATCGTCTAGGAGATTAAAAACATGTTTTCTAACAAAACCATATTGAAGATGTTTTACACTGCCATGTACAAGGTGACAAACTGGGAGAAATTGGTAAAGGATAAAGACATGGGTCATGTATCATTCTCTTTGTATGGATGTCCTATATAACATATCAAAAATTCAAGTTCATCGGATAAACGAGCTAAGAGCAGTGGGTCAAATATCGGACATCGTCATTGTAGGAAATTTTATCAAATTATCCTGGAACTTTTCTGTTTTGCTGTAGACCATCAAAAACGGACATCGGATGAGGATTTTATGGCGTTTTTACTATGACAATTATTTCTGATTTTTTTTGAAAACGAGTTGCGGTGGGATTCTCTATTCATTCATAGGGTTTCTACATCAAGGAGTAAAACTCATGTTATAACAAAAACATACATGATGAGTACTTACTTGAGAAGTATTTAAGTCCTTTGAAGCATCGGCGTTACCGGAGTCATTGGAATCACCATTCGGTTCCGAATTGTGGTGATTTCCTTCTTCATATTCCGCCGAAGATGATTGAGAGTCTCCGCCACCTTGATCGTCCATAATTGTCTCCTCCTATAAACAACAATCATTAATATAAGGTTATTTCTTCGAAAAGAATGACAAACAATTAAGCAAGAAACTTACATCTACTTCTTTATCTTTAGTTTCGGTTCCTTCATCTTCCTCAGAGGACCCAACAATCTGAGTTGACTGTTCAGTTGTGGGGAACCGAAGACCTTCTATGATAGAAGGAGAAAAACCCTTCAATAGAATAAAAATATGATTTATTTCATGAACTCCAAGACGCAGAGAAATCATTAAGCAAGGAAACTAACCAAAGAAACAGGCGGAGGCTCCACAACGTTAAATAACATGTTGTGACTTTTGCTTCTCTTCTCACCACTCTGGGGACTTATTCCAACATCCACAAAGTCACCATTATTTCGGGGCCTTACGACTCGCTCACTCTACAGTTGTTGAAGTCAACAAAGCGGTTAAATCATAAGATGTTGCACTCTTCTAAAAAATAAAAAGAGAATAGTCACTTGTAAAGATTCTAGGAATGTTTTTCTCTTATCATTACTGGGAAAAAGTTTCAGTCGAGGACCATCAGCTGTCATATCCATAGAATGAGCACCACGATGGAGGCGGTGCCGCTAACACTGCGAAATCATAAAGGCGCTCATGTTGCTAATTCCAGAAATTTATGTAACCCGAATTTACATATGTGGCACGGTCACGACAAGGAGACAAATATCTACTCCCAGCTACATGTGTACGATCCAAGTTTTCCATGAGATGATGAACCTAGGGCTTGCTGGCTCTGAAAGGAGGAGCACATTGATCAAGACCCATTTTCCTAGCAGCCCTGTCAATATTGTATTCTTCCACAAGGTACTCTTTTTGTATGACAGACACAAGATGACCAAGAGTGCAACTCAGCATAAATGTTCTTTCACCATCGGTAAGATTGTTACCGTATTGTAGAACTACATCCTCTTCTCCAGCAAAGCTGGTTAACCGAGAGACATAAGGAGGGACTGGTGCCCACAAACGGAAATCGAAGTCAACTTCGTTTTCCAGCAAATCAGCAAGGCATACCCTAGAACGTGGCATCTTATTGGACCAACGCATTATCCTTGCGTTATTGTCTTCAAAAAATCACGATGAGAATCTACGCATTTCTTCTGCAAAATATTGCGTGGAGTAGGCGCATAATTACTCAGGTGTTCCCACAAACACGCTTGGATGAATAACGTGTTAACATATAATTACTCCTTCAACGACCATTCAGCATGATTGGAGCATTATCGGATCGGAAATCCTGGTAACATCTGACAACTGAGCTTATTTAATTATTTTGCTTGTCAGTAAAAATCACCATCTATATGTATACTGTGGAACATGACTGTCCCACACTAAGCATGTAACTTAATGTTAATGGTGGATTTTCGAAAAAAGTCATATTCGTAAAATCACATCGGAAAAATCTGCATCTCTGATCGGTATCAGAATCATAATAAATTTGTATCTTCACAATGTGAATTGCAGTTTAGCAATGCCATGGTGGTAGTAATGTACGATAGCAATATTAGGATTTCTGAAGCAGGACTTTTAATATTCTATGTATTCATGATTAAAGCTGAAAGACTCAGCACATTTTTACTGATGTATGATGCTGAATTGACCCAGAACAACGTATGATGATGATCACATCATATCTAAATGCTCCTAGACATATTGTAAGCTAGTATAGAGAAACTAATTAATCAAATCTAGTCGAAGTATTCATCGAATTGAATTCCTAGAAATTACACACTGATTAAACCCTATATATTCATCTACTCAGGATCCATGGCTCTTCTTGGTCGAATTCCATGGAAAGTAATGGATATTTCTTTTGGGAATTTTGGGCCACTGAGTAAGCCCCGAGCAAAAGGCACGGATGTATTTAGTAATAATTCTCAAAGGAGCATTCATGAAAGAATTAAGATTGGAAGTTTGATTAACGAAGGAAAGAAGAAGATAAAATAATAAAGGAACCGTGAGGGTGGGACCACACAGCTAGCTGGCCGGCCATGTCGGCGGTTCCTCCCCTCTTTTCCTTATTTATTATTACAATAATATTATTATATTATTAGGGTTTTGCTCTTTCAAGGATTCCTCTTTCAATCAAAACCATGAAACTTCCATATTTCTCCATGAACCATATAGTTAGTAAAGCAAATGGTCCCGCAACCATCATGACTTGTCTTTCTACCATGACAAATATTAAAATAATATTATTTTAATATTTTTAATAGTGATCTTTCCACCACTATTAAGAGTTTCATTCAAGCTCAAATTCATCGTAAAAGGATGAAATAATGCTCGATGGACCATCAGAAAATACCAAAATTCTCATGATTGATCCGCGAAGAGCACGACAACACAGGCACGCTACCATGGACGATCATGGTCGGCCCTTTGGCTTGTAGAAGTCGGTCCCACCTTTCTTGATGATTTTTGACCTAATTAGTCATCTAGGGTCCATATTTGGTTCAAACTCCTTCCTGCAAATGGGAATGGTGATATACCCACCATCAGATGGTCCTACGACCACCAAGGGCCATTTCTACACCTCTTGGTCGGTCCCTCTTCTCTTCATGACTAGGTTCTACTACCTATTGCTCAGTCAAGCACAATTTAATAATAATTAAATAATAATTAATCATCTTTTCACCAACTGCTCTACAAAGGAGTTTGGTAAATGCTCAGTCTAGCACCCAAATACTACATGGTCGTGTAGCGCTCCCAAAGCTAGCAGCTGACTAATCCAAGAGATTAACTAAATAAGGGGCACTAAGAATCTAAATCATTTACTTAAACATATAGTTTAGAAATCTATTACAAAACTTAATCCAAAAACTAGCCCGGCTCTGAAATATATATATACAAGATCTTCTCTCGAATGATACATATACAATAGTCATTTAGTTTGCAAATAGAATATACAACATAATAAACATAGTAGAAGTTATTCAGCTAGCGAACTCAACCACGGAAGCTTTCGTTGCGCAACTCTGGTCTGTCTCTGAAACTGAAAGTGGGAATGGGTGAGCACGTCATCCCTAAAAGGGGTGCCACTAGTCCAGAAGGGACTATAAATGACGATCAAAACCTGTTATAAAACATGATTTATCACGGTCATCTGTCATTCGAACCGTTATTTATTTGGTGTGACTTTTTATAAATGACGAACAGATAACGTTATTAAGTACGACGACTAAAATTTGTGATTTAAAATCACATACAAAATCTGTTATTAAGTATCACGGTTATTGTATGTGACATACAATAACAATTGATTAATGTCATAGAAAAATCACGGTTACTATACGTGAAATATAATAACAGTTGAAGTATGTCATTTAGAAACCACGGATGATGTATGTTAAATAAAATAATGGCTCACACCTGTTATAATTTGAGGTATTTTTATTAAATAAATTTTTTAATTCTAGAGAGAAAGTTATGCCATTTTTCTGGCTACCGATTCAGATTTTCGGAATCTGAAATCAATTCATAATGATATCAGATGTATTCAGAAATTCATCAAGATTAAAATACAAAATAGACAGTTAACAACAAAGGATTATAACAGATATAAGCCTGTTTTTCAAACCGATAGACAACCGTAGGTCTGTTTTTTTCAAAATTGCAAATCTAGGCCTCCATCCATGTTTCCATCCAAATCCGTTACTTTTGTCAATTACTCGGTCAACAAGGTCAATTTCTCATCAGATGAGATGAGTTAATGGAGCTAAATTACCCATTTGCCCTCTATACACGTGTAAGTTATTAGGTGTAAAGTAGCCACATGTAATGTATCTATTTGTCCTTTAAACACGTGTGAGATATTAGGCACACGTGTAATCGAAGACACGTGATGGTCATCAGAGATAGAGGGAAAAATGGATGTCTAAGATTATTTCACTTCGTAATTAACGACACCTTCATGAGATTTGAGTCGTTTATCTCAATTTCATTGGATCTCGATGTATTCGGTCGGCTGAGATGAAATCCAATAGAGGCAAAAGGATAGAGTAGAGAGAAAAGATCTTTCAGTTTCTCCATTTTCCCTTCGTCTCTACACTTTTTCCCTCCCTCCATTTTTTCCCTCTGCAACTTTAGTTTCTTTCTCTGCAATTTTCTTTCTTATTTGCAATTTTCACTTTAGTTGTCTAATATATCATTGGTTTCTGTTACTGTGTGAGATGGGTATACCTAATAGAGCAAAGAAACTACTAATTAAGATAGATTCAGAGACTAAAGAGAAGATGGATAAAAGAAAGAAAACAAAGAAACGACGAAGTAGAATACGCAGAAAGGTAACAACGGGACCCTTATTGTATTTTATTCGATTTATTGTCTGAATAGATTTTAATTTTTAGGGTTTATGGAAATTTTCGATTTCTAGGGTTTATGGTTTATGGGTGTTTCGATTTCTATGGGTTATGGGTATTTTCGGTTCTAGGGTTTATGGGTATTTCGATTTCTCTGATTGTGGGTATTTATGATTTGGGATTTCTAGGGTTTATATGTTTGATTTTCGTTTCTCTATGAATTGACCCTTGATTTTTCTAGGCCTTGTGTTTGATTTTTAGGGGTTTTGTTAGATTTCTAGGGTTTGTTTGTGTTAGATTTCTACGGTTACATCTGTTGATTTTTAGATATTTGTTCATCACTCTGTTTTTCACTTTGTTTGTCACTCTGTTTTTAGTTATGCTGAGGATAGTTGCATGATGTTGCAGGAATCATAACTCTGAATTGTTGTTGTTGAATGATGTTGTAGGAATGATAACTCTGAATTGTTTTTCTAATTTGAATTATGTCGCTTGTAGGAATGATGTTGTTGTTGACAGGACGCCTTTCAGAAGCTTTAAGGAAAATTTGATAGGAACTTGCTAGTCTTTGGAGTTTAGAGACTGTGCTGAGACTGAAGGGTGATGAGAAGATATACATACTATGGTCAGATGATCTTTGTACTCCAATGTCATTAGATAAATAAGAAGAGTTCAAGTCTTTGTGGGATAGTGCTGAGTTTGATGAAAATGGTTGGAGTCAGGTTTATATGCAAGTGCTGGATAGTAGTAAGGATGGTGAAGTTTGTACAATTCCTCCACTCCCAAATAAGCTTGTATCCAAAAGGAACAGAACGCCAAATAAAGCAGCAGTATCTGAAGAAATTCAATAACAAACTCTAGAAGAAACTAAAGCATTATCTAATCATGATTCTAGTACACCAACAAGTTCAAGAAGAATCCCAAGGATAGAAACATTGTTCAAGAAGCAAATAGGTGGAAAACTAAGAAGAAGTTGTTTATTGAAATCTCAGATGATGATGAAGTATGTGAAGAAACTCAAGCATCAGAGTCAAATGTGGTTAATGACATTCCAGAAGTTTATGTTCTTGAATTCTGTGAAGAACCAACACAGGCAAGTGTAGCTGACAACATGCCTTATCAAACCAGAATACAAGAAACTATGGCAGAAGAAGAAGAAGTGTTTAATCATGATTTCTGGGTTGAAGCTACAACCCAAGCAAGTGTTGTTGAAGATATTTACAAGTTGAGTCTAGAATATCAGAAGAGTGATGAGTTTGTAGTTCAACTTCCAAATATTAAAGAAGATGAGTGCCATCCTGATGAGGATATTAACAATGTCCCTGGATATGAACAAGAGTTTAAAGATGATATGGAGTATAAGAATTTTTTGAAGAAGGTTGGGAATGGGTATTTATCAGACAAGGGAAGTGACAGTGAGAGTGAAGGTCATAATGATGTTGACAATGTTGAAGAAGGTTGTTGTAGGTATTGTGACCAGCATTATTGGGTGGATAGCTACAAGAGAACATATGCTCCATAGTTCAACCTATTGTTGGGCCTAGAGGACTATGAAAAGGTACAATTATATATGATTTTATAATCCTTATTTTTTGTGCAATAAATATAGTATCCATATTTGGTTCTTTTAGGGTTTCAGTCTTTCATTATATATGATTATCTTTTTTGATTCCTTCTTCTTATCCAGACTGCCCAACAAAAAATGATAAAGCCTCCAGTGAACATCAGGAAAACAGGGAGGCCAAGGGGAAAGAGGATTAGAGCATATGATGAACCTCCACCAACAGGAAAGAAGAGTAGAAGATGCAAAAGATGTGGAGTATCAGGTCACTATGAAAAGACATGTGCTGGAGGAGCAGTTGGTTCTAATCCAAAAGTACCAAAGGCTAGAACCTGTATTGATGGTGATACTTACACAACTTATGTATCAGCTCCATCAAAGAGGAACAAGAAAGCTGCAAAAGTTGTTCCTGGTTCATCTGCAGGTCAAAGTACCAGTGTAAGGGCTGGATCTAAGACAAAAACCAATAGCCAGAGTTGTGTTGGTGAATCATCTAAGCAA
The DNA here is from genome assembly GCF_003573695.1 of Papaver somniferum. NCBI lineage: Eukaryota > Viridiplantae > Streptophyta > Magnoliopsida > Ranunculales > Papaveraceae > Papaver > Papaver somniferum. Next base: position 149,751,191 of record NC_039359.1, read on the forward strand.
GCTGCTGGTAGGCTCAGAAAACCCACAATAAAATACTACAAGTGCACAATGTCTAAGTAGTAGAACAATGGCAAGTACAGGTCGTTCCCACGAGGAGTGTGAAACACTCTACCAAATAATACCAAAAACTAAGTAATCGTAATATGATGTTTTGGAGAGTTTTCAGAAATTCGGACAAAATGTAATAATAAATAACAAAGACGTAATAAAAATGAGAAAGGGTTGTGAGGGTTTTCGATTTCCGCCAATTCAATCATATAAAACTCTACTAATCTCTATTTATCACTCAAGACAAAATTTGAAATCAATCTCATGTCCCGGAAGATGTTATATTAAATTCTAAAATATAGTTTCTCCGTTGTAATTTCTTTCGCTTCCTCTGTAGCGATCCTAAAGCATTACCTATCTATCCTTGCATACCTCGTCTAGGGATTTAACCGAAGCATGAAATATCAATTCAAAAGCATAAATAATCTAGAAAATCACATGAACGATTAAACACCAATCTATATGAAGAGAAACTACTAGTCAATGAATCATTATTAGAAATATCATCGTAGAGTTTATAAAATTAAATTGACTTCCATCTAAACCCTAACAAACGATTTAGCCAACCATGGAGAAATAAAAATCAAAACGGCAAACCCTTGTTTTTCTCCTCTTCCCAGCTCTGCAGCCGCCTCCGGCTTCCCCCTTCTCTATCTCTAGCCGTCGGCCTCCTTACTTTTCCCTTTCTGTTCGTTCCAATATATCCTCTGTTGTGAAGGAATTCAGTGAAGACCTAGCCGAGTTGCCAGGCCCAGTCCAACATTCGATATCCAAAATCAGACCCAACTACCACTTTCCATTCTGTCGGATCCTAACCGCATGCAACACAAGCTTTCCAATTCTGTCCGTCCAAAACTTCTCCCTCCGGCGAAACCTCCTTCCACTCGGATCTCGTTTTCTGCCTGCAAAAGTTTTCCCAGCCGAGAACTCTATTCTTAGCTTCTCCATCGTGGATACAGCTCTTTCCGTCCATGGCTGCTTGCAGCACTGGCAGATACACTTCAATCTGAATTTGCTCGACCAAGGTACTGCTCCATAAATTGATCCATACTTCCCTTCTTCAAGAACAACTACCATCTTACTCGAAACATTCTGCCACTTCTGGATTATCAATTTCTCGACAAGCCAACGGACCCTCCATTTGACACTCGAACCAACACCTGCAATGGTCCCATTTCAGTGCTCGGCTTCAAAACCAGAAACACTACCTAGACCACAGCAGTATAAACTCCCGATCAGCATAGTCATCTTCTTCTATTGAGTACCAACAGTTCACCATTTCATGAATCTCACAACCATTAGCTTGTAGTTGTTGATTCCAGTTGATGCCAGCAGCCTAGGCTCATAAATTCGTCACTCAAATCCATCTCCACCAGCACCTCTTCGCTGCCAACTGCCAGAGAACTGACTCCATTGCCACAGACATATCTACAACCGGTACAGCACATTCTACCATTTAACGGCACCAGTTCACATTCAATCAAGACCGCGATGGGTCAAAACCCATCTCTACTGCCGTCATCAGCCAACACCATTTCATAAGATGAACTCGACCACTACCTGCAATTATTTCCACCATCACCATTTGCGAAGAGCTGCTGCCATTGTGGCTACCTCCATCAACATTTCTGCTACCAAAAATCGTCTTCCGTGGATAAGAATACCACCTGCTGCTCAACGTGGATCGTAAATGATTATTTCTTTATCCCTTTACAAAGAACGGAAATGTGTAGAGAAAACCAAATGTTCTGAACATTTCACGAACGAGATGGGGAGAAAGAAGCCACGTCCTACTATCCTCTTAACCCCACTAGTGCAGCTCACGTTATTGAGCTAACAAAGGACCTTTCGTTTCCTTGTAAACTTCTTTAGAAAATACCAAACATAACTTTGATCACCAAGGTCCACTTATCTCTTTGCTGTTAGTGGAATTGACATGCTTGGAATAAGAAATGCAATTCTTTTGTAATGTATCCATTCTATAGTATCCCCTGGCCGTGAAATGAATTAGCAATGCGACTTGTCGATTTGGCAGCCCACGAGCCAGTGTTGTCACGTTAGGTGCAGTGAGTCGCAAACGCCATTATAATTCTATTTAGCCATTATTTTTTCGGATAGCGCTTTCTACAAAAACACTAAAATAATAGTAGTAGCCAAATTATCGAGTCCTACCTAATATAAATATGGATATAAAATGTAGCACTTACGTGCTTATCAGCTGCTGCAAGATCTGAAAAAGGAATCAAGGGAAAGGCAACAACAAAGGCTGGATCTTCTCAAACCTCCTGTTTGAATCTGAATTTCAAGAAGGTTGGTTCAGTTAGCAACAAAGTTACCTTTACAATGTCAGAACCAAAGGGAAAGAAGAAAACAAAGAAGTACATGAAGATCTGAGTTGGTTTTGAAGATTGTGTTTCATTTTGTTTAGAACTCAGATCTCATGAAGATATTCTCAAACCTCATGTATGCAGTTACTCCTTATATTTTTTGTAGTTTAAGTTTGGAACTTTGAATGGATGCAGTTCCTTTTGGAAAACAAGTTATGAAATATTCAAATACAACTTCTGATTTCATTACATTTTCAGATTTTTCTTAAATTCATTACATATTTCTAGTGCTTTCCCTTTCAATGTTTCTTTTGTTTCAATTACAAGTGCATCTGATGCCCATCTGAAAGCATCACAGTCTTTCTTCTTGCATACCAGGTAAGCTATATTGAGATTGTGTTGATTCTTGCAAACCTTTAGTTCTAACTTTGAATTGCAGTTCTGTTTGAAGCAAAGTTGATTGTGTAATGGACATTTGTTGAAAAAATGGTTTTCTTCTCCACAGGAAATGCAGCAACTTGGACTTGGAATCTTTATTTGAAGTGATGTAGTTGGAGAAGAAGCAAGATCAAACCACTCAAAGTAATTGCAGGTGGGATTCAAGCATTTGAAGAAGGGCCTTCCATTTGTTTGATCTGTTTTAGATCTCAATAATGTTCAAACTCCATTACAAGGTATATGTTTGCACCTTGAATATACCCATGGACAACTCTTGATTTCATGGTCTTCTTTGTCACACATATCATACTGCACTTTGATGCTGCTACTGCTACAATTTGATGAAAGATGAACACCACCAACAATTTTTAGATCTGATTGAAAAAAGAGAAGAAGATATGCTTTTATTGAAGATTATCCTGCCGTTGGGTACTGTGGGGGACCACAATTTTATCTGACACGTGGAAGAAATTATGACGTGTACATGTACACGTGTTTACACAGTCAGCAGCGGGTAGATGTATAGAATCGGCGATTCAAAGCAATTAACAAGGCGAGTTTAATGAGTCGAAGGGCTCAAGAGTCTTTTCTTAACACATTAACGGTGCCGAAACGGTGGATAACCACTGTTAGCTGTTTTTTCAATAAAACAGTCAAAACCGGCCTAGATTTGTAATTTTCAAAAAAACGGGCCTAGATTTGTAATCCTGAAAAAAAAAACAGGCATATATTTGTTTTTCACCCTTAAACAAACGGGAAAATTAGGGGGAGACCCCAAAAAAATAATATTCTTATTGTCAGACCCACACTTAATTTTGGGTACAGTGACACCCATAATTATTTTTGTGACACCCATAATTATATGAAATTATTAAATATGTCTGCATGGGAGATTATGCATCTGCATGACGGGTTATGCATACTATTTTTTTTCCAGGGATAACTCGTTATGCACCCTAATTTTTCAAGGGTATAATTGGCAACACAACTTGGACATTACATATCTAAAAATCCGCGCCTTGGAATTTTATAAATTTTATATCGTTGGAAATCTTTTTAAGAGAGCTACGCAACGAGTACAAACAAAAATATCAAATTTTTGTTTTTCACGAAAAAATCGGAGGTGATCACCAATTCAAGTAAAATTTTCGAAAACTTGATACATAACCATTATGCAGCCACCAAAAAAGATGCATAACACATTCTGCAGACGCATATTTACGGATGCATATCAGGTTATGCATCTATTTTCTCGATGCATAAAAGATTGTGCAACAATTTTCTCGATGCATAATGCATTATGCAACAATATTTTGGATGCGTTATGCATCCATTTTCACGACTGCATAACATGTTAATTATATATTATTGTAGGTGCATGACAAGTTATGCAACCTTATTTTTTGTTGGTTTCAATACTAAGAAAAAAGTAGCTGCATAACGTGTTATGCAACCGTGTTTTGGACTGCATAACAAGTTATGCAACAACTTCTATAGATGCATAACAGGTTATGCAACCATTATCATAGCTGCCCAATAGATTATGCATAAAAGATTGTGCAACAATTTTCACAGTTCAATCAACACCAACAGTCACTGCATTTGTAGCTTCTTGTACCACCAAACTCCATAATTTCTCAGGTCAACGACAACAATTATCTCCTCCCTGCAACCACAACAGCCATTGACTCACGGTAACAACTTGTTGTTCTTCTATGCATCAGATCCCCTTCTCATATTAACAGCAGCACAAATTTTTCCATTTCAGATCCACCACAAGCCCTATATCGAGAACCCTTAAACTGTTTCTTGACCTCAAATCTTGTTGAAAGCAAAGGCGTTCCCTGTAATCTCTTATTTGTATTCATTTTGAAGAATTTTGAAGATGGGAAGCTAATTGAACTGATGGGTTTTGATTGAAATAGTGTTGTTTTTATATGTGGATTGAAGAATTGATGATGAAGTTGCAGTAGCAGCAGCAGTAGCTATAATTATGGAAGCAAAGAAATGACAAAGGTTTTAACAATAAATCTGAAAACTTCACAGCCGCAGTATGTAACTTTTAAGAACCATAACTCGATTCAATTTCATCATCAACAGGTGCTCGAATTCTTCTTCACCGATTTATTGAAAATCCAAGATTAAGATGGTGATGAAGCTGTTGAGATCAAGAGAAGAACAGAGAAGATGAGATTTGAGATGAATATGGTGATTTTAGGTTAGTTTGGAAAGAAGAAAAACGAAAACATAATTTCTCAAAATTATGGGCCTGCGCATAATTTTATCACCGAGAATGAGTGCGCGCCTGAGAATTTCTGAGCGTGGGTTTCACAGTGGGAAGAATCTGTAAAATGGGTCTGCCTGTAGTTTTCACTAAACAAATTGACTTTATTAATTTATTAATTATTTTTTAAAGAAAATAGAATATTCCAACATTAATTAGAAGACATCCTAACAACTCCAAATTACATAATCTACTGTCACTGCCGCTCTAACTTGAATGCTCTCCTACGGGGGTCACATAGGCCTTTGGCCACCTAATAAAATTACCAATAGGAACATCCCGAAGTACAGCATCATCTCTGTCGCACAACATTGCACTTGGCTCAATGATTACGTGAAGCATGCAGTTGTAGTCGTCATCAATCAGCACTGTAGTATGACATATGCAACTGCAACTGGCTTTTTCCTTAAGTTCCTCCAAAAGAAAAGACCAAACGACAAGGGTACTACTGGCATCCCAATATCATGTATATTTAACAAACAAGACCAAGTTAGTTGATGAAATCATGATAGCAACATTATATGCATCTGACTACACATTACTAAGAGTTGTTAGAAATCACCTGCTGGTAAGAGCTATTAGAGATCTGATCATGTACTCCAATGTTGTTTTTCTATCTTTCAGCATCCAACTGTGCTTTCAAAGCTTCTTTTTTCTGCTTCTCTTTCAGCACATTGTGCTTCTCTTTCAGCACATTGTGCTTCTCTTCCTGTAACCTGGCCTTCATAAACTCAGAAGTAAGAAACTGAGATTTAGAAACACCAGCACTCATTCCGCGTATGTATCCCTTTCGATCAGCGCCAAATATCTAGCCATATTTAAGAAGTATATTCAAATTCCATGAAATTCAGTTAAACAATTAATGTAACACATGGGCATTTCTTAGACTACTGTAAAGATGGAAAGTCACCGGCAATTCACAAGGCGGCAATAACAGTATACACATAGAGGGAAACTTCAGTTATTAACAAATTTTTCCTATACAGTCTAGCACTTATGTCTTCAAACATATAAAAACTAATGAAATGTACATAGTGGTGCTGGTGCGGGCTACTTGAAGCAGCGATTACTACTAAAACATAAAATAAGATAGTTCTACAGATGCAACAGTACTACAGTATGGCAATGTGATTGTAAGAGACTGAAAACAATTGCAAACCAAATCAGTAAACATTACTGTAAGAGAGCAACGTAACCACTATCACCATCCAATATATAAATTCAAGAAGCAAAAAGATTCATGCAACAACAAATACACCACTAACCTTGGTAACAGCGTCGGTTCCCAAACACTTTTGTGCTGAAGGATTTTTATCATATTCCTCCTGCACCAATGCCTACATATCAACAGAATCCAGCTAAAGTCAACTGATATCATAGATATCAACAAATAATATTAGACAAAACAGGAGAACCTACTAATTTTGCAGCTGCCAGTGATTTAGAAGATGAGGGATTATCATCTGGGGTGACTTTGTGTCTTCAGAAACACGTCTGGCATATATATCTCACCAGTGGGACTTTCTTTTTCCTGTGACAACAAAATGCATCAAATACTGCACAATTTTGTATCAAAAGACGGCATCTTTGAGACAATAAAGAAGAGGTTTCTACTGACAAGATAAGTGCATCAAAATTCCATTAGATGCTTAGATAAGTAATCATTCTACAGTATCACTTCTTATATAATCTAACCAGCTTAGTTTCTTCAGTTAATATTGCAATTTAAAACCAACTGGATTGAAACTAATAAGTGACCCTTTCAGATTTTCCTGATAATCTAACCAGCTTAGATTTTCCTGATAATAAAAAATTCCACTCAAAATCAAGTACTCATAAATTTTATCACGAGCCATTGTTGAGAATCTTACTGGTGTTGAACTTCCGCCTCCTGATTTTCCTGTAACATCATAATTAACAATCAGTACAACACTTCGATAAAATGAAGCAACAATTCAATTTAAAAAACTTAAACTTACAAACACAGCTTCTTCCGAATTACTGTTATCATCTAAGTTCTCTGCGGTTAGGGAAGATTCTTTAGCTATGCCAGTAAAGACAAAAGGATCCTCAAAAGCATTCACATAAGGACTTCATCGTTTTGGAGATTCTAAAACAATGTGCCACTTCCTATCAGGCCTACTCTCTTCCCTGCAATAAAAAACTGAAGTAGCTTGAGAAGAATGGATAAATGGCTCATCAGTGTCTTGTGTGTTTCCCATAAACCGTTCGAAGTTTACATAAATCTGTCTTGTAACCGGATCCACATACCATCCATTCACCTTGTCTTCGACGCGAACCCAATCAAAATAAAATACAGTTTGCTTGAAGGTGGTGTAATCCAGTTCTAGAATTTGTTCAACAATTCCGAAATATGGAACTTCATCGTTCACCGTGTTCTGATCTCTGGCACTTTCTCTGAATGTGGTTGTGGACATACCTTTTTCTGCATCAGCTGTATAAAAGATATATCCATTTACTGCATATGCATTATGTGATACTGCATATCCAAATGGACCATCAACGAGCCGCTTAAAATCTGTCATGTTTTTTCCCTGAAATTGTTGTGTTAGCCATTTCATGTAATCATCAGGCTTCCTTGAATTCCTTCTTCCTCTAACATGTTGATTAAATCTTTCAACATATGCATCATACTTCCTGTAATGAACATACATAAAAAACAATATGATGCTAGTCAATATTCTGTAAGACTGTGAAGGATCAAATCAAATAAAACTCTCAGACACACTCATAAACCAGGCTCATCTGAGTCTTGTTCTCAAAAAATGAAGTAGCTAAAGATGTCAACAAGTTAAAAAATTAAGATATAATAAGCGTACTTAGTATCAAGATGATTAGCTGGAGGAAGGAAAAATCCAGATGAGATTAACAAAGATAGCGATTAAATGTTTCAATACCTGGAAATTATCTACCACAGTGCTTGCATACCAGGCAATAGAAACTTTTAAGATGGTTTAATCCTAAACACTTGCGAGAAAAAGGGGCTTATGACTCTTGCACGAAACTCCAGGGGTGGAGGTGGAGCTGACAAAGCTACAACGAGTGTCGGGAACAGAATTAATCGCAGACAAGGGGACTGATATAAGAACTATGAAATGAGAACATATTCCTTACAGGGGAGTGATACAGGAAAAATCCAAAGCTTGTATGTCTATCTTTATGGGTAAGCAGGATACATACATAGAGTAAATTAGCCACAAAACTCAATTAAAAAGTACACACTCTTAATCTAGGTCATGGTAAGTTATGTCCACAGAAGCTGCATCGAGCAGAGAATCCCCAATCTTATATTCATAATGAAAAAATTACCAAGTCTAGAACCACCTATTGCATTACTAAAATACAACCAATTGGACCTTCCAAATAATCTAATCTAAACATGGAGTCTATCGCACAAACTAGTAATATTCACCTAACACACAGAGGCCGAAAGTCAAGCAAAGAACATACTTCTGCAAGATTTGGACGGGAGTTATGTTATTATTCCCCCCTAATCATCTATTCGCACAAGAACTGAACAATAAAAGGAATCCATCAAAGTAACTAGCCAATTTTTGGTCTTCAAAAAATCCAATTTTTTGAAAAAAATCACCTTGACAATGGCAGGGATTTCTTGTTCTGATTTGTATTATAACTGAAGGTTCATAGTCAGTCATGATACCCTAATCTAAAGGTCCCATTAAGGCCTTGATCAATCACCAAAAGTGAAATGAACAACAATAGGGAAGATAAGAAAATGCTCAAAGACAACACTAAACCAGTAGACAGTAGTTTATGCTGTCAGCCGTTGAATTTCATATAAATAAGTTAAGAAATTGATCGTGTAAAATGGGCAATCAACTGGTACCAAAATCCAACAGGTGTCTCTAGGATGGGTGTCAATGCAATCAAAGACAACCCACCTTAAGAATGAAAAATTTATCTACTAAAATGACATAAATCCACCTACAACATTTGGTCTTTCCAATAAGGGATTCCTTACGCATAACCATTTCCTTATCTTCGGCTACTGGTTCTTCCTGGTCATAATTTTGACTACCTATGTCCACAAATATGAACTACGAAATCTAATAAAGGACGAAATAAAAACCTGTAATCTATATCTGTGTATGGACTATGAAATGAAAAGATAATGCATGCAGGGGACTGATAAAGGACGAATTCAAATTCTGTAATCTCTATCTGTTGTAAGAACTATGAAATGAAAACATATTGCTTGCAGGGGACTGATACAGGACAAATTCAAAGCATGTACGTCTATTTGAATGGATAAGCAGGATACATGCATAGAGTAATTTAGCCACAGAACTCGGTTAAAAAGTACACAGTCTTAATCTAGGTCATGGTAAGTTATGTCCACAGAAGCTGCATCGAGCACAGAATCCCCAATCTTATATTCGTGATGAACAAATTACAAAGTCTAGAACCACTTATTGCATTAATGAAATACAACCAATTGCACCTTCCAAATAAACATGGAGTCTATCACATTAACTAGTCATATTCACCTAACATGCAGAGGACAAAAGTCGAGCAAAGAACATACTTATGCAAGATTTGGACGGGAGTTATGTTATTGTTCCCCGCTAATCATCTATTCGCACAAGAACTGAACCATAAAAGGAATCCGTCAAAGTAAGTAGGCAATTTTTGGTCTTCAAAAAATCCAATTTTTTTGGTAGATCACCTTGACAATGGCAGGGATTTCTTGTTCTGATTTGTATTTTAACTATAACTCTAACTATGAAAGTGAGATCAGATCATGAAATTTGACAATTTATGAACATCAAAACTATAAATATCAAAACTTTGCTATCCCAAACCCATATTGAATTCAATCAAATCAACATGAATAGACTCCCTCCTAAACAAATTTTCTCATAAAAAAGCCAGTCTTATTAGGGTTTACCTATACAAAATCAGTGTTCATAATATAGATTTGAAAACCACTTTAAAGCAATAAAACTAAACAAAATCATTCCTTCCCAATTTCAGCCTTAACCAATTTATCAAATCAAAATCTTAGCATGTACGATTTTGGTCTCAAAAACTAATTTTTTAGGTACCAGGTAGAAACTTAAGTTAACCCAGATACAAAGATGAAAAGGAATCGAAACTTACTAGAAATCGTCTTCTTCTTCTTCTGAGTTTGAGTTTTAGAGATGAATTTATTTCTTCTTATTTTTCTCCTCTTGGGTAGTTTGGTTTCCGGAGGGAAAAAAACAGGCGGCGTGGCGAAGAGAAGAACTCAGAAACCACTTATATTTTTTTGGTTTTGGGGTTTGCTAGAATGGAAACCGATATGCCTAAATGCAAAAGACTTCTGGCTAATATGGCGGTGGCTAATCAAAATTGCAGACATGGCTCTACGCAAAAGACTTGAAAGAAAATATGTCGGCGGCTAACCAAAATTATAGACATGCTGTGGTAAGCCGGTGGTTAGTCATCTCTTGGTGCGTCGGACTACGGTGGTTGGTCATTTGTGGGTGCGTACTAGAGGATTAATGATGGGCGTATAAAGACCAAAATATATGACGGATGTATTTGCGGAATTGTATGGTTCATCATTAAATCACATGTCTAGAAAAATATCACGCTTTAGGCTAACCCTTCTGGACTAGATTAGACTGCTAGATTGGCCAAAAAGTGTGGCAAATCAAGAAAAAAGTGTTGGAAAAAAGTTAACACTCTATCTGACTACTTCTCTCTCCTATCATTTGCTCGCAGTTCAACTATCAGCGAGATTGAAACGCTGAACGGTGCGACGCTGAAAAAGTGATCCCAACGCCGAACAATTCAGCGCTGGATGATTTTACAGCAAATGTTTCCGACAAATACGTACCCTCTCCTGACATTTATTAGTACTTGAAATCCTCACCATCCAAATTACACACGTGTAAACATAGCCGTCCATCAAGGGAAGTTGTCCCCAAGACAAACAATAATTGAGAGCTTCATGCAGTCTGTCAACAACTCAACGCATAATACGGACAAGGGAAAAATAATTAATTAATTATGAAATGTGATGTTTGGCGCCGAACTTTTAGGCGTTTCGCTGCTAGATTCGTCATCCCATAGGAGTTAGGAGGTTGCCCTATCTAACGTGGATGGCCAATCTAGCAGCTAGATATCTAGTCCATAGGACTTAGCTTTAGAATAACAGTTTTTTTATGTTAAATGGTGGACCCCATTATTTTCATGTTATATGACGGAATTTATTTGTGAAATCCTAATCACATAATTAATTTGTCATTTAAAAGCGTGATTTAGAGCCCTTTCTAGACTAGTGTGCCCACTAGGAATAACATTTAACTTTCAAGTAATCAAAAGCAAGAGTTGGAAAACAATACATGTTTTCCCAAACATTAAAGAGTGACCAAGTCACTGAAATAAACAAACATGTATATGGACAAACTCCTTTTTCAAACAATGTATAATATGGTGTCAACCAGTTACACACCTAATAACTATTGATATCACCCCTGTTGACCCATAGTAAGCATAAAAGCTGAATTCATGTAGATATAAATGTGAAGGAGCGTATCCTATTGTTTGAGGGTGAAAACGGTTTCTGCTGATTTTGGTAATTTCGGGTGTGTGGGTGAGAAATGAATTTAAACCCTAAACAATGTACTACAAGGGAGTACTTTAGATTCGAGAGATCAATCTGTACAAATCCGGCCTAAACCAAGAAATGGTCGTTCCAGACTTACTTGGGTCACAAAGTGAAGGAGAAGGGTTGATTTTGGGGAGGGAAGCGAAGAAAGTGTTGAGACCAGAATAGTTGATTCTGGAAGAGTAGTTGTTTTCTACGACTTGTATCAGAAAGTGGGAAGCTAATAGATGGAAAGATAACAAATATTTTCTGAGTGTTATATGCTCCTGACTTGAACCTCTTGTTCGGTGGAAATAGGTAATGCCTATTTATACAAGTCGAAGTGAAACGTACTCTGGTCTCATTAAGAAATGGAAAATGGGTGAGTAAATGGGAGGAGGTGGTAACCGGTAACGCCTGGAATTGATGTTCCATAAAAGAAAACGTTTCACCATTACTCCCTGTATTTCCTAACCTCCTCATCTTTATGATACTTTCTTATAACGGGCGTAGTCTACGCCGCACGCTGTAAACCGCCAAACCAATACCCAATGAGCATCCCCCAGTTTGTGACATGTGTTGATGTCTTGAGTGTTTTAATGGAAAACATGTAGCATGTTGTTGTCGTCTGGCAAGTCGAGCTTAGGAGACTTGCCGTCTCGGTGACCTTCGACGGTCGAGATTTTTCATCTTAAGAGGAAAGGTAGTCGTTGATTATTGCAACCCTTCGTTTGGTAGCCAGAGGCATGAAATCATGCTCGGTATGGCTTTAATATGGCATGGTTTAGGCGCAGCCAAAAGTTAGGGTTTTGGCTTTGTTTAGGCGCGACCAAACTAGGGCCAAAGTTGCCATGCGTTAGCTGGTAACCTTGGACGGCGAAGATCTGCATCTTAGGATTGAAGGGTGGTCGTTGATCGTCGCACGCCTTCGTTTCGGTAGCCGCATAGGGGAGGCTGGCATGGTATGGTGCCGCAAGGTGGTTGGCATGCCATTGGCCCATGTGGCATGGCATGCCTTGGCGCGGTTTGGCATGGCCAAAACTAGGGTTTTGGGCCAAAGGTTACCATGCGCTGTCTGGCGACCTTGGACTGCTAGGATTTGCATCTAGGATTGAAGGGTGGATGTTGATCGTCGCACGCCTTCGTTTTGGTAGCCGCATAGGGAAGGTCGACATGGTATGGCGCGACAAGGTGGTTGGCATGCCATTGGCAAATGTGGCATGGCATGCCTTGGCGCGGTTTGGCGTGGCCAAAAATAAGGTTTGGGACAAAGGTCACCATGTGTTGTCTGGCGACCTTGGACGACTAGGATTTGCATCTAGGATTGAAGGGTGGTCGTTGATCGTTGCATGCCTTCGTTTTGGTAGTCGCATAGGGAAGGCCGGCATGGTATGGCGCGGGAAGGTGGTTGGCATGCCATTGTCACATGTGGCATGGCATGCCTTGGCGCGGTTTGGCGTGGCCAAAATTAGGGTTTTTGGCCAAAGGTTACCTTGTGTTGTCTAGCGACCTTGGACGAATAGGATTTGCATCCAGGACTGAAGGGTGGTCGTTGATTGTCGCACGCCTTCATTTTGGTAGCCGCATAGGGAAGGCCGGCATGGCATGGCGCGTCAAGGTGGTTGGCATGCCATTGGCACATGTGGCATGGCATGCCTTGGCGCGGTTTGGCATGGCCAAAACTAGGGTTTTGGGCCAAAGGTTACCATGCGTTGTCTGGCGACCTTGGACGACTAGGATTTGCATCTAGGACTGAAGGGTGGTCGTTAATTGTCGCACGCCTTCATTTTGGTAGCCGCATAAGAAAGGTCGGCATGGTATGGCGCGACAAGGTGGTTGGCATGCCATTGGCACATGTGGCATGGCATGCTTTGGCGTCGCCAAAACTAGGGTTTTGGGCCAAAGGTTACCATGCGTTGTCTGGCGACCTTGGACGTCTAGGATTTGCATCTAGGATTTAAGGGTGGTCGTTGATCGTCGCACGCCTTCGTTTTGGTAGCCGCATAAAGAAGGTCGGCATGGTAGGTCCAGGGAAAATGGCGCGGACGACTTGGCATAGTGGGGCCAAGGGATTTGGACGGATTGGCATGGTGGGGCCAAGGCAGAATGGTGTGAACGGTTGGCATAGTGGGGCCAAGGCAGAATGGTGCGGATGGCGTGGCATAGTGGGGCCAAGGCAGAATGGTGCGGATGGTGTGGCATAGTGGGGCCAAGGCAGAATGGTGTGGATGGCTTGGCATATTGGGGCTAAGGGTTTGGACGGCTTGACATGTTAAGGCCAAGGGTTTGGCATACCACTAGCGCATGGTACGACCATCATGGATAGGTCCAGGGGTTTGGCATTCCATTGGCGCATGGTGTGTCCAACATGGCTAGGTCCAAGGGTTTGGCATGTCATTGGCGCATGGTGCGGCTAGCATGGATGGCATGCCTTGGCGCGTTAAACGTGGTTGGCATGGTTTGCCATTGGCACCGTGGTGCGGCTGGCATGCCTTGGCACGAAGATATGGATGGCATGGTTTGCCATTGACACAGTGGTGCGGCTGGCATGGTTGGCATGCCTTGGCGCGAGGATGTGGCTGGCATGGTTTGCCATTGGCACAGTGGTGCGTCTGTCATGGTTGGCATGCCTTGGCGCGGAAATGTGGCTGGCATGGTTTGACATTGGCACAGTGGTGTGGCTGGCATGGTTGGCATGCCTTGGCGCGGAGATGTGGATGGCATGGATTTCCATTGGCACAATGGTGCGGCCGGAATGGTTGGCATGCCTTGGCGCGAGGATGTGGCTGGCATGGTTTGCCATTGGCACAGTGATGCGGCTGGCATGGTTGGCATGCCTTGGTTCGGAGATGTGGCTGGCATGGTTTGCTATTGGGACATTGGTGCGGCTGGCATGGTTGGAATGCCTTAGCGGGGAGATGTGGCTGGCAGGTTTGTCATTGGCACAGTGGTGCGACTGCCATGGTTGGCATGCCTTGGGGAGGTAGCATGAGAATTAGGGTTTGGTATGGATGATGTTAGTCAATATTAAGGATTTTTCCGTGGAACATGACCCATGTAAAAAAAGGTACCCCGGTAATTCTTATGTAGGCATGTTGGTTGATTCAATAAATGTGCTAATGGTCATAGTGACGTCATGTCGGATGTACAGTTTTACGATTTTAACCCTAAGCTAAAAACCACCATCAATATTAAGTCCCATGCTTAGCTCGGAACAGGAGCATTGTTGTGAGGTAAGCATAAGATGGTGATAGGATAGGACAAAAAATCGAAACAACAAGTCGTGAAAAGATGGTCAGGAAAGTCCGACTAACCTTTTTCGAGAGATAAAGAGAGTTTTTACTTCCCGTGTTGGCGGCCTTGCATAAATTGTAATGGTGGTGCAGACCGTGGAGTAGTGAGATGAAAATTGCCAGCTTAGTCTGGCCATGCATCACCTTGGATGGGTTAGGTAAAATCGTGACGCTGGCTTGGCGAGTTTGTTGGTGTTGGTGAGGCAAGTCATGGCGCGACACGATGGCGCAAGGAAAGACACGGTTTGGTGAGGCAAAGCATGCGCGGACGGTGGTGCAAGGCATGACACGGTTTGGTGAGGCAAAGCATGCGCGGTTTGGCGTGTGGGGCCAAGGAAATGGCGTGGGCGCTCTTGTCATAGTGATTTGTCTTCGCGGTCCCGATTGCCTCTTTTCCTTACTTGACTCAAATATGAAGTCCTTTCCTTATTCAAAACCCCGCAAGTGTTATGCCCGTAGAAAGGGGGCGTTATTCCTTCTCCTCACGTCACCTTGTCGGTCTTGTTTTTTCCAAGTCTCGGTGCTGGCGGCAGAGCGTAACCATGCGGGAAAGCGTTTCTTAAACATGTACTTCCGCGTTTTCTCGCCAAACCTTAATTTACCTCACTAGTTAAAAACGGTTTTATTAGAATCTGATATCACGCCTCAATCCGCGGCTAGTAGGAGGCTTTCTTTTTCGGGACTTCATCGCGCTGCCGGTTATAAGAGATGATCTTGAATCCTTCATTTGCGCAGGTCGTTCTGAAATCGTGTCTATCCTCTATCCTTTCTCTGGTTTTGTAGCGCATAATGGGATCTTCCAATGACAGACATATCTCCAATTTTTCGGGGAGAAACTTTGGAGCCGACCAAAACCAGTCTTCTTCTCATGGGGAGGCATTGAATAGAATTGAATCTCTGTTTCGTGAAGTCGGCGAAATCATTCGGGACATACCTTTGGAGGAAGAACGGGAAGGCGGCGAAGCATCCCAGTGCGTTGGGAGGATTTGGTGCAACAAAACCTCTTCACGGTCCACTGTTAGGAACGGCGGAAAACCGAGCTTTGAAGCTTTTAGGGGAAAATCAACGTAGCTCCCTGTCCAAGTCGGTGTCATAACCCTTGATTCTGATAAATCGGGAAATTCTCTTCGAAAGGTTGCTGAGAAGACTTCCGAGGAAGATGATGATGTCGCGGTTGATGAAACTGAAACAACTTTTGGAGAAGACAATGAAATTGTTGTCGGTGGCATTGGAAAAGTCATGGTGGCATACGCTGGGTTGGTTGCCGAGGCAGATGTTGGTAAACAGACGGGTGATGTTGCTAATGAGACAACTTCTGGGTGGGATGTTGAGGATGCTATTGTTGATGTGGCTTCTGGATGGAACCTTTGCTGGAAAGATTGTTGGGGAAAGTGTTTGAAAAATCTCTGACCGAGGCATTGGAAATTCACACATTAGCTTTCTATGACTAGCTTCTTATTCTTCATTGTTTCTATTCTTCGTTTAGTTGTCTTGACGTTTTGCAGACTTTTTTTTTACCTTCCTTGTATTCGCGACAACTAGTTGTGGTTTCTGTCTTCGAATAAAAACTTCTCATTTTTGAAAGACCCAAGCCTTCCCTTAGAATGAGTTGGTGTTTCTGGTTGTGATTGGATTGTTAATGGATTCTAAATGATTTGGGATTTGTTTGGTATATTTTTCTGGGATTTGGAAAACTCATTCGGAAAGAAATGTATGCCTCTTGAATAAAAACAAAACCCTAAAGAAGAATACAAATGGTGCATCCATCTTGGGGAAATACAAATATCAAGCGGAAGGAGAGATTGCTGAAGAAAATACTAAAGAGAGAGTGTTGGAAGAGGGTAGTACATCGTTTTAGGGATTGAAAAGCTTGAGCCATCGCGAGTGAATTATCACGCCTCCCAGCTTGTCTGTGTTGATGAGCTTGCAATAACCTCCCAAAAAGACGTCTGCCACCAGATATGGCTCGTCTTCTTTTTCCTTGGGTGAATCGGTCCGAGCAGCTATTTTCACCGTCATCTTCCCGACTTGAAACGAGTTCACTTTGACCATCATATCTCCGATTTGAAACGAGTTTGGGTGTTGTGCAACCGTTTGAATCTTGGTCTCGTCAGTTTCGATGGCAGCTTCCAAATTCTTTGCAAAACGTTTGAATGGCGCAGCGCCCCACTCACATCTCTTGACAGCGTCCGCGCCAGTAATCGTGTTGAGTCCCCATGACAGAATAGGGGAAGAAATGACTGGTTGTAAAGAAGATCGTTCGGCCATACTTACTTGCATTTGGAATCTATGAGTTGGCGCCAACAGGTCATCTCCAGGTGTCCAGGTTCCATCGGTAACTCGTCGATGCGGTAGAAAGTTGACGGTTTGTTGGAGATTCTTTAGGGCGTTGACATCGGTAGAGGGGATGTTCCTAATTTCTCCTTGTTATCGAGTACCCACAAGTGCCCCAATATCATGTCGTAACCAAGTTCTTTGACAATGTGGAATTTGCTACGCGTTATAACGTCTCCCACCTTGATCTCGAGGTTAATGTAGTCGTACGCGTTCAAGGATTCCCCTCCCAGGTTCTTAATCACTGATGGGGAATGGGTAGCCTCTTGTTTCGTAAATCACGCAGCTTTCAGAGTCTTGAAAGTAACAATGTTGAAGTCAGAGGCTGTGTCGATTAGCGTGTTGTCGAATTCAATACCTCTTAAATAGGACGTGGTCAGCAGTACCCAGTTGTCCTTTTTGATTCCGCTCGCTGAGAGAGCGTGGGCTCTTGGTGTGGCTTCCGTGGAGGGAAAAAGTCGTTTCCCGACACGACACGATTGAGAGCCGTGAAGATATCTTGGTGATGCACCTTGGAAAGGTAGAGAATTTCACATACGTGCTGCATCATGGATCGCACAGTCTCGTGCACGGAGTCCCCAGAGACTCCACAATTCCTCACCGGAAGTGGGTCACGATGTACTCCCTCGTTTCCTAGTTGAAGTTCCCCTGCTTCTATCTTTTCTTTTAAGATATGCTTCAGTCTGTTGCAATCACTGGTTGGGTGGTGAAAAATCTGTGGTAGTGGCAGTATTTTGGGTTTGCCATCTCGTCCTCAGTCGGTGGGAGTCTAGGAGATGGTAGTCTGATAACATCATCTTGAATCCATGCTTCTAAGAGATCGATCACCTCCTAAATGGAAAACGGGAAATCCAGGGTATTTGCTTCAGTTTCGTGATGACGCATGGGAGATTTAGTGGCGACCTTCCGTGGCGGAGTTGCTCGTCGTGCTGGTGCTTCGCATTTAGGTTGTTGGTCTGCAGCTGGAGCCTTCCTTTTTCCTCCCTCGTTTACTACGCTCACAGAGGAGGGACCAGTGTTGTACTGCTTGTTGATGAGACATCTATTCCCGCGAGTTTCCCGTACATCTTCGGCTCTGGTTGGTCTAGATCTTTATAATTATGTTAGTGTTGTCGTTGCTGATCGCCTGGCAGCTTCATAGAGCTTAGAGAATGTCTGGAAACGCAGGTTCTCTAGCGAGGCGCGGTAAATAGTGGCCATACCGTTGATGCATGAATTCACCAGATGTTACTCGGTCACGTTTGGGTCATGAAAGTCTAGTGCTAGAACCCTGAATCTCTTAACGAAATCATTTGGATGTTCGTTGTACCGTTGGTACATCCTTCCTAGGTCCGAGAAGGTAACTTGTTCAGACACAAAGAAGTATTTCTTATAAAATGTGGTAACCATGCAATCCCAGTTGGGGATGCTGTTTGGCGCGATGTTGTTGTACCATGTGTACGCTCTTCCATCAAGCGATTTCGAAAACTCACTCAGACGAAGAACATGATTGTATTCATGTTCACCTAGGGACTTCAAGAAGCGAGAGACATGTTCACGTGCATTTTCGGCGCCGTCGTACAGGTTGAATTGAGGAGAGGAGTATCCTCTTGGAAGAGGAATCCTTTGTATTTCAGGTGGGTAAGGAGGTTGATGTTGATGCATGTCTATTTCATCATTCTTGATTCGATTCCGGAGAAGTTGCTCCAGATCCTCTCGTGTGACAAAATTGGACGGCTGAATTCTTTCCAATGGGGTTCTGACACGAATCTCCTCGTCCGCGGATACGCGTTCCGCCGAGGTGCTAGCATCAGGGGTGTTGCAGGCATTTCTAATCGGCTCTGGAGGGCGTGACTCACTCGGCAGCAGCTCTGTCAGGGCTTTGAGGAAGACGAGTACTTCTTTCTGTGTCGAAACCATATCCTTCTGGGCTCTAGCGAGAACCTCTCGTCGTTCTATCAAATCAGCGATGGTGATATAGGGTCAGCTTCCTCTGGTACCTCCGGTTTCTCGTCCCGTTGGTGGGGTAGTTGGAGTCTTAGTGGTTGTTGGAGGTGCCATGCTTGACGAAGTGTTAGGAGCGGTAGCGGCAGCTCTGGCCCTGGTGACTGGTGGCGTAACGCCTGAAGGAGTGCTATCAGTACTGCCAGGATTAGCAAGTTGCGCAGGGACATTAGAGGCGGCAGCGGCTCTGGACCTAGTGATCGGCGGTGTTCCACCTGAAGGAGTGGCTTCGGTATTACTGGGTTATTAGGTGGCGTAGTGATGTTGTTGGGAGTAGTGTTAACACCAGGGACAGATTCTGCGTTGGTGTTGTCGGCAGCTGATCCGGATCTGAGTTCCACCATGTTGGAGTTGGAAGTGAAAGGTGACATCGGAAATTTGGACGCAACCGAGAGATTGATCTCCCACTGTGGTCGTCAATTGTTTGAGGGTGGAAACGGTTTCTGCTGATTTTAGTAATTTCGGGTGTGTGGGTGAGAAACGAATTTAAACCCTAAACAATGTACTGCAAGGGAGTATTTTAGATTCGGAAGATCAATCTGTACAAATCAGGCCTAAACCAAGAAATTGTCGTTCCAGACTTGCTTCAGTCACAAAGTGAAGGAGAAGGGTTGGTTTTGGGGAGGGAAGCGAAGAAAGTGTTGAGACCAGAATAGTTGATTCTGGAAGAGTAGTTGTTTTCTACGACATGTATCAGAAAGTGGGAAGCTAACAGATGGAAAGATAGCAAATGCTTTCGGAGTGTTGTATGCTCCTGACCTGAACCTCTTGTTCGGTGGAAATAGGTAATGTCTATTTATACAAGTCGAAGTGAAACGTAGTCTGGTCTCATTAAGAAATGTAAAATGGGTGAGTAAATGGGAGGAGGTGGTAACCGGTAATGCCTGGAATTGATGTTCCATAAAAGAAAGTGTTTCACCATCACTCCCTGTATTTCCTAACCGCCTCATCCTTATGATACTTTCTTATAACGGGCGTAGTGTACGCTGCACGCTGTAAACCGCCAAACCAATACCCAATGAGCATCTCCCAGTTTATGACATGCGTTGATGTCTCGGGTGTTTTCATGGAAAACATGTAGCATGTTGTTGTCGTCTGGAAAGTCGAGATTGTGAGACTTGCCGGCTCGGTGACCTTCGACGGTCGAGATTTTGTATCTTAAGAGGAAATGTAGTCGTTGATTATTGCAACCCTTCGTTTGGTATCCAGTGGCATGAAAGCATGCTCGGTATGGCTTTAATATGGCCTGGTTTAGGCGCGGCCAAAAGTTAGGGTTTTGGCTTTGTTTAGGCGCGACCAAACTAGGGACAAAAGTTGATATGCGTTAGCTGGTAACCTTGGACGTCTAAAATCTGCATCTTAGGATTGAAGGGTGGTCGTTGATCGTCGCACGCCTTCGTTTCGGTAGCCGCGCATAGGGGAGGCTGGCATGGTATGTCGCGACAAGGTGGTTGGCATGCCATTGGAACATGTGGCATGGCATGCCTTGGCGCGGTTTGGCGTGGCCAAAACTAGTGTTTTGGGCCAAAGGTTACCATGCGTTGTCTGGCGACCTTGGACGGCTAGGATTTGCATCTAGGATTGAAGGTGGTCGTTGATCATCTCACACCTTAGTTTTGATAGCCGCATAGGGAAGGTCAGCATGGTATGGCGCGACAAGGTGGTTGGCATGTCATTGGCACATGTGTCATGGCATGCCTTGGCGCGGTTTGGCGTGGCCAAAACTAGGGTTTCGGGCCAAAGGTTACCATGCATTGTCTGGCAACCTTAGACGACTAGGATTTGCATCTAGGATTGAATGGTGGTCATTGGTCGTCGCACGCCTTCGTTTTCGTAGCCGCATAAGGAAGGCCGGCATGGTATGGCGCGACAAGGTGGTTGGCATGCCATTGGCACATGTGGCATGACATGCCTTGGCGTGGCCAAAACTAGGGTTTTGGGCCAAAGGTTACCATGCGCTGTCTGGCGACCTTTGACTGCTGGGATTTGCATCTAGGATTGAAGGGTGGTCGTTGATCGTCGCACGCCTTCGTTTTGGTAGCCGCATAGGGAAGACCGGAATGGTAGGACCAAGGAAAATGGCGTGGACGGCTTGGCATAGTGGGGCCAAGGGTTTGGACGGCTTGGCATGGTGGGACCAAGGCAGAATGGTGCGAACAGCTTGGCATAGTGGGGCCAAGGCAGAATGGTGCGGACGACGTGGCATAGTGGGGCCAAGGCATAATGGTGCGGATGGCTTGGCATAGTGGGGCCAAGGGTTTGGACGGCTTGGCATTGTAAGGCCAAGGGTTTGGCATGCCATTGATGCATGGTGCGGCCAGCATGGCTAGGGCCAGGGGTTTGGCATGCCATTGGCACATGGTGCGGCCAACATGGCTGGCATGCCTTGGGGCGGTAAACGTGGCTGGCATGGTTGGCATGCCTTGGCGCGAAGATGTGGCTGGCATGGTTTTCCATTGACACAGTGGTGCGGCTGGCATGGTTGCCATCGTAATACCCTGTATTTTTATTTGTATTCTCAGATCGGGTCTTATGCGAGTTTGCTAACATTTTTGTTACGATTATTTTTCTTTGCTTTGCTTTAGTCTAGGTGGGTTGATTTAGATAGGAGAATTACTAGTTAGGGTGGAAATAGTCACCTAATTAAGATTTGATAAATGAATAATAAGAGAATAAATTTAAGAAAATTGAAAAGATGGTACAGGGCCTGCAGCCCATGGATGTGTGGTCCAATTAGATTCCTAGGGTTGTATATAAGGGAAACTATGTAATGATTAAAGACTACTCTGTTAATAATATTATTCTTCTGCGTCCTCTTATCTTTCCCTGTTTCATCCATAATTCTTCTAAAACACGTTATCATACACGATCCTATGCTGGAGAGATAAATTCGATCGGTTGGTATTATATTATTTTTTTCGCTAGAACGAAATCAATTAGCTAAGAAATTTTTGTTGGAATCAAATTAATCAAATAAGTTGCATCTACTTTCTCATATATTTTTTTCCTTTTTTTTCCTGTTTTTGATTTTGGCATATCCAATATAATTGTATCTCTACACATTGGATCTATTAAATCCATGGGAAAATTGATTTGATTCTATGATTACAATTAATCTGATGTCTGTTCTAGACCTGTTCAATATTTATATGCATTCCCCAATCAATTAGTTGAATCTGGGGTGAAAATCCATGTCTATGCATCTAATATCAATTGATTTGAGTTTTATAATAATTGATTTGAATTTTATAATAATATTCTGTGGGGTGGATTTGGATCTTATAATTATATACTTCTTTGTGCGATGATTGATTGATGGTCATGTAGAATTATATATTTGTTTGTGCAATGATTGTTTGATATGTGTTAATATAAAAATAAAATTGTATTATCTTTTGTTAATAAAAGATAAGAGTATTCTGTTTTTCATTATTTTTGTCATGATCTGATCTCGAATTTTGTGTTTGTACGTCATGTCACAATATATCGTCGCTCGAAATCCTCAGGAAGAGAGGTAGTTCATGTTCTTGCAGCGCCTGTAATCATCCGGAACAAGATGGAAA
This sequence comes from Papaver somniferum, assembly GCF_003573695.1. Classification (NCBI taxonomy): domain Eukaryota; kingdom Viridiplantae; phylum Streptophyta; class Magnoliopsida; order Ranunculales; family Papaveraceae; genus Papaver; species Papaver somniferum. Next base: position 149,774,077 of record NC_039359.1, read on the forward strand.
AGAACAACCCGTCCTGTCCGGGTCCCTTCCTAATTCGGGTCCCATCCTTTCCGTTCCAGTTCCAATCCAGGGGTTCCTGTTCCAGTCTTGGTTTTAGGCTGTGCAGGACCAAGGCTGTCCCGATTCATGCTATATATAACGGGAACCAAAGTCTAAGGTATGTAACTATAACGTGGATTTTTATGATGAGTACTTACTAGGCCTATTTATTTGTTTATTAGAACATTCCTAGTTTTGTTTATTTTGTATTAAGATATATAAGTCCACGCTCTATAAATTGTCTATTTAAATTATGGTTGTTGATCTCGATCATTAAGAATTCTGGTCTTAATACTATTTTATTCGCTTGAACATGATAATTGGCTATAGTTGAATGATGTCTTTTGTTCAATTGGTCGTATCAACTCCAATGCATTTATTTGGGGTTTAGAAGTACTTGCACCATTATTGTGTACTTGATATTCTCTTCCCAAATTTGAAATGTTCTGTGGGATGCAATCCACTGGCTCGACTATTAAGAGTTGGTATTTATTAAAAGATACATTGCAGATAAAATCACATGTATTCCAATTTGTGGAAGAACTCACAAAAGGCGATATGAGTCAGAAAATTTTCATTTCTCTACTTCATCGACTGTATATGTTGAAGTATGACAACAAGAGAACTACCTTTTCTACTCGACCTAAAGTAAGTGGTTGACATGTGTAGTGAGATTCTCTTGGCCTATTGAGATAAAGAAATTTCTCAAATTAAGCTAAATGTAGCAAAATGGAAAATGGAAAGAACCCCGAAGTAATAAGGGTTAGACGTAATGACTCATATAAAGCATGAGAAAAGGGACATATATATCATGGATGAAAATAAAATGCACCTGGTCATAGGTATTGGTATATATAATGTAATGTGTGTACCATAGTAGCAACCAATTTTCACATCAACTTTAATGGCAACAAGAACTTTTCCGGGCCAATCGACTATCTTATTGAGTTGAACGAGATCCAATGTCTGCACTTATAGGATGAAAACACGAGACATAAATTCTCTAAAGCACTTGAGATATATTTGGTGACACGTAACATATATTCACTCTAAAGTACTTGAGTTGAATCCCACTTTTATTACGTGATAAGGCCACACCACTTATTAAAACTCTCAAGACCCAAGTGTCTAACTCATAGTTGTTTTTCTTACACTAGCTTAAGGAATTTAAACTAGTTGTTGAACTAATTCCATATAATGTGACTACAATGATTGGATCATCGAGCGAATCACTGCTCAAAGTTTCTTTCCAAGATAAAAGAAAGATTAGAAGTCACAAAAGCTCTACATGTACCGAGAGCTAATCACCTTGTCAAATTCCAAAGTGACCCATGCAAGTGGATATCATATGGAAACTCACCGTGATGAGAATGTAATTGATTGCATCTTTTATAGTCTCTAATGTATTTATAAATAAATATATTTTAGAGAAAATAATGAGTTAATAATAGTGAAATGTAAATCACTATAGTATTTGGATTATTGAATCCATATCGACTCCGACGATGAAATGCTGGGAATTGACTCATTTAGGCTTTGACATAACCATAAAGGCACTTTGGTTGTGACATGATGCTTCATTTTGAAAAGAATCATACGTACATCACTGTGTTTGAGTGGACAAGACTTTGGGAAAAAGATTGACAGAATGCGAAGTAACGGTATATCTCTCAATAAGCGTTCTCTAAAGTACTAGATGCACAACCCGCCTTCCCATTATGCTTTTAGGTAAGAAAGCATATCACTCATTTTTTACAAAGTCTTCAGTAAAACAAGATCGAGACCATCCTAAGATGCAAATGGTAAAAATTCCATATGACAAAGAAAACAAGGTGAAATTTAGAAAAATATTCATGCATAATGCGGACCATTAAAGTGACTGATGGGTCTGGTGAATGTTTTGACATTTTGGACTAGTTATAGTTCCCAAGAAATTTGCGTTTGAAAACTCCTAACGCATATTACACAATGCAAATTGCAAAGGCTAACCACCCTTGTTAATGCTAGAGAATTTACATCAAAAGGACTTGATGAATATTGCATATTTAACAAGATCCATATAGAGCATCTTATACCCAATGGTCTCGCAAAGGATATCATAAAAAAGGTTACAGATGGTGTCTAAGGAATAAGTTATGTGTACCAACCTACCTTTAATTGCTTTGGGGATATGCAATATTACGCGCATCTTTACTTAATTCGTTTTAGAACCCAATATTAGTCAACCTTTTCTGCGTACCAGTTGGTAACTGAATTTAAGCATGATATTTGTGTTCTTACGTATTTTTGGTTGCACTATATGCCATTACGAGTCCACATCGTACTATGATAGGTCATGTAAATGATTAAGTAATATTGTTGTATATTTACTCTCAACAATTATCCGCATTTTAAAACCTTTGGAAGGAGATCGGTTACTGCTAGATTTGTAGGTTATCACTTTAATGATACAGTCTTCCCGTCGTTAGGGGGAGATAAGAAAAAGTATTTTCTAAAGGAACGACATGAATTATCATGGTGTGTTCCCACTGCGTCTCATATTAATCCTTGTACTCCACAAATGTAAATGTGAAGTGACAAAGAATAATCAATTTTCAGAATGTACACTGATGTCGCTAAAGTGACAAGATCACACATACCAGCTGCAAATATTCCTGCAAGGTTAGAAATCCTCAGTATTGGGTACACCATACACTAAGGTGTTGAAACTACACTTGGTGGAAGTGTAGTTGAGGCCGTGGCTCCATAAAGGAGGATGGAGAGACCACCATGTTCGATCAATGCTCACCTAGAAAGGAAATAGATGCGTACGACAAAACCTAATTTGTATCATTAATGAAATCATTTTATTTGATTGTCTCTGACTTGTAGATGTTGGATTTTCAACAAGGGCTAAAATCGTAAACTCATGATTATACGAGCCCCTGATCTAGCAATCAGACGTGAGTCTTGAGACATGGGTCTCTCATCGAATTCTAAACGGAGAGTACTTTTTCTCAGAGTACATGTAGATATGTAGTCTCACGACTGGACAACGACATATCTCATGAATACTGAATACTTTCAGTGATTATTTCTATATAGTATCACGAGATGGACGGCTCCTAGACAACTTGCTCTGCTAGTATAGAGCGATAACGTCTTCAGGAACAAACACCGAGTTTACCCTGACTATATAAAGGATATGACTTACCGAAAATCTCATATCGGGATAATTAATTCTCCTAGACATCTTTCTCTGCTAGTATAGAGCCACAAAGTTAATTATTCCTAATTACAATTGCTCCTATTCCATGGTCGAAGAATACCAGTAATCGTAACTGCTGTTGTTGTTGGTCGACATTTTCTGGAACCGGAAGATCAAATATTACTACTATGTAAACAAACCAACATAAGAAAAAAAATGTAACTCTGAACTCTTACCTCTTTACAATTCTACTAATGGCAGTAGTTATGTCGTAAGAGTTAACACCTCAAAATCGTTCGTCTCTTCGAAAACTGCAAAAACGAACGAAACTTTATTTAATTTCCGAAACTGATTTTTCATAAAATCACGGACACAATTTTCATAATGTGAACATTCACATAACTGACCTATGAAGTTTATAACAATAAAATATTTTATTATAAATATATTGTCTATCTTCGAAGGTTCCTCAAAACACACGTTTTGATTTTTTTCAAAACAACAATTAATGCAACTTGCATATATAAATTCTCAAAGATTTTATCTAATGCAAACGAATTAATGCAAATAAAATATACCATCATATTTTTCACAATATATGTCACGGATGCATATAAAAAAAAACTATTTTTCCTTCGTATCGTCGTTATTTGTCTTTAAAACGAAGGTTTATTTCAAAAATATTGTGAAAGCTCACATCTCATACATATGATAAAGTTTTGTATTTACATGAAAGCTCATAAGCAAAATTTTATCACTGGACACAAGTTCATCATACATATTTTCCTTCATGTCGTCGTTATTTGTCTTTAAAACGAAGGATTATTCCGATTTCATGAAAATTCACTTCTTTTATGATGAAACCTTGGTATACATGAAAGCTCATACACTAAGTTTTATCATTGGACCTAGGTTCATATTTTTTTTAAAAAAAATCTCTCTCAAAAATCAGGGGTTATAGTTAGTTTTCAAACTAACAATCGAACGAACATACGTTTTCAAAAACGAGGGTTTTTTCATCGAACGAACATACGTTTTCAAAAACGAGGTTTTTTTCATAAAACTCACACTAATATACACACATGTATCAAACTTCATCATGATCAAAGTATGAAAAACCCATGATACTCATGGACATCAAAAAAAAAAAAAACACCTGGGCGAGTTGGACGGAATTTGGCCGGCGGCGTTGAGTTCAGGAAATTTTCTCCTGTTCGTTAAGGTGAGGGCGTGATGGAGAACTGGTCGTGGAGGAATAAAAAAAAGGATTAATCCCTTTTATATTAATTTTATTTCCAAAACCTAATTTTCTAAGGATTTCCTTATTGGGCCCGGCCCACGAATCCCAACCGACCATGGACTCGTCGTCCAAACCAGCAGTTTCACACCAATTTATGCTCATAAAATGATGCTCTAATCATGACATTGAAGCCTTCATCAAGTCATGGTTTGCTCATCTTCTCGAAATTCGGTAATGTCCTAACTTACGACGAAGTTCAATTACTTGTATAATTTATGGCCGAAAATCACCATTTAATGCTGACTGAGGAACATGGCTTTCCTCAGTAAGCAGGGGACTTAATGTAGATGGTGGATTTTCAAAAAGGGCTAAAATCGTAAACTCATGATTATACGAGCCCCTGATCCAGTAATCAGACGCGAGTATTAAGACACGGGTGATACAGATTTTAAATAACCAAAATGAATGATTAAATGAAACCCAGTTATATCCGCAAGCGCACAGGTCAATAGTAATATAGATAGCAAATGCGGTTCGTTCCCACACGGAGTGTGAAATACTCAACCAACTAATATCAAGAATCAACTAATTAACAAAGATGATTTTTTTTTGAAAGGTTTCAGAAATTCGGACAAAAATGAAATAATAAATAATTTTAACGAAAAACAGAATGATAGAAGGTTGTTAGGTTTTCGGTTTCCACCAATTAATTATGCAAACTCTACTAATCTTTTAAAAATCTATTCCATGCATTTTCAAATACTGTTTCTTCGCTCTAGTTTTCTTCGCTTCATGGGTAGTGATTCTAAAGCATTACCTATCTATCATTGCATACCACGTCTAGGGATTTAACCGAAGCACGCAATATCAATTCAAAAGCATAAATAATCTTGAAAATCACATGAACAATTAAATACCAAGCAATAAGAAGAAAAACTATTAATCAATCAAATCATTATTAGCATATAATTGTAGAGTTTACACAATCAAATCGGGTTCTACCGAAACCCTAACATGAATCTAGCTAGACATGGCTTTCTCAAAAACCATAAACATTTTTAAATCAAACTTTAGCAAATCAAAATCAAAAGGGAGAAAATGAAACTCCAAACCCTAGACAGCCTTTGCTGCTGCCGTCAGCCCCCAGCCGCAGCCTCCTTCCCCTTTTTTTGATTGTCTATCGAAAGTTTTACATCAAAGTGATGGGAGAACTTCCGTCGAGACCTAGAAAATTACCTCCAAGGCCCAGTCCGACTTCAGCACCCATGTCCAGAACCGGACCCAGCTCACTACTATCGTCCACCGATTACAATTTCTATCTCCTCACCTATACTCAGCCGGTCCATCTCAACATCGATTGCATGTGGTTTACTTCTACCTTCCTGACACTCGGCTCAGCTAGCACTTTCCAATGTAAACACCATGAACCGATACCAGCATCTTAACTTCTTCGCTCCATTGATTACACAGTGAATGATACCATCACAGAACTGTTGTCGCACCAGCTCCATCTGCGGAAATAGCTCAACCAAAACCAGCATATGTCCGATGTCTCAAGACTTCACATTAGAAACAATTTAAGACCATATGGAGAAACTCCCAAATTGCATTGATGTTACTAGAATTATTTCCACCATCAACACTCGACCACTTCTTTCTTAACATTCATGCCTTCTAAAACCCAACTTAGGCTCCTCGCACAAAGCACAAAACCATGGCAGTAACATCAGCTCCTTGCCAGATCAACCACATAACCAGTTACAACACTCTTCACTCCATCAAGCACTGCTGCCCTGGTCGTTGGCATCTCTGTCCATTAGCTACAGAACGAACATTTCTCCGTCTTCCTTTCCCATCGATTGCACAGCTCAAGCAATCCAAAAATCAGTAGCATCATACTAGTCGAAAGCACCACAGTTCGTGGCCAACACCAGCAGTTCCATTGAATCAGCATCCATCATACAGTCCTTCTCAACTGACTCCTTCCACTGCCAACAACACTTCAGTCATTCTACCCAGAATCAAGTTCAGATCACAGCCACTGCATCATTCATTTCCTTGTATTTTGTCTCAGCCAATTTCGCAAACATCTTTTGGGCAATTTTCTGTGCTTGAGGAGATGTGTAATTGTTGATTCCTGGTTACCTTCTATGACGAGTTGCACCTGCAATTTCAAATCTAAAGAGAACCCAAGTTCCCTCATACCACCAGGACTGTAAAAACAATAAATATCCAAGCCATATACATCCACAAACATCGACTGCAACAACCATTTCCCTAGATGTTTCTGCGCTACAAAATTCAGGCCAAAAACAGTCATTAAACCTGCGGAAAACCAGTCAAGCCAACACCTTTCTCCATCTTCTGCCCGTGAATTATATCACCAGTTGATTGAAGCTTCAGTCCATATCCATTCACGACTGTTTGTAGTACAGGCAGATACACTCCAATCGACCTCAGCATGAACAGCAGAAACCCTATTCAGGCCTTCCAATTAACACCATTGATGCAGCGAAACAGAACCCTCAAAAGGTATTGTTGCTTCCAATTAACTCTTCTGCTTCTTTTACCAGCTGAATCGTCTATCAAATGTTGATGCTAAAAATTCTTCTCTCAAATGAGAACTGAGTAGAACTGAGTATGATTGAAGCTTTAAAACACAACCAGAAAGAAATGTGGTAAGTGAGAGGCATGTCCCACTGTTTCTCTTTAACCACTACTAGGTCGGGCTTGAGTGGTGCTGATATATACACATACCAGGCCACCCACATTTGAGGCTCTCTTACTGGGACTCATTTTGCTCATTTTTGTTGCAAATTTCATTTTGCCTCTCTTTAGCCCTTTATCCTCCGGATGATCAGAATTGCTCGTATTTCCTGTAAATGGTCTAAAACGATATTATTAGTAGAAATATCGAGTCCTAGCTAATATAAATATGGGCATAAAATGTAGCACTTACGTGCTTATCAACGGGTCTCTCATCGAATTCTCAACGGAGAGTACTTTCTCTCAGAGTACATGTAGATATGTAGTCTCACGACTGGACAACGGCATATCTCATGAATATTGAATACTTTCAGTGATTATTTCTATATAATATCACGAGATGGACGGCTCCTAGACAGCTTTCTCTGCTAGTATAGAGTAATAACATCTTCAGGAACAAATAACGAGTTTACCCTAACTATATAAAGGATATGACTTACCGGCAAGCTCATATCGGGATAATTAATGCTCCTACACAGCTTGCTTTGCTAGTATAGAGCCACAAAGTTAATTATTCCTAATTACAATTGCTCATATTCCATGGTTGAATCCACGACTGGTCCCATGGAATGACAATAACAATTGCTCCTATTCCATGGTTGAATCCACGACTGATCCCATGGAATGGCAATAACAATTGCTCATATTCCATGGTCGAATCCACGACTGGTCCCATGGAATGGCAATAACAATTGCTCCTATTACATGGTCGAATCTGCGACTGGTCCCACGGAATGGCAATAAAAAATTGTTTTGATTCTATGATCGAATCCACGGCTTGATCTCATAGAATATAAATAACTATATTATCTCATTACTGCGATTTCATGATCGAATCCACAACTGGTCTCATAAATGGTAATAGATAAATCTTAATTACTCTGATTCTATGGTCGAATCTACGATCCCATGGAATGGTAATGCTCACTTTATTATTCTGAATTCGTAGTCGAATCCTCAGCTGATCCTTTGAATTAATAATAAACATCTTATTACTCAGTTTTGTGAATTATTCTCCACTGAATTCCACAATTAGTAATAAATAATCAACAACCGGGTGTCTGAGCTACCTCTAAGTAAGCACCGATTCAAATGGTGAAAGTGTATTCAACGACGATACACTAACAGTCACCGCATGAACGAGTATTTCAAAATACAACGAAACGATGAACCTATGCAAAATAGGGAAGAAAATAATAAATAATTAAAAATATTGACCAAGGTGCCGGGAACACGGACACACGACCTACCGACCATGCCGTGGTCAGTTCCACGCCAGTTTTATATTTTTAATACATTTTTATTATTTTCCATCATTTGATGAAAATTCTCTCATCAGATCAAATCTCCTTCAAACCGAGGAGCTCATGGTACTTCCATAAATCCATAACAAATAATATAAAATTAAGGAAAGGAGTGCGGGGCGTGATCATTGGCCAACCGGCCATGCCTTGGTCCCAGCCGGCCCCACACCCCACGGTTCCTTATTATTTTATTATTATTATTATTATTTCTCTAATTTCATGAAAAAAACTCCTTGATTTCATGGTATTTTTTGCACAAATCATCATATAATAATAAAATAAAATTATGAAAACTTGTGGGACCGGGCCACTAGCCATCCGACCATGCCTTAGCCGGTCCCACACACCCTTTGCTTTATTATTTTATTATTATTTATCCTATTTTCCTTGAATTCATCAAATTCCTTGATTTTATGGTATTTCTCTCAAATTAGGAAAAATTCCCTCAAATCATCAAAAATACCTAAAAATATCAAAAAATTATGAAAAACTCGAATGGATGCTCAATTGCACGCCAGAAAATACCAAAATTCTCAGGACTGAGACGCGGACGTCTTGGGGACACGAGCACGCTATCTTGACCGACCAAGATTGGCTCTTTGGCTCATCTGGTCCCATCAATTTTCACAGTTTTGACCTAATTTGCACAATTCCTCGTATTAGGTCCAAAACTCTTCCAAACACTTTGGATTCTCATGAAGTGACCGTCAGGCGGTCACGTGACAACCCAAGGTCGGATTCATGACTCCATGGTAGGTCCCTCGCCTCGTCATAATTAATTAGGTTTTCTCACCTAAGGCTCAGACGAGCATTTTTGAATAAATGATTAAGCCAGCATTTAATCATTCTTCCACCAACAAATCATCAACTCTTCAAGAGTTCTTCGTATTTGCTCACGTGAGCATATGGACACTACATGGTTGATCCACGGTCCCATATAGTCTCTCCCTCCTTCGTCCTAGGGTTAAACTTCTGACGAACCATGAATTGATCATCAATTGATCAAATTAGGGTTTCTGAATCCAAGGATCATCATTCCAGATTCCAACCTTAATAATTTTACGACGGCCTCGTGGCCATTAATTTTATTAATTATGCTCGGTTCAACGACCAGTATTCTAATTAATATTTTTGGTGCGCTGCCAATAATCCATCAGATGAGCAACACATGCTCAGACGATCAAATATTCAACAATTCATCACATGAGCAACACTTTCTCAGATGATAAATATTAGCTCAAACCAAGGAATATTGGTTCAACAATCAATATTCAACGATCCATCGAATGAGCAATACTTGCTCACTTCATCGTAAGAATTATACTTATGTCTCATAACATGTTCAATTCATGAGTTTCAGAACATCATGTTCGACACTCAGCAACTACATGGACTCATCGTCTCATCAAACCACAAAGTCATCAATTGACTAACAAACCACGAGACGTCAATCGTGTCACTTGGGGGGATATCACTTAGGGTTTTGGTCTGGCGGTCTACGGAACGTTTGTTCAAACACACGATGGAATGTGAGCAAGTCGTGCAGTCAGTTGAAGGAATTCACGAGGTAGTGGGTGGAAAATCGACCAAGTCTCCACATGTTGAGAAACTGGTTTCAAACACGATCTCCACTTTCCCACTCCTTGATTCCATCAATTCCACACTTCATGGGATCATGGTGTCTAAAATTCCATCAATATAAATAAGTCTCTGAATCATGATATCAGCATCGACAGTATCATCAATCTCACGTCTCATCGAAAACACGAGATCATCAACTCATCAATTGAGCAACTACTCTCAATTGAGCAATTTCAATCATTCAGAGCTTATAATATTCAGAATTCACACACCCACAATCTTTGATTACCATTGATTCCACAGATTTCCCAGCTTCCCTCCTACAGATCAACCCATCCTCTCTTGTAACCGAATTTACTTTGGAACGGTCATTGTCTTGATTTAGGCCGGAGTACTACAGACTGATCTCTCGAATCTAAAGCACCCCCTTTGCAGTGGTGCATCTGTGTGAGGTTTAACATTTCGCTCGGTTCGAGGAGTCTCCTCCGTACGGTCGTCTCCTCAATTCCTTAAAAACCAGCAAATCATTTTTCCCCATCTACAGATTGGCGACCACAGTGGGAGATTAATCTCTCGATTGGAATCTAACAATCTCATAAGATGGTTGTTCTTAGGACTAATTCAACTAATTTAGATCAGAATATTTCAAACGGCAACATTCCTCATGTAACACTTGGCGGCATGGAAAGCAGAGGGATCCCGACTTTGGCAGAGTTGGCTCAAATCCTAGAGGTCCATACCAGGATCATGGACCTGATGAAGGAGACGATAAACCACATACTCGACTTTCTCATTAGATTAACATCCGAGTTAGGCGGTATCTACGCTCCATAAGCCTCAACACCGGGGACTGAAGCGTCATCTGACCCTCAAATCAACAGCTTCACCACATGCGAGAAGCCAGTGGAACAAGAGGTCACACATTTGATTGAAAATCTATGTGAACTCCTGCACTCTCCAGGGATCAGCGCATAGACATATTTTCAGCACTCAACCAGATATCATCCAACGTGCAAATAACGCCACCAACACCACCAGTTGAAGAAGTCTTCCTAGTGCCTGGGCATTCGATCGACAACATCTCTTTTGGAGAAGAAGATCGCATGACGGGTTAAGGACACAACCGAGCATTATATGTCACTGGTTTCATCAAAAGCACCGAATTTAGAAGAGCTCTTGTCAACACCGGTGCTTCCACCAGCATTGTCACCATGAAGACTCTCAGGATGGCCAGATTCCCACAAGGTAAAATCGTTCTCTATCCCATCCTAATGAACGGGATTTGAAGGAAGTCAAAGCCATACATATGGATATGCATACATAGATTTGAGGGTGGGGCCAATTCGATCGAAAGCAAAGTTTCATGTGATCGAGCAAGAACCTGACTACCACATAATACCGGGACACCCATGGCTCCATGATAACAAGGTGGTTCCTTCAACATACCATCAATGCATGAAGGCCCTGCTCGACAACAAGATCGTTCGCATTCTGGCTTCATCATCTCCTTATGCTCCCGTCTATGATATTGAGTTCCTTGAATCTCAAAAAGGCGTCGCGGAACCTCCAAGCAGAATTCGCAGTACTCCACTCAAGCTAGAAGACTATCGAGAATGCTGATAACGATCCGTCATCCTCAGCTGCTAAAATGATCAAGTCACCTACTATACCGACTAAACGCCATAATGATCAAGTCTCAACTCCAGGGTCAAACTTCACGACCGATCGAGGCGTAGAAGGGAGAGTCATTTATCGCCGACGGAAAGATTAGCAATTAATCGGGGAGAACAATGAAAAATCTCCCCACCATGAAGAATCGCGTCAGAGTGAGCTATCACTTGAAGAAGAAGTCTAGGATGCCCCACGATAACTACAGGACGGCATTGACTCTACCACTGACGATCTTGAAACAATCAACATTGGGACTGAAGACGATCCAAGGCCAATCCTGATCAGTTCAGCACTATCACCAGAGGAGACCGAGCTGTAAAATTATTGAAAGAATATCAAGATGTCTTCGCCTGGACGTACGAAGAAATGCCGGGTCTGGATGACAAACTCGTCACCCATCACCTGCACATCGTCCCTGGTTCCAAATGTCAAACAACCGCCCAGACAATTTAGACACGAAGTCGAGGAGCAAATCAAGGTCGAAATCCAGAAACTGTTGGCAGCAGGGTTCATCAAGCCTATTCTTCATCCAACGTGGCTAGCAAATGTGGTACTGTTAAGAAGAAAAATGGTCAAATCAGATGTTGTGTCGACTTCAGGAACTTGAATAAATGTTGTCCAAAGGATGATTTTCCTCTACCCAACATTGACATGCTCGTCGATGCAACCAGTGGTCACGGTATGTTCTCATTCATGGACGGCTATAGTGGGTACAACCAGATCAAGATGTATGAACATGACGCCAACAAGACTGCGTTCCGTACTCCCATTGGGAATTTTCACTACACTGTGATGCCCTTTGGATTAAAGAATGCTGGTGCCACCTATCAACGAGCCATGACTGCCATATTCCACGACATGATGCACAAGCAAGTAGAAGACTATGTTGATGATGTGGTGGTAAAATCGAAGACTCGAGCATCTCATCTCGAAGTTCTAAGGCAGGTGTTTGAAAGATGCAGAGAATACAAATTAAAAATGAATCCTTTAAAGTGCGCATTCGGAGTTTCTTCCGGAAAATTCTTAGGATTCCTGGTCACGGCTGAAGGGATCAAAGTCGACCCAGACAAGGCAAAAGCTATTACCACCATGCCTCCTCCACGTACCGTGAAGGAACTACAGATTTATGGGCAAGGTAAATTATATTCGACGCTTCATTCCTGGATTAGCTCAACTCATTGCTTCGTTCACACCTCTGCTGAAGAAAGGAGCAAGCTTCACCTGGACAGCTGTTCAACAAGAAGCTTTCCATAAAATACAACAGATATTATTGTCACCGGCCGTCATGAGGTCTCCAGTAGGGACGACCTCTGATTCTTTACACAGCCTCCAGTGACGTCGCCATCGGCGCACTCCTCGCTCAGGAAGACGACGAAGGCGTCGAACGACCGATTTACTACTTCAGCCGCACAATGAGAGATGCTCAACTCCGATATCCAAAGGCCGAAAGGGCATGCCTGGCATTGGTACATGCAATCCAGAAGTTCAGACATTACTTACTATCTAACAGGGTCGTACTCATCTCCAAAGCTGATCCCATAAAGTTCTTGCTATCAAAGCCTTGATAGGGAGACCAGCGAAGTGGCTACTCCAGATGTCAGAATTTGACATAGCTTGCACGCCACCTAAAGCCATCAAAGGTCAAGCGGTCGCAGACTTGCTCGCTGCTTTTCCAGGGGAAGACACAACAACACTACATGAAGAAGTGCCCGGCGAATTCCCAGACATCTTGGTCATCAAGGAAGAAACATGGCTTCTATACTTTGATGGATCTGCCACCCCTAGTAGTGACACCGGAGGAGCGGGCATAGTTGGTGTCTCCATCTGGTGAAGTTTTCTCACATTCGTTCAAGTTGGATTTCCACTGCACCAACAACTCAGCGGAATATGAAGCCTTCCTATTATTATCCTTGGCCAAGCAAGCAGGAGCAACACACCTCGAGATAAGGGGAGATTCAAAATTATTGGTCAACCAGATGAATGGAACGTATTCTCTCAAAGAAATCACACTTGCTCCATTCAGAACCGAAGCTCAGCGACTGTTGACCTATTTTGCTGACGCAACGATCGTCCATACTGGACGGACTAACAATAGGCATTGATTGCCTAGCAACTCTCGCCTCCAAGCTGCAATTCGAAGGAGCAGAGAAAACGATCACTGTACAGAGGCGTACGTATCTTCAACTTGGCTCACTCAGATCGAAGACATTCCAGCGAACGATTGGCGAGCACCCATCATTCATGAATTGAGCAGCTCTTTCAGAAGGCCAAGTCAGCCTCAAGGAATTGAAAACTACTTCTTGCTTCATGGAGGGCTATACTATCGAAACCCTGATGGATCTCTATCACGATGTCTTGGGAGACGAAGCGGAAGAACAACTCAAGCGCATACATGAGAAGTCTGCGGGCAAACGTTAGTGGTAACACTTTACAGAAAGCTTCAAAGAATGGGGTACTACTGGCCATCCATGGAGACTCAGTCAAGAGCTTTACAAGGATCTTGTCCTGATTGCCAAACACCTCCTCATCACTTGGAGGTTTTGACGGTCCACCACACTGGGGACTGGAGGGAGCCTTACATCAAATACCTCCGGGACAACGAACTACCACTGGAAAAGAAGCAAGCAGTCAAACTCATTCAGAAAGCTAAGAGATTCGTCTATCTCGATGGGATCTTATACCGCAAAAGCTTTGGTGGAAATTTACTGAGGTGCTTAGCCGAACATGAAATCCCTACAATCCTGAAGGAAGTACATGATGGAGAACATCAAGGAAAGAGGAAACTATTTCTTCAAATTCATGAGAAATATTATTGGCCAACCATGGAAGATGATGCAGCCGCACACGTTCAGAGGTGTCACCAATGCCAAACCCATGGTAATCTCATCCACACTCCTTGTCTCCCGTTGAATTTGTGAATAGTCCGTGGCCTTTCTACAGCTGGGGACTAGATATCATTGGGAAGATCAATCCAGCATCTTCAAAACAACATGAATACATCATCACTGCGACAGAGTACTTCACCAAGTGGGTCGAAGCTATTCCTCTTCGAAGCACCACTGGAGTTACGATTGCCGCCTTCATCAAAGAGCACATAATATGCAGATTCGGAGTTCCTAAGCATATCATCACAGATAACGGAACTTTTTGCCAATCAAGATGTTGAGAAGCTGCTCAATAAATATGGGATCAAACAAATCTTCTCCACCTTACTATCCACAAGGAAATGGTCAAGCAGAAAGTACCAACAAGACTTTGTCAGGATTATCAGTCGGACGATTCATGACAATCCTCGATCATGGCATGAGCAATTACCCATGGCTCTATGGGCTTACAGAACTGCACCAAGGAGCTCGATCGGTACTTCGCCATATTCCCTTGTCTATGGAGCCGACGCCATACTTCCAGCAGAAATCAAAGTTCCCTCAGCCAGGATTGCAGCATCCAGTGGTGTACAATGGGATGAGGCGAAATCTCCAGATCAAGAATCGCTGAGCTAGATATGCTGAATCAAGGAGAACCAAGGTGGAAAAATATGTGGAAGCTTACAAACAGAGGATCTCCAGAGCCTACAACAAAATGGTAAGACCTCGAACATTTCAAGTAGGAGATTTGGTATTAAAGACGGCAAAGCACATTCAACAAGACATGTCTGCTCCTAAGTTCTCTCCTAAATGGGAAGGGCCATATGTTGTTATCAAAGCAGTGTCTAGCGGATACTACAAAATTTTAGCAATCAATGGAGGAAAGGAAGGAAACATCATCAATGGCAAATGGCTCAAAGCTTATTATGCCTGATCCATGAAACAAACTACCTCTTCATCATTTCAAGCATTTTCAAAATGTAATTTCATTCCTCCAAAGAGCATGCGAATGCTCCTTTGTTCATTAAACATTTCATAAATGAGCAAAATTCGTTCATACCATGATCAACTGTTTCACCTAACTAGAAACTCAGATTTATTCAAAAAACAACAACCACAAATGCTCACTCAGAGCAAACCATCCAGCAACGGATAATCCCTGTAAGAAGCCTCGTCAAGCTTCTTCTGAAAAATCTTGGTCTTTGCCTTCAAGTCTTCGACCGCTTTCTCAACCCTTGCTGACTCCAGAGCCAGTATCCTCTCCTCATCCAGTAAAGCGCATTCATGGAAATTGCATCAGCAGCCTCTGCGCCTTATGAACCTTGATTATCTCAAGACGACGACGGAGCCAGCTTACATTGAATCGCAATATCTCACAATTCGAGATCATTTCATCCCATTGTGCAGTTCATGGTTTTTGACGTCTCGCAAGTGCATCTGATTCATTTCCTCGATGATCGGCAATAGCCCCGCTACCGTGGTTAAAAGGGTTGGAAGAAAACCTTTCCACACTTCTGTGGTAGCAATGTGACCATACTTCTTCCAGATCTTGGTGTACAGAGACGCATGACATTTGGGAATCACGAATCCGACCATTTTTGTCTGGGAAGGTATTAATCAATGGGGCTTCGAATAAAAGTCCAGCGGTTGGGTATTCACGAGCATGGACACGTCTCCAGTCTCCACGGATCCTGCAGAATCTTCACATGCCTGGTTTGCTTTCCTCAACCTCAACCACGGTCACGGACTTTCCACTCTTTCTTCGTCTAGCATCGACGACGACACGGACATCCGCCTACGATGAAACGAAGGAGTGTTAATCCCGGGACTCAGTACAATCTCAAGAGTCATAGGTTTACTTACAGACGATCCAGCTTCAGCACGAGCCGATCCATACCGGGCAGGAGCTCTAACAGTCCGCTTAGGCCTTGCATTATGAGGAGTAGCATTCTTCTTACAGTCCTACGACAAATTTCTCTTGTGATCAAACTCGATGAACAGAGACAAGAAAGGAGAAGAAGAAGAAGTGTACAACTTACTGAGATAGACGTTGCTATTTCACGCTTCGACTGAAGATCATCTTGAGAAGAAATGCTATGCTCGACATGACGGCAAGGAGGTAGGATCAAAACTTCTCTGCACGATGAAACTGACTCAGGAATGGAAGAAATATTTGCGTGGATCATAGATTTGGAGTCTTGAAGATATATATATAGGCGATAGTCATCATCGCGAATAGTCAACTCAGTTACGAGTTTCACTGAAACCCTAGGCTTCAAAGATCGATACGAAGACGCGGAGGAAAATAAACACTGGGGACTGAACATCACGGGTCAAAGGATAGGCCACGCGGCCTTGTACACGTCATGAATTCTCAGCCGTGTTATGTTACTTCTCATGAAAATCGACAAGTCATGATGAATTTGGATGTATGGACATTGGTCCATGTCATGGATTAGAAGAAATCGACGTTAACAAAATGTTCATCATTCAGAAGAAAAGTCTAATTGAAGTAAAGTCATTTAAAAGTAAAGATATCCACTATGAAGACTAAAAGGGAATGCTCTAACGTCTAAGAAGATGGAAGTAAAACTACTCGTCGGACTCATCCGAATTGTCAGCTTCATCGTCACTGTCCTTCTCGGAATCATCTTCTTCAGAGTCACTGTCAGGATCATTGGTGAAGTCCGGTGGACGGAAGATACATCATCATCTGAATCCGAGTATCTTCTGCTGCAGCTTCAGCTTCAATTTTCTTCATCATCCTCGATGCTCTCTTTCATATCGATCAGGCTTAATGTAACGCTCGGATGGTTCCCATGTGATCTCTCTTCAGAAGCATCAGCATCAGAATCAGAAGGCACCCATCCAAGAATGACGCTTCTCCTCAACCCTCTGTCTCTTACGCCGGGTGCGATCTTTCACGTTGACGGGCATCCTCCTTTTTGTCTTCAGCTCTCTTTTCGAGTTCAGCAAAAGAGACTCTTCGCTCACCCGGAACATTAGGCTTCGCCCCTTCTGGGTAACCCTAGCCTTGATTTCGCTACAGGAGCATCGGAATCCTCATCAGAAGAGCCAGAGGAAGAGAGGAATACCAGTAATCGTAATTGTTGTTGTTGGTCGACATTTTCTGGAACCGGAAGATCAAAGATTACTACTATGTAAACAAACCAACATCAGCAAAAAATGGTAACTCTTAACTCTACCTTACAATTCTAACAAGTAGAGTATGCTAGAGTTAACACCTCAAAATCGTTCGTCTCTTCGAAAACTGCAAAAACGAACGAAACTTTTTAATTTCGAAACTGATTTTTCAAAAATCACGGACACAATTTTCATAATGTGAACATTCACACAACTGACCTATGAAGTTTAACAATAAAATATTTCATCATAAATATATTGTCTATCTTCGAAGGTTCCTCAAAACCACTTTGATTTTTCGAAAAAACAGCAATTAATGCAACTTGCATACATAAATTCTCAAGATTTTATCTAATGAAAAAAACTCATGCAAATAAAATATACATCATATTTTACAATATATGTCACGGCTGCATATATATAAAAAAAACTATTTTCCTTCGTATCGTTATTTGTCTTTAAAACGAAGGTTTATTTCAAAAATATTGTGAAAGCTCACATCTCATACATATGATAAAGTTTTGTATTTACATGAAAGCTCATAAGCAAAATTTTATCACTGGACACAAGTTCATCATACATATTTTCCTTCGTGTCGTCGTTATTTGTCTTTAAAACGAAGGATTATTCCGATTTCATGAAAATTCACTTCTTTTATGATGAAACCTTGGTATACATGAAAGCTCATACACTAAGTTTTATCACTGGACCTAGGTTCATATTTAAAAAAAAAAAAAACCTCTCTCGAAAATCAGGGATTATAGTTAGTTTTCAAAACTAACGATCGAACGAACATATGTTTTCAAAAATGAGGGTTTTTCATAAAACACTAATATACACACATGTACCTAACTTCATTATGATCAAAACATGAACAACCATGATACTCATGGACATCAAAAAAAAAAAAGCACCTGGGCGAGTTGCCCAGAATTTGGCCGACGGCAGCGGCGTTGAGTTCAGGAAATTTTCCCTTGTTCGTGAAGGTGAGGGGGTGATGGGGAACTGGTCGTGGAGGAATAAAAAAAAGGGATTAATCCCTTTTATATTAATTTTATTTCCAAAACCTAATTTTCTAAGGATTTCCTTATTGGGCCCGGCCCACGAATCCCAACCCATAATGGACTCGTCGTCCAAACCAGCAGTTTCACACCAATTTATGCTCATAAAATGATGCTCTAATCATGAAACTGAAGCCTTCATCAAGTCATGGTTTGCTCTTATTCTCGAAATTCGCTAATGTCCTAACTTACGACTAAGTTCAATTACTTGTATAATTTATGGCCGGAAAATCACTATTTAATGCTGACTGAGGAACATGGATCTCCTCAGTAATCAGGGGACTTAATGTAGATGGTGGATTTTCAACAATGGCTAAAATCGTAAACTCATGATTATACGAGCCCCTGATCCAGCAATCAAACGCGAGTATTGAGACACGGGTCTCTCATCGAATTCTCAACGGAGAGTACTTTCTTTCAGAGTACATGTAGATATGTAGTCTCATGACTTGACAACAACATATCTCATGAATACTGAATACTTTCAGTGATTATTTCTATATAGTATCACGAGATGGACAGCTCCTAGACAGCTCTGCTAGTATAGAGTGATAACGTCTTCAGGAACAAACAACGAGTTTACCCTGACTATGTAAAGGATATGACTTACCTACAAGCTCATATCGGGATAATTAATGCTCCTAGACATCTTTCTCTGCTAGTATAGAGCCACAAAGTTAATTATTCCTAATTACAATTGCTCCTATTTCATGGTCGAATCCACGACTGGTCCCATGGAATGGCAATAAAAATTTCTCCTATTCCATGGTCGAATCCACAACTGGTCCCATGGAATGGCAATAACAATTGCTCATATTCCATGGTCGAATACACGGCTGGTCCCATGGAATGGCAATAACAATTGCTCCTATTCCATGGTCGAATCTTCGACTGGTCCCACAGAATGGCAATAAACAATTGTTCTGATTCTATGATCGAATCCACGGCTTGATCTCATAGAATAGAAATAACTATATTATCTTATTACTCCGATTTCATGATCGAATCCATAACTGGTCTCATAAATTGTAATATATAAATCTTAATTACTCCGATTCTATGGTCGAATCTACGATCCCATGGAATGGTAATGCTCACTTTATTATTCTAAATTCGTAGTCGAATCCTCAGCTGATCCTTTGAATTAATAATAAACATCTTATTACTCAGTTTTGTGAATTATTCTCCACTGAATTACACAATTAGTAATAAATAATCAACAACCGGGTGTATGAGCTACCTCTAAGTAAGCCCCGATTCAAATGGTGAAAGTGTATTCAACAACGATACACTAACAGTCACCGCATGAACGAGTATTTCAAAATACAACGAAACGATGAACCTATGCAAAATAGGGAAGAAAATAATAAATAATTAAAAATATTGACCAAGGTGCTGGGAACACGGACACACGACCTACCGACCGTGTCATGGTCAGTTCCACGCTAGTTTTATATTTTTAATACATTTTTATTATTTTCCATCATTTTATGAAAATTCTCTCATCAGATCAAATCTCCTTCAAACCGAGGAAGCTCTTCGGTTTCATGGTACTTCCATAAATCCATAACAAATAATATAAAATTAAGGAAAGGAGTGTGGGGCGTGACCATTAGCCAACCGGCCATGCCTTGGTCCCAGCCGGCTCCACACCCCACGGTTCCTTATTATTTTATTATTATTATTATTTCTCTAATTTGATGGAAAAAACTCCTTGATTTCATGGTATTTGTTGCACAAATCATCATATAATAATAAAATAAAAGTATGAAAACTTGTGGGACCAGGCCACTAGTCGGCCGGCCATGCCCTAGCAGGTCCCACACGCCCTTTGCTTTATTATTTTATTATTATTTATCCTATTTTTCCTTGAATTCATCAAATTCCTTGATTTTATGGTATTTCTCTCAAATTAAGAAAAATTCCCACAAATCATCAAAAATACCTAAAAATATTAATAAAATTATGAAAAACTCGTTGGACCGGTCCATAGCCGGACGGCCATGCCTCCATGGTCCCACATGCTTGTGTTTTTATTATTTTAATATTTTGCTTCCATGAACTCATGAAAACTCCTTCAATTCATGGAAACTCCCTAAATTCATCAAATTTCTCAAAATTCATGAATTTTTCATAAAATCATCAAAATATTATAAAATTAAGGAAAAGGAACCATGGGACCGTGGTCACGACCGGCCGACTATGCCTTAACCACGGCGGTCCCACGCCTCCTCATTCCTTATTTTATAATTAGTTTTCATCATCTCATGGTGTTTTCCTCAGTTTCGTCGAAACCCTAATTTTGGCATATTTTCTCGAATTGATGCTCAATTGCACGCCAGAAAATATCAAAATTCTTAGGACTGAGACGTGGACGCCTTGGGGACACGAGCACGCTATCTTGACCGACCAAGATTGGCTCTTTGGCTCACGGAAGCCGGTCCCATCAATTTTCACAGTTTTGACCTAATTTGCAAAATTGGTCGTATTAGGTCCAAAACTCTTCCAAACACTTTGGATTTTCATGAAGTGATTGTCAGGCGGTCTCGTGACAACCCAGGGGAGGTTTCATGACTCCATGGTCGGTCCCTCGCCTCGTCATAATTAATTAGGTTTTCTCACCTAAGGCTTAGACGAGCATTTTTGAATAAATGATTAAGCAAGAATTTAATCATTCTTCCACCAACAAATCGTCAATTCTTCAGGAGTTCTTTGTATTTGCTCACGTGAGCATATGGTCACTACATGGTTGATCCACGGTCTTATATAGTCGCTCCCTCCTTCGTCCTATGGTTAAACTTCTGACGAACCATGAATTGATCATCAATTGATCAAATTAGGGTTTCTGAATCCAAGGGTCATCATTCCAGATTCCAACCTTAATAATTTTACGACGGCCTCGTGGTAATTAATTTTATTAATTATGCTCGGTTCAATGACCAGTATTCTAATTAATATTTTTGGTGTGCTTCCAATAATCCATCAGATGAGCAACACATGCTCAGACGATCAAATATTCAAAAATTGATCACATGATCAACACTTGCTCAGATGATAAATATTTGCTCAAACCAAGGAATATTGTTTCAACAATCAATATTCAACGATCCATCGAATGAGCAATACTTGCTCACTTCATCGTAAGAATTATACTTCTGTCTCATGACATGTTCAATTCATGAGTTTCAGAACATCATGTTCGACACTCAGCAACTACATGGACTCATCGTCCCATCAAACCACGAAGTCATTAATTGAATAAGAAACCACGAGACGTCAATCGTGTCACTTGGGGGGATATCACTTAGGATTTTGGTCTGGAGGTCTACGGCACGTGTGTTCAAACACACGATGGAATGTGAGAAAGTCGTGCAGTCAGTTGAAGGATTTCACGAGGTAGTGGGTGGAAAATCGACCAAGTCTCCACATGTTGAGCAACTGGTTTCAAACATGATCTCCACTTTCCCACTCCTTGATTCCATCAACTGTGTCATGGTGTCTAAAATTCCATCAATATAAATAAGTCTCTGAATCATAATATCAACATCGACAGTATCATCAATCTCACGTCTCATCGACAACACGAGATCATCAACTCATCAATTGAGAAACTACTCTCAATTGAGAAATTTCAATCATTCGGAGCTTATCATATTCAGAATTCACACACCCACAATCTTTGATTACCATTGATTCCACACATTTCCCAGCTTCCCTCCTACAGATCAACCCATCCTCTCTTGTGACCGAATTTACTCTGGAACGGTCATTGTCTTAATTTAGGCCGGAGTACTACAGATTGATCTCTCGAATCTAAAGCACCCCCTTTGCAGCGGTGCATCTGTGTGAGGTTTAACATTTCGTTCAGTTCGAGGAGTCTCCTCCGTACGGTCGTCTCCTCAATTCCTTAAAAACCAGCAAATCGTTTTTCCCCATCTACATGACTATGTCCATGAATTAATATTGAAGGACACTCCGTAGTTTAAAATGATTCTAGAGAACAATGAAATCCTGACGGATTATGAGAATGCACATGAGTCAAATGAAGGATCATGCGTGCACAGTGATGATATAATCCATAAATGGTTGCTCTAGAAGTATACCACAATGAGATCGAACCATGCTTTATTTTGATTAATTTCAAATAAATAGCATATTTGGCCTATACAATCCAGGAAGAACTTGGTTCTTTGACAAATATACAGGTATTTGGTGTGGTAGTGTTAACCAACCAAGTGTAAAGCCTATTGGACATACATGATTAATTTGTCACAAAGCATAGTGAGAAGAAAGCAGTCTTAAAGTATAAAGACTCGCCTTGTGGCGCGAGGTTTCTCATAAAGCCCTGGAATTGTTCTCTTGTAATGAACTTAATAGTGTTCCGCTACTTAGTTAGCTTGGTAATTTCAAAAGAACTTGAAATGCAACATATGTATGTGGTTGTTACGTATCTCTAAAAGAATCAAGAGATAGAAGATATTTACAAAAGTACTTGATAGCCTTTTGTTTCCAAAATCAAGTGAATCTAAGCCACATAGTGCGTTGACAGTTAAATAGAACGCTCACTTTTAGATTGAAGCAATCAGGCGGATGTGGTATACCCATCTAAGTGGCTATTTGATTTGGAGGGGATATACAAGTAAGTTATTTTTCCTTGCGTATTCACAAGAAAGTTCGTGATTTGTAATTGTAGCTATCTATGTCGATGGTAAAGATGTAATGGGTACTCTTGATGTAATAAGAGACCTTAAAAGTTATTTGAAATCCGAATTTGAGATGAAAAATCTGGGGAAAGCTCGACCGAATACTGATCTTGTGGTATATTATTCCACCAGTTTGCATATGTCTAAAGTTCTCAGGAAATTTAACAAAGACATGCATCCGGATAGCACTCCCACGATTAGTCGAGGTTCAAATGTAAGTAAGTGACCATTTCGTCTAAAGGAAGATGACGAAGATGTATTGGGAGATCAAATTCCCATATCTAAGTACAATATACGCATTGTTTTACTTAGTATAGTAATATACTCGATTAAATTTTACACCCTCATTGAACTTGTTAGCTAGATATAGCTCAACGCCAACGCAACGTCATTGGAATTGTACAATGAATGTAATCATGCACTTAAAAGTAACCATTGACATGAGTTTGTTTTATCCCTGCAAAGACATAAAAAGGAATGTTAAAGGAACTGTGATGTAGTTTTGAAAGTGGTAGTAAAGTTCGTTCAACTCAGATTGTGTAAAGGTTTGATTTAAGAACTAAAAATAAAAATACTAAAAATATATTCACAAGGTTGTCACGAATATCGAGAGGTACTGAGACTTAGGATTTCACCACTAATCACATTCAATTGGTTCATATAATGACTCATAAAAATTCTAGCTCTTTTGTTGACTCTTTTCTTTGCCAAAAGTAGATTTTATAAAGCATTAGATGTAAATCACAAGCATGACGCATCAAGAGTTCCTAAAACCCAGCATGCGACATCAAACAAAATCACAACTAATCAAGAAAAATCATAAATCGATTAAAACAAGTGCAAAAGTCATAAAGAATCTATTATAGTTACCAAGTGATTGTGAAATAGGTCTTCCTCTATCATCCCAGTGTTGGGGTTTAGCTCCTCATGTAAAAAACACGCTCAAAATATTTAATCATGGCTCAAATAGGTGTTTTTATTGAAGAAGTGAATCTGTAATAGATATAATTGTTACATAATCCACTGTTACGGAAGCTGTCGTTACAAATAAATTCTAACAGGAATAGTTGTTCCGAAGCTGTTACAAAGGTATTGGATTTGAAAGATTAGGTGACGGTTTCTTGCTAAGTTGCGAAGTGTTCTACGACGTTGTTCTTCAGCAGCAGAAACGTCTTCTCTGCAACTTTTGATTTTCACCTCTGCATCTTCACCAAGCCCTCAGCTCGGTCCCCCAAAGTCTCGACTCCCTTCTATGAACTCTCAGCAACTTATATATATCCAACAGAGTGATTTAATCTCCCCAAAACTTCTCGAAATCTCTTCTTTTCTTTTCTTGGCAGTTACAGCAATAATCTCTTCCAAAAATTGTTTCACGTGTTTCTGAGCTTTCCAACTTATGTCAAACTATTCCTTAGATAGATATGTATCTTTGGGAAGAGTTTGTTGCCTATAGTCTTCCTATAATTCCAAAAATAAGTCATACAGAGACCCGTGCAAAACCTGACTTCTATTTCTTTTTCCGGCTATTCTCGCCAATTTGGGTTCAAACAAAAGACTTCGCCGGGCCTGTTTAGGCCTAGGGAGTAAACCCAATCAATTTAAGCCATTGAATCACTCTAGAAATCGTTCGAATTCAATCCCCAACTCTGCCAGTTGCATGCATATTTTTCCCGCCAAAAACTATAAAACTTGATTCATCTCCTGCGGATTGTCTAGCCAATTCTGGGCAAAAATAAGACCATTACCATCCCTGTTTAGCCAAGAGGAACAAACCCATTTGATTTCAGCCATTGAATCTCCCTAGAACACTTTCAATTCTTCAACCCTAATTTTGTTCTTATTTTCCTCCAAAATTCAAATTTCAAATGAAGAAGATGACCTCCCCTTATCCAGCAGTGGTTTCTCTTTAGCAGCTGCCTGAAAATGGATGCCCCTTAGTAATTAGGCTATCCCTTAGTAATTGGTCACCCCTTATCCATTGGTTACCCCTTAGTAATTAGGCTACCCCTTATCCATTTGAGGGGTCCGAATAGCAAGTGTCCTCCGGGGGTGCCCCGCGCAACTTTTCGAGCCGATTTCGCCGCAAAAGCTTATTTCTCCAAAAACACCCACAAAGACACAAAAAGCCATAATAAATACAAATTCGAGCACTAACAATATATACAATTGAGATCATATTAGACACATAAATGTGTCCATCAAATATCCCCAAACTTATTATTTGCTCGTCCTCGAGTAAATTAAATAAAATAAAATCCTAACTCACTGACGCAGGCATCGACGATTGCATTTAGCGTATGCAATAAGCCTTTAAACCCCTAAGTGTCCCTAGTGGCAGAGTGTTGTCTCCGGAACGCTTACAAGAGGTATACCCACAAAACCTTTACCCCAGACCTTAGATATCTACACAGAACCTTGGAAGGCACTAAAGAATATCCTTGGTTGGCATACTTATTGACTATAGGAGGAAGTACCCTGATGCGAAATTCCAATTGATGTACACGAGTTTGCACTCAAGCATACTAAAATTCATATAAAGTGACAGAGCTCTACTCACATAGTTTCACTATGGACATCAATATCCGGAGTCAAAAAATAATCACATGGATATATCAAGAAGATGGATATAGAAAAACATAGATGGTTTTGATGTTTACTAAGTGAACAGCGTTTCCCATATCTTTCTGAAGGCCTCCGCCAAAATGAACCTATCTTAATGGATTGAGATACTGATCTGACTAATATCAACACACTGGCATATACAAGGGAACCAGTGATTGATAATCTTAATTCTAGTTTGACACATCTGGCATATACAAGGGAACCAGTGGTCGACTTTATTCACTGAATTTTTTTCAGCTTTCTTTCTTTTTTTTTCAACTTTTTCATGTTTTTTTTGATCTGTTTGGTCTAATTGGTCTGGTCTCTTTTTTTTTTCTTAGTAACTCAATCACTCTAATTCACCCTAGCATTGGTAATAACTTGAATTGTGGGCCCCACCTATCACTTAGAGAAACATAGTTTAAAAAAAAAATAGAAGTGAAAAGGACTCAACGAGATATGGTGAAACTATCATGTTATTTCTAACACTTGAGCTTTGTGCTTTTATGAATAGACTCTTCTAGATGTTGCCATCTAATCAGATTGGTTCCTCAACTCCTATAACCAAAATGCTTCCATCCACTTAGATTAGTTAGTGCGATCCTTAATATGCATAAATTTCTAGGCTCTGGAGTTTATTAATGCAACTAAAAAGTTTCTCCCATACCCCCAAAATTAAATCTAACATTGTCCTCAATGTTCTAAGGATAAAATTGAAAGCATGAACAAGGAGAAACTGTTACCGTTTGAAGCAAAAGAGATAAGGAAAGATATTACTGTGTTGCATGAGATTGGGTTACCTCCCAAGAAGTGCTAAGTTTAACGTCTTCATCCAGACATAAGAAAGGATTAATCACCTCGTATCATAAAGTAATAGCCGAAATATCTGTGGGTCATCAAAACCAAATAGAGCTATCACAAGTAAAATGAATTTGCAACATGCCAAGAAAATTAACAAATAAAGCGCACCCTTGTCTAGTTTCCTGTTTAAGACAACTATATCTAGCTGTGGTTCAGGTTCAGGCTCTATGAAAGGGTCTAGATAAAATATTTTCATGCGCTGGAATTCCTCAAAGCTAAGGTCCGGTTCAGGTATTAGAGTCTGGAAAAACTCAAGTAAAAACTTAGAAGCACATAATAATAACCTGAATAATTGTGGATCCTTAAAGTCAATCAGTTTTGACTCACACAGCTGACCACAATAAGAGTGGTGGTCTTCCTTAAACAAATGTGTCGACCCTAATCTCCTAAAGTAATTAGGTTTAGTCTCAAAACTTAATAATTTACACATATGAAATTTATACGCTCCCACAATTGGTCGAAAAATATTTGGTGGGAAAACAAAGTCAATCTGGATATCATAGCCTGGGTAAACCACATCAACCAGAGGATGGGTTTCTAACAACTGAACTTCCTTATGGACATCACTAGGTTCAGGAAAACGTGTATGAAGGTAATCTTGTAAAATGGTTGAGGCCCATATGTCAAGTCCCAAGTGAGGGACCTTTCTAATAGTTAAGGCACATGGAGAATGATAATCACCCCCAAACTTAGAGTTTTCAGTGTCTCTAAAAAGACTAGTCACAACTTCCCTAATTTCAAGGTCATTAGATTCCTGAAAATGGTCAATTGATTCTTCTAAGTATGGTTCATCCTCACTCATCTCTACGAGTTCACTTTCTTTGTCTAAGACTAATGTTTCTAAATCACTAGACTCTAAAACAATATTCTCAGAAAAAACTCGTTCCTCTAAACCATTATTAGCTTCGTAATCAAAAGGAAATACTACATCGTCTAAAACAGGAGTATCTCTAGTCAAATCCTCGTCCTTTTGAATAGGTGAATAATTATTAAAATTATTTGGATTTGAACTAGAAATAATATTATTATTAAGCTCAATTGGAGTAACAAATTCCTGATCGCTATGCCTACTTATTTAAAATTCTTCTTCAACACTATCCTCATCATAATCATCATTATAATAACATGAAAATGGTTGAACCTCATCTAAACAAGTAGTGTTACCAATTTTATCCTCGTCATCTTGATTATGAAAATTACTATCCTCAATTTCAAGGGTATTATTGGAAACACTGTATTGGAAATTAAGATTATTTCGAGCAATTCTTTCGTTCGTCTCAGTGATGTGGTTGTAGATAGTGATAAAAGTGGTTCGATTCTCAGACTTGCGAAGGATAAAATATAGACTTAAATTCTAAAACAAAAATAGAAAACTCAAACAAAGATGATGTTGTTATCAATATTAAAGAACACTGAGGCTAAGATTCCACTATTTTCCAAGTTCAAAGTGATTTAAATCCAATATTTATATTTATTCAATTTTTTCGTTTAATTTGATTCTAAGATGTTGCAACAAGTAGATTTTTAAAATAACAAGTGTAAATCAGAAGCATGGGATATCAAAAACCTAAGTCCAAGCATATACCATCAATGGAAATCACAATTGTTGAATAAAAATCATTAAAACAATTCTCAAACAAGGCAAATAATCATATAAATAATTGTAATAAATAATATAAATAGAAAATACCACTCTTTATTGGAAAAATAGCTTCCTCTATCGCCTCAGCAATGGGGTTTAGCTCCTCATATCAAAAACAGGTTCAAAATATTTTTTTCATTGCTCAAAAGGTGTTTTCAAAAGTGAAGAGACTCAAAGGGAGTAAAACAGTTCAATCGCAACGTTTATATGTGTTGCAGATCGACTTTTACAAGAGAAACAGAAGGAATAAGACTGCTATAGTAACGATAGAAGCGAAGTGCTGTAGAAAAACGACAGTGTTCTGCGATAGTTGGGCGTGGGTTGATGTTCTTCGTGTTCTTCAGCAGCACCAGCAGAAATAAAACTCCAATTCGTGATTGTAGCTCTATGTTCTCTTCTAAACCTCTCCTAAAGTTGTCTGGCCCTCTCTGTGACTTGAAGCAACCTTTTTTATAGCCAACAGGAACCATAATACTCGATTTAATTCTCTCTTTACTTCGGCAGAAATTCTCGGACTTCTCCACTTTCCAAACTCTTCTCTACGCGTTTCTGAGTTGTACAGGTCATTCCAGTTCCTCTATTAGATTGATACGAATCTCAGGAAGGGTTATCTTCCCTCAAATCACCCGTAACTGCCAAATATAATCTCAACAGAGCCCGAAAACTTCTTCCTCCTCTTTTTTCTTCTTGCGGCTTATCCAGCCTCAATTGGTTGAGTCTAATCAATCTACCAGCCTTGTTATGATCCAGAAAGTCCATCCCAACAAATATTTGTAATCGAATCTGGTCGAATCCCTTGCGAAATCCAATTCCAAACCTTCACGACTGCTGTCGTTTTTCCCGCCGAATTCCGATTCGAATTGTGAAGAAGAAGAGGCGCCCCCTATCCAGAGTAGGGGTATTTTTAGCAGATGCCTTGGGGTGTCCTAAGGGTGCCCCTTATCCATGCTGAGAGTCTGAATAACAAGTTTCCTCCGGGCGCTTTTAGACAACTTTTCGAGCCGATTTTTCCAAAAATATTTATTGGCCAAAAATACCTACACACACATAAAACACCATAATAAGTACAAAAATGAGAAATATTAATATATAGAATCGAGACAAATTAGACACAAAAATGTGTCTATCAAATACCCCCAAACTTATTATTTGCTAGTCCTCGAGCAAAACTGAAATAGAAAATAAAATCCTAACTCACTGTCGCAGGCATCGTCGATTGCATTTAGCGTATGAAATAAGCCTTTAAACCCCTAAGTGTCCCTAGTGGCGGAGTGTTGTCTCCGGAGGGATTACAAGAGGTATACCCACAAAACCTTTACTCCAAACCTTAGCTATCTACACAGAACCTTGGAAGGCACTAAAGAATCTCCTTGGTTGGCATACTTATTGACTACAGAAGGAAGTACCCTATGCGAAATTCCAATTGTTGTACATGAGTCTGCACTCAATCATACTAAAATTCATATAAAATGACAGAGCTCTACTCAGATAGTTGCACTATGGACATCAATATTCGGAGTCAAACCAATCACATGAATAGATTAAGAGATGGATATATAAAAACATAGATGGTTTTGATGTTTACTAAGTGAATGGTGTTTCTCATATCTGTCTGAAGGCCTCCGCTAAAATGAACCTACCTAATGGACTGAGATACTAGTCTGACTAATATCAACACAACTGGCATATATAAGGGAACCAGTGATTGATAATCCTAACTCTAGGTCAACACAGCTTGCATATACAAGGGTACCAGCGGTCGACTTTATTGAATTTATTCCTTTTGGTCAAATGGTCTGGTCTCAAAAAAAAAAATTTCATCTCTTTTTTTTTTGTCTTTTTCTTTTTCAACTTTTTTTTTCTTGGTATCTTAATCACTCTAATTCACCCTAGCATTGGTAACAACTTGAATCGTGAGTCCCGCCTAATCACTTAGAATAACATAGTTTAAAAACAAAATAGAATAAAAATAGAAGTGAAAAGGACTCAACGAGATATGGTGAAACTATCATGTTATTTCTAACACCTGAGCTGTGTGCTTTTATGAATAGACTCTTCTAGATGTTTCCATCTAATCAGATTGGTTCCTCAACTCCTACAACCAAAATGCTTCCATCCACTTAGGTTGGTTAGTGTTATCATTAATATGCATAAATTTCTAGGCTCTGGAGTTTATTTAAAACAAAAAGTTTCTACCCCACCCCCAAACTTAAATCTAACATTTTCCTTAATGTTTCGCATGAAAGAACAGTACCAAAAATATAAGTAACATGAGGAAATAGTAAAGAGAGAGTTCGGAAAGATAGTACTTGGGTGAAGTGAAACCAAAAACTGACAAAAATATTATACAACATACAAATCGCCTCGATGGTCAATCAAGGGTAAACAGGGTCCTCCAGAGGGACCTCCTCAACATCACCTGTAGGAAAAGGCTCTAAAAAGGTCTTCAATCTCTGACCGTTAACCTTTGAAGAACTAGTACCATCTGATGTCTCAATCTCAATAGCGCCATGAGGAAAAACAATACGGACCACAAAAGGACCGGTCTACCGAGAGCGCAGTTTCCCGGGGAATAGATGCAAAAGAGTGTCATACAGAAGAACTTTTTGACCTGGAGAAAATGACTTTCGTAAAATATTCTTATCATGCACAAGTTTCATTTTGTTCTTATACTCCTTAGCACTATCGTATGCATCTCTACGAATCTCGTCCAACTCATTGAGCTAGAGCTTTCTGTGAGCTCCTGCCTTGTCAAGTGAAAAGTTTAACTGCTTAATAGCCCAATAGGCTCTATGCTCTAACTCAACAGGAAAGTGACATGCCTTGCCAAATACTAAACGGTAGGGTAACATTCCAATGGGTGTCTTAAACGCGGTACGGTAAGCCCATAAGGCATCAGTAAGCCTCGACGACCAGTCTTTCCTATTGGGATTAACTGTTTTCTCTAAAATACGCTTAATTTTCTATTGGAAACTCTACTGACCACTCGTTTGTGGGTGATACGGGGTAGCTACTTTGTGGGTAATACCATATTGTTTCATTAACAAGCAAACGGTCTATTACAAAAGTGTGAACCCCCATCACTAATTATAGCTCGCGGTGTACCAAAACGTGTAAGTATATTCTCTTTCAAAAACTTAATTACGACCCTATGGTCATTTGTTTTACACGGAACCGCCTCAACCCACTTAGACACATAGTCTACAACGACAAGTATGTAAAGATAACCTAAAGAATTAGGAAATGGACCCATAAAATCAATGCCCCACACATCAAAGACCTCAATCACTAAAATAGGGTTCAAAGGCATCATATTTCTACGGGAAATGGTTCCTAACCTCTGGCAACGATCACAAGAAACACAGTGACTATGGGAGTCTTTAAACAGTGAAGGCCAGTAAAATCCACACTGCAATATCTTAGCAGTCTTCTTAGCACTAAAATGACCCCACAAGCATGTTCATGACAAAAGGAGAGAATACTGGACTGGTCACTCTCAGGTACACATCTCCTAATAATCTGGTCGGGACAATACTTAAACAAATAAGGATCGTCCCAAAAGAAATGCTTAACCTCGGCTAAAAACCTAGAACGATCTTGTTTACCCCAATGTTGAGGGGTACGGCCAGTAACAAGATAATTCACTATATTTGCATACCAAGGTGATTGGGAAACAGAGAACAATTGTTCGTCAGGAAAGCTATCCCTTATAGGAAGGGCATCACTAGGGGAACTAACAACTAACCTGGATAAGTGGTCTGCTACTACATTTTCAGCACCCTTTTTGTCTCTAATGTCTGGAGAAAATTCTTGTAACAATAGGATCCACCTAATCAATCTAGGTTTGGTGTCCTTCTTAGACAAAAGGTATTTCAAAGCAGCATGATCGGTATAGATTACGATCTTAGAACCTAATAGGTAGGATCTAAACTTATCCAAGGCAAACACGATGGCTAGCAGTTCCTTCTCGGTAGTTGTATAGTTCAATTGGGCATCATTCAGAGTTTTGCTAGCATAGTAAATCACATGAAGTAATTTGTCTACTCGTTGACCTAACACAACGCCTATAGCATAATCTGAAGCATCACACATAATCTCAAAGGGTAGGTTCCAGTTGGGTGCCTGGACTATGGGAGCGGTAGTGAGTAAATTTTTAAGCTTCTCAAAAGCCTCTAAACAAGCATCATCAAAGACAAACTTAACATCTTTTGCAAGCAAATGCAAAGAGGTCTAGAAATCAAGCTAAAATCCTTAATGAATCGACGGTAAAAACCTGCATGCCCTAGGAATGACCTAATGTCTTTTACGGTTTTTGGGACCTGTAAAGTCTTAATAAGGTCAACTTTGGCTTTGTCTACCTCTATACCCTTTGAAGAAATGATGTGCCCTAAAACAATTCCTGATTTAACCATGAAATGGCATTTTTCCCAATTAAGCACTAAATTCTTTTCCTTACACCTAGTCAACACTAATGTCAAATGATGCAAGCACTCATCAAAAGATGAACCAAACACTGAAAAATCATCCATAAAGACCTCTAAAAACCGTTCTACCATATCAGAAAATATGCTCATCATACAACGCTGAAAAGTCGCAGGGGCATTACACAGCCCGAAAGGCATGCGTCTATACGCGAATGTACCAAAGGGACAGGTAAAAGTGGTTTTCTCTTGGTCTTCTGGGGCAATAACGATCTGATTATATCCGGAAAAGCCATCTAAAAAGCAATAGAAACTATATCCAGCTAATCTCTCTAGCATTTGGTCGATAAAAGGAAGGGGAAAGTGATCCTTCCTTGTGACCTTGTTCAATTTCCTATAGTCGATACAGACACGCCATCCCGTGGTCACTCGGGTTGGGATTAACTCATTATCCTCATTCTGGACTACAGTGATACCTGATTTCTTGGGAACAACCTGAACGGGGCTGACCCACTTACTGTCTGAAATTGGGTAGATAATACCCGCATCTAACAACTTAAGCACCTCTTTTCGAACTACTTCTTTCATGTTAGGGTTCAGTCGACGTTGCATCTCCCTAGACGGTTTGGAGTCTTCCTCTAAATGAATCTGATGCATACAAACGGTAGGACTAATACCCTTAATGTCTGCTATAGACCACCCTAAAGCTTCCTTATTATCTTGAAGTACTTTTACTAGCCTACTTTCCTGATCACTATCCAAGTCGGCAGCAATAATCACAGGTAAAGTCTCAGATGGGCCTAAGAACACATACTTCAGGTTATCTGGTAGTGGTTTGAGGTCCAACTTAGGGGGCTCTTCTAAGGAAGGAACTGAGGTAGTCTCAGAAGCTGGTAATGGTTCGAACCTAGCTTTCCATCTATCAGTGTCTAACACAGGGGTAGAATCTAATAGAGCATTCACTTGTTCAATGGTACTATCATCGTCAAAATCTAAACCAAAATGGGATAGACAACTCTCTAATGGGTCTTCAGACAAGATGTTTGGTAATGACTCCTGAACTAAGGATTCTATCATATTCACCTCTTTAACACATGTGTCATCTAGCTCATAAGGTAGCTTACTGACATTAAAAATGTTCATTTCGATAGTCATATTACCAAAGGATAAATTCATCACACCATTTCGACAGTTTATGATCGCATTAGACGTAGCTAAGAATGGGCGACCTAAAATCACAGGTATCTGGTTCTCTGGGTCAGGGACAGGTTGGGTATCTAGGACCACGAAATCCACTGGATAAATAAACTTGTCGACCTCAATAAGAACATCCTCGATAACACCTCGAGGAATTTTGACAGACCTATCAGCTAACTGCAGTGTTATCTGAGTAGGTTTCATTTCACCAAGTCCTAGCTGTAAGTACACATGGTACGGCAGTAAGTTCACACTGGCTCCTAAGTCAAGTAAAGCTTTTTCTACCCGGTGTTTACCTATTGTACAAGCAATGGTTGGGGAACCTGGGTCTTTGTACTTTGGTAGTGTTGTTCTGAATGATTGAACTTACATGACTAGCTAAAAAGGCTTTCTTATGGACGCTAAGTTTTCGCTTTCGCGTACACATATCCTTAAGGAACTTGGCATAAGCAGGAATTTGCCTAATTGCATCTAATAAAGGAAGGTTTATGGTAACTTGCTTAAAAACCTCCAATATGTCATTAAAGTTCGATTCCTTCTTTGTTGATGCTAATAGCTGGGGAAATGGGGCTCTAGGCACAGAATCAGACCTCTCAGGAACCGAATTGGCATCATCGGAAATTTTATCAGTCCCCTCAGTTAGTGGTCCTGAGGGATGAGATCCTGAGGGGTGAACTACAGTATGTTCACTATCGGGCATGGTTACCTGATTGTCTACTACTCTACCACTCCTAAGGGTTCTAATAGCATTCAATTGATTCGATGGTTTTGCACCTACTTCATGAACTCCTCTAGGGTTGGGGGTAGTCTGACTAGGGAGCCTTCCGTTATCTCTCTCACTTAAGGTCTTAGCTATTTGGCCGACTTGAAGTTCTAGCTTAGCAAGGCTCTGAGCATTAGTTTGAAAGTTCTGCTTGGTTTCCTGTTGAAAACTAATTTGGCTCTGTGCTAACATATCCTGAGTTTTTGCTAACATCTTAATAGATTCCTCTAAGCTAGTCGTTTTGTTTTCTGGGCCTGATGAATTCTTAGTGTAACCAAAACCTGGGGGAGCATTAGAATTACTAAACTGACCTTGACTCTGGCCCTTAGACCATGAAAGGTTCGGATGGTTTCTCCAACCAGGATTATAGGTTTCTGAATATGGGTCAAACTTCTGACGGTTATCATACCTAGTGTTATTATAGAGAGCATTGGCTTGCTCTTCATTATTCTGGCCTTCCCAAAAAGGCTCCAATCTACCACTAGTGTGACCCACTTCTAAAGCTTCTAACCTTTTCGCTATAGCAGCAATTTTGGCATCTGATTCAAAGCTTCCTTCTACCCTATTAACGTTTCCTCTGCCTAGAAGAATTGTTTTCTGGGGTACCCTATTGCTTTCCCATTGTTGGGTCTTTTCGGCGATTTCATGCAAATATGTCATCGCATCATCAACTGTTTGGTTTTCAAACCCACCTGTACACATGGACTCTACTGTAGTTGTGGTGGGATAATCTAAACCCTCATAAAGGATCTGAACTAACCTAACCTTTTCTAAACCATGATGAGGACATTGGGCTAATAAATCATTGAACCTTTCCAAATACCTATACAAAGATTCTCCCTCCTGTTGTGTAAACGTGCAGATTTGCGTCCTAATAGACGAGGTTTTGTGCCTAGGGAAAAACTTGTTCAAAAAGGCAGATGTAAGTTGTTCATAGGTTTCAATTGATTCGGAAGCCAAACTATACAGCCACGACTTGGCTTTATCTTTTAAGGAAAAGGGGAATAACCTGAGTTTTAAAGCATCATCATCAAGGTTTCTAATTTTCAGGGTACTACAAATTTCCTCAAAGTCCCTAACATGGAAATAGGGGTTTTCATTTTCTTTTCCTAAAAAGATTGGGAGCAACTGTAAGGTTCCAGGCTTAAGTTCATAATTTGCTTCAGTTTCAGGTAACCTGATACACGAGGGACGAGTAGTCCTAGTAGGATTCAACAAGGCTTTCAAAGTTGCCATTTCTGGCGCTATTGGACTATCAGGGATTCTTTCCTCAAACGGACGTTCAAAAACGGAATCTTCACAGAATCGGACTTTCTAAATTGAGGTAATCAAGACGCTTAGAACTACTAGGTTTCTCTTTAACAAATCTACCTAGGGCGTCTCTTTTACGTTCAGGCATGTAACAGAATAAGGTAGGTAATTCTATGCAAACACAAAACAAGGCTGACTCAACCAAATCAAACCTAAATTTCTAGCAAACAAAAAGAATGATGGCTCCACTTAGATTGTTTCTAGACTAGTTTCTATTATTTCGAAAAGGAACTCGTTACAATCTGAGCAAATCCCTCTGGAATCAATCCGAGTCAAAGTAAGTTGAATCGAGGCGAGTGAAGCTTAGTGGAGCCTTGATACCAAAGGCCTCACCGGTTACAAGGCGGCGCAGTCACGCATTCAACTCACAGAAACCTTCAAGAAATTAGAAGTATGCTCAAAAGAGTAACCAATATTCTTCGAACGACTTTCCTATTAAGATCGTTACCCTATAGGTCTTGTTCTAGTCAAAATTTTAGGCTTAGGTTCGCGTTTGGTTTCGTTTTCCTAAGGCGGGCAAGAAGAGAACGGTGATGAAATCCGAACCCTTATCTTGTATGGCCAGTCCTTGCCCTTTACTAGGAAATTAAAGCAGTCGTTTTCAAGTCCTCTGCATATATGAAACCGAAGGAATACAGTAAACCCGCTGACAGGGGATTCGCGGGTGTTTCGAAAAACTTACCTCCCGTACCAGACGGGCAAAGAACCGCTGAAGTCGACTCGGGCCACGACTCCTATGTCATGTACAAACCCGAGGGGCCTAGGCGATATCGTAATCACCGTCCTTCTCTGCACACAGTTTATATTTAAACCAACCCTTCCTTAGGGTTTTAAAAAAAAAAACTAATAATGTCCAAAGTCCAAGTGTCCAAAAAAGAAAAGAAAAATTACAAAAATAACAAACCCTAATACAGTTCTCTCTCTCTCTTTTTTTTATAAACAAACCCTAATAAATAAATAAAATAAAATAAAATATAAAATAAAATATCTAAAAAGAAATTGTCTTTTTCTCCGTTCTTTTCGCTTTAAGCTTTCGCTCCAAGTCTTTATGCTTTAAGTTCCAGTTTTTACGACATCACCAAACTCCTTGGCTCAATTTCGCTTTATGATCCAAAACCTGTAGACAAAAGATAATACCCAAAAACATAAAAAAGAACAAAAATAATAAAAACCTAAAAAATAAATTAATAAAAGAAAACGAAGTCTAAAAACCCTAAAAGCAAATCCGCGTCGGCGGCGCCAAAAATTGATGTGGTTGTAGATAGTGATAAATGTGGTTCGATTCTCAAACTTGCGAAGGATAAAATATAGACTTAAATTCTAAAACAAAAATAGAAAACTCAAACAAAGATGATGTTGTTATCAATATTAAAAGAACATTGAGGCTAAGATTCCACTATTTTCCAAGTTCAAAGTGATTTAAATCCAATATTTATATTTATTCAATTTTTTCGTTTAATTTGATTCTAAGATGTTGCAACAAGTAGATTTTTAAAATAACAAGTGTAAATCAGAAGCATGGGATATCAAAAACCTAAGTCCAAGCATATACCATCAATGGAAATCACAATTGTTGAATAAAAATCATTAAAACAATTCTCAAACAAGGCAAATAATCATATAAATAATTTTAATAAATAAGATAAATAGAAAATACCACTCTTTATTGGAAAAATAGCTTCCTCTATCGCCTCAGCAATGGGGTTTAGCTCCTCATATCAAAAACAGGTTCAAAATATTTTTCCATTGCTCAAAAGGTGTTTTCAAAAGTGAAGAGACTCAAATGGAGTAAAACAGTTTAATCGTAACGTTTATATGTGTTGCAGATCGACTGTTACAAGAGAAACAGAAGGAATAAGATTGATACAGTAACGATAGAAGCGAAGTGCTGTAGAACAATGACAGTTGGGCGTGGGTTGATGTTCTTCGTGTTCTTCAGCAGCACCAGCAGAAATAAAAGTCCAGTTCGTGATTTTAGCTCTATGTTATCTTCTAAACCTCTCCAAAAGTTGTCTGGCCCTCTCTATGACTTGAAGCAACCTTTTTATAGCCAATAGGAACCCTAATACTCGATTTAATTCTCTCTTTACTTCGGCAGAAAGTCTCGGACTTCTCCACTTTCCAAACTCTTCTCTACGCGTTTCTGAGCTGTACATGTCATTACAGTTCCTCTATTAGATTGATACGAATCTCGGGAAGGGTTATCTTCCCTCAAATCACCCGTAACTGCCAAATATAATCTCAACAGAGCCCGAAAACTTCTTCCTCCTCTGTTTTCTTCTCACGGCTTTCCAGCCTCAATTGGTTGAGTCCAATCAATCTTCCGTCCCTGTTGTGATCCAGAAAGTCCATCCCAACAAATATCTGTAATCGAATCTGGTCGAATCCCTTGCGAAATCCAATTCCAAACCTTCACGACTGCTGCCGTATTTCCCGCCGAATTCTGATTCGAATTGTGAAGAAGAAGAGGCGCCCCATATCCAGAGTAGGGGTGTTTTTAGCAGATGCCTTGGGGTGTCCTGAGGGTTCCCCTTATCCATGATGAGAGTCCGAATAACAAGTGTCCTCCAGGCGCTTTTAGACAGCTTTTCGAGCCGATTTTTCCAAAAATATTTATTGGCCAAAAATACCTACACACACATAAAACACCATAATGAGTACAAAAATGAGAAATATCAATATATAGAATCGAGACAAATTAGACACAAAAATGTGTCTATCACTCATCTATCATCTTGAAGGATTCCTCTATAGAAAGTTCTCTTTCGTCATAAACTAAGTTATTCATCTCAGCTAACTTACGTGTCGACACCTCTAATTTCCTGAGGGACTATTCTAAAGGAGAAATATAAGAATTGTGCTCGTATGACTGGTGCGTGTGTGGATAGTAATTGGGGTCATCAAGGTATGAGCCATAACCTTGAAAAGGCTGATGTTCCCAACCACTATTCACACTATGGTCAAAGTAGTAACGTCCATTTTGAAACTCAGTCGGATATTCATTGTATTGGCTATTGTAATACCATTTCGATATTCTATTGCAGGGGTGTGAGTTGTCACAAAAAATAAAACCCACTGATAGGGGATTCGTGGGCTGATAGAGTCTTACCTCCCGTACCAGACGGGCGTTGAAGTCGACTCAGGCCACCGACTCCGATGTCAGTGTACAAACCTGAGGGGCCGAGACAGTATCGTAATTGTCGTCCTTCCCTGCAAACAGTTTATATTTAATCTTAACCCTTCCATAGGGTTTTAAAAAAAATAATGTTCATTCCAAAAATAAAGTCCAAAAAGTGTCCAAAAATAAAAAGAAAAATTACAAAAATTAAAACCCTATTTACAGTTTCTAAAAATAAAACAAAATAACTATATACAAAATATTCTTCTTCACTCCTTTTGGATTCCTCTTTTCTTTCCTTCTTTGGCGATGCTTCCTTTTATAGCACTTTTTCTTTCCTTGTAGCTTCGATCGAAATCTGAAAAGAATCAAAAAATACCAAAGGCGTAAAAGAGAACAAAAATTCTAAAAGAAATAAAATAAATCTAAAACCTAAAACCTAATACGAATCCGCGTCGGCGGCGCCAAAAATTGATGTAGTTTTGAAAGTGGTAGTAAAGTTCGTTCAACTCGGATTGTGTAAAGGTTTGATTTAAGAACTAAGAATAAAAATACTAAAAATATATTCACAAGGTTGTCACGAATATCGAGAGGTACTGAGATTTTGGATTTCACCACTAATCACATTCAATTGGTTCATATAATGACTCATAACAATTCTAGCTCTTTTGTTGACTCTTTTCTTTGCCAAAAGTAGATTTTATAAAGCATTAGATGTAAATCACAAGCATGACGCATCAAAAGTTCCTAAAACCCAGCATGCAACATCAAACAAAATCAGAACTAATCAAGAAAAATCATAAATCGATTAAAACAAGTGCAAAAGTCATAAAGAATCAATTATAGTTACCAAGTGATTGTGAAATAGGGCTTCCTCCATCATACCAGTGTTTGGGTTTAGCTCCTCATGTCAAAAACACGCTCAAAATATTTAATCATGGCTCAAATAGGTGTTTTTATTGAAGAAGTGAATTTGTAGTAGATATAATTGTTACAGAGTCCACTGTTACAGAAGCTGCCGTTACAAATAAATTCTAATAGGAATAGTTGTTGCGAAGCTGTTTCAAAGGTATTGTATTTGAAAGATTAGGTGACCGTTTCTTGCTAAGTTGCGAAGTGTTCTACGACGTTGTTCTTCAGCGGCAGAAACGTCTTCTCTGCAACTCTTGATTTTCACCTATGCAGCTTCACCAAGCCCTCAGCTCGGTCCCCCAAAGTCTCGACTCCCTTCTATGAACTCTCATCAACTTATATATAGCCAACAGAGCGATTTAATCTCCCCAAAACTTCTCGAAATCTCTTCTTTTCTTTTCTTGGCAGTTACGACAATAATCTTTTCCCAAAATTGTTTCACGCGTTTCTGAGCTTGCCAACTTATCTCAAACTTTTTCTTAGATAGATATGTATCTTTGGGAAGAGTTTCTTGCATGTATTCTTCCTATAATTCCAAAAATAAGTCATATAGAGACCCGTGCAAAACCTGACTTCTATTTCTTTTTCCGGCTATTCTCGCCAATTTGGGTTCAAACAAAAGACTTCACCGGGCCTGTTTAGGCCTAGGGAGTAAACCCAATCAATTTAATCCATTGAATCACTCTGGAAATTGATCGAATTCAATCCCCAACTCTGCCAGTTGCATGCATATTTTTCCCGCCCAAAACTATAAAACTTGATTCATCTCCTACGGATTGTCTAGCCAATTCTGGGCAAAAATAAGACCATTACCAGCCCTGTTTAGCCAAGAGGAACAAACCCATTTGATTTCAGCCATTGAATCTCCCTAGAACACCTTCAATTCTTCAACCCTAATTTTGTTCTTATTTTCCTCCAAAATTCAAATTTCAAATGAAGAAGATGACCTCCCCTTATCCAGCAGTGGTTTCCCTTTAGCAGCTGCCTGAAAATGGATGTCCCTTAGTAATTAGGCTACCCTTTAGTAACTGGTCACCACTTATCCATTGGCTACCCCTTATCCATTTGAGGGGTCCGAATAGCAAGTGTCCTCCAGGGGTGCCCCGCGCAACTTTTCGAGCGGATTTCGCCCCAAAAGCTTATTTCTCCAAAAACACCTACAAAGACACAAAAATCCATAATAAATACAAATTCGAGCACTAACAATATATACAATTGAGATCATATTAGACACATAAATGTGTCCAACAAACTGCAATCCAAAGGTTGTTGATTATGAAGGAACAATAATCTTGTAATCATGGGGAGATATGGTAGACTATTTTCTAAGTCATTACCGATATTCAGTTTCGAAAAGTATATGACTAACGGAACAGTCTGGAACAACTCTGAAAGTAATCATGGGGAGATGTCGACATCAGGGGGAGGATCCAAGGGTATGATGTCGACATATTTTAATTTGAAACTGAAGATGTGTTGTACTCTTTTTTCCTTCGATCGAGAATAGTTTTTCCCAAGGGGTTTTGTTACTCGACAAGGTTTTTAACGAGACAACACTAAAAACATCAAGTATGTTGAACGTTGAAGACATAAAGATCGCGTTGATATTACTGAAAATATCTGAATCAAAGAAATGAAACGCGATAGTATGTTAAGTAACATAACTTCCAGAATCAACAACAGAGTCTTATAAACATTCAAGTCACCAAAGTAAAGTGTGATAAATTCCTTTTGACTGCATTAGACTAATGGAAATTGTCTAACATCGGGGGGAGCATCTAATGGTTTGTTGAACTATTTTCCTTCGCCGAGGTTGCTTTTCCCACAGGGTTTTGTTACTCGGCAAGACAACAACAAACACCGGGAATGTAATTTCCAAGTTAAGGCTATTATCTTTCCCACAAGGATTTTCTGCCTTAATAGTTATGTAGCAACTAGTCAACTTCAACGGAGCAAAGTGAGCATCTGCAACGGATCACCTTTACTTACATCTGTCACGTTGTACTCTTTTTCCTTCGTCAAGGTTTTATCCCACTGGGTTTCCCTTGTTAAGGTTTTAATGAGGCAACGTATACACATCCAACTAGCTTAGACTCGTCTATTTTTGAGGATCATATTGCATGTGATGAACTACATGTAAAATACGAGACAACATGTGAAGTATTACATGTGAAGAGTTGTACCAAGGTTTTGTCCCACTGGGTTTCTTTCCTTATCAAAGTTTTAATGAGGCAATGGACTACGACACAAGTCATCAAGGAGAAGGACATTTGAAGAACTATATGTAAAGCATTATGTACAAAGTTTTGTTATTGAACCGCATAAGGGGGAGTGTTACAGGGCCTACGGCCCATGGATGTGCGGTCCAACGAGACTCCTAGGGTTGTATATAAGGGAAACTATGTAATGATTCAAGACTACTCTCCTAATAATATTGTTCTTTTTCTTCCTCTTATCTTTCCCTGTTTCATCCATAATTCTCCTAAAACAAAAGACAATTAAATAAAAAATTATGTGTATTAATGTTGGTATTAGTATTAATATGGGTTTTATAATAAAATTGAAAAAAAAGAAAGAAAGTATTTTAGAAAGGAGATGGAAATAGGGTTTTTAGAGAAGAAGGATGAGGATAATCAAGAGGAGTTTGTATCCATTAAAAGGTAGAATGTGAAACTCTTTCTCTTTTGGTGTTTATCTTTGATGTTTATTTCATATGCCTTTGTATTGTTAGGTTTTTGCAATTTAATTGAATAAATATATATATTCTATTGATGATCAGACTTCCAATATTGATATATAACATGTTTAGGTATCTCTTGTTAAACTTTGTGAATTTTCCTACACAAATTCACCGTTGAATGTTCCTTGTAATTTGGATTATGATTTCAGAAATTCTGGACAGTTTCGTTTTACTGTGGTTTTGATGTTCTTAAGAAACCTTAATGATGTTAAAATGATTTGAGATCTTAACAAAAATTTTAGATAAATGTATTATCTTTCATTGTGCTTTAGGCTTGCTTAATTTGAGACTAATATGAATTTATGGTGAATATTATGGTGAAATGATCTTATCTGCCTAGAT
This sequence comes from Papaver somniferum, assembly GCF_003573695.1. NCBI lineage: Eukaryota > Viridiplantae > Streptophyta > Magnoliopsida > Ranunculales > Papaveraceae > Papaver > Papaver somniferum. The sequence continues at coordinate 149,817,545 of NC_039359.1, forward strand.
TTTGTAATGTGTTTGTAAAATCAATATCTTTCGGTTTAGCCGTTAGTTTCATGTGAAATTTGGATATCAGGAATGTTCACTAAATTTTTTGGATAGATCGGAAAAAGTTATCATTAAGAAACCTATAAAGTAAAATTCTGCAGTTAGTGTGTTTGCTTAAATGCTTGAAAGAATTACATCGTTAGTTGGGTTGTGAAATTATGACTTGTTGATGAAATGGTTGGAAATATCAATATGGTTATTGTATGATATAATTATTTTAAAAACAATTGGATGGATATGTTAGTTCGGATGGCGGTGCCCGTACCGAGGATATACGGATAGGTGGGGCACGACCCAAGGATACTCGTGCAAAATTAGTGTGGATTTATACATAAATTGATATACTTGTTTGAATGTCGGTGCCCGTACCGAGGATACACGGATAGGTGTGGCACGACCCAAGGATACTCTTGCAACGGTAGATGAATGAATATATTTGTTTGAATGGAGGTGCCCGTACCGAGGATACACGGATAGGTGGGGCACGACCCAAGGATACTCGTGCAAGTAGGGTTGGCGGTCCCGTGCCGAGGATACACGGACAGGCGGGGCACAAACCGAGGATACTCGTGTATTTCAGAGAATTTGATAGATTGTGAGTTTAGTTGATGAATGTACATATATTTAAATCCTTGAAGTTGTGTCGTATACTCTTGTTGTGAATATTCTCTTTGATTGGTAGGCATGTTTTCATATATTTTTGAAAAAGGGAATGCATTCTATTGAGCTGTCATCTCACCCCAATTGACATTCCTTGCAGATTTATGAAAGTTGGAAGTGGAAGCTAGAAATGAGTACCTTAGTAATTGATTGCTTTCTTGCATTGCTTGAGATGTAATAGGATTAAATAAATGATAGTTAAAAATGTTTTGAACGATGTTTAATGTATTCATATGCTTCAATTCATATATAAAAGTTTAAATTATGTTCGGTATAAAAGTGAATTAGCAAGAATAAATATATGCATAAGTCTCGTTCCGACCCGTAACGCTTCGATTTCGGATCTCCATACGGGTTTGACCCTGGTCCGGATCTCGGGTGTTACAAGTTGGTATCAGAGCTCTAGGATTTAGATCTTACATGGGACTGAAACAAATAATTAAAATAGGTTTATACGCATGATTGATTGATTGATTAATATGGTTGTTAGTGTTATTTGTTTAATTTTATATATGCTGATTTTCTTGATTAGTTGGAACGTGTGTGATAACTAATTCTGTGCTAAAATGAATTTGTTGATTTTCTTACAATATCGTTTGCATGATATTGAAATTAAAATGTCGGTAGCATGTTCAAAATTTTGAGGACAAAATTTCTTTTAAGCGGGTAAGAATGTAATACCCTGTATTTTTATTTGTATTCTTGGGTCTGGTCTTATGCGAGTTTGCTAACATTTTTGTTCCGATTATTTTTCTTTGCTTTGCTTTAGTATAGGTGGGTTGATTTAGATAGGAGAATTACTAGTTAGTGTGGAAATAATCACCTAATTAAGATTTTATAAATGAATAATAAGAGAATAAATTTAGGAAAATTGAAAAGACAATTAAATAAAGTTGGTATTAATATTAATAGGGGTTTTATAATAAAATTGAAAAAAAGAAAGTATTTTAGAAAGAAGATGGAAATAGGGTTTTTAGAGAAGAAGGATGAGGATAATCAAGAGGAGTTTGTATCCATTAAAAGGTAGAATGTGAAACCCTTTCTCTTTTGGTGTTTATCTTTGATGTTTATTTCGTATGCCTTTGTATTGTTAGGTTTCTGCAATTTAATTGAATAAATATATATCTTCTATTGATGATCAGACTTCTAATATTGATATATAACATGTTTAGGTATCTATTATTAAAACTTGTGAATTTTCCTACACAAATTCACTGTTTGAATGTTCCTTGTAATTTGGATTATGATTTCAGAAAATCCGGACAGTTTCGTTTTATTGTGTTTTTGATGTTCTTAAGAAACCTTAATAGTGCTAAAATGATTTGAGATCTTAACAAAAATTTTAGATAAATGTATGATCTTTCATTGTGCTTTGAGTTTGCTTAATTTGAGACTAATATGAATTTATGGTGAATATTATGGTGAAATGATCTTATCTGCCTAAATTTCGTAATGTGTTTGTAAAAAACAATATCTTTCGATTTAGCCGTTAGTTTCATGTGAAATTTGGATATGCTATACACGATGGTCTCACGAATGTTCACTAAAAATTTTAGATAGATCGGAAAAAGTTATAATTATGAAACCTATAAAGTAAAATTCTGCAGTTAGTGTGTTTGCTTAAATGCTTGAAAGAATTACATTGTTAGTTGGGTTGTGAACTTATGACTTGTTGATGAAATGGTTGGAAATATCAAGATGGTTATTGTATGATAAAATTATTTTAAAAATAATTGGATGGATATGTTAGTTCGGATGGCGGTGCCCGTACCGAGGATATACGGATAGGTGGGGCACGACCCAAAGATACCCGTGCAAAAGTAATGTGGATTTATACATAAATTGATATATTTGTTTGAATGTCAGTGCCCGTACCGAGGATACACGGATAGGTGGGGCACGACCCAAGTATACTCGTGCTACGCTAGATGAATGAATATATTTGTTTGAATGGCGGTGCCCGTACCGAGGATACACAGATAGGTGGGGCACGACCCAAGGATACTCGTGCAAGTGAGGTTGGTGGTCCCGTGTCGGGGATACACGGATAGGCGGGGCACGAACCGAGGATACTCGTGCATTTAAGAGAATTTTATAGATTGTGAGTTTAGTTGATGATGTACATATATTTAGATCCTTAAAGTTGTGCCGTATACTCTTGTTGTGAATATTCTCTTTGATTGGTTGGCATGTTTTCATATATTTTTGAGAAAGGGAATGCATTCTATTGAGCTATCATCTCACCCCAATTGACATTCCTTGCAGATTTACGAAAGTTGGAAGTGGAAGCTAGAAATGAGTACCTTAGTGATTGATTGCTTTCTTGCATTGCTTGAGATGTAAATTGTGTTAAATAAATGGTAGTTGAAATTTTTTTGAACGATGTTTAATGTATTCATATGCTTCAATTCATATATAAAAGTTTAAATTACGTTCGGTATAAAAGTGAATTAGCAAGAATAAATATATGCATAAGTCTCGTTCCGACCCGTAACGCTTCGAGTTCGGATCTCCATACGGGTTTGACCCTGATCCGGAACTCGGGGTGTTACATGCATGCCTTGGCGCGAGGATGTGGCTGGCATGGTTTTTCATTGGCACAATGGTGCGGCTGGCATGGTTGGCATGCCTTGGCGCGAAGATGTGGCTGACATGGTTCGCCATTGGCACAATGGTGTGGCTGGCATGGTTGGCATGCCTTGGCACGGAGATGTGGCTGGCATGGTTTTCCATTGGCACAATGGTGTGGCTGGCATGGTTGGCATGCCTTGGCGCGAGGATGTGGCTGGCATGGTTCGCCATTGGCACAGTGGTGCGGCTGGCATGGTTGGCATGCCTTGGCGCGCAGATGTGGCTGGCATGGTTCGCCATTGGCACAGTGGTGCGGCTGGCATGGTTGGCATGCCTTGGCGCGTAGATGTGGCTGGCATGGTTCGTCATTGGCACAGTGGTGCGGCTGGCATGGTTAGCATGCCTTGGCGCGGTACCATGAGAATTAGGGTTTGGTATAGATGATATTAGTCAATATTAAGGGTTTTTCCATGGAACATGACCCATGTAAAAAAAGGTACCCCGTTAATTCTTAAGTAGGCATGTTGATTGATTCAATAAATGTGCTAATGGTCATAGTGACGTCATGTCGAATGTACAGTTTTACGATTTTAACCCTAAGCTAAAAACCACCATCAACACCTATATACCACACGTGGAAATTCTCATTTCCCATATCAATTCATATTGACAAAAAAACATTATAGGTCCCTTCCAAACCATGGAAAGATTAACAGAAGCATCAGAATTATCGTAATGAAATTTAAACAAAGCATGGAATGCAGAAACATATAATGCATGAGTTTGTTAAGCATAAACTTTTGTAAAAGAAACAACAATGGTTACAAAAGAGTTAAATGTATTCCCACCTCTTTTGATGAAAAGACACGCCTACTTCGAGATCCACGATCCACTGGTTCATCCTTTGCATCGATCGTTGTTAATATAGACTAACTGTTAATCACACAAGAACTCTAAGAATCTAGCCAAAAGGCTCACACAAGGCTCATAACATAATTCATACAAGTTCTAGTTATAAGTTAAGTGAACTATCTAATGGTTCTAAGCTCATTTATGGTTCTACACCTTTTTACTATCTATCTTTAGCATATCTAAAGTTTAATAATTCAATTAGGTTGTAATCATAGACCATTAGGTAAGTCTTATGAATATCTACAACTTTGTAGAATGAACCAAAGACTACTTCAGACCATAAGAGGTCCAAATCATCAAGCTAGGAAAATATAGTCATCCTAGTCAACTAACAGTCAAACTGACAGTCCGAGGTCTACTTAACAGTCAACATCTAAGTCCAGGTCAGAGTCTAGTCAAAGTCAAGGTTCACTGAGTCTAGTCGGGTCAACAGAGTTAAACTGATTCAACTCAGTCAGATAGTTTGAGTTAGGTAAGTCAGCTAGACTGACTGGGATGACTAACAGGTCTAAACTCTATTACAATTACAAGAACACAACCATCCTGGTTCTATTAAGTTGATCATTACCCAAGTTTTTGATTTTAAAAGAATTCTACAACTTCAATACAAAAACAGAACAACTTCATAATTCATTTCCAAATACAATACAGCTTACCTTTAGGTAGCAGTTGCAATCTCATCTACATATATCCATATCAGTGATATTACAGTCAACCCCATGAACAGCAACATCATCACCACTATAATTTAAGTTCAACCCCATTCCTATCTTCTAATACAATTCCTCAACACCGTTACACAACCACCATCTTACACTTTTCCTTTCATTCCATTCCATAACTACCAGTATATACAACTAATATTCTCAACTCAAACTGCATCTCAAAACAGCATCACTAACCAAACAATTTCATCTCCTTCAACACCAAGTCTACTCCAGCACTGCCATTTCAAAGCACCAACACATACACACACACTATCCATAGCGCCACCACTGAATTTCTCATATCAATTCCAACAATAATAACGCAACATCAACAAATCTGCAATATTCATTCTCTCTGCAATAAACTATACATTAAAACCATCGGCAACTCCACCAGCCATTGCAGTTCACTACCAATCCTCTATAAACAAACCTCCAACCCCTTTCTTGAAATCCACAACACCACAACAGCAATAATAACACCACCATTTCAATTATGTTACCTTCAAGTTCAGTTCAACTCCATTACCACAACCAACCACAACCATACACTCATCTCTAACACAATCCTCATCTTCACTTATTACAGTTCACTTCCATAGCAATTCTTAACTCAACATCACATGTAACTCCAATTTCATTCATTATACAGAACCATCGTCTCTATTTCCATCTCAATTAATACTAATTCCTTTTAAGTATCTGCACATCTCCCATGCAAACCCCAAACATCTTCCAGAACTATAAATTTCATAACAAACTTATAAACTCAATATTGAAAATCATATAACTTAACTAAATTTACTGAGAAGACAATTACCTAAAAAGGTTTCACCCCAACAATTGAATCAGTCCCTAATCCAGCAGTTCATCACAGACAAATCTCAACAATCTCCACTAAAACAGAATTAAGCCTTCACTTTCAATTTCAAACTACTCTTCAACCTCGTACTCTAATTCAGACCAAACCCATCTCTAATCTTCTCCCTAAACTCTCATCCGCCTCATCTACATCTTCTATGAACTTATCAAGAAACCCTAATTTCTTCACAAATCCGCTTCACATCACCAATTCGACAATAACCCATTTGTCCTTCGTATATGAACAACTCAATCAACATAATAATTTCATTCGAACTTCGAATCAATCAGCAACCCTAATTCCTAAATTAATCACTTTGAATTGAAAACCAGTTGTGAATCCTTCTTCCTTGTTCTTAACTCACCATACCCCTTACCAATTACTTAATTTCATCTTCGAATTCATCTCAGAATCAAATCTCAAAACCCTAAATCGGTATGATAAACATCAACACCGCTCCCATCTCTTCAGTAACATCTTCTACTTCATCTACTCCATCTCAACGAGTGCATGTCTCTCTCTCTTTCTCAAACAGAAACCTTTAATATCTCTCAAACAGACTCTCAAACGCTCGCGGAGGAAGAAGAACAGGGAAAGAAAATAAACAGGAGAAAGAGAAGAAGACTGAAGAAGAAATACTCCTTCACTATATATAAGGGAATTTTTATTTTTACTTGTACCATTATATAGGCAGGGCCCAAATTTCAAAACTATTTTTTACTTACATAATCCCTATTTATTTGCTTGAGAATCATCACAATTAAGGCTGCACAACGGTCAGTTCGGGTCGGTGTTGTATCCTACCGACCATAGAACCATACAAGTCGATTAATTTTTGATTTGCCCCAACTAGGAGTAAAGTTACAGTTCGGGTCGGTTATAAACCGGCCGATTCAGTGTCGGACCGGTGTAGTTCGGGTCCCGGTTCACCGACCAGAACTTGAATCAGCTGATTCGGATCGGGTTAACCGATTAACCAGTCCGACTCGACAATTGTTCTGTTAATAAATCTGTGGACTTGTGTCCCTGTCCTAGATTCCCTATATTCGGATGTTATAAAATCCATGTCTACTAATACAACCATAAAACTATTTTGAATAAATTATTAATTAGAATCTCTGTGCAGAATAATTATAATGAACCAAAGAATAATGAAAGACCCTCCAAGAGTTTTACTCTCTGTAGAACTAGAAAATGAATGAAATCCAAAACCTAAATGAAATCACTGATCAACTAATCTGCAAGACTTACGAGCCGAGAACTTATTGGCAAATAAGAAACAAAGGCACAAGGAAATTGTTCAACTGTTGTCTACTGGAGTCTGACAAAGCCTTCATAGAGTGGTACTGGTAACACACCGTTCAACTGTTAACTCCCCCAGCTGCACTTTGATGTTCATTTTTCCTCATAGATGGTCAAAGGTCCAAGGACATCTACATCAAAAGTAGACTTCAATTAGATAAAAAAAAAACAAAAACAAGTTAATAGAACAGGAGAGCATAAACAACTATCTGTGTACCACCAACAACAAAAACAATAACATGATCGCCTATACAATAAGAATTTCAGATTCCATATTATACCATTTCATTTTATCGTTGAGTTTCCAATAAGAAAAATATGCAGAGTGAGTAAAATAAACAAGCATATATAGATCAGAATCGTCTAAAGGTTCACCACAACTACATAGTTATTTTCCAATTCAAAGGAATGATCTTTGATTCTTTTACTTACAAAAATTCTAATAATGCCCAGCAATATATGCATGACACAATAAATCCTACATTAACCTTCAGAAACACCAATAATAGAACAGTACTACCAATCCATGGACTACAACATGCCTAATATCACCTCAACATTTCCAACTCCTAAAATCATTTCCACCATCTATCTAGAATCATTTAGTCTTCTTACGCTACAGTACCACAACAACTATTGTTCCTTAAAAGAAATCAAACAAAGCAATGAAATAAAATCCACCCACAAGAGAAATCAAAACACATAATAATTAATCAAAACAAAAATCAAACAAAACCCCATCAATAAGAGTACCTCTCAATTAATGTAAACAAATCAAAAATTAAAATCAAATCAAAACCCATTGTGAACAGAAATTAAATTGATAAGATCAATCAACAATCAAATCAAAATCAAATTAAACCCCATCAATAAGTAATAGCAGCACATCAATTAATGAAAATCAATTAACAAAATTCTCCATTACATGTAGAATTCATTTGATTGGCAACAAAAATCAGCAACTTGTCAACCAAAATCGGCAACACTTTGAGATGATGGCGATGCAGGATCAGGGTCGTAGACTAAAAGTAGATAGAAGAAGGTTGAAGTTGAGACAATTTCAAAGTCGCCACTTTTGTAAACTGTAGCCCTGGTTTTGCTGGAGAAAGAAAAATGGAAGAATAAGGTAGAAGGTAAGTGATGAGTATTTATAGGTAGGTATTAGGGTTTTATTATCGGTCGGTCCTAGGTGAGGTCGGTCGGTATCTATATACAACCGAGTAACACCGGAAATAGCTCGGTCTTTTTAAGCATTTACCGTACAGGGCCGTTAACTATATCGGGCTCCGGTTGGTTCGGTCATTTTTAGGTCGGGTCCGCCTGTTTGGCCGGTTTGGACGGGTCCATGTGCACCCCTAATCACAATTGAGTATATGTCTCTAACATTGGGAATATAATTAAGGGTAAAACAGGAAAAAACATAGAAATTTATAAAATCAAAAAAGTTTCTTAATCTAAGAGAATTGTTCCGTCCGCCTATATATGTGGTGCGGAGGGAGTAAGAACATAAGAAGAAAGAATGACTTTCTCGATCAGTTCTCGTGATAAGGTTGACTAAAATGCTAAAGGCACACGAGAAAAGGATAAGGGCAGCCAGACGGTCAAAGATATAAAATGATGATTCTACCTTTCGTAATAATCTGATGATATCTTCTTCATCCGGTATCCGATTGACACGTTCGAGTAGTCCATCTCGTAAAACTTCTCGAGACCTATCCAATGGTACTAGTTTCGTATCTATATCGTTGTTAGATTAATTTCTATTAATTAACGTTCGTGTTAAATTAATCGAGTTATTATCGGCTAATATGTCTCTTGACTAGTCTAATAGCGTTGACGAGCTCGAGGGTACATACAGGTCAGTTCATCACTAGTAGGGGCGGTCCTTCTCTCATCCATTGGTTAACTCTCAGTCGAGTATACATTGATCATCCAATGATCATAATTAGGGTTTTAAACTGAATGCTCTGTCTAGCATAATTCTGAACATGCTCAAACACCATTGTGTTAATATTGATCCAACAATCAATATTTTAATTAATTAATTTAAATAATATTCGGTTAATATTTTTAATTATTTTATTTGGTCTTGCTACCAATTATTCATGGATCCAGCAGTATTTGCTGAGACTAGAAGTACTTGTTCTGACTATCAGTGCTATATCTGTCAAGTACCCTAATCGCTTCAGCTAGCAATGGGTCACGACCAACAAGGTTCAGAACCGCCATTTTTGGGAATATTGATTCAACTATCAATATTTAATTTCTCAGAGCAATATTCCTCATATTGATTCAGCTATCAATATTCGAGTTGCAATATTTCTCATGTAGATTCAGCTATCAATATTTGAGGATTTAATACTGATCCATCTATCAATATTGTATTGGTTCATCAACCAACATTTGGTTCGTCTGTCAACCATTATTTTAATATTATAATCTCTCCTCGTCATTCGACTAACTTATGACACACGGATCGAGAAAGACCTTCAATGATCATTCAATGATGATTATTTTCACAAGTGTCCAGTGCACCAACATAATGGTTTATGGTCGATCCAACAATCTCATAAAACCATCACCAAGTCATTCGACCACCATTACTGCTTTAACTAGTATAATGATATGACACAGTGACCTAATTCAACAATCATGGTCTACAGAGCATGTTGCTGTTTCAACATTCTATGCTTCATCCATCATAATATTGAACTTCCTCGGTTCACTTCATTAGATTCATAGTCTTTGGTCTGGCGGCCTACAACACATGCGATGTGAGGTACATCCACGATGAGAGTTGTGGTAAGTCGTGTTGACAGTTAAGTAATAAATGGAATAGTGGATGGTCGGTCAACCCAGTCTTCCGTGCAAAATGGAAATGGTTTTTACAAGATCTCCCACTTCCCCATTCTTCTACTACCTACAACTGTCACCACTTACAGGAAATTGATGTGCTACTATAAATAGGTTTCTGAACCTATGATCTGATAACTAACAACAACTAAGACTCATCACTGTCAAGTTATCAAACACATTCAGAAGATTACTCTCGTATATACAGAGAATCATCTTTACAATAGTTCAACACATCACATCACCTACAGATCAATCTTCGTTGATCTCCACACAATCTCAGCTTCCCTCCCTACAGACTGACCCTTCTCCTCCTCTTGTGACCGAATTGAACCTGGAACGACCATTATCTTGGTTTAGGCTAGGGTCCTAGATTAGTCTCTGGAACTCAAAGTACTCCCGTGCAGTACATTTGTTTAAAGGTTTAGACGATTCACAACTCCGAGCACCTGCTTCAGCGAGCACTTTCCTCCTCCACCACTTTTTACCAGAAAACATGTAAGCCGTTTTTACCCACAAACACTCTCTAAAAAGAATTCTTGTTTACCTCTCAGAAGAAAAAAATCATTTCAAGGACTTGGATTTTCGTACCCTAGGTAATTATCTGTTTTTATAGGTTCCTTATAAAAACCCTATTTTCTAAGAAAAGTCACGAAACGACCCCGCACCTAGAGAATATCTTTTACAAAATTGTTTATATACCCTAACTTGTGTTGAGAATTTCTCATCCAAGGAGTTCCGCAACCGAGCATGTCTTCTACGTCACGAACTTTTGAAAGCATGAAGAAGCTATTAACTTTTGCGATGGTATTGAAACAAGAGTAAAGAAGAGAACTATGGTTGATGACGAAGTGGTTGAATCATCTTAAGATCATCCTGGTGTGAATTGTTGTTTCGCTTATGATCATCAAGATGTTGAGTGTGAAAGATGATCTCTGCTAATGTTGTTTATGCTTTTCTTAAATAATTTGAGGAAACAAAGCTGGAACTTGTTGAAACGCTAAAAGGTCTAGAAACGTTACAAATTGAGTTGAAAAAGGTTTTTGCTGACCTTGTTCTCATGAAATTTCATGTTCGTGATCTTCTCAATAGGTATATTTTCTTTGAAGAGCTCGTGGATACAATTGATGACAAATTCAAAGGTCTAAATACCAATGAAGAGTCTGGAAAAATCTAGCTTATTTTGATTTCATCTATGTACTAGGAAACTTCTTGTGAGAATTTATTCTTGTGTTCAATAAGGATAACTAGGGTTTGGGATCGAAATCTTGTGAGTACACAAGCTATTTCCAACGATGTTCATCATCTTGCATGTTCTTAGATTTATTTATTTAAGTTCTAGAGTTTTTGGAAGATGAACTTGTAGTATTAAATCATTATTGGTTTAATGTATTGCAAAGTCTTATGAGATATATGTGTCCTTTAATTTTTGTGAATTGAACTGATATCTCATATATGCTCAAAAGTTAAATCTATTAAGTTTTATGAACTAAAAATAGAACAAGCTTTGTGAGAATTTTTCGCAGAATTGATCTACTCGTGATCACACTTTTGTGTAATTACTGCACTATCTACTCCATAAGATTTTCTTATGTGGGTCCTATCGACTAAAATTGTCTCTTTGTTCGTAGTTGGCATTGAGATTAATTTATGTCGATGTTTAGGATCCAAATCCATGTGATTTGTTAATGTCCGACAAAATCCTTCTTTTAAAAGTAAGGTCACTCATGTTGTTCTCTTGGGAATGACATCAAATAGGGGAGAGTTCTTAATTGAACTTGTGCTTAATTGCTATATCTTTGTGGGGAGATCAATGGATGTGGAATTTACAGGGATGCTTGTATCTTGAATCTCCTAGATGAGACTCTAATTATTTTATACTCTGTAATATCCAAATAAAAGTTTATATGTGTTTCCTTTAAGTCTTGAAGCATTTTTTGTTTGAATTCATTACAATCCCATAGTTTTCGTACCTTTGCCAATTTTTAATGGAAAAAAGGGGAAGAATTAATTAGTAGTTTCGTACTACATACATATGGTTTACGGATCATTATGTAAGGGGGAGTGAATCAAAATCTATAGGTTTCACATATTATGCAAAAGATGTAAGTGTTGACTAAGGGGGAGAACATATCACTGTAGTATTGCTTCGAAGTTGTGATGCAATTGAACTTTTGAAAATATAATAATACGATGTTTCTATATAACGAAGATTGAGAATATTTGTTTCGAAGTTGTTATCTCTATGGATCTTCAACAACAACGATGCTGAGTTGAACACGTTCAGAATTATTGCAACTTGAAGTAACGAAGAATTCACGGAGTCGAAGAACCAAGAGAATCAAGCATGACGGATTCTGGAGTTTTGAAGCTTTTTTTTTTAATCCATATGTATTAATAGTTTTGTCACTAAAATTGAAAAAGTGGGAGATTGTTAGAGCATTGCTCGGTCGAACTCACAAGTGTTTCTACCTCAAGCTTGTTGTCAAATTTATTTGATCAAAACAATATCTTGATTTCTAGTCTACATTTAGTCAAGTCTCGGATTAGGATAGAAGTATGTAGTTGAGTACCAAACATCACTGTGTTCTAGCATTTGAAGGCGATGAACAACCGAAGCTTTTAGAGAACTTCATCAATAAAATGTAAGTGAAAACTGAACCACCTATTTCTCAAGTTTTCACCTTTTTATCTATGAGACATCGCATGACTAAACTAGATATTGCATGCATAACAGAAATTTCGAGTCAAGTTTATCTTGATAATCGTTCTCGAAATATGCTAAGCTTAAAAATATTTGTTCATACTTGATGAATTTGGTTAAGAACAATTTATTGTTTATGACCTAATTATGATCAAGATTTAATCATTTGAAAATAGCCTGGAACAATGATATGTGTCATTGATGTTATTCGGGAATGTTTCAAATTGATTATTAGAGAGATACAGAACTACTGTAAATCTGGATACAGGACAATATCATACCAGTTCACATACCGGGAGAACTATTATAACTCCAGAGCCGCAGTACACATACCGACGTATCTATAGTTCGGCTTTGAATTTTTGGTACGCATACCCGGTATCCATACCATAAAAAGTCTATTGACTCGCGAACCAGAAAGGTATGGATCCCTAGTATGCAAACCGAAAAAGATCTGTTGGTTCTAAACTGAAAAGGTACACATAGGCAGTATGCAAACCAGAAAAGATTTGTGCATTCCTGAATCCGTTTTTGTCGTAAGGGTATACATACCATGACAAAAATACTCACGAAAAAGTATATTACACGTACCAAGTACACGTACTTACCCTGTTGAATACTTCTAGATGCATCATAATTATTTCTATGAGATAATCGGATTTTGAACAACTCTCTAAAACAATATCTAGACATATTTGACCACATTTATGACTCAAGGTTAAAGTCTTAAAGTGTTGTATGAAAATAGTTAAGCTTATTGTTCAACTGTCTAGTTTCGGTTAACCTTTCATGAACAAGTCATTGTACACGGTTCAGTTATGGTTAATCCTAATCAGAGTATATATTTTGTTATGTTAATCTCAAGTCAAGTTTGTCATCTAACAATGATTATTGATTGCTTGATTACAAAGTTATCTTAGCTTAAATCTAAAGCAAACTTGATCTTGAAACTCTGATCTTTGAATCCCTGACACTATTCTTGTGTGTCCTAATGGTAAACTAGAGTCGTCATCTCCTTTAAACCTTTTTAGGTTTAGCGACTAAAAATATTTCAGCTAAGGATTCGTGAAGCCAGGTCCAACTATCTTTATCTTGGTAGTTCGTGTATCCTAATCTTATTTTGATTGTTGAGCCTTGCTCCAATAAACAAGATAGATAGAAATCGCAAATTTTCTTCGTTTCAGACTTTTTTATCCACAAGTATCTACTTGTGAGGTGAGTAATAATCTAGGCTGCTCTTCCGAAGTCAAAAGACCGGATTTTGAGGTTTGCTAGACTTTCTCTATTGCAATTGATTTTCTACCTCACCTTGATCTTTGATCAGAATGGAAATCACATATAGGCTTATCTGTGGGAGGCATATTGGTTTAAAGTCTTCAATTGAGTTGAAGCAACTCGTAGGCTGTAAAGGACGTCAGCTAAGGGAATCAATTGCGGGGAGTCTTGTTGGGATTCAAGAGGCGTAAAGAGCGCGACTGTAACTAAATTGTTGTGAAGGTAGATTCGGTTTCAACTGCATTCCAGTCCGAAGTTTTATAGTATGCTAGAGTCTGTATCGGATTAATAAAGTTTGGTGTTCAAGTCCGGATTAGGTCCCGGGTTTTTCTGCATTTGCAGTTTCCTCGTTAACAAAATTTATGTTGTTTGTGTTATCTCTTTTCCGCATTATATTGTTTATCTTTATAATTGAAATATCACAGGTTATACGTAAAATCAATTCAAGTAGATATGTCCATAGAAATTGTTAAAAGAGACTTGATTGATCTTGGATATTGATCTTTGGAATCGTCCAAGTACTCTCACGGAATAATCAGGTTCACGGACTTGTCTCTGTTAACATTCTAATTGTAAGAGAAATAGATATAAGCTCTTCATATAATTCCTGATTGAGATTCATTAAGTTGCAACTCTTGGAATTGTATGTGAGTTTAGTCCATACAGGTTTCCTAAGAAAAAGTTGGTGGTGTATATTGGTAGCCTGGCATTTTCAATTGTGTAATTGCTTTTTTGTAGGTTTAAGTTGCAAATTAAATGTACTTGATAACATTTTTATTTTTAGATTATGGTTTGGAACATGTAAGTATAAAAAAATAAAGAAACACAAGTAGCATAGTGTGATTATTAACATTAGCGATTGATGTTAATAGTGTGATTATTAACATCACTCGTGTGTATCTGTTGCGTAGACTAACCTATTTCACATAATTTATTGTTTTGAATTGTTTAAATCTAGTGTTATATTGTACTTCCTAGTTATTATGATCTACATAACATGACCAAATCGTAGCTAGAGGAGAAACCATCTTTGAGTCCAATGCTGCCTTAATCTTTTTTTTATATACGGGGATATAAGTCTCTCCCTACGATGCATGAATTAAGAATTCCCACAATGACAAGGTCTACTTGACCAGAAGTTAATGAAACATTTGAATGAATCTTTCATAAAACTCTTAACAAATATTATTAACTAATTCGAATGGTTGGTTGTTAGGCCACACATATTGGTTATTACTGATACCAAGATCGTAAGAACGTAGTGGAATTTACTTCATTTTAATGAGATAAAATATAATTACTTTTTTTATAGACTTCCTTAGCTTAGAGACCCAATGACTTATTTATACGGATCTTGAAGACAAACCCATCATAATACAGTAATATACGGGGACTACTATTGTAATACCCCGATTCGGCAAGTAGGATTCAAGATAATAACTTGTCCTTTCATAATACTGAGAATTTTTCAGCACAATTGGCTCAAGAGTTGGCAGAAAACTCTGAAATTAAGCGTGTTCGGGATGGAGTAATCCAGGGATGAGTGATCTCCCGAGAAGCTGTTGTTGGATGACCGCAGCGGTGCCTGTCTAAAACCCCACACTTTCGGATAACCGTAGTGGCTAAGTAGCAAATGGTATCAGGACCGATGACGAGTCACCTGTCTAGCGTGACAGAGTACGTTGGATGTGTTGGGTCAGGTACTGGTATCATGAGTGGCAAGGAACGTCAGAGATCTGGGCTTATATGTATCCCAGAGTCGAGGAGGACTCCATTTTAAAGTTGTGGTATTTTAATACCTCGATTCGATAGGTAGGGTTAGTCGAATGAAATATACTAATGGTTTTTCCTTTACAAACACCGAGGTCTTTTCATTATAATTGGATCCAAAGTTGGCAAAACTGTGCAGTTAAGCGTGCTCGTGCGGCAGTAATCCATGGATAGATGAGATACGAAAAGCTTCTATTGGATGATCGCAAATGGTGCCTGTTAAAACGCCTACTCCACCAGATAACCGAAGTGGCTAAATTGGGACAATATCGGTGGAAAGTCGGGTCATTACAATTGGAATAAGTTACACCAAAAAATTCTAGACTATTCGTACAGGTGTTGTCTCTCTATATAGGATAAATTCTCACATTTAGTACTTGGTATCCACATTAAATGAGGAGTGAAAAAGCGGGGGTCTAACAACACCACCCAATATATCGCTTAGCAATCTGTATGGACTAACTCCGAAATACTTTCTAGAGAATCAACTAGACAGTCAGACTCAATCTAGGTAAAAGTATCTCAAGGAGTTAATATATCTCTCTTAATTTGATTTACTCATGCTAAAAGAAATTAGCGAGTCCTAATCAAATATAAGGAATAACACGGATGGTACCAAAGACCAATATCCAAGGATCAATCAATGACAATCAACAACCAAAGGTTGAATTACTCTAATTGATGATCTAACGCACAACCTTTATTATTTCAATTATAAAGATAAAACAATATAATGCGGAAATTGAAATAACACTGACACCAGAAATTTTGTTAACGAGGAAACCGCAAATGCAGAAAAACCACGGGACCTAGTCCAGATTGAACAAACACTGTATTAAGCCGCTACAAACACTAGCCTACTCCAAATTAACTTCGGTCTAGATTGTAGTTGAACCCCAATCAATCTCACACCGATCCAAGGTATAATTATGCTCCTACGCCTCTAATCCCAGCAGGATACTGCGCACTTGATTCCCTTAGCTGATCTCACACACAACTAAGAGTTGCTACGACCCAAAGTCGAAGACTTTAATAAACAAATATGTATCACACAGAAAAGTCTACGATAATAGATAAATCCGTCACCCACGAATAGACCTACGAGATTTGTTCCGTCTTTTGATAAATCAAGGCGAACAGGAACCAATAAATAATACCAGACTTATATTCGCGAAGAACAACTTAGTGTTATTAATCACCCCATAATAATCTTAATCGACGCAGCGAAAAAGATATTACGGAATCACAAACGATGAGACGAAGTTTGTTTGTGATTACTTTTTATCCTGCCTATCGGAGATATCAATCTGAAGCCAACTATTACAATTGTACTCGTACGATAGAAGATGCACGATAAGATCACACAACTACAAGAAAAGTAGTATCGATCTAGCTTCATAATCTCAATGAATTCTTTAAGTCGTTAACCTGGTTTAGAAGAAGAAACCAAAGGTTAAAGGAGAATCGACTCTAGCTTAGCACAACTAGTATCACACAGAATGTGTGGGCATTAGGTTTCCCAGTTGCTAGAGTTCTCCCTTATATACACTTTCAAATCAGGGTTTGCAATCAATGTTAGATTAGTAACAAAGCATTCAATATTCATCGTTAGATGAAACCTTATTAGATTCAAGCTAATATTTCTCAACCGTTAGATCGAAAACTTAGCTTGTCACACACAAATTAAATTTCCAATTTCGGGTTTATGAACCGTACCCAAACATTAACATTTTTTGGTTCAACAAGTCAACCAAAAGGTTAGCCATATGATTACTCCCATATCAACCTTATTCTTCTTCACCATAACTAGTTCAAATGACTCAAATAAACTAGTTAGAGAGTTGTTCAATTGCAAGGAAATCTTATGTAACTACACAAGACACAATTGAAGCAAAATCGGTTTGGTTCACTCGAATCGGTTCATGAACTTTATAGCCACGGTTTGCAAAAGAATTCCTTAGTTTATTTAAACATTAGTTCAAGAATAATCGACTTTAGATATAACCTTCTCAAGTTCGCGGACTTAAGATCATGGAAGGAGTGCACAAACTCCAGCAGAAAATCTCAGGCCGAGAAGTTCCGCAAGTTCGCGGACTGAGTTCGCGGACTTGGCTCACGCCACTTCCATTTCTCTTGATCAACAAAGTTCGCAAACTTTTGTTCAAGGAATAAGGACTTATACATATATGTGTTTCCACAACAATGCTTATATCCTACCAGTGGTTATGTAATCTAAACTCTCATTTCAATCATTGAAACATTCTCAGCGAACGTTATATAGCCGTTATTCACAGACCATTTTTCGTCAAGGAAATTTTCAAAGTGATTGAAACATAACATGACTTTTGTCACTTAGTAAAGCTGAATTCGGCTAAAGCGAAAGCTTACCAACACACATTTTGAGAAATAGATAGGCAAGATAAACTCGGCTCGAAATAGCAAATGTGTATAATGAAAGTTTATATATCAAAACGACTTTTGTCACAAGAGTAGGAGATAGAGTAAATAAACTTTTGAGTGACAAATAAGTTCAAGTCTCCACATACCTTTTAGTCGATAAAGATCCACCAGTTCCTTGAGTAGTCCTTCGTCTTGTATGATGATTTCCACGGAGTTCTTGATCTCAACTACACTTTCTATCCTAGTCCGAGACCTTTAGCTATGTAGGCTAGAAATCAAGACTTATAATTTTGATCAATAATATTGACAAACATGCTTGAGATAGCAACGCATGCGAGTTCGACCGAGCAATGCTCTAACAATCTCCCCCTTTGTCAATTTTAGTGACAAAACTATTAATACATATGGAATACAAAAAATAAATAAATTAACTTTTGTAGCTCCTATTCCACATGCCTAATCTTCAACATTACTCGAAATCTTCGTCACTTCCAAGTACTCCAATGATCCCAAAGGTTGTAAGTTTAGCATCATCGTTGTTGAAAATCTGTAGCTATAACAATAAGAAAACAATAGTTCTCAATCATTGTTATACAGTGTCATAGTATCACTATACAACGTCAAAGTTCAATTGTATCACAACTTCAACAACAATACTATGGTGATATGTATCACTCCCCCTTAGTCAATACTCCATCTCACATGGAAACCACTCCCCCTTACATAATGATCCAAAAACCATATGTATTTGTAGTGTGAACTACATATTAATTCTCCCCCTTTTGGTCAATAAAATTGGCAATGGTACAAGAACGAGATCCTAATAAAATTTCCGAAAGAAACATTTCATGAGCAAAAGAAAGAACACACATCATCTTATTTAGATGCAATCATAAAGCCGAAGCTAAATGAATTCATCAAGGAGTTTAAAGATACAAGATAACCCCTATAATATTCCACAACCGCACCCCCCACAAAGATTTGGCAATTAAGCGCAAGTTCAAAAAGAACTCCCCTCCATAAAATGTCATTCCCAAGGGAACAACAAGAGCGACTTTAATTTCGAAAGAAAAGAAGGATTTCTTTGGACATAACAAATCACATACAAGTATGAATTTGAATCCAAAATATTATATTAACCACCAGAAGTTCATGATTAATTTAACCAGAAATGCTCAACACAAGTAAACTTATGGAGACTTAAGAGCGCTCAATTAGATTAATCACAAGTAAACCCATAATTAATCTAATCGAAATACACAATCAAACTAATCATAAAAGTAATCAATTTAATTGGTCATACTCACATAAGAGAGTCTATGGAGCAATGACTAAGTTAATCATGAAAACAATCAACCCAGTCATGAACGCTCAAACATAAGAAAACTTATGGAGTCATAACTAAATAACCAAACAAGATGATTAATTTAGTTCAAAATGCTCAACATAAAGTACCTTACGGAACAACAACAAGGCTAATCATAAAAATAATCAACTTGGTTGTTTTGCTCAACATAAGACACATTACGGAGCCACACAGTAATACATAAAATATGGATCAGGGAAGATCAATTACTGCGGAATATACAAGGATTCATTCTATTTTCTATCACTATTTGCATAACGACATTTAACTAATATAATCCTTGCAAACAAAAGATTTTAACCTATCTTCCATCAATAATTGACAATATAGGCTTAACTTTTGTATTTGTCAAAAGTCCATTCATTCTTTCATCAATACATGCATATCAATTCATGAACGACTTTACTTTTGACAAGATATGAGACAATCAAGTTCACGGACGCAAACACACATATCCCATAACAATATTGCAATATATAAAACCATAAAGATTAATACTGCAAAAATCATCTTCCAAACAATTTTAGAATTTAAACCAATAAATCTAAAAACATGAAGATGGAAACGTTGGACATATCTATGTGTAATCACAATAATGGCTATTCCAACTCTAGTTATTCTTCCAATAAAAACAAGAACATAGAATTCTCATCTGAAGACTTACTAGTCGTTGTAGATCTTTCTCAGAGCCTCTACTGCGAATTCCTTCTCATTATTGGAAAACCCATTGATTATGGGATCGTTCAATTCCTCCAAATCTTCAGAAATATCAGTCAACTCACTAAGTTCTATTTTTAGCTCAAGCAAGGTGTTCTTGGTTAGAGACAACATTTGTTCATAGTGAGTTATCTCTTCTAAAGATGAAACAATTTGAGATTTTAAATTGTTTCTTTTGTTGATGAAATCTTTCACCAAACCCCTGAAGTTATCATCATGATGATAAAAGGACAAAAGGTAGTTAGAGGAAGAACCTTCTCCCCAATTTGTAGTCTTCACTTTCTTTACCCTTGAGGAAGAGGTTCATTAATACAGATACACGTTGATTGCTTCGACTGCATCTCTGCTCGTGATGCTTCTAGTTACAGGAACCATGAAACTGTATCTTTTTAGGAAAAAAGAAAGGATTCTACAAATGAAATAAATAGACTTGTGAACGTCTAAATCCTAGAATAATAAGTCTTCCATTGTTTAAAGATTCAATATCTATATTGTTAGGAGAATATATATTTTTTAACAAAAATAAATACAATACTTGAGCCACAAAGATGCAACGCCTGATTTCTCAAGTTAAAAATGAGGATGCGAACGTCTCTGGGACTAGACAGAGGTGTTGTGAGCTAAACGCTCCCCTTGTTTATCACATAGTGATTTACCAAGGTTTGTTGTATAAACAGGTTTCCTACCTCTTCTGATTCTGGAAGCATTGGTTTTATGAGACCTATGTTGATTATCCAGATTCATCTTTTGCATGTTCTTTTGCAGGTTGGACATTCTTTTGTTGTTCCTCTTGAACCTCCAACACGAGCTTTGAACATGATTCGCATTTCCACAAAATGAACAAATCGAGGATCCTTTGTCTTCTGTTTATCACAACTGTCAACCTTTAATTTCCCATGAAATTTCGAAACAGGGTTGACAATACTTGCAGTATTGCTTTTAAATCCTAAACCATTTGTGTTTCCAAAGGATTTCTGACCAAATAACATTGCTGAGATTTTGTCAGAACTTCCAGACAATCGTTGTAGATCATCTTTGAGAGTATTAATCTCTTTTTCTTTTAGAACAATAGTTCTGGGGAGTTTATCATTGAGACAGTCTATCTCAAGATCTTTCACCTGGATTAATGATTCTAATTTCTTCAATGAATCTCTTAATTGAAGATTTTCTTGAAGAACTTTTTTATTCAAGAATTCAAAAAATTTCGTGTCAGACTCAATTTCTGAATCAGACTTTGAGTATGTGGGCGTTTCTTCTGTGAGAGTTGTGGGTTCATCACGTCCATCAGATGTATTCAAAATTTTGACACTTAAAGATTTTTCTTTCTCAGAATCATTAGCAGCAAAGGCTGATAGAGGATGTTTATCACATCCCATGCTTCTCTTTACAAAATCCTTGATCCTTTCTGTTATCAATGGTTTGTCGAACTAATCACTATTTGAACAGCATCCATCAGCCCAAGACAAGTTAGAGGTTTCACTTGTGTCAGAAACAGCATTGAATGCAAGAGTTTGAATAAAATTTGGATAAAGTATTTTTACCTTTCCAAGAGAGGTATTTTTGGAGAGGGTGTTGAGGTTATTTCCTCCATCGATGACTGGTGGTACGTTAATAGAGATAGCTTTGTCCATAATCAGATCGCTATAAACACAGACTTGTAAGGTCTTAAATGTGTTTGCATGCTCTGATACCAATTGGAAAAGCGGCCAATATTTCAGTTAGCAATCTGTATGGACTAACTCCGAAATACTTTCTAGAGAATCAACTAGAAAGTCAGACTGAATCTAGGTAAAAGTATTTCAAGGAGTTAATATCTCTCTCTTGATTTGATTTACTCAAGCTAATAGAAATCAACGAGTCCTAATCAAATACAAGGAATAACACGGATGGTACCAAAGACCAATATCCGAGGATCAATCAATGACAATCAACAACCAAAGTTTGGATTACTCTAATTGATGATCTAACGCACAACCTGTATTATTTCAATTTCAATTATAAAGATAAAACAATATAATGCGGAAACTGAAATAACACAGACACCAGAAATTTCGTTAACGAGGAAACCGCAAATGCAGAAAAACCCCGGGACCTAGTCCGGATTGAACACACACTGTATTAAGCAGCTGCAAACACTAGCCTACTCCAAATTAACTTCGTTCTAGACTGTATTTGAACCCCAATCAATCTCACACTGATCCAAGGTACGGTTATGCTCCTACGCCCCCGATCCCAGCAGGATACTGCACACTTAATTCCCTTAGCTGATCTCACCCACAACTAAGAGTTGCTACGACCCAAAGTCGAAGACTTTAATAAACAAATTTGTATCACACAGAAAAGTCTACGATAATAGATGAATCCATCTCCCACGAATATACCTACGAGTTTTGTTCCGTCTTTTGATAAATCAAGGTGAACAGGAACCAATCAATAATACCAGACTTATATTCCCGAAGAACAGCTTAGTATTATCAATCACCTCACAATAATCTTAATCGACGCAGCGAAAAAAGATATTGCGGAATCACAAACGATGTGACGAAGTTTGTTTGTGATTATTTTTTATCTTGCCTATCGGATATATCAATCTGAAGCCAATTATTACAATTGTACTCGTACGATAGAAGATGCGAGATCAGATCACACGACTACAATAAAAGTAGTATCGGTCTGGATTCACAATCCCAATGAAGTCTTTAAGTCGTTAACCTGGTTTAGAAAAAGAAACCAAAGGTTAAAGGAGAATCGACTCTATCTTAGCATAACTAGTATCACACAGAATGTGTGGGGATTAGGTTTCCCAGTTGCTAGAGTTCTCCCTTATATACATTTTCAAATCAGGGTTTTCAATCAATGTTAGCTTAGTAACAAAGCATTAAATATTCACCGTTAGATGAAAACCTGATTAGATTCAAGCTAATATTTCTCAATCATTAGAGCGAAAACTTAGCTTGTCACACACAAATGAAATGTCCAATTTTGGGTTTATGAACCGTACCCAAACATTAACATTTGTTGGTTCAACAAGTCAACCAAAATGTTAGCCATATGATTACTCTCATATCAACCTTATTCTTCTTCACCATAACTAGTTCAAATGACTCCAATGAACTAGTTAGAGAGTTGTTCAATTGCAAGGAAATCTTATGTAACTACACAAGACACAATTGAAGCAAAACCGGTTTGATTCACTCGAATCGGTTCATGAACTTTATAGCCACGGTTTGCAAAAGCATTCCTTAATTTATTTAAACATTAGTTCAAGAACAACCGACTTTATATATAACCTTCTCAAGTTCGCGGACTGGGTTCGCGGACTTAAGCTTATGGAAGGAGTACACAAACTCCAGCAGAAAATCTCGGGCCGAGAAGTTCCGGAAGTTCGCGGACTTGGCTCACGCCACTTCCATTTCTCTTGATCAACAAAGTTCGCAAACTTTGGTTCAAGGAATATGGACTTATACATATATGTGTTTCCACAACAATGCTTATATCCTACCAATGGTTATGTAATCTAAACTCTCATTTCAATCATTCAAACATTCTCAGAGAACGTTATATAGCCGTTATTCACAGACCATTTTTCGTCAGAGCAATTTTCAAAGTGATTGAAACATAACATGACTTTCGTCACTTGGTAAAGATGAATTCGGCTAAAGCGAAAGCTTACCAACACACATTTCGAGAAATAGATAGGCGAGATAAACTCAGCTCTAAATAGCAAACGTGTATAATGAAAGTCTATATATCAAAATGACTTTTGTCTCAAGAGTATGAGATAGAGTAAATAGACTTTTGAGTAGCAGATAACTTCAAGTCTCCACATACCTTTTAGTCGATGAAGATTCACCAGTTCCTTGAGTAGTCCTTCGTCTTGTATGATGATTGTCATGTAGTCCTTGAGCTCAACTACACTTTCTATCCTAGTCCGAGACCTTTAGCTATGTAGGCTAGAAATCAAGACTTATAGTTTTGATCACTAATATTGACAAACATGCTTAAGATAGCAACACATGCGAGTTCGACCGAGCAATGCTCTGACAAGGAGGATTCTTACATACGCTATGTGGAATGTTATAATTGATGAAGAAGAGGATAAGAAGATAGGCCGTGAAGAAGAAACAAGATTCTGAAGTTCTACACTAATGGTGGATATGAAGAAAAAACAAAGTTTTGAGAACCTATTTAACATAAGGAAAAGGCCATGAAGCGGTTTCATCCAAATGAAGCATAAATTTTGTCTACCTCTTTGGACTTGATGAGTTGTTCTTGCCTCTTTAAGTTACAGAGATCCGCAGGACTTCATTTACACGAGGCTAATTTCCAACTTAGCTCAACTTTTTATTGTTGACTCTATCAATTTTGATTAACAATATTTTGATTAGTAAACTGACCATTATTAATTAATGCTGAAATACCAATATCCAACACGAATTTTAATTTAGGTTACGCAGCAGACTGTAAACCTATGGAAATCATATACCCTTGTGTAATTCAAAATGCAAAAAAGAAAAGCATTATAAACTCAAAAGAAGCACCAAATTACGAATACGAGTTTCCAAATTTGGAACACCAGATGAACATTTCCTAGTTTAGCTAGATAAGATTTCAACAGTTCGAATTTTTTTAGCAAAATAGGTGGGTTGGTTGACTTTTAAGGGTTTTCCATTTATGGTTCCTTGGAGAAGATCACTATCGGTTAGGATCTTTAATCTTAGGCATTAATATTTTAGATATGTGGAGATCTAATACGGATTTTTGATGGGTTAAGGACTTGGCATGTGATTGTTAGTGAAGTTAAATGTATTTTAGTAGTTTGCTATTTAGTCTGCGGAAAGCAATACCGGTCGTTACTTAACCTAATCAACATGAGTCAATGTGATTTTCAAGTGCCACTAATAAATGGGACAAATGCTAGACCAAATATTAATTTTGGATAAAATATTCACTAACCTATTTCTTTGCCTTTTCTTTAACCAGCTTGAGCACATATCATCATCTTGGTTATATGCAAGGGATGAGGCAATACGTATAATCGTCTCGTTAGTTAGAATAATATTTTACCGCTAAGAATGGGCGATAATCTAGATATACATCCAAACATGCATCTTTTTTAGGGGTGGAAAACCACGTACGATGCGTAGTTGAAATGCACAAAGATCAGCCGACTCAGTACTCCCTCCAATCATGGAAAGTAGTCGTGCATTATATTTCGGAAGCATAACTGCCATAACATGCCTGCCGTCATCTATTGGCTCGTTGAGTCTCCCAGATTTGACGCGTTACGAACACGCTGGCCACTATGCATCGTCTCATCCATTACACCTACTTGTCAAAGGTGTGTAGGCCCACTGAGTCCTTGAAAGTAGCGCCAAGACACTCTTGGATCACCGCGTTGGCAACGAGTTACTCTTTTACTACGGCTTTTCTCTATAAATACATCGACTCTGAAAGAAGAAGGAGAGAAGAAGATAGAATTTTCGATCTGCTAATACTTTTGGAAATTGAAATCGCGGAGACCATTTTAGAAGAGACAGTTCAGATCAATCCAGGGTATGTTAGCTGCACTTCCTCTGTTTCTTTGATTTTGCTTCTCACTCGTGATTTTCTATTATCTACTAGAAAACTGTTTTTAATGTGATGAATGATCAAGAAATATGCTTAAAATTGTTGTCATGATCATGAACTTGCTCTTTTGAAACATGATCTTCTCACTGACTATGCAGTTTTTAAATTAGATCAGAGCTACTAGAAGAATTACACATTCTAGCTAACTTTTTTAGGCGATCAATTTGCACAAGGAAATAGATCTAGATTTTTTGTAAGATCAAACAAATTTAATGGATCAGTTTTGCTTTTGAAAATTCAATAAGTTACCTTATAATCATGGATAGGATAAGATTTTGGTGTATGAGAAAAAGGGTTCTGTGTGAATGCTACGTTATGACCGTTCTGGTGCTAGTGTAAACTAAGTAACTAATGCAGCATCGGTTTCTAATAGGATTAATCCAAAACCTTTTAACTCAAAGACTGCACTGGCCACTCCAGAAGTTTGCAAAGAATGCTGCCGATATCAAGTACCGAAAATTTGGGATTAACTAATGCACTTTTCTTTAGCTGTCTGGATTTTTTGATCTTGTTGCTAAGGTTTTGTTGGAATGCTGTTTCATTTTACAATTGAGATCTTAAGTGTCAGTTTACTCAATGGTGATTATATGTTTGGTACTGCAGGACAATCTAAGACCAAGCAAAGAAATTGTTTAGTACTCTCTTGTCAAAGCTAATCTAAAAAGAACCTATGGCAGACAAGGTCGAGAAGAAGACTGAAATGGAGCTGGAAGTGAAGAGTATATCTATTGAAGATGAGAAGCCGAAACACAAAGAAGACAAAGAGAAAAAACATAAAGAGGGTGAAGAGAAGGGAAAGAAAGACAAGGAGAAGAAACACAAAGAGGGAGATGAAGGAAAAAAGAAGAAAGAAAAAAAGGAGAAAGATGGAGAAGAAGAAGAGGTGAAGGAAAAAAAGAAAGACAAGAAGAAGAAGAGTGAAGAAGGAGATGCTGTAGGTGAAGAGGGAACAGAAAAAGAAGCTAAAAAGGAAAAGAAAGACAAAGAAGCTAAGAAGGAAAAGAAAGACAAGGAGAACAAAAATGAAGGTCTAGAAGACGAAGAAGGGGAAGACAAAAAGAAAGAAAAGAAGAAGAAGAAGAAGAAAGACAAAGATGGCGAAGAAGAACTGAAGGAAGGGGAAGATGAAAAGAAAGAAAAGAAGAAGAAGAAAGACAAAGATGGCAAAGAAGACAATAAGGATGAAAAGAAGGCCAAGGACAAAGATGAAAAATCAAAGAAGAAGGAGAAGGATGAAGGCACTGACATGAAAGAAGAAAAAAAGAAAGACAAGGAAGGGAAGGAGAAAGATGGAAAAGATAAAAAAGAAAAAGAAAAGAAGGACAAGAGCAAAGATGAGAAAGATGGCAGCAGCAAGAAGAAGGAGAAGGATGAAGATAAAGAGAAGAAGAACAAGAACAAGGAAAGTGAGGAATAGAAGTGCTTCTCACAAGCCAATAGACTCACCAGCTGCTACGGAAACTAGTCAACAGTGGTGCTTGCTAATGCAGTTTAGCAATGTACTGTAATCTTCTTGGACTTTTCCTTTTTCTTTTTTCATATTCCTAGAGGGGTATTGTAAGTTTGTTGTGGTTTAGAGGTTTGGTACGGTTTAACAGCTTGCACGAGTAAACTGTATCACGGCAATACCCTATCTGAATAACATGGACTTTTACTGAAGAGGTTGTTTGTTGTCCATCCATCCGCTTGGAGCTCTTACTTATGATTTAGATTCAGTATACAGAGATACTAGCAACCTAATTCAGGTCACAGTAGCTTCAATGTAAAAGAAGGTAGATGCAAAAATGACGGACCTCACTTATTTCATTTCATTTAACCAAGAAAACACGTAACAAATCAGTGGGTTCTACATTTTCCATATATTTACTCCCACTGGGGTGAAAGGTGTCCCCTTTCAACAAATCGCATCATAAGCCTCTTTGCCATCAGATTCCTATTGAACAAATCGCATCATATATTTACTCCCACTTGCTTTCCATCTAATATCAATCTTTCATTCACCTTCTCACACAACTTCAGGTCAGGAATCAGATTCCTATTGAACATTCGACAAGCGACTTTGTATGCTGATAAAGGAAGTCTCTTCTCCAAGCAACTCTCGATAAGCAAATGGCTCGTATCAGCATCAGTTTTTGACGCTGTTCTCAGAACCTTGTTCAAAGCCTTATAAGCCTCCTCCGGCTTACCAAGTCTACAAAGTTTTTCAACAACTTGATTATACGCTGTCCTGAATTCTTGCCTTAACAGCATTTTCTCAAGCAACTTCAGTAGTTCTTCCACTTTCCCGTTTTCACAATACCGAGAGATAACAGTCCGATAAGTAACTGGTGTTGGAAGCAATCCCTTATGAAGCATTTTTTCAGTAAGTTTAGTTGCCTCTTCCAATCTACCACTTTTACCAAATGCGTCAATTAATGTTGTATATGTAAACACGTCAGGTTGTTTGTTTTTAAGATACATGTCATCCACCAAAGAAAGAGCAGCTTCCAAATCACCTTCTTTACAAAACCCATGTATTACAGTTAGAGGTGTCAAACAGGCCGGCCTGGCCTGCCTCTGATTGGCCTAGCCTGGGCCTGCAGCCTGGCCGGGGTCGGCCTGTCAATAAAGCTGGCCTGGATCCTATTAAATGAGCCCAGCCTGAGCCTGAGCCAGGCCTGTTTTAATTTTGGCCGGTCCAGGCTAGCCAGTTAAAGTATGACCTCTTTCTTTTCAAAAAATATATCCATAGTGTTTCGAACTCATTACCTCGTGCTCATATATCAATGACCCAAACCAGTTGGGCAGCGTTTTATTTATGTCTATTTTGTCAATTGATATATTATATCAAATCAATTTACATATCGTAGGGTCAAACAATCCATTATTTATTTAAGGCAGGCGGGAAATTAGGAAACTGGACTGGCCCGACCAGTTTAAACAGGCCAAAGCCTGGCCCGATCCGTAATAAATCAGGCCCTTACCTGCCTGTGGCCTGTGACTGGCCCTTTGTAACCATCTCAACCCTCCCTTGTCGGCACAGCCCAGCCCTTGCTCAAACATTCTTCCATAAAATGGTGACTGGCCCTTACCTCCCTTTGGCCTGTTTAAGATGGTTACAAATTTAGAATGTAAAATTTACAACATTAACAGCACAGCCCTTGCTCAAACATTCTTCCATAAAATTCTTGGTCTCATCAACCCTCCCTTGTCGGCAAATAGATTGAAGTAATAGATTAATTTCAGCAGAGGTTGGAAAGAAACCCTTTGTAACCATCTCTTTTACCACCTCGCAAGCCTCGGCCAACTTCCCTTCCCTACGAAGTCCATGCATCACAACACTATATGTGATGGCATTTGGGGTCCACCAATCCTCCTCACTCATATTCATCATCTCTCTAGCCTCTGATGAGTTTCCTGACCTACAAAGCCCATTTAACAATGCCGTGTACGATACAGTATTTGGTTTGCAGCCATGCTCGTACATTTTCTTAATCATCTTCTTAGCTTGATCAACCTCTCCTGTCTGACAAAACCCATTCACAACTGCAGTATAAGTAGCAACATCCGGCAGACAACCCTTAGTAAACATCTCATTAACAATTTCTTTTGCCTTACCCAAATTTCCTTTCTGACAATACGAGTCCACTATTGCACTGTATCCCACCTTATCACTCTAAATCCTTTTTCTTCTGATTCTCTCAAGAAATCAAGAGCCTCGTCACCATGCCCATTCTTTGACAAAACATGAATAAGATTATTGTATGTGACCTGGTCTGGCATTAAGTTACCATCCATCTTCATTTTCACCAACAACTCTCGCACTTCCTTCATTCTTTTCTCTTTACAGAAGAAGCCCATTACAGTATAATAACTGATCTTATCAGGATTACACCCCTTTAGAGGCATTTCATCCATCAATTCCAAGGCATCATCAACTCGATGAACGTCACAATAGCCTTTAATCAGGCAGTTAAAGGTAACGACATCAGGTTCAATTCCAACCCTCTGCATCCTATCCAGAAACCTTAATGCTTTCTCCATTTGATTTGCCAATACCAGAGTGAAAATTGCAGTGTTACTAACAGACAAGTCGGGAACACATCCTGATTTCTGCATCAAATTTAAAACACGCATTGCACTCCTCAATTGGCCTGCTCGGCTGTATGAGATCATCAAATACCTATATACTTTCGGCTGCATTTCAATACGGCGTCGAGCCATTAGCCGAAGAACTCTCCTGCAACCTTGGCACAGCTTTGTTTTTCTTAGAATCTCAAGCAAAGTATAGTAAACCTGTGGGTCATGGCGGTACCTCCACTGTCGATCTGCCCAGTAGAAAAAATTTAGAGCAACTCGCTCATCGACCTGATTACGGAGAACTGAGCATACTTGCCGAGGTTTGAGGCTTCTTAATAAATGCCTTAAATTTCCTTCAAGATCTGGATTCCACGCTTGCCTATGTTGAATTAGTCTACATACTTCCCTAACCAAAGGGTGGTTTCTGAATTCATCATCACCAACTTCTGTAACTTTTTCAGCTTCTGAACTTTGATGGTTACAATTTGCTCTAAACGAATTCAAGACCCCAAAATCCTCCTCATCATCAGATTCTTCTGATTCTTTTTCTGAATCAGATTGTGGAATGTGGGTCTCAGCAAATGAGTCTAAGACCATATGTCCTTGAATATTTTCTTCTTCAGCACCCGTAACAAAATCATACTTTTCCACAAGATTGTGGTTAGGGTTATTAGTAGGAAAGGAAGAGGGTATCTCAAACTCAATTCCTTTACAGTAACTTAGGTTATTAAATTTACTTCTATTCTCTATGCCAGTATCTCTAAATTCTAAGTTTCCATAACAACTCCAAAAATTCTTCCCTGTAAAATGCAATAATCATGTAAGAGTAAGAAATATGAAAAAAGAGATGTTTTTTGAGAGTAAGTAACAACAATCAAATAATCCCTTACCCAATGACATCCTTGTATTACTAGTGATGTTCGCTTCTTCAGCATTATGAAGAGTCAAATGTAGGTGTCCATCAAATACCTGTGGAGAAAGCAAACATTTAGTCATTATCCTAGTTATCTAATGACACACAATACAAAGCCATGGTCTTGTGATGGATTCAGATATTGTAATCTGTAAGAAGCCATGCCATCCCAAACTTCACTATAATGCTACTTTAGAACAAATGATAAAGATAAATGTCTACAGCCACTGCCTACATCTATTAACATACCCATGAAGATGCTAACATCATTCACAAAAATATGAAATTCTTATATCGCACACCTAGGAAAAGATTCCGAAATCACATATTTCAGTTGGTACACATGATAATGTAAGTCGAACAAGTATCCCCAGTACTGAGCATAAGGGGAGATGCTTCTGCATAAGTTGATTGTAGGCAATGGATAATTATGTTCAACTGATTACATAGTCAACAAGGTCATCTTGCTAACATGACCTGACGTACATTGCAATTCACACCCCGTAACTAAAAGGCATTGCCTTCTATAAGAATCATCTTTTCATGATTTAATGCTTTTATGACCAAAAGGAAATTGGGAATACCCCAGCCGGTTCATGCATATGACCAGTGGAACCTAATGCTAAAATTAGATACTTGTATAACAGTCCTGGTAACTAGTATCCTGTAATCTTGACTGTGTTTTTGAAAAGTCGAAAGTTTTGAAACTGACCCAAATATAAGCTATACCACGTTATGTGCTGCCCAACTCCAGGACCACTTTAATAGCACAAACTGTTTTAGTTAACACTCAAAAGAACTAAGATACGTTATCCACAAAAAAATGGAAAGTTTCATTGGTGTTCTTCACAGCAGCTGCCTGTCAAAACACAAACATTTCATAGCTGTGAGTTATTTATTATCCCATAGCAAAATCTATCTGATCGTGCTATTATTTGTTTATGATCCACTTGTAATTAGTAAAATGGCTTCGATTCACACCAGCTAATTCAAGAACTCTACTTCATAATAGATTGTAGGGGAAAAAATTTATCAAATTTCAGTCTACTTAATCCAATTAAAAGACGTCTTTCTTCTACTTTTCTGAGTAACCATCAATATGACAATGCCAATAATTCGAAAAAAAAAACAAAAAAACACTGGTTCAATAGTTGATGGAGAATGCAATCATGGAAACTATTATTATATACTGGTGCTTAGAAAGAAAGGTTCTAGATAAATGATACCCAGAACAGGAAGCATCCCCTTATGGGAATGAATTCTTGGATTCGTTTCTTTCTCTTTCAAGATTTGCACAAGATCCTTTCCAGAATCTTTATCAAACATATTACCAGCAAGTCTATGTACTAACCAGCTACAAGCTCAAAAATTTCTAGTGTGTTACTTGAATCAAAACCCTACAGTCCTTCGATAACATAAAATTGCAATTATCAAATATCTTAAGCTGATCCTTTGATGTCCTTCTAACACTGGATTCCCAATTGCAATAGAAGAATGAGAAAAAACTTACAATTTGGGATGTCATTTCCAAGATTTTCTGCTCAAACAACCAAACTTGAATCCGTGCTTTCTGAAAACAGAAGCAAAAGAATTAAGAGACAGAATTAAGGATAAATAGGAATTATAAAGTAAAAGTGAAATCGTTTGTACAACTTACAATTCGACGAAAGCAAGAAATGAGATTCTGACAATGGTAGACATCCCAAAATACAGTTAGTACGGGGAGAGAGGATGAGAAAGAGAGAAGACTGAAAAGTAAGTGTCTTGAGATCCATACCATGTGTCGAATCATTGTCCCCTGAACGCTGGTAGTCGCCATGGACAGGGAATCTTAAATTCCCTCCTCAACTATGTTGAAAGAATGAAGTACACAGACAGAAACCCTAAAGCCAAAGGAAAATTAGAGCCATTGTCCAATAGCAGAGTTCTCAAGTGACTCTAACTATCAATAATGGGGGCATTCGGGATAGTTTTTTCATTGCTTAATAATTTGGGCATTTGGGATAGAACTTTTAGTTTCAAAGCTTTTAAACTTAATCAAGAAACAACCATTTCATGGCATTTAAAGGAATGGTGAGATTGGGGTGCCCTAAGACACAGCCAAGCTCGCCTGTCTTGGCAACTAATAGGGTTTGGATACAATTTTGCCTATGACTTCTGCTTCTCCAGAAATAGAAGTCAGAAGTCAGGATATTTTGCTTGGCAAAAAGTTAATTTTTCTGCTTTTAGAAATCGTTTTAAAAATTCTACACCCAAACTGACTTCTTGCTTTTTGACTTATAGAAGTCAAAAAGTTACTTCTGGACGTGTATCCAAACGCACTATAAGAGACTCTTCACCCAACAGACTTGCACTCAATTCACAATTGGGCATCAAAAGTCTTAGCACCTTATCATAAAAGCTAAACAACCCACAGGAGGATACAAAGCCGATTGCTGTAAAAGAAAAGTTTAGGAGCTAGTTGGGTCCGGAAAGGAGGGAGACAATGGAATACAACAAATAAAATTGAATTGTACTTGGAAAATTGGAAATGGCAAACTGATTGACATTTGGGATGACAATTGGATCCTTGATACGACTAAAAATTGGTCATGGGAACTGGAAATCTAAGCAAGGTAAGTCACTTAATCACTGAAACAAAACTCCATTTCTTTAGTTGTAATCTGACAACATAGTGAAAAAAGAAACTAACCGATGTGCAAGCAAATATTGAAACTTAAAAGTAGTTTTGGATAGCCGTGATGAGTTGATGTTGAAGATACACTTATGCTCCACAGTACGCATGTGATTCGCAATAATGAGCAAGCAAGTTATAAAAACAATCAAATTCTCATTGTTGAAAGTTAAACCAATAGAATATATAATCTACACATCAATGTATATTCCTTATCCAAAAAATACAGTTTGTGTTTCATAGAAATCTTCAAACGTAAATTGCTGCTGTAATTTTTAAATTCAGGATTCTTCTTGTTTATTTCTTGTTTCTTTGTACCTTCGGTAACAACTTTAAATCTCGTTGGGAGTTCAACTATCATATTAAGTAGACACTTCCTGCATTGAAAAATACAAATGACGAAGTCATTAGAAATGTAAAAACAACCAGAATTTGTGTTTCACACGGCCTAGGATATCCATTTTACAATAGTCAGACAGCCTGGGAAATTTTCACAAGAAGTCCGCATTAGCCAAGATCTTCAACATCGTGTGTCTACATGTGAAACATCGAAAGATACTTGGGATATCTTAGAAACCATATTCGAAGGAAATACCTCAGAAAAGGAGGCACGACTTTAATACCTAACTTCTGATTGGGAAATCCTTCGTATGAATGATGAAGATTCGTTTGAAAATTTTAATCACACACTTTCTGATAGTGAAAGTCTCTCATGTGTTAGGAAAACTATTTCAGAAAAGTATATTGTGCTGAAATTTCAAAGATCTCTACCATCTCGATACGAGTCTGAGAAACATGCACGGAAGGAAACGATCTTTCAACCCTTACAATAATTGACCTTGTTGGAAAATTAAATATCTTTGATCTTGAACATCACACTAAGGTCGAAAAGGTATTTCCTATAAAACCACCAGAAATACTAGTAACTCTAGAAAAGGAAAAAGTGATTTTGTGACCGAGAAATATCGTAAAAGTGATAAATAAGATTATGAAGAATATCTTGACACATGTGTGTTTCTCATCACTCTAAATTTTAAAGATCTTGTAAAGAACATAAATAAACGATTATCTAAAAGTCGCTAGAAACACATACTTATTAGGTTTAACAATATTTGCCTGCTCTGATACCAACAGAAAATGAGAGGGTACCAAGTACACCACCAACTTTTTTTCTCGACAACCTAGAAGGACAAAACCTAATACAATCACAAGTAGGTCAAAGCAAAGACATTTGAATAAGATTGTATATAGAGTTTTTTTCATTTCTCCTCTATAATCAATATGTATAGATCAAAGGTGTTAGAGCACTGATCGGTCGAACTCGTAAGACTTGCTACCTCAAGCTTGTTGTCAAGTTTAGTTGCTAGAACTATAAGTCTTGATTTGTAGTCTACTTATAACTAAGTCTCGGATTAGGATAAAAAGTGTAATTGAGCATTAGACTTCACGGCGTTCATTGATTGAAGACGATTAACCACTAAGGGGAGCTTGTGGAACTTCATCAACAAAAGGTATGTGGAGACTTGAACTCATCTATCACTCAAAAATATATCTACTCTATCTCCTATTTGAGACAAAAGTCGTATAGCTACATAGAATTTGATTATACACATTTGATATTTTGAGTTGAGTTTAACTCGCTTACATATTTCTCGAAATATGTGTTAGTAAGCTTTCACTTTAACCAAGTTCATCTTATATTCTTGACGAAAGTCAAAAGATGATCATGTGAAAATCGCCTTGTAACATCTTACATGATTTGTGTGAGACAGTCATTTGATGTAGACTCGGAATGTTTTGTATTGATCATTCGATCACTTGAAAATTGCTTCGAAGCTAATAGTTTGTGTGGCACAGCTATTGTCGTCTTCTAAGAATGTTTCAATGATTGAAATGGGAGTTTAGAAAAAATAACCATGATTGGATATAGCACTATATGCGTACTTGTATGCTAACTGTTGCAAGTTATTCCAAGTTTGGGAACCATAGTATGCGTACTGGTTGGCTAATGAAAGTCCGGGAACTTACTAAACATACCGGTATGCGTACTGGCGTGAGTTTCAAGTTCCGGAAATTCAAATGAGTTTTGTAAGGTATGCGTACCCGTTATCATACTAGCGAACCCAAACTTAGTCCGGTCACTTAGATATGCGTACACGTATGCATACTTGAGTAGGTTATGTTCTAAAATCGGTTTGTTCATGAACTAATACATTTATATAATAAGGAATGCAATCTTTTGGAAGCCGTGGATATAATGTTCATGAATTGATTCAAGTGAATCAAAATCGATTTTGCTTCAATTGTGTCTTGTATACTTCTATGAGAATATAAACAATTGAATAACTCTAGAACTAGTTATGATTAAGATGAATAAGGTTGATATGAAAGTGTTCATATAGCTAACTTCGTTTAACTATTGTTGAGCCAACAAAGGTGTACACGTTTAGGTACGGTTACTCATATTTAAATGAAGTCACTTTTCATTTGAGTGTAACAAGCTAAGTTCGATCTAACGGTTGAAAGATATTAACTTGAGTCTAATCAGGTTTTAATTTAACGGTGAATATTGAATTCTTTGTTACCAAGGTAATATTGATTGCAAACCCTGATTTGATGACTATATAAAGGAGAAATCTATAGCAACTGGGAAACCTAATCCCCACACCTCATGTGTGATACTAGTTGCGACTAGAGTCGATTCTCATTTAACCTTAGGTTTTTCTAAAACCTAGTAGGTTAACGACTTGAAGACTTCATTGGGATTGTGAAGCCAGACCCAACTATTTTCTATGTAGTTGCGTGTTCTGATCTTGTTTTTTCTATTGTGTTGAGTAGTATCTTCTCTAAGATTTGCTCGAGATTTAATCTCCAATAGGCAAGATAAAAAGTAGTCACAAACATCTTCGTCTCATCGTTTGTGATTCCACAATATCTTGTTTCGCTACCATACGCTCAAGATTATTGTGAGGTGATTGGTATTTTTAGGTTGTTCTTCGGGAATATAAGTCAGGTATATCAATTGGTTCCTGTTCACCTTGATTTATCAAAAGACAGAATAAAACTCATAGGTATATCTGTGGGAGACATATTTATCTATTCAATAGACTTTTATATGTGAGACAGATTGGTTTATCAAGTCTTCAACTTTGGGTCGTAGCAACTTTTAGTTGTGGATGAGATCAGCTAAGCGAATCAAGTGCGTAGAATCCGTGTTGGTTCTAGAGGCGTAAGGAACGCGACTGTACCTTGATCAGTGTGAGATTGGTTAGAGATCAACTATTCTATTCTGAAGTTAACTTGGAGTAGGCTAGTGTCTGTAGCGGCTTAGTACAGTGTGGTGTTCAAATCTGGAATAGGTCCCGGGGTTTTTCTGCATTTTCGGTTTCCTCATTAACAAAATTTCTGGTGTTTGTGTTATTTCTTTCCCCATTATATTTTCTATATAATTGAAATATCACAGGTTGTCTAAGTTCAATCAATTTTGAATCAACCTTTGGTTGTTGATTGAATTTATTGACACTTGGATATTGGTTTTTGATACCGTCCAAGTTATTTCTTATATTCAATCGGGTTCGCAAATTCCTATTTGTTTGATTATAGATTGAATTGACAAATAAAGACATAATCTTTGATATACTTTTCTTAAGATTGAGTCTGACTGTCTAGTTGATTCTCTTGAAAGTATATTAGAGTTAGTCCATACAGATTGCTAAGTGAAATGTTGGATGTGGTTGTTAGACCCCCGCTTTTTCAATTGGTATCAGAGCAGGCAAACACGTTTAAGACCTCATAAGTCTTTGTTTGTAGAGATCTGACTCTATGGATAGAAGTGTTATCTTTATAATGTAACGCCAGTCTTCGATGGCTCGAACTACTTATGGTGGAAAATTGCTATGCGTGCCTTTCTTCAAGCGCGTGATTTTCAATCATGGGTTTATGTTGTTAATGGATATAATCCTCCGGTTGATTATGATGATGTCGAGATTCTTATCACGATGCAAAATTCTGAAGGATTGAATGCAATCATCCATTCCATAACCCCAAATCTTCAGCATCATGTGACTACGTGCACTCGGTCTAAAGATGTGTGGGATATCTTAGAAACCGTATTCGAAGGGAATGAAAAAGAAGCCAGGCTTCAAAACCTAAATTCTGATTGGGAAAACCTTTGTATGACATATAAAGATTCATTTGATGAGTTTAATCACAAGTGTCTGAAATTGTTAATGCATCTTTTGCATCGGGTGAGACTATTCCTGGAAAGGATATTGTGATGAAAATTCTCCGATAATTGCCATCTAGATACGATTGTAAGAAACATTCCATCGTTGAAGGAAATAACTTTGATACGCTTTCCAGAAATACTCTTACTGGAAAGTTAAAAATACTTGATCTTTATCAGAACACAGTCAGAACAGCTGCGTTCAATGTTGTGACCAACACAAGCGAATCTTCTAACTTGTCTTGGGTTGATGAATGTTGTTCCAATCATGTTTATTTTAATAAATCACTGATTACACAAAAGATCAAGGATATTGTAAAAAAAGCAAAATATGTGAGAAACGTCTCTCCTTGGTTAATGCTTCAGATGATTCAATACAAGAAAAATCATCCCAGGTTGTCAACATCTTGCATACCTCCGATGTGTGCAATGAATTTTCGGCTCTCACAGCTGAAACTTCTTCCTACTCAAATTCTTATTCAGAGTTTGAGTATGACACTGAGATTTTTGAATTCTTGGATAAGTGTGAAGAAATTCACCAAGAAACCTCCAACTAAAGGCTTCGTTGGAGAAACTTGAATCATCACTTCAGGTAAAAAATCTTGAGATAGATTGTTTTAGTGATGAATTCACCGGGACCCTATCTCTGAAGGAAAAAGAGATTAATACTCTTAAGTGTGACCTGCCAAGGTTGTCTGGAAGTTCTGACAAAATCTCAGCAATGCTATTCGGTCAGAAGACTTTTGGAAACACAAATGGTTTAGGGTTCAAAAGAAAAACTGTGAACATAATCAACACCTTTGTTGCAACCAGTTTTGGAACAATTTATGATGAATGTTGTGATAAACAGGAGGCAAATAAGCAAGACAATAAATCTTCCTTGATTTGTTCGTTTTGTGGAAATGCAAATCATGTTCAAAGTAGGTGTTGGAAATTCAAGAGGAACAACAAAAGGATTGCCAAACTTCAAAATGGCATGCAAAGAATGAATCTGGCCATGGGTAATCAACAGGGTACTCCTGAAGACAAGAAGAAATCTAAAAGAACCAGATTCAGAAGAGGTAAAAAGTCTATTTATACAACAAACCTTGATAAGTCATTATGTGATAAAATATGTGAGCATTCTGCTCACTCCGTCACTATCTAATACTAGTGACATCTGCATCCTCATTTTTAACTTGAGAAAATGAGGATTGCATCAAGGTTGCTCAAGTTTTGTATAATTGTTAATTTCTTATTTTGTTTATGTTAAGAAAATATCTTATTAGTTGAAATAGATAATGGATCATGAATCGTAAAAGACTTGTTCAAATTTCTTCTAGGGTTTGGTTGTCCATTGGTCTATTTATTTGTGATCAAAATGGCCTTCACATGTTTTATCCTTGAAAGATACAGTTTCATGGCTCCTGTAACTAGAGGTACCACAAAAAGGGATGCAGTTGAAGCATTTAATATGTATCTTTGTGAAGGAATCAAATCCTCAAGGAAGAAGAATGAGAGATCTACAAATGATGAAGAAGGTTCTTCCTTTAACTGCCTCTTGTTTGTTTGTCATTTTGATAATAACTTTAGAGGTATGGTGAAGGATTTCAACAACTAAAGAAATGATTTAAAATCTCAAATAATTTTCCCTTTAGAAAAGATAGCTCATTATGAACATATGTTATCTCTAATAAAGAACACCTTGAGTGGACTAAAAAGAGAACTTAGTGAGTTAACTGATATTTCTGAAGATTTGGAGGAATTGAACGATCTCATAATCAATGGATTCTTCAATAATGAGAAGGAATTCTCAGTATATGCTCTGAGAAAACTCTACGATGTCTAGGAAACTTCTTATGAGAATTTATTCTTGTGTTTTAAGAAGGATAACTAGGGCTTGGAATAGCAATTATTGTGAGTACACATAACTATTGCCAACGATTTTCATCTTGCAATGTTTTTAGATTTATTTATTTAAATTCTAAAGTTTGTTTGGAAGATGATTTTGCAATATTAATCTTTATGGTTTTATATATTGCAACTGTTATAACATATGTGTGTTTGCGTCCGTGAACTATGATTGTCCCATATATGTCAAAAGTTAAGCCTATTATGTCATTATATGCAAATATTGATGGAAGATAGGATGAAATTTTGATTGCAAAGATTAAGTACATTATTTTTCTTTATGAAAACAGTGATGAAAAATAGAATGAATCTTTAAATATTTCGCAGTATTGATCTTTCCCTGATCCACTTCTATGTGAAAGTACTGTGTAACTGATGAGTGTTTAATTCTTACATATTTACCACTCAATATACATTTTATTAGTTATCTCTTTGTATATATTTGATAATTTAATTTAATTTTGCAGGTTCTAGAAAATAAATCTCGATCGAACTAAAAATATTACTTTTCCCGAAAAACATAAGATAAGGCAGAAGCTAACCAAAATATCTATTGTGGCTATCATAAAACACGGATGCGCAAGGTGCATGGACCAGTCAAGGTAGTCAACATGATAAGAAGCCATAAGTGCGATATTAAATCTCATGTCTCAAGTGGAAGGTTTAGTTGGGAACAAAAAAGGTCAAACATACAGTAGAACTTCGATAAATTAATTCGCGATAAATTAATAATTTCTCTAAGATTATATTTTTTTCTAGTCCCGATGTGGGCCAGTGTATTAAATTAATAACCTCGTTAAATTTATAAGATAATAAAAATTTTAAGTATCCAATAAGACCCAATTGAAATATAAATTAATAATTATTATAATAGCACTACATTACGGTGCCTTACTAAAATAAGATTTCAAAGTTGTTTGTTTCTTGTTCACATTTATGCAACATTGGACTTCATCCCTGATTTTCTATAGTCCTTTGAGGAATTTAGAAGTGCTTTTTTCAAATTGTTGGAGATAATCATTTAGCTTTACTATTGATAAGATTGCTTCTTTACAAGAAACTGGCTCCACACAACTATCATCCTCTAATTCCTCTTCTTGGAAATTTGATATAGCACTCCCAATAATTTCTCCGTTTGTCCAAGTTTCCCTACTATTATCATTTTCTCCTGGATAGTCTAGCGAAATAACGACATTTATTTGATTACAGTAATTAAACTCCTTGGTTCTCAATCCAAGTTCATTAATACCTTCATCTTCAACGACTTGTACATCTTCATTTTTTTGTGACCCAAGTTTATTTGCAATTGACTTTTGTTGAACATCTGTTGTCCATGACGAAACTGCAATATTACATTTTTACATATATTGTGCAATATACTACAGTATATTATATTATATTATATTATGCCAAAAATATATTAGATGTTGTAGGGCTTACAACTCATAGGTGTGCGACCCAAAACAGATATCTTTTGGTTTTCCCATCTCCATGTATATACATGTATTATATCCATGTAACATAAGAACTCTAATTAATATAGAATCCTTCTCCTTCTCTTTCCCTATCTTTTATACTACAAAACGTTATCATGCACGATGTTGTACCACGGAGCTAGATTGAATTAATAGATTTTTTTCCTTCTACATGGACGATTTACATCAACGCAATTTTATAATTAACATCAAGCTAATGTTAAAATCGTTGGAATCAAATCAGATAAGTTGGATACGTTTTCTCTCATATATTTTTTTAATTTATTTTCCCGGAAATCAAATCGGTAATGGCTGATTTGAATCTGTTCAATACCAAACGTAAACAATTAGATGATATGATTACTGTGGGTGACTCAAAATTGATTTCAACGAACTTGTCCTATACGACTATACTATAGTCAATCAAATGATTAGAATTAGAATTTTATAATACATTCGTATTCCGTGATTGATTGTGTTTTTCAGTCCGACGGTTGGTTGTAATTCCGTGGGAGAAGATCGATTTCCAGCCTATGTTGTTTCTGTCCGTTCCGGTTCCAAGCTGTCCATTCCGTTTCCAATCGCCTTGTCCCGGTTCCAAGCTGTCCGTTCCAACTCGGCCTGTTCCGACTCGGTTCGGCTTGTTCCAACATGTTCATGTTCCTGTCCTGATCTGGTTTGGGGCTTTAGGTCGTGCGCGATTATGTCATTCCGGTTCTGTCTATAAGCAGCGGGAACCAAAATGGGAGGTATGTAACTAATGCGGGGTATTTACACTTAATATTTATTGGGCTTATTTATTTGATTTTTAGAACATGCTTAGTTCTGATTTCCCTTAAGATAAGTCCATATCATATAAAGGGTCAATTTAAATTGTGACTGTTGACCTCGTTCATTAGGAATTTTGGTTAATGCTATTTAGTTCTTTTGAATATGATATTGGTTATAGTTGAATGATGTCTTTTGTATAATTGGTTGTACCAACTCGATTCAAATGCATGTATTTGGGGTTTAGAAGTACTTGGACACCATTATTGCGTACTTGATATTTTTTTCCCCAAATTTTTTTTGAGTGTTCCGTGGAACGTAATCCACTTGCTCGACTATTAAAGAGTCGGTAGTTTCTAAAGAATTGCAAATAAAATCACATGTATTCCAATTTTTGTGGAAGAACTCATGAAAGATGATATGAGTCAGAAAATTTCCATTTCTCTACTTCATCCATGATAATAACGAGCCAGCATATGTTGAAGTATGACAACAAGGGAACTATATTTAGCAATATATTCAACCTAAAGTAAGTGACTGACATGTGTTGTGAGATTCTCTTGGCCTGTTGAGATAAAGAAATTTCTCAAATTAAGCTAAGTGTAGCAAAATTGAAAATGGAAAGAACCCCGAAGTAATGATGGTTAAACGTACCGACTCGTATAAAGCATGTGAAAAGGGACTATGTATCATGAGACAAGGATGTACTTTTGTCTTCGGTAGTAATAACACCAATACACAAGTATCAACCACGTATGGGATCAACTAAAATGTAATTGTAGCTCCCATCATAAATAAAAAGAGTTGTAAATGCACCTGGTCATGTGTGTATCATAGTAGCAACCAATTTTCACATTAACTTTAATGGCATCAAGAACTTTGCCGGGCCAATTGACTATGTTATTCAGTTGAACTAGATCCAATATCTGCACCTATGGAATGAAAACACGAGACATAAAATCTCTAAAGCACTTGAGATATATTGGGTGAAACGTAATATATATTCAGTCTAAAGTACTTGAGTTGAATCCCACTTTTATTACGTAATAAGGCCACACCACTTATTAAAATTCTCAAGACCCAAATGTCTAACTCATAGTTGCTTTTCTTCCACTAGCTTAAGGAATTTAAACTAGTTGTTGAACTATTTCCTTATAATGTGACTGCCAGGATTGGATCATCGAGCGCAACACTGCTCAAAAAATTATTTTCAAGATAGAACAAAGACGTCACAAAATCTCTGTATGTACCGAGAGATAATTACACCTTGTTAAATTCCAAAGAAACTCATGCAAATGGATGTCATGTGGAACCTGACTATGACAATAATGTAATTGATTGCATCTTTTATAGTCACTAATGTATTGAGAAGGAAATATACTTTAGAGAGACTAATGAGTTAAATTAGTGAAATGTAAATCACTATAGTATTAATTTGGATTATTGAATCCATATTGACTCTGACGATGAAATGTTGGAAATTGACTCATACAGAATTTGACATAATCATAAAGGTACTTTGGTTGTGACATGATGTTTCGTTTTGAAATGACTCATACGTACATCCATGTGTTTGAGTGGACGAGACAACGAGAAAAAGATTGAAAAAATGCGAAGTAACGACATATATCTCAATAAGTGTTTTCTAAAGTACCAGATGCACAACCCCTTCCTCCCTCCCATTATGCTTTAAGTAAGAGAGTATATCACTCATTTTAC
The DNA here is from genome assembly GCF_003573695.1 of Papaver somniferum. Classification (NCBI taxonomy): domain Eukaryota; kingdom Viridiplantae; phylum Streptophyta; class Magnoliopsida; order Ranunculales; family Papaveraceae; genus Papaver; species Papaver somniferum. The sequence continues at coordinate 149,861,040 of NC_039359.1, forward strand.
AAAGTCTTCAGTAAAACAGGATCGAGACCATCCTAAGGTGCAAATGGTAAACAATCCATATTACAAAGATAACAAGGTGAAATTTAGAAAAATATTCATGCAGAATATGGACCATTGAAGTGACTTATGGCTCTGGTGAATATTTTGACATTTTGGACTAGCTATAGTTCCCAAGAAATTTGCGTTTAAAAAATCCTAGAACATATTACACAATACAAAGTGCAAAGCCTCACCACCCTTATTAATGCTAGAGAATTTACATCAAAAGGACTTGATGAATATTGCATGTTTAATTTGATCAATATAGAGCATCTTATACCCAATGGTCTCGCAGAGGCTACCATCAAATGTTACATATGGTGCCTATAGAATAGGTTATGTGTACCAACCTCTATTTTATTGCTTTGGGGATATGCAATATTACACGCATCTTACTTAATTCGTTTTTAGAACCCAATATTAGTCAACTTTTTCTGCGTACTAGTTGGTAATTGGATTTAAGCCTGACATTCGTGTTCTTACGCATTTTTGGTTGCACTATATATGTGCCATTACGACTCCACATAGTATTATAGATGGTGGATTTTCGACAAAGGCTAAATTCGTAAACTCATAATTATACGAAACTCTGATTCAGCAATCGGACGTGAGTATCGAGACACGAGTCTCTCATCGAATTCTCAACAGAGAGTACTTTCTCTCAGAGTACATGTAGATATGTAGTCTTACGACTGGACAATGGCATATCTCATGAATACTGAATACTTTCAGTGATTATTTCTATATAGGATCACGAGACGGACAACTCCTAGACAGCTTGCTCTGCTAGTATAGAGCGATAACATCTTCAGGAACAAACAACAAGTTTACCCTGACTATATAAAGGATATGACTTACCGACAAGCTCATATCGGGATAATTAATGCTCCTAGACAGCTTGCTCTGCTAGTATAGAGCCACAGAGTTAATTATTCCTAATTAAGATTGATTCTGCCGTGACATTCACTACTGAATTTCCAGAATAATCTATTATTGCTCCTATTCCATAGTCGAATCCACGACTGGTCCCATGGAATGGCAATAACAATTGCTCCTATTCCATGGTTGAATCCACGACTGGTCCCCTGGAATGGCAATAACAATTTTTCTGATTCTATGATCGAATCCACCACTTGATCTCATAGAATAACAATAACTATATTATCTCATTACTCTGATTTCATGATCGAATCCACAACTGGTCTCATAAATGGTAATAGATAAATCTTAATTACTCTGATTCTATGGTCGAATCTACGATCCCATGGAATGGTAATGCTCACTTTATTATTCTGAATTCATAGTCGAATCCCCAGCTGATCCTATGAATTAATAATAAACATTTTATTACTCAGTTTTGTGAATTATTATCCACCGAATTCCACAATTAATAATGAGTAATCAACAATCGGGCGTCTGAGCTACCTCTAAGTAAGCCTCGATTCAAATGGTGAAGGTGTATTCAACGATGATACACTAACAGTCACCGCACGAACGAGTATTTCAAAAATACAACAAAACGATGAACCTATGCAAAATAGAGAAGAAAATAATAAATAATTAAAAATATTGACCAGGGTGCTGGGAGCACGGACACACGACCGACCGACCGACCGTGTCGTGGTCAATCCCACGCCATTTTTATATTTTAATGCATTTTTATTATTATCCATGATTTGATGAAAATCCTCTCATTTTATCAAATATCCTTCGTCTCGAGGAAACTCCTCGGTTTCATGGTACTTCCATAAATCCATAAAAATAATATAAAATTAAGGAAAGGAGTGTGGGGCGTGACCATTGGCAAACCGTCCGTGTCTTGGTCCCAACCGGCCCAACACCCACGGTTTCTAATTATTTTATTATTATTATTTCTCTAATTTCATGAAAAACTCCTTGATTTCATGGTATTTTTGCACAAATCATCATATAATAATAAAATAATATAAATTATGAAAACTTGTGGGACCGTCCCTTGTCCGGCCGGCCATTCCCTAGCCGATCCCACACGCCCCTTTGTTTTATTATTTTATTATTAGTTTTCCTTGAATTCATCAAATTCCTTGATTTCATGGTATTTTTCTCAAATTAGGAAAAATTTCCTCAAATCATCAAAAATACCTAAAAAATATTAAAAAATTATGAAAACTCGTGGACCAGGCCCAAGCCGGCCGACCATGCCTACACGGTCCCACACGCCTTTGTTTTTATTATTTTAATATTTTTTGCTTCCCTGAACTCATGAAAACTCCTTCAGTTCATGGAAACTCCCTAAATTCATCAAATTTCTCAAAATTCATGAATTTTTCATAAAATCATTATAAAATTAGGGAAACTTGTGGGACCGGGCCCTGGCCGGCCAGTCATGCCTTCCACGGTCCCACATGCCCTTGTTTTATTATTTTAATATCTTTTGCTTCCTTGAACTCATGAAAACTCCTTCAATTCATGGAAACTCCCAAAATTCATCAAATTTCTCAAAATTCATGAATTTTTCATAAAATCATCAAAATATTATAAAATTAAGGAAAAGGCACCACGGGACCGTGGTCATGACCGGCCGACCATGCCTTGACCGCGGCGGTCCCACGCCTCCTCATTCCTTATTTTATAATTATTTTTCATCATCTCATGGTTTTTTTCCTCAGTTTCGTCGAAACCCTAATTTTGGCATATTTTCTCGAATGGATGCTCAATTGCACGCTAGAAAATATCAAAATTATCAGGACTGAGACGCGGACGCCTTGGGGACACGAGCACGCTATCTTGACCGACCAAGATTGGCTCTTTGGCTCACGGAAGCCGGTCCCATCAATTTTCACAGTTTTGACCTAATTTGCACAATTGCTCGTATTAGGTCCAAAACTCTCCCAAACACTTTGGATTTTCATGAAGTGATCGTCTGGCGGTCACGGGATAACCCAGGGCCAGTTTCATGACTTCATGGTCGGTCCCTCGCCTCGTCATAATTAATTAGGTTTTCTCACCTAAGGCTCAGACGAGCATTTTTTGAATAAATGATTAAACCAACATTTAATCATTCTTCCACCAACAAATCGTTAACTCTTCAGGAGTTCTTTGTATTTGCTCACGTGAGCATATGGACACTACATGGTTGATCCACGGTCCCATGTAATCGCTCCCTCCTTCGTCCCATGGTTGAAATTCTGACAACCATGAATTGATCATCAATTGATCAAATTAGGTTTCTGAATCCAAGGATCATCATTCCAGATTCCAACCTTAATAATTTTACGACGGCCTCATGGTCATTAATTTCATTAATTATGCTCGGTTCAACGACCAGTATTCTAATTAATATTTTTGGTACGCTGCCAATAATCCATCAAATGAGCAACACATGCTCATACGATCAAATATTCAACAATGCATCACATGAGCAGCACTTGCTCGGATGAGGAATATTTGCTCAATAGGGTTCAACAATCAATATTCAACGATCCATCGAATGAGCAATACTTGCTCACTTCATCGTAAGAACTATACCTCTGTCTCATGACATGTTCAATTCATGAGTTTCAGAACATCATGTTCAACTCAACGACTACATGGACTCATCGTCCCATCAAACCACGAAGTCATCAATTGACTAACAAACCACGAGACGTCAATCGTGTCACTTGGGGGGATATCACTTAGGGTTTTGGTCTGGCGGTCTACGCACGTGTGTTCAAACACACGATGGAATGTGAGCAAGTCGTGCAATCAGTTGAAGGAATTCACGAGGTAGTGGGTGGAAAATCGACCAAGTCTCCACACGTTGAGCAACTGGTTTCAAACACGATCTCCACTTCCCCACTCCTTGATTCCATCAACTGTCACACTTCATGGAATCATGGTGTCTACAATTCCAGCAATATAAATAAGTCTCTGAATCATGATTGAAGCATCATCAGTATCATCAATCTCACGTCTCATCGACAACACGAGATCATCAACTCATCAATTGAGCAACTACTCTCAATTGAGCAATTTCAATCACTCAGAGCTTATCGTATTCAGAATTCACACACCCACAATCTTTGATTACCATTGATTCCACACATTTCTCAGCTTCCCTCCTACAGATCAACCCATCCTCTCTTGTGACCGAATTTACTCTGGAACGGTCATTGTCTTGATTTAGGCCGGAGTACTACAGATTGATCTCTCGAATCTAAAGCACCCCCTTTGCAGCGGTGCATCTGTGTGAGGTTTAACATTTCGCTCGGTTCGAGGAGTCTCCTCCGTACGGTCGTCTCCTCAATTCCTTAAAAACCAGCAAATCGTTTTTCCCCATCTACAGATTGGCGACCACAGTGGGAGATCATCTCTCGGTTGCAATCTCACAATTTCACAAGATGGTTGATCTCAGGTCAGGTTCAGTTAAATCCTAAACAAACCGTGCTAGCACTAGCAACAACAACAATCAGAATATCCCGGAGACAATTCCGACCTCCAACACTGATGGTGGTGACTACTCCTCCTCATCGAAGGTCATCCACTGTCCGGACGACACCCTGAAGAAGTCAGAGGAGATCCACCGCCTACCATTGCGATCTTATCAAAGCAGGAGACTCTTGCAAAGAACCAGACTGACATGGCTGCTACACAGAAGGAGCTGTGCAATTATCTCAAAACTCTTACTGACAAGATGTCAGAGAAGACTCAAGAGAAGGGAAAGGAGAAGGAGAAATCCTCGGACGACGGTCCTGAAGTAATTCCAATCCATACAGTAGAAGACGACGAAGTCCACAAAACTGCTGCGACAACTCATCAGCGAAGGGATCCCGAATTTCATCACTCGCGAGGATCTGGAGCACCTCTTAGAGAACCATGGAAAAGGCAAGACATCGCATGACCATCGTCATCAACCTCCTTATCCTGCCGCTACGCAGAGGATTCCACTCCCCAAAGGTTACGTTTCTCCAACTTTCACCTTGTATGATGGAACTGGCAATGCTCGGGAACATGTCTCTCGTTTTCTCGAAGCCTTGGGAGAACATGAACATAATCATGTCGTCCGTCTCAAGGAATTCTCAAAATCTCTGAAAGGCAGGGCATACACCTGGTATAACAGCATCACACCAGGGACCATCAACAATTGGGGAGAAATGGTTAACGCATTTTACAGGAAATACTTCTTCGTGTCAGAACAAGTCACCCTCTCCGACCTTGGAAGAATGTTTCAGGGTCAGTGAAAATCCCAATGATTATGTGAAAAGGTTCAGAGTCCAAGCCCTGGATTGTCATGACCCAAACGTCACGGAACAACAACTGGTGGACTTGTGCATCAATGGCATGCTCCCGGTCTACAGGGCCTTGCTAGAAAACCTTCGATTCCAGACTTTCTCAGAGCTTCACGAAGCTGCGAAGAGGTCGGCAACCACTGCACCCGCTCTTTTGGAAAGAGCAAAGTCTACAAAGACTGAAGATTCAAAAGACACTCGAGGAAGCAGGCGTCTGATCAACAAGCAGTATAACCTGCAACCTTCAACAAATGTTGTCGCGGAAGGGAGTAAGCGAAAAGCAGAACCACAACACAAGCAGACTTCCTCCACCCCTTCAAAGACACACAAGAAGGAGAATTCGAAAATCCCTCCTCAGCATACGGAAGATCCAGAAGCACCTGATTTTCCCTGTTCAATGGAAGAAGTTAATGAACTACTCGATGCCTGGATTCAAGACGGCGCAATCAAATTGCCTTATGTCAAGAAGGAACCAACTGAAGAGGCCATGGAAAATCCTCGGTATTGTCGCTTCCATAGATACGTCAGCCATCCCACGAGTGATTGCAAAATTTTGAAGCGCATATTCAAAGAAAAGGTCGAATCAGGAGAGCTCAACCTGGGGACTGAGGGGTGCACAAAAACCCCCTCCCAGTCAGAACTTTTACCATCTCCGAACCTCCTGTCAAGGAAACGGTCCAATCTCTGATCGAACATGTCTGCGAGCTGTTGTATCTTTCGAAAGCTCAAAGGAAAGACATGTTTGCTGCACTGAACCACATCGTGTCCGGAAGACGTCCGCTGATCCAAGAGACTACCACCGGACCTTCAGCCACTGACACAGAAATGTATGACTGGGGACTGCTCACCACAGTGCACATTAAAGGAAATGAGTTCAAGAGGGCGTTTTCGATGTTGGTACCGCCGTCAACATCATCCCTTTGAAAACTCTCAGAGCTGCTGGTATTACTCGAGGAAGCCACCCACGCTCCCATAGCAATCAGGGACCACGAAGGAATCTCCAGAAACGCATACGGCTTCATCACTCTCAAAGTTACGGAAAGATGATCTGCACTGAGGCCAAGTTTTTCATAATCCGGGAAGACCCTGGATACGACATGGTCCTTGGGAGAACTTGGATTCATGCTGAAAGGACAACGATGCCTTCAACACATCCTGTCATCGACAAGGATTGAGTGAGAGGAAGACGAAGCAGAGGACGCACCACCGTTTGAGCATCTGGAAGAAGTAAAAACTCTGATGGGCTTACACAGAACTGGAGATAATCCGCACCCTTTGTCAGAAGGTTTCGAGCTCAGGCAAGTCTTATTCCTCCTCTTGCTCCAATATTACCAATGTTCAAATACGCTACTATGGTCCAGGGACTTCTCCCCATGAATAATTTAGCAGTCATCAAAAGCTACGAGTGGGTAACTTCACCTCAGCAATATTACACTCAATGGTTGGGTTCAGAACTTCTTCAAATCGGTCACTCCATCGAGAGGTTTATTGCTGAAGACTTGGCTAAGCATGATCAACACTATGCTGGATACTCTCTTCCGCGCGAGTGTCCATACGGGCCACAATCGAGGAATTCCATCAAACAGGGAATTCCGAATCAGCGGAAGATATCAAGGCACGATCGACCAAGCCAACAAGTTTCATGAAGGGGACCTGGTTCTCAAAGCAGTTCAGCGCGGTCTTCATTCTACAAGGAACTCCAATTGGGAAGGACCATTCATGGTCGCTGATCCGTGGCCGGAGGATACTACAAATTGACCAAACAGATGGCAGAACCCTACCAGTAATTCACGAAAATTGGCTCAAGGCGTTTATCTGAAATTATTGGATTTAAGGTATTGGGCGTTTGAAGCACTCATGGCGTGGGATTTAACATTTAGGATTTTCTTTCATTTGTATTTCAATTCCTCCAAAACATTTGCAATACTTGCAATCAGTATTTGAATTCAGCAATTTATCAAAATTCAGTTCATATTTCGTAAAAGAAAATCTCTATCAAATCTACAAGAAAAAAAAAATCCATCAGTCAATCCAAAACCATCTAAATATCAAAACCCAAGTATAAACCTCACATCTCTCAGAAGTTCAGAAGTTCAAGAGATCAGCAAGAAAAGGCTTTCGCTCATCAGCATCCTTCAAGATTTGCAAAGCCGCCCTCTCCTTGTTCAACTCCTCGGTCAGCTTGGCAATCTTGTCCTCCTTCTCCTTCACAGCATCGTTGGAAAGGGTATGTTCTTCTCACATGAATCCTTGATAACGTTTATTTGCTTACGAAGCCATTTCACGTTGAGGCCAAGTCTTTCTGAATTCTCCAAGTTAAACTCCCAATCAAAGAGTATATCTGGAGTCACGGTATTCCTGGGTCTCGTATGCATATCACTCACGACACGCAAGATAACGCCTACTTGCATGATTAAAGCATAAGCACGCCCAGGGTTCCTGTCAACGATCATATGGCCGAACTTCTTCCATATCGTCTCATACAAGCGTGCATATCCAATGGGAACGCTGAATCCACCGACCAGTTCATGATACGGGAGTGAAGTGTTAAAGGGAGGATCGAAAGCGACCCCTGCAGTTGGATATTCATACACTATTATACGGTTCTCGGTCACTGGAGTGGCTCCCACGACTAAAGCAACAGTTCCTTCGGTATTCTCCGCTGCTGTCTCGGTTTCTTCTATCACTGAGGCAACAACCATCTGGGTTTCCATAACAGCAGTAGCGACCTTCTCATGGCCTTGAAATACAGGGATGGTTGTCTCTTCATCAATAACTCGGAATGGTTAGAGTTATCATCGTTGGCTCCAGTATCCTCAACTTCGGTATTTAGCACCTAATACGAAGATTACATGAGGTTAGAGTCACGAATCCAAAGGAGATTATGAAACACAGTATACCAGCAAGGAAACATCATCAAGGTTCATCATACTACATTCAAGGCACGAGCAAATAACATGAAAGTCATGAAAACACATTTTACGATGAGTCCGTCTGAAGAAACTGAACTCTGCCCTGTACTAGAGACGAACTGGGGAATCTACAAGGAATCTGAGGATGGGTCATATTCCATTCTCTTCGTATGGATGTCCTCTATGACATGTCAAAATTTCATGACAATCCGATGAACGAGCGGTAGATGTGGCCAAAATATCAAGTGATGCGCAATCTGAAAAAGTTCTGGAAGTCTCCTGGAAGTTTACTATTTCGCCTTTTCAGCTCTGAACGTGCTCAAAACTTAAAAAGCTTCTTGATAAAGCTTGGAAATTTTCCGGGCTTGAATTTGCACATGCAGATCATCAAAATCCGACTCCGGACGAAGATTCTACAGCGTTTTTACTAAAAGCTGGGTTCTGAATTTTCTGACGACGAAATTCGACTAAGTTTTCATATATTCACATGGGTTCTCATTCATTCATTCACAAGTCAGCACTTTTATACTTCTATGAAGAATATACAGGATATATACTTACTTGAGGAGTCTCCAAAGTGTCCAAGGGGTTGGAATTGTCCACATCAACGACAAGAGGAACATCACTTCCATCCGGTCCGAATCTTGGGAATTACCTCCATTCCCCTTCCCAGAGGATGATTGAGTTCCAGAATTCTCCATCTCCATGACGACATCCTCCTGTACACGTCCTTTACAATCAATATTTTCATCTGAAGCACACATTTGAACATGTGAAGAAATACTTACAGTTTCTCGTCACTCAAATCAGCGATTGCTTGTTCAGTAGCAGAAAATTGAAGACCTTCAAGACTTGATGGAGTAAAATTCTGCAACAAAATTAACAACGTTGGCTTCATGATTCTAATGCTAATAGCAATGAAAGTCACGGTGAGAAATATTGGGAACTCACCAAAGCACCAACTGGGGACTTTACGGTATTAGGTAACAGCTTATAACCTTTATGCCTGCCTTCTCCGCCATGAATAACCGCCTCAGTCTCTGAGAAATCTACACCGATTCGAGGTCGTATATTACGACCGTCCTGTGGTGAAATCCAGTAATATAATCAGAATACAGTTCTTATAATTTCGTGAAGATTATATGAAGAAACATACCTGAGAGCATCCTGGAGACGACTTTCGTTTATCACCAGAAAGATACTTCAATCTTGGTCGACTGGAAATCATCTCAGCCGAAGGAAGATCCTTGAATGGAGGTCTGGGAAATATTACAAAGCCACGCAAACGCCCAAGTTGATGGTCCCAGAATTCTACATAACCTGGGGTTACATAGGCGAATCTATCAGAACCAGGAAACCAGTAGCTACTCCCTTCCACGTGAGTATGATCCGAATGAGTCCTGAGTTGCTCAACTGATGGATTCCTTCTCCGTACGGTTGGAACACACTGATCCAAACCCATTTGTCGAGCTGCTCTATCAATATTGTACTCCTCCATTGAAAGCTCTCCAAACGTGACTGATAGAAAATGACCAGGAGTGCAACTCAACATGAAAGATCTTTTACCATCACTCAGATGCGCACCAGACGTCAAACTCGTGCCTTCTCCAGTATTGAAAGTCATCGGCTGAGAAACATAATCAGGGACTGACACCCACGGGCGAAAATTGAACTCAGATTCTTCATTTAACACATCAATAAAACGTATTTTAGAACGAGGCTGCTTGGTGGACCAACGCCTGATCCTAGCATTATCTTTCTCAGGGAAAATATGGCGTGCATCAGTATTCGGTCCTTGTAGAACATTACGTGGAGTAGGTGCATAATTCTTAAAATGCTCCCACATCAAAGCTTGAAGAAACATCGTGTTGGCATAACACTCAATCTTCATAGAGTCGTTCGACACAATGGAGTCTATAATCAAGGAGTCCAGGTTGTAATACAAGGAGCCTAAGAATAAACTACCTATCGGAAGTTGCTCACCTTGAGCCATCTTAATAGCAAAGGGAATCACAAAAGGATTCAACAAGTTTCCACTGTCTTCAAAAACGTCTCTGGACAACCATAAACATAAGAAAGCAACAATGGGTAACATACCGTCGATGGGTTTATCAGAAACCTCGTCTTTAGGCCACCAATGTGTCAACCAGGAAGCATAGCATCCTTTACTACCAGCGTTATTCGCTTTCTCCATTGCAGCTGTCAAGACATGAGAAACGTCGGTCTCCTCATCTGAAAGATCCCCAGGAATATTGCCCGTGATCAGGGAGATGCATCAGATGAAGGTAAACTCTCCCCATCTACATATGAAGGTGTGAGTGGGAATGCACCAGCGAGCAAACAGAGCCACAATACCACTTGCGTCATGATAAATGAACAACTCTCCAGAAGCTTGAATAGATCTCGTCACCTGCGCCTGGTCGAGCATAGTCCTCACATGAGGAAAACCCAACATATTCCTCGCCCAACCGACAAATTTCTCCAAAGGTCTTCGAGAAAGCTTAAACTCTACGATTGATGAGGCGAAGACCCCTCGTTCAAGAAAAAATCGAATCACTGTCTTAGGAGTCACCAACTTCTTCTGAGTAACAGTTCTGGGATTTATCAAAATATGATACAATGGGGATTTCAAATGTTGCTCATCTATGTTCGGGACATTCTTAATCCCAGGGATTTCTTCTTCGTCTCGCCCAATAAAAGTTTCATCCATGCATGTATCATCTCTGGAGATACCATCATCAACGCACATCTCTTCCCTCAAGGCGTCGTCATCTTGGGAATTGGACATCTTTGCTAAGTAGCTGAAAAGGTTCACACTACATTCTACTTCAGTATGCCGTCCAGATATAAATCAAGGAAATACAAGCAAAAACTGGTAACTCTTAACTCTTAACTTTTATACTTTCACTAACAATGGTGATAGTAATACTAGAGTTAACACCTCAAAATCGTTCGTCTCTTCGAAAACTGCAAAAAATGAACGAAACTTTGTTAATTTCAAAACTTATTTTTCATAAAATCACGGACACAATTTTCATAATGTGAACATTCACACAACTGACCAATGAAGTTTACAACAATAAAATATTTCATCATAAATATATTTTCTATCTTCGAAGGTTCCTCAAAACCCACGTTTCTGATTTTTCGAAAAAACAACAATTAATGCAACTTGCATACATAAACTCTCAAGGATTTTATTTAATGAAAACAAACTCATGAAAATAAAATATATCATCATATTTTGCACAATATATTTCACGGCTGCATATACATATATATATAAAAAAAAATCCTTCGTATCGTCGTTATTTGTCTTTAAAACGAAGGTTTATTTCAAAAAATATTGTGAAAGCTCACATCTCATACATATGATAAAGTTTTGTATTTACATGAAGGCTCATAAGCAAAATTTTATCACTGGACACAAGTTCATCATACATTATTTCCTTCGTGTCATCATTATTTGTCTTTAAAACGAAGGATTTTTCCAATTTCATGAAAATTCACTTCTTTTATGATGAAACCTTGGTATACATGAAAGCTCATACACTAAGTTTTATCACTGGATCTAGGTTCATATTAAAAAAAAATCTCTCCTAAATCAGGGATTATAATTAGTTTTCAAAACTAACGATCGAACGAACATACGTTTTCAAAAACGAGGGTTTTTTCATAAAACTCACACTAATGCACACACATGTATATAACTTCATCATTATCAAAGCATGAAAAACTCATGAGGATCATAAACATCAGCAAAAAAAAAAATACAGGTACCTGGTCGGCCGGCGGCGGCGCCGCCCGGCGGTCTTCTCCTGCTGCTGGCGTGAAGGTGCTGAGATGGGGGAGAGCTAGTCGTGCGTGAGGAAAAAAAGAAGAGGATTAATCCCTTTTATATCAATTTTATTTCCAAAACCTAATTTTCTAAGGATTTCCTTATTGGGCCCGACCCGGGAATCCTAACCGACCACGGACTCGTCATCCAAACCAGCGGTTGAACACCAATTTATGCTCATCAAACGATGCTCCAATCATGACATTGAATCCTTCATCAAGTCGTGGTTTTCTCATGCTCTCTAAATCCGGTAACGTCTCAACTTACGACTAAGTTCAATTACTGCTATTATTATTTATGGCCGGAAAATCACCATTTAATGCTGACTGAGGAACACATCTTTCCTCAGTAAGCAGGGGACTTAATGTAGATGGTGGATTTTCGACAAAGGCTAAATTCATAAACTCATAGTTATACGAAACTCTGATTCAGCAATCAGACGTGAGTATCGAGACACGAGTCTCTCATCGAATTCTCAACAGAGAGTACTTTCTCTCAGAGTACATGTAGATATGTAGTCTCACGACTGGACAACGACATATCTCATGAATACTGAATACTTTCAGTGATTATTTATATATAGCATCACGAGATGGACAGCTCGTAGACAGCTTTCTCTGCTAGTATAGAGCGATAACATCTTCAGGAACAAACAACGAGTTTACCCTGACTATATAAAGGATATTACTTACCGACAATCTCATATCGGGATAATTAATGCTCCTAGACAACTTGCTCTGCTAGTATAGAGCCACAAAGTTAATTATTCCTAATTAAGATTGATTCTGCCGTGACATTCACTACTGAATTCCCAGAATAATCTATTATTGCTCCTATTCCATGGTCAAATCCACGACTGGTCCCATGGAATGACAATAACAATTGCTCCTATTCCATGGTCGAATCCACGACTGGTCCCCTAGAATGGCAATAACAATTTTTCTGATTCTATGATCGAATACACCACTTGATCTCATAGAATAGCAATAACTATATTATCTCATTACTCCGATTTCATGATCGAATCCACAACTGGTCTCATAAATGGTAATAGATAAATCTTAATTACTCCGATTTCTATGGTCGAATCTACGATCCCATGGAATGGTAATGCTCACTTTATTATTCTGAATTCATAGTGGAATCCTCAGATGATCCTATGAGTTAATAATAAACATTTTATTACTCAGTTTTGTGAATTATTCTCCACCGAATTCCATAATTAGTAATGAATAATCAACAACCGGGCGTCTGAGCTACCTCTAAGTAAGCCCCAATTCAAATGGTGAAGGTGTATTTAACGATGATACACTAACAGTCACCGCACGAACGAGTATTTCAAAAATACAACGAAACGATGAACCTATGCAAAATAGAGAAGAAAATAATAAATAATTAAAAATATTGACCAGGGTGCTGGGAGCACGGACACACGACCGACCGACCGACCGTGTCGTGGTCAATCCCACGCCATTTTTATATTTTTAATGCATTTTTATTATTATCCATGATTTGATGAAAATCCTCTCATTTTATCAAATATCCTTCGTCTCGAGGAAACTCCTCGGTTTCATGGTACTTCCATAAATCCATAAAAATAATATAAAATTAAGGAAAGGAGTGTGGGGCGTGACCATTGGCAAACCGTCCGTGCCTTGGTCCCAACCGGCCCAACACCACGGTTTCTAATTATTTTATTATTATTATTTCTCTAATTTCATGAAAAACTCCTTGATTTCATGGTATTTTTGCACAAATCATCAAATAATAATAAAATAATATAAATTATGAAAACTTGTGGGACCGTCCCTTGTCCGGCCGGCCATTCCCTAGCCGATCCCACACGCCCCTTTGTTTTATTATTTTATTATTAGTTTTCCTTGAATTCATCAAATTCCTTGATTTCATGGTATTTTTCTCAAATTAGGAAAAATTTCCTCAAATCATCAAAAATACCTAAAAAATATTAAAAATTATGAAAACTCGTGGACCAGGCCCAAGCGGCCGACCATGCCTACACGGTCCCACACGCCTTTGTTTTTATTATTTTAATATTTTTTGCTTCCCTGATCTCATGAAAACTCCTTCAGTTCATGGAAACTCCCTAAATTCATCAAATTTCTCAAAATTCATGAATTTTTCATAAAATCATTATAAAATTAGGGAAACTTGTGGGACCGGGCCCTGGCCGGCAGTCATGCCTTCCACGGTCCCACACGCCCTTGTTTTATTATTTTAATATCTTTTGCTTCCTTGAACTCATGAAAACTCCTTCAATTCATGGAAACTCCCAAAATTCATCAAATTTCTCAAAATTCATGAATTTTTCATAAAATCATCAAAATATTATAAAATTAAGAAAAGGCACCACGGGACCGTGGTCATGACCGGCCGACCATGCCTTGACCGCGGCGGTCCCACGCCTCCTCATTCCTTATTTTATAATTATTTTTCATCATCTCATGGTTTTTTTCCTCAGTTTCGTCGAAACCCTAATTTTGGCATATTTTCTCGAATGGATGCTCAATTGCACGCTAGAAAATATCAAAATTATCAGGACTGAGACGCGGACGCCTTGGGGACACGAGCACGCTATCTTGACCGACCAAGATTGGCTCTTTGGCTCACGGAAGCCGGTCCCATCAATTTTCACAGTTTTGACCTAATTTGCACAATTGCTCGTATTAGGTCCAAAACTCTCCCAAACACTTTGGATTTTCATGAAGTGATCGTCTGGCGGTCACGGGATAACCCAGGGCCAGTTTCATGACTTCATGGTCGGTCCCTCGCCTCGTCATAATTAATTAGGTTTTCTCACCTAAGGCTCAGACGAGCATTTTTTGAATAAATGATTAAACCAACATTTAATCATTCTTCCACCAACAAATCGTTAACTCTTCAGGAGTTCTTTGTATTTGCTCACGTGAGCATATGGACACTACATGGTTGATCCACGGTCCCATGTAATCGCTCCCTCCTTCGTCCCATGGTTGAAATTCTGACAACCATGAATTGATCATCAATTGATCAAATTAGGTTTCTGAATCCAAGGATCATCATTCCAGATTCCAACCTTAATAATTTTACGACGGCCTCATGGTCATTAATTTCATTAATTATGCTCGGTTCAACGACCAGTATTCTAATTAATATTTTTGGTACACTGCCAATAATCCATCAAATGAGCAACACATGCTCATACGATCAAATATTCAACAATGCATCACATGAGCAGCACTTGCTCGGATGAGGAATATTTGCTCAATATTGGTTCAACAATCAATATTCAACGATCCATCGAATGAGAAATGCTTTCTCACTTCATCGTAAGAACTATACCTCTGTCTCATGACATGTTCAATTCATGAGTTTCAGAACATCATGTTCAACTCAACGACTACATGGACTCATCGTCCCATCAAACCACGAAGTCATCAATTGACTAACAAACCATGAGACGTCAATCCTGTCACTTGGGGGATATCACTTAGGGTTTTTGGTCTGGCGGTCTACGACACGTCTGTTCAAACACACGATGGAATGTGAGCAAGTCGTGCAATCAGTTGAAGGAATTCACGAGGTAGTGGGTGGAAAATCGACCAAGTCTCCACACGTTTAGAAACTGGTTTCAAACACGATCTTCATTTCCCCACTCCTTGATTCCATCAACTGTCACACTTCATGGAATCATGGTGTCTACAATTCCAGCAATATAAATAAGTCTCTGAATCATGATTGAAGCATCATCAGTATCATCAATCTCACGTCTCATCGACAACACGAGATCATCAACTCATTAATTGAGAAACTACTCTCAATTCCGCAATTTCAATCATTCAGAGCTTATCATATTCAGAATTCACACACCCACAATCTTTGATTACCATTGATTCCACACATTTCCCAGCTTCCCTCCTACAGATCAACCCATCCTCTCTTGTGACCGAATTTACTCCGGAACGGTCATTGTCTTGATTTAGGTCGGATTACTACAGATTGATCTCTCGAATCTAAAGCACCCCCTTTGCAGCGGTGCATCTGTGTGAGGGTTAACATTTCGCTCGGTTCGAGGAGTCTCCACCGTACGGTCGTCTCCTCAATTCCTTAAAAACCAACAAATCGTTTTTCCCCATCTACAAGTACTATGATGGGTCTCAAAACTGTTAAGTAGTTATGTTGGAAATAAGTTCCCAACAATTATCCACATTTCAAAACTTTTGGCATGAGATCTCTTACCGCTAGATTTGCGGGTTATCACTTCAATGAGACTGTCTTCCCGTCGTTAGGGGGAGATAAGAAAAAGTATTTTCTAAAGGAACGACAGGAATTGTTGTGGTGTGTTCTCACTGTGTCTCATATTGATTCTTGTACTCCACAAATGTAAATGTGAATTGATAAAGAATATTCGATTTTCAGAATGTACACTGATGTTGCTAAAGTGATGAGATCACACATACCAGCTGCAAACCTACTTGCAATTATAATTGTATTTCTGAGATTGGCCATCTGAAACTAATAATTTCCCAAAGTCACATGAAAAAATCTTGATTCTGAAAATGGGAAATTGTGATATCTTCCAATAAATAGAATAGGGTTACTTTGATGAAGGAGATAAAATTCCGGCATCTTGATTTTCTAGTCCTGGTTAGGGTTTCAAACTGTAATCTTGAATCTTAGAAGAACAACAACACCGCAAAAAAGAAACCCAAATGACATCTGCTGCAAAACGCACATACACCAAATTGACTACAGCCGGTGGAATTAAAACTTAGCTAAGGAAGGTGAGAGGTTGGGGACGGTCATCAAGTAGTTATATTTCTGTTTGCAAAAAGTCGTGATGAACTGAACAAAAAAAAACAAAAACCGACACACAGTTCAGGTGGGGCCCTGCTAAACTCTAGAGGGGTGAGGCCCATTGGGGAGGATACCATTCTTCTACCTTTCCCGGGAGTCGATGACTATTCATAGCTATTACCTTGACACCAAAGAAGAGTTCTACCCAATGCTTTATTTCTGTCCTAGTTGATCCTGATTCGACATTAGAAGTATATCGATTGTTCCCCAATAACCGAATATTTTTGTCTGTAAATACTGCATATTTGATTCCATCCACAAATCCAGTTTTTTTCGCGGTTCGTCTAGAATTGTTTTTCTGTTTGTAGAACCGTATCAGTATTATCTTGTCAAAGTTGTAACTGTCTATTTTCTTATAACCATGTAACTGCCGCAAACTTATCCTATTTAGGTTATTAATTTTAATGAGAATGGTATGTTGAATGTTATTGAATTGCAATGTCGTGTAAAAGGAGTTTTGAGTTGGTTTCCTCGAATTAACCAATTGGAGGCAGGGATTTCCTCGAACTAATCTCATTACCATTCTCTTATTATTCTTTTCTGCAGTTTTGTTCCATTGTTGATTCATCCATTACAGTGGTCGTAACAAGTTGGTATGCAGACCAAGGCTATGGATCCAAGTTAAGAAAAAAACCAATTCATCAGTACAAAAAAAAATCAGCATCATTGGTGACGTTGAACTGGGGAAAAATACAATTCTGAATAGGTTCAATGATTTATGTGAACACTTCAAAACCATTTCAGATAGTCTTTTGGAAAAACCTGTTAAAGAAAATGTTGAAACTTCTTCAACCCCAGGATACACAAGAGGTGTTCGATCAAAGAACGATAAGGAATTTCAGCAGATTTCTTTATTTGATTATCAAAAACCCCGAGTGAAACTAGATTTTCCTCGCTTTGTTATTGGAGAAGACCTAACCATCTATATTTGTAAGGCCAAACAGTGGTTTTTGCATCATGAAATACCACTCTCGGAGCGTGTTTAATTGGAAGGATTTCACCTTGAAGGAGAAACGCGGTTATGGTTTCAATTGCTTAAACAAGAAATGGTTTATATTTATCAGGAAGAGTACAAGGACCATTTGTATGCAAGGCTTGGTGATAATCAATACATGTATTTCTTTTGAGAATTGTTGAAGTTAAGTCAAACAAGCACCGGTTAAGTATTTTGCGAAAATTTTGAAAACCTATCGGCAAAAGCAGGACCAATACCCCAGCATCAACATGTCAGTATGTTAATTAGTGGGTTAGATGTTAGCATTCGTATTGATGTGCAAGAAAATAAACCTACAATATTTTCGTCTACAATTGGTTTAGCAAGTATATTTGAAGCTAGAAACGATTCTAACAAAATAGTCACTTCGTCTGTTCCAAAGACAATTATTTACCCACAGAATACTCTTATTAGTTCTTCCTTAACACATGTGAGAAAGTTGTCTATTGACCAAATAAATGAAAGAAAAAGAAAGAAAGGAGTATTCTGTGGAAAACTTAGCCTTAAATCAGTTGTGACTATTGACGAAATAAAAAAAAGAAAGAAAGAAAGGTGTTCTTCCTTAACACCTGAAACAATCCAAGACATTGGAAAACTTAGCCTTAAATCAGTTGCAATATCAATAGATTCGGGAAGCACAAATAACTTTGTTTGGGAAAGAATTTCGGAGAAAATTGGGTTGCAGCCAATACCGAAAGAAAAGCTAAAAGTATTGGTAGCCACTGGAGAAAGGGTAAGCAGTTCAGGTATATATCCTCAAACTTAATTAATGTTACAAGGAATTCCCTTATTTGTAGATGTTTAATTACTTCCACTTGAGGGCCACGATGTTATATTGGGAACTCAATGATTGCGTACATTGGGTCTAATTGTGTGGGATTTATCTAAGTTTAAAATGAATTTCAAAGTTGATGGGAAAGAAGTTTCTTTACAAGGGCTATCTGTTAGATCATAGCTCGGTTGAACTCACCAAGCGTTGGTATGTCAAGTTTGGTTGTCATCTTTTAGTGTATCAAAACTCATCTAAAGTCGCTTGACTATATACTAGAGTTAACTTCGCTTAGGTTAGACTAGAAAGTGTAGGAATTTTGAGACATACAAGTATTACTCTAAAGACCTGAAAAATGTGAAGAAGTAATGAACTACAATGACGACATCATCCTTCCACTTGAGGTTATTAATATTGACTTGAACTGTTTCATTCCTAACGTATCTTTCAAGTCGTGCTATATTGAAAACATAAATACGAAGCTGTATATACTGTACATATTACATAATACTCTAGTGATGTGAAATGGTCATAATTTTATGATCATAGTATTAGGGAATTAGACTACAAAGTATAACGCTTATCTTTTGAACTTCGTAGATATGACATCAACATAATCTTATATATACTGTTATGATTATGTGAATGGGTTATGGTGAAAATTTCATCCTAGGAAACAATGTGTTACATTTGTTTAAAGGAAGTACATTCATGAACTTTTTTTCGTGAATCGAAAGGGAAATCATTAGGCTTATTGGTTCGGCTATTCATTGCAAATATTCAATATGTGTGAGATGGTAGAACCGATCTTAACCTTGGTTATGTATCTTGGTATAATTAATCGCAATGCCTGACTTGTGATTTGGTATAACTAGTTTTTATTAATTGGTGTAACCGATCCTAAGTAATCACCATGTGACGGTATGATCGATATTTGTAATTTGTGTGACCAATCATAAGTGTTGTGTAATAGATCCTTATAATTGGTAACCGGTCCTGGTAACTAGTGTAACCGGTCCTGGTAACTGGTGTGACCGATCACAAGAAATATCATGGGAATATGGAACCGACCCTTGTAACTAGTGTAACCGATCCTAGTGACTGATCACAAGTATTTCCACAATAAGGTATAACCGATCCTAGTGATTGGTAGAACCTTTTGAACGTATGTGATTTGATATCTGATCAATCACATAGTTGTCTTGGAATACAGGGAAACCAATTCTAAACTTGTTTGGAAGTGTGGTATAACAGATTCCAAGAATGTAAATCCATGTGAATATGAATAAGATTTATATTGAAAAGATGTCAACATACTTTGAACACGTACAATAACTCTTATCATTTATTGTTCAAAGATACTGCACTCGAGGAGATCCTGTGCTGAGATAAACTAAGAATTTTTTAATTAAGGTTTTTGGTTTTATATGCTTTAATTACCGGCAATTAAATGCATATCTCTAGAGAATAAAAATTAGTAATGTGCATTTACTAATTAGAGATTTTCTATTGAGAGATTTCGGAAATATCGAACAAGCATTTATTGGAATTAGGAAAACTGAATTTTATCATTCATTGCATATCTTGATAATATTTTCCGTTTTGGAAGTTCCTTGATGTCCAAACATCCTTGGTCTATAAACACCTAGGTTTGCATTTCTAGCAAACTATCCTAAGAGCCAGGAAAACTTCATTTCTTTTTGTTTCTGGTGGAGCCGTCTAATCGTAGAGAAAAGTATCCTAATTAGGTAAAATCTCTTACGACCGCTCGTTTAAAGACTTCTGTGGGATCAAGAAGCTCTACGAGTACCGCTGGTGGGAAACTAGATAATTGTAGTGTTATTAGTTTTCGATTGATTTGATTGACTAACGTTTGTTGAAACTTTGATTGCACCTAGTTTATTTATTCTTGAGAATCTTCTCTTCTGATATAAGATTCACTCAAAATAGATCGAAGTATCGACGTGATCTTTAGAACTGTTGTTAGATCTAAAGACATCTTGTGATAATCCATTGTTAACAGACTCTGTTCTGTGTGTGATTGATCACAAGAGATTCAAGTGGTTTTGTATAGGTTATTATTGAAGATTAAAGAAGATTTGAAGACAAAGAAGATTTCTTATTGGTTTTCGTATCTTTGTGTGTGCACGAACCTTGATCAGCTGGGATCCAACTAGAGTCAAATTTATTTGATTGATTAGTTGTGTGAGATTGGCATTTTATAGTTTCTCTTTAGAATCTATAATAATTTATTGTGAATCTAAACTTAACTACTTTGGTAATTATTGGATAGATTGATCCAACCAGACAAAGGAGTTTATTAGATCAAACGGAAGAGCCTTTGCGTATGACTTAAGATCTTTATCTTAAAGAATCAATAGAGTTGTTACCAAACAGATTCGTTGTTCCTTTGTTGTTTGGAATACGATCAAAAGGAATTGTACCAGTGCGTGACTCATCGAAGTCGGAAGTGCAGGGATACTTAGGAAATTAAGTGAACTAGGGGTAGTTGCTTGGTCTCAACTATACGAAGTTATTGTAGATTTTGTATAATGGCTTAATTCTGAGAGTATTCAATTCTGGACTAGGTCTTGGGGTTTTTCTGCATTTGCAGTTTTCTCGTTAACAAAATCTTGTTGTGTGATTTACTTTTGTTTTCCGTAATTATATTTTTTTATATGATTTAAAGTAAATTGCGCTTCACGCTAACTCCAATATACTTGATAGTGATCCTATAGAGTTTGGTTAAATCCGAACCTATTATCAAGTATCATACTTTGGTTGTCGTATTGTCTCGATCTTGTATCCATACACAATCACACAAAGTGTGAATACCGAAGTTGTTGTACTGTCTTGAATTTGTCCATAGAAGATCACACTTGGTAAGAGGACTTATAGGTTGAAACAAAAAGATTGTGGTGTTCTGGGTACCATCATCTTTTCACTATCAATATCTGAGAAAACAGTTGATGAAAGTCATAATCTGCTTCAAGTAGCTAAGAAGTATAGACGAACCTTACTGCATCTATGTTCTGTCAAAGCATCGCAAATTGCTGAGACAAATGTCGGAGAATACAAAGAAACTATACCTGTTGCTAAACTTGATAATCTTTATAACCCTTCACTAGGTCCAGACATCTTCCTTGAGGACAAGGAAAGAATTTAATGGGAAGAGTTGATGCAGTAACTAATCTCATTATCATTCTCTTGCTATTCTTTTCTGCAGTTTTGTTTCATTGTTGATTCAACCATTACAGTGGTCGTAACAGTGGATGAACTTGTTTTTGGAATCGTTGCTAACCCAACACGAAAATAAACATCAATCTCAAGCTTGTAAAATCCAACACACCATAAAGACAAAGTGATTACCCAAAATTGAACAAATTCACAATTCTCCTTGGAATCACTAGATTTATTTAAAGAAAAAACTTTCTGACAAGTGCTTCTCATAATGAAATGAAATGAAATAAAACCACCCAAATGAAATCTGAAGCTTTAACACACCACAAAACTAAACCATGAATAAAATTACAAAAGAAATTCTGAAACAGATCTAGAAAGAGAGACACATAGATAGATAATAAAAATCAAATGAATCTACTGAGTGATATAAGTATGAGGATCCATTACAAATTCTGAAACAGATCTATAGGTACATATCCATACCCATAGTGCATACCCGTATCTTACACCCCATAAATCCCATAAAGTACAAAACCGTAATACACTGAATCCCACTACCCAAAATCCCACTCTACCAGCTGCCGTTGTCGCTGCCGGTACTATTTCTGTTGTTGCCGCTGTTGTTGCTTCTTCCTCATTAATCCTTGGTTCTTCGTTCCTTTTCATGGATCTCTTTACTTAGAGGGCTATAGTTTTGGAGCATCACCACACACAGGATTGTGTGGGAGGTGGTGCTCAAAGCCGTCTTATCGACCATGCCAGTTTGATTAAATCCCCCGCCCATTTTGTTAAAACATTTTTTATTAATTTAAACTAAAAAGAGATTATACGCGGGTATGTTACAACCCATGGAATCATCAATTATATATAATCTTAAAAAGCAGGGCCTACATATTTCCCAAAGTTAGTTTCAAAAGAACTCTGCTGATTTATGTCTACCGCCTGATTTGTAAGGGTATCAACCGTTTGGTTGGCCTCTCTGTAAATTTAGTGGATTGCATGATGCAGAATGGACTGCATTAGGCCTCTAATTTTGTTGATCATAATCCTCAAGTACGATGGTGTCTCGGTTAGATTAGTAAGATGAAATGAACGAGGTTTTGTGAGTTAACCTCAAAGCCAACTATTTTTAATTTTTTGTTTGTTGTTGTTCTGACCACCATAAGCATGGACCACATTTCTTCCACTAAAACCATGGTTGATGCTAGGGGTTGTGCCATTTCTAAAATTGTGGTAGTTGAGGAATTTTTGCATAAAAATCTCACAATAAGTTTGATGTTACAATTAATAGAAAAAAAAATATTACTCCGATAATCATCAAATTGTATATAACCAAAAAAATCAAGTATAAACTCTTTGAAATCAAGATCCCTGTTAGAGCATCGCTCGGTAGAACCCACAAGTATTCTTATGTCAAGCTTGTATTCAATGTCAGATGACCAAAACTATATCTTGATTTATACTAAAAGTCAGTCTCGGGGTAGGATTAAAGCAGGGTAGTTGAGTATAAGAAATCATTGAATACCCTTGAAAACTAAAGAACAACGAAGACATATGCGAGAACTTCACAATAAAGGTATGTGAACACTGACTATCCTCGCCTAGGTTACGATGTGGTCGGACCACATCATATAAGTATGTGTCCCCTCTTCATTTATTTACACGTAATGAAAAGTTAGTTTTAACTAAAAAGTATCTACTTTTTCACCAAAAAAAAAACATAAAAACTACTCTTTTCCTAAAATCTTGCCCCCTCTAAATCCCCTGAAAAGCAGAGAAATAAAGATTTCCAAGACATGGCAAAAAAAGAAGAGGGATCACATACTTCTACGATGTGGCCTGACCACATCGTAGCGTCTCCGGACTATCCTATTTACTCAATACAATTGAAACTCTATAAATTAATGTGTTTGGGACCAACAAATTTATTAATTAAGAGCGATTATTAATGTAACAAGTTATAATTTAGCTTTTGCAAGCCTAGATGGGATCAGAAAATTATATTATTTTAGAAAGATTATTGAATAATTGAGTATTAATTAATGGAGTTTCAACTGTATTTCTATCATTCTATCTTCCGAGACAACGTAGTATGGCTCTCGTATATGATGAATCACAAAGAAGAACTTTCGAGTTCAAGCTTGTACTTGACAAATCTCGCAGCATTAACTCAAGCATTGAATGTTCATAGGTCTTATCATTTTTGAGGTTGAGAATAATTTTTATTGTATAAAAAATTACGTATGTGAATATAAGCGTAAAGACGTCAAATTGTACTTTTGTTGAAAACTAATTTTTTAGTTCGCGAACTATGCTAGTTTTTTATGTTACCTAACTCCAAGGTGCACAAATGTTCACGAACTGATTTTTCAGTTTCCGAACTATGAAATTTTAAGGTGTTCTCGAACCCTTTTTGAAATTCGCTTCTGTGTTCCCGATTTGATTTTTCAGTTCGCGAACAATATACTTTTGGGAGTGTTCCTGGACACTTAAAACATATTGAGTTCGCGAACCACTTTTATTAGTTGGCAAAGTGGCATGTTTTTGGGTCCCACCGAACTCCAATATTGCTTGATGGTTCACGAACCATACTTGGTTGTCCGTAAGCTAACATTTATGCACGGTTATTTAATCGAAAAATATGTAGGTGCACATTCTTCTTTGTATTAAAAGGACAATTTCTCACATGCTTACATGGTTTATATTCTTTGGAACCAGTCCATGTTGAGAAATTTAGTTTGCTTGGGATCAAAGTAATTATTGAGCATAAAAACTAGTTAACAAGCTTGCTTTGGTCATAAGAAACAATTGCTTGAACCTTAAGTAATCTATCATGTTTCATCACTGTAAATAGAGGACTCTCTGCAAAGTAGAATATCAATCCGTACACGATGTATAGTAGTTGCAGATAGAGTCATGCTTAGGTTTGTTTGTGAAACATAACTAGGTTACGACTTTGAAGACTTCACTTGGGATTCGTGAAGCCGAGTCAAACTCTCTTTTACCTGATGTATCTTTGATATACAAAATCTTACAAGGATTTGAGAAATTAATATGATAAAATAGATGACCACTGCTCTGGGGGAAGGGGGATGACAAACAAACAAACCTGATAACAGATGAACATTCGAGCTTTGTTGCATTGATGAGCATGTTTCACAGATAAATATTTTATTATTATAACAAGTTAAGATATTATAAATGCACTCTTTTAATATTTGATAGCTAAAATTTAATTGTTCATATATAGATTTCGCCAAATTCTCATCTGTGTTCACTGCTTAGAGGATCATCCAGTGTGTTTATATTGAAAACATTCATCTGTAAAAATTATTTGAGTGTGCAAAGTTCTTTAATTCTCATCTATGTTTGTTGCCGAATTCAGAATACCTTGACAAACTTCCAACTCTGAACTGGTTCTCCACTTCTGTCGACATTATGCGCGACAACCCTATTACACGCTGTCCAAATACTTCAAATGATAAACACATAAAAAAACTAAAAGTCAAAAAACTACAAAATGTCATCAAAGTAATCCAACAATATTCATAAATCAATGTGGTGTATCCTTGGCTTCATTCTAACAACCAATATTTTTTTCAAGATTTACGTTAATTGCTTGCATTACACATTGAAAAGAGGAGGGTACCAAGTATAACATCAATTTTTTCGTTACAGAACTTATAGGAAAAAAACTTCCATGAAATTCAATCAAGATTAAATCAAACAAGAAATATTCTGGGATAATCTCAGTAAAATAATCTTAAATCACAAGGATTGATTAACGTACAACTTGCTTGTATTTTTAAATATAAAAATCAAATCTACATAATACGAGAGTAAAAAGTACAGAAAATCACACACCAGAAATTCTGTTAACGAGGAAAAATGTGAAGCAGCAAAACCATGAGACCTCGTTCAGTTTGAGCATAAACTATATTAAGAAGCTACTAACACTAGACTACTCTAAGATTTTGGTATGAAATGTAATTGATAAAAAAGCCGTCCAAACTACTCTCTTGCAGTGGTGCCCTTACGTCTCTTGATTTCAAAAGAACATATGCACTTGATTTCTTTAGGTGATGTTGTTAGAGCACTTCTCGGTCGAACTCGCAAGCATTGATATCTCAAGCTTGTTTGTCGAGTTTAGTTGTCAAAACTATAAGTCTTGATTTCTAGTCTACTTATAGCTAAGTGAAAAGACGAGGGTACCCAAATATACCTCAATCTAAAACTTTTCCACCTCTAAGTCCTTTCTCCGAAAGTGATTGTCTGTGGATTGAGTCGAGACAATACAACTAATCGGTCCACTTTTCGTGTGATCGTCTATGGATATGAGATCAAGACAATACGACAACAAGATAACTTGTGTGATTGACTATGGATACAACATCGAGACAGTACAACAACAAAGTATGATTACTTCATAATAGGTTAGAACTTAACGAAACACAATAGGATTGCTATCAAGTAATTAGGAATTAACGTTTATGTATTTTACTTCTAATTATAACAAAAACAATTATAATTGCGGAAACATAAAATTAAAAGACACAACAGTGTTTTGTTAACGAGTAAACCGAAAATGCAGAAAAACCTCGGGACCTTATCCATAATTGAATATTCTCAGGATTAAGCCGCTACACAAAATCTAAACCAACTTCGTATAGTTGAGACCAAGCAACTAAACCTATAGTTCACCTAGTTCTGTCTGTATCCCTGCGTCTCCAACTTGAAACAAGTCACGCACTTGGAAAAATTCCTTTGGTTCGTATTCCAAACAGTAAAGGAACAACAAATCTATTTGGTAACAACTCTTTTCAAACAAATGATATGAGTTTGACAAAAGGATCTTCCGTTTATCCCAATAAACTCCTTTGTCAGGTTCTTAGATCAATCTATCAACAACTACCAAGGTATTTATTTATACTATGCAATCAATACTCTTAGTCACAAAGAAAATATATTGATGCCGATCTACACAACTAATCAATCAAGGTTATCACAAAGATAAACCGATTATAATTGGATCCCCAGCCGATCAAGTTTTGTGCACACCAAAAGATTATGAACTCAAACAAGCAATCTTCTTTGTCTTCAAATCTTCTTAGATCTTCAATAAACACTTGCACACAATCAACTTGAATCTCTTGTGATCAATCACACACAGAACGGGGCCTGTTAACAGTGGATTATCACAAGACGTATTTATATCCATAAACAGTCTAAAGATCCCCGTCGAAACTTCGATCTAGTTTGAGTGAATCTTATATCAGAAGAGAAGATTCTCAAGAATAAACAAACTAGGTGCAATCAAAGTTCAACAACCGTTATTCAATCAAATCAATCGAAAACTAATAATAAACTGCAATTATCTAGTTTCCCACCAACGGTACTCGTAGAGCTTCCCAATCACAAAGAAGTCTTTAAAACGAGTGGTCGTAAGAGATTTCGCCTAATTAGGGTACTTTCCTCTCCGAATAGACGGCTCCACCAGTAACAACACAACTAGGTAGTTTTGCTGGCTTTGGGGATTAGTTTGCTCGAAATGCAAACTTCAATATTTATTGACCAAGGAAGTTTGGACACCAAGGAATTTCCAAAATCGAAAATATTCTCAAGATATGCAATATATTTCCAAATTCGATTTTCATAATTCCTGGAAATGCTCTGTCCAAATATTGACCGAAATCTCAGTAGAAAATCTCCAATATTAGTAAATGCACAATACCAATTTTTATTTTCTAAATATATGCATTTTAATTGCTGGAAATTAAAAGCATATAAAACTAAAAAACCTTAATTAAAAGATTCTCAATTTATTTCGATCCGGGATTCTCCTTTAGTTATTAAGAAATATCTTTGAACAATAAAAGATAAGAATTACTGCACGTGTTCAAAGTATGTAGACATCTTTACTTTGTAAATCCTTTTTCATATTTACCATCTTGGAACCGATTTGCCACACTTCCAAATGAGTTTAAAATTGGTTCATCTGACTTCCAAGAACTATGTGATTGATTATCCTATCAAATCACCATTAATGGGTTTCACGGTTCTATGAAAACATAAATTTTCGATTCTACCTCCATGTGGGTACTAGGATCGGTCACACTAGCTTTCCAAAAATTGGTTGACTAGGTACTAGGATCGGTTACCACATAATTATGGTATTTAATCATAATTGGTTGCACAAGTCATAGGATCGGTCACCAATTACTAAGACTTGTTGCACCTCTTACAAGGATCGATTCCACAAACTTGTGATCCGTTGCACCTCTTATTAGGATCGGTTCCCCGATGTCTAGAGTTGGTCATACCAATTACAATATATCGATCATACCATCTCAGGTGATTACTTAAGATCGTTTTCACTAATAAAAGTCATACCAATACAAAAGTCATGCCTTGTGAATAGTTTTACCAAGATATATAAACAAGTTATGAGCGGTTATACTAAACACACATATTGGTAATCCAAAGATTTGCAATGAATAACAATACCAATAAGCCTAGCGATTTCCCTTTCGATTCATAAAATAAGTTTATGAACTGTACTTCCTTTAAACGAATGTAAAACATTGTTTCCTAGGACGAAATATTCACCCATACCCATACATAATCACTATAGCATTCATACGATTATGTCGATATCTTATATACGAAGTTCAAAAGATAGACGTTTCACTTCGTATTGTAATTTCTGAATACTATGTCTAACTAGAGTATAATCATTTAGAGCTTCGCAGTTATGTTTTCAATATGCACGACTTGAAAGATACCTTAGGAATGAAACAATTCAAGTCAAATATTACTAATCTCAAGTGGAAGGATGATGTCATCGTTGTAGCTCTTTACTTCTTCACATTCTTCAAGTCTTCACGTAATATTTGTAAGCCTCGTATCCTAGTAACTTTCTATGAAACCTATACGAAGTTGACTCTAGCAAATAATCAAGCAACTCTTTAAAATATGACAACCAAACTTGACATACCAACGCTCAGTGGGTTCAACCGAGCAATGTTGTAACACTAACTCTCGGCTTAGGATAGTAAGTGTAGTTGAGCATTAGACTTCACGGAGTTTATCGATTGAAGACGAAGGACCACTAACGGGATCTTTCGGAAATTCATCAACAAAAAGTATGTGGATACTTGAACTCATCTATCACTCAAAAGTCTCTCTACTCTATCTCCTATTTGAGACAAAAGTCGTATAGCTATATAGACTTCGATTATACACATTTGATATTTCGAGCTGAATTTAACTCGCTTACATATTTCTCGAAATATGTGTTGGTAAGCTTTCGCTTTAACCAAGTTCATCTTATATTCTTGACGAAAGTTAAAAGATGATCATGTGAAAATCATCCTTGTAACATCTTACATCATTTGTGTGAGACAGTCATTTGATGTAGACTTGAAATGTTTCGTATTGATCATTCGATCACTTGAAAATTGCTTTGAATCTAATAGTTTGTATGGGACATCTGTTCCCATCTTCTAAAGAATGTATCAATGATTGAAATGAGAGTTTAGAATAAATAACCATGATTGGATATAGCACAGTATGTGTATTTGTATGCTAACTGTTGCAAGTTATTCCAAGTACGGGAACCATGGTATGCATACCCGTACGCTACTTATTGGTTTAGTGAAGGTCCGGAAACTTAGTACGCATACCGGTACGCGTATTGGCGTAAGTTTCAAGTTCCGAGACTTAACTGAGTTTGGTGGTATGCGTACCCGTTCGCGTACTGGCGAACCCAAACTTAGTCCGGCCACTTAGGTATGCGTACCCGTTTCCATACTTGAGTAGGTTATGTTCTAAGTCGGTTTGTTCATGAACTAATGCATTTATATAATAAGGAATGCAATCTTTTTCAAACCGTGGCTATAATGTTCATGAATTGATTCGAGTGAATCAAAATCGATTTTGTTTCAATTGTGTCTTGTATACTTCTATGAGAATAGAAACAATTGAACAACTCTAGAACTTGTTTCATTTGAGTCATTTGAAGTAGGTATGGTTAAGATGAATATGGTTGATATGAAAGTGTTCATATGGCTAACTTCGGTTAACTATTGTTGAGCTAACAAGGTGTACACGTTTAGGTACGGTTACCTATATGTAAATGAAGTCACTTTTCATTTGTATGTAACAAGCTAAGTTCGATCTAATGGTTGAAAGATATTAGCTTGAGTCTAATCAGGTTTTCATCTAACGGTGAATATTGAATTCTTTGTTACGAAGGTAACATTGATTGCAAACCCTGATTTGAAGACTATATAAGGTAGAAAATAGAAACTGGGAAACCTAATTCTTACACCTCCTGTGTGATACTAGTTGCGACTAGAGTTGATTCTCCTTTAACCTTAGCTTTTTCCAAAACCCAGTAGGTTAACGACTTGAAGACTTCATTGGGATTGTGAAGCGAGACCCAACTATTTTCTCTGTAGTTGCGCGTTCTGATTTCGCTATTTTCTATCGTGATTGAGTACTATCTTCTCTAAGATTGGCTCGATATTTAATCTCCGATAGGCAAGATAAAAAGTAGTAACAAACATCTTCGTCTCATCGTTTGTGATTCCACAATATCTTGTTTCGCTACCATACGATTAATATTATTGTGAGGTGATTGATATTTCTAGGCTGTTCTTCGGGAATATAAGTCCGGTATATCAATTGGTTCATGTTCACCTTGATTTATCAAAATACAGAACAAAACTCATAGGTATATATGTGGGAGACAAATTTATCTATTCAGTAGACTTTTTTTGTGAGACAGATTGGTTTATCAAGTCTTCGACTTTGCGTCGTAGCAACTCTTAGTTGTGGGTGAGATCAGCTAAGGGAATCAAGTGCTCATAATCCGGCGTGGTTCTAGAGGCGTAAGGAATGCGACTATACCTTGATCAGTGTTAGATTGGTTAGGTCTCAACTACATTCCAGTCTGAAGTTAACTTGGAGTAGGCTAGTGTATGTAGCGGTTTAATACAGTATGTTGTTCAAATCTGGACTAGGTCCCAGGGTTTTTTTGCATTTGCGGTTTCCTAGTTAACAAAACTTCTGGTGTCTGTGTTATTTATTTTCCGCATTATAGTTTTGTATATAATTAAAATATCACAGGTTGTGCATAAGTTCAGTCAATTGTGAATCCAACCTTTGGTTGTTGATTATATTGATTGAAACTTGAACATTGGTCTTTGGTATCGTTCAAGTTGTTTCACATAATAATCAGGCTCGCGGATTTCTATCTGTTTGATTTGTTGATTACATTGTGAAACAGAGATACAACTCTTGGATATATATTTCCATTGATTGAGTCTGACTGTCTAGTTGATTCTCTTGGAATTATATTGGAGTTTGTCCATACAGATTGCTAGGTGAAATAATGGGTGAGGTTGTTGACCCTCGCTTTTTCAGATGTCTTTTACATCCTTAGGAGTTGCTCCACACTTAGTCGTGAAAACTAGAGCTACCCTTCCTCCAACATGACGCCTGATGATTTCCTTTCCGATGCTTTATCAGGGAGATATAAATCTGTTTCCCGATTTAGACAAATCTACATCTCCAACACTAGGTTGTACCCTTGCTTCAAGAATCCAGGATGAAGTATTTCAAAGTCGAATCTTAGATTACGGAGATCCTAGGTATTTCGAGAATAAAAATGGCAAAAATTACACAAGCATGCAAGAATTGAGTTTTCAATGTTGATGATATCTTTAATCTACAATAATAAATCAATATTGTTTTTGTAATCTGTAAACAATTCTTGTAACCGAAGATCATTTTTGATTGCTAAATCTAAGTAGTTTCCTTAGATACAGAAATTTGTTTATTTGGTAAGAGTTAGACTTGGAATGAGGTTTTTTCCTTAGTTTGAAGTTGTACATTATTGTTAGCCCAAGTACACTCTATCAAAAGAGTTACTATCGAATATAACTTCAAACTACTAAGAATATACAATGTGTATAAAGAGGCGGTTGTCTAGAAAAAGATCTAAAATCTTGAATCTCAAGCTAGATAAACTCTTAAAAAGAACTTAAAACTTTCCATACAAAGGTATTAGTTAAGAAAAAGCAATTCGTAAGAGTGTGAAAAGTTTGCTTTGAATAACAAAGAAGAATGAATGAGTAAAAATACATTAGTGTATTCGGTTGACCCGTTAATCTCTTAAGCCCATTATCAGAGATTATACGATTAAATCGGAAGCGGGTATCGGTAAATACCTTGTTGTTGAACTACGAAAAGCAAGAACAAGGAACAGAGGAAGCAGCAGCAGCAACGTTTTCAACTCGACGATCAGCAGGTACTTCAATCTCCAAAAATGAGCACAAACTTGATTCACACGATAAAAACTTAAAACTTAATGGTAACTCTCTTTAGGGTTAGAGTTACCACTTTTCTAATGGTAAACGTATGTGTGATATCAGTGGGAATCACGTCACTTCTCTACACACATGCTAGAGATGCTTATATATGGTCAAAATCCTAAATGAAAATGGAACCCTACTGGACTTGCCACATACAATATGGGCGACCATATTCAGATCCAACCCGAATATCTAACATCTCCCACTCACACATAGTGTGTAGATTGTACCAGAAGAAAGAAAAGTTCATATTAGTAAATAGCCCATGCGACCGTCGAGGTACCTGCATTTTGGGAGCTCCATACTAGAAGCTCGATATGAGTCAGCATAGAGACGTCAACTCTTTAAGAAAAAATGTTTGTGTCTCGTAGTATCTTAGGTCCATCAAAATTCATTGGTCTAGACTACTCTGATCCCTCGTAGAGCTAGTCTAACCCTCATGCTAGCTTCTTTGTAAATACATTCACACTTGTGTTGCAACTCCGACAAGGCAACTCAAGTTGTCGACTGTGAACATAAAACATTCATGAGTTTGATGACCTTCTTCTCACCCTATTTCCATGAAGTTTCAGAATCAACTGCTTTCCCAGATATGTACCCTTTAAGCCGGATCATCCATGGCCACAAGACACATACTAAAGTAGCAATCATCGAATCTTTAATTAATAACAAAGTAAAAAGTCATAAGGTTGTCGTGTATAATCTAATTATCATATAGACTCACATGGTGAGCAAAGTATGGAACCATTTTCGCACCTCCTTAGTGGTCGCAAGCACGCATAATATGAAAATGCGCTAGAGTGGAGTTTTACTTGTCTGCACAAGTATATGTCACAAACTCTTACACTCTACAAATCTTGACTTAATCGCAACTCTTACGCCTAATCCGAAATTTCTAACTGCTCACTTTCAACAAGCGTCGTGAAAGAGATTTCTTATTTATCTATCCTTTAAGGTATGACGAACATTAGGTAAATTCATCACCGATCTTCAGTATATAGATCTCATCGTGGTATTTCCAAGGCGATGCATCATCTCATCTTTGCTCACTCTCCTTAGTGCCAATAGGTGACTGCTTATGTGAGTAAGCCAGTCCATACATGGTGACATATCAATCAAGTTTTGACACAATACATTCTTTATGCACCAATGTCAGCGTGTATATCCATGCCCATAAGTAAATAACTAATCATAAAAATGATCCATTATCAAATTGTATTGATTATTAATAAATATCCATAAAACATATGCATCTACGATCATCATGTCTTAAAATAAAATGAAATAAATATAGAGACATCCATCACCACCTACGTAAACCTAACACTCTAACATGAGACAAGAAAACATCACTTGGTATAGTTTAGTAAGGGTATCAACTATCATCAATTATGTAGGCATGTATTCCAAAACAATTTCTTTCTTCGCAAGAGCATCTCTTGTTAGAGCATAGCTCGGTCGACCTCGCATGCGTTGCTATATCAAGCATGTTTGTCAATGTTAGTGATCAAAACTATGAGTCTTGATTTCTGGTCTACATAGCTAAGTCTCGGACTAGGATAGAAAAGTATAGTTGAGCTCAAGGACTTCATGGCGATTCATCATACAAAGACGAAGATCTACTCAAGGAACCGTGGAACTTCATCAACAAAAAGGTATGTGGAGACTTGAACTTATCTATCACTCAAAAGTCTATCTCTTCAATCTACTACTTCTCATGAGACAAAAGTCGTATGCTATATAGACTGGATCATACACATTTGATATTTCGAGCCGAGTATATATCGCCTATCTATATCTCGAAATCATGTATTGGTACAGCGTTTCGCTTTGATCAGGTTTATCTTCACCTAATGACAAAAGTCATATTGTTTCAATCACTTTGAAAATCGCTTTGACGAAAAATAATGTAACAACTATATAACGTCCTCTAAGAATGTTTCAATGGTTGGAATGAGAGTTTATGTCAATATAACCAATGATGGATATAAGCATTGTGTGGTAACACATATGTGCATAAGTCCTATTTCTTAATCCGAAGTTTGCGAAATTTGTTGATTGAGAGAAACCGGAGGAATTGGATTTGCCAAGTCCGCGAAGTCAGTTTGCGAACTCAGTCCACAAACTGATGGAAGTTCTTGTTCCGAGAATTTCTGCTGGGATTCCAAATTCGTTCGTGTAGTACAAGTCCGCGAACTGGCGGAAGTCTCCTTGCCGAGATTTTCTGCTGAGTTTGGAAAACTCTGCCGGTTGCCTTAAGTCCGCGAACTGGCGGAATTCTCCTTGCCGAGATTTTCTGCTGAGTTTGGAAAACTCTGCCGGTTGCCTTATGCAAGCAACTCCGCGAACTTGCTTGCGTACTTGAGTAGGTTATGATCAAAGATGTGCTCTGAAAATGAAACTTAAATTACTAAGGACTACAGTATGCAAACTGTGGCTATAAAGTTCATGAGCTGATTCAATTGAATCGAATCATCTTTGTTTCAATTGTGTCTTGTGCAGTTACATAAGATCTCATAGCAATTGAAAAACTCTCTAACTAGTTCATTTGAGTCAATTGAACTAGTTATGGTTAAGAAGAACAAGGTTAATATGAAATGCTCATATGGTTGACCTTTTGGGTTACTATGTTGAACCAACATACACGTACACGTTTGGGCACGGTTTTCACAAACCCAGTAAACGTATATCTCAAGTGTGTGTGACTAGTTAAGTTTTCGATCTAACGGTTGAGAAATGTTAGCTTGAATCTAAATCAGGTTTTCATCTAACAGTGAATATTGATTGCTTTGTAACTAAGGCAAAACCCTGATTTGAAGACTATATATAGGAGACATCTAGCATTGGGAAAAACTAATCCCCATACGTCTGTGTGATACTAGTGCGCTCGCTGGAGTCGATTCTCCTCTAACCTTTCGTTTTCTTCTCTAAAACCAGGTTAAAGACTTCATTGGGATTGTGAAGCCAGACCGATACTGCTTTTATCGTAGTTGTGTGATCTGATCTTGCATCTTCTATCGTACGAGTACAATCCATTGATTGGCTTGAGATAGTGATAGTTCTCCGATAGGTAAGATAAAAGAAGTCACAAACATCTTCGTCTCACTGTTTGTGATTCCTCAACATCTGCTTGTATAGTCAAGAAAGATCGTTGAGAGGTCATTGATTAATCTAGGCTGTTGAATATAAGACCGGATTATCAATTGGTTTATGTTCACCTTGATTTCATATCTTAAGACGGAAAAAAAACCTAGGGTTTTTCTGTGGGAAGCAGATTTATCCTTTGATAGACTTTTCTGTATGAGACAGATTTGTTTGTTATCAAGTCTGCGATTTTGGGTTGCAACAACTCTTGGTTGTGGGTGAGATCAACTAAGGGAATCAAGTGCGCAGTATCCTGCTGGGATCAGAGGCGTAGGAGTACAACTGTACCTTGAATTAGTGGGAGACTGATTGGGGTTCAACTATAGTCCAGTCCGAAGTTAGCATGGAGTAGGCTAGTGTCTGTAGCGGCTTAATATAGTGTGTATTCAATCTGGACTAGGTCCCGAGGTTTTTCTGCATTTGCGGTTTCCTCGTTAACAAAGTTTCTGGTATATGTGTTATTTCATTTTCCGCATTATATTGTTTATCTTTATAATTGAAATAATACAGGGTGTGCGTTAAAGTTTAATCGATTAGAGATCCGACCTTGCGGTTGTTGATTTCATTGATTAACACTTGGACATTGGTCTTTGGTACCTCCCAAGTTATTCCTTGTATTTGATAAAGACTCGCTATTGTTTTAGCTCGAGTAAAAATCAAATCAAGAGAGATAGATTAACTCCTTGAGATACTTTTATCTAGATTGAGTCTGACTGTCTAGCTGATTCTCTAGCAAAGTATTTCGGAGTTAGTCCATACAGATTTCTAAGCGAAATATTGGGTGGTGTTGTTAGACCCCCGCTTTTTCAATTGGTCTCAGAGCAGGCAAACATGTTCAAGACCTTACAAGTATGTGTTTGTAGCGATCTGACTCTGTGTACAATAGTGTTATCTCAATATATGCACCACTAGATCCAGGGATTTCAGAATTCTCTTCCATGACTGATATAATAAAATCTGTAGAAGAAATTCTATCTAAACCTCCACCAGGTTTAAAATCCCTTGAAATGTTTTCATGGCTTGAAAAGAAGCTTGAGAGCTTATCTCTTGATGTTGAGTTATACCTCCAGAAAGAGCAAAAATCTCTTGACAGGCTAAATCAAGTTATGATGAATAATATTCATGTTGAGGTTGATATTGATTTACTAATCAGTGAGAGCAATACTCCTCCTCTGCGTAATCCAATTAGTTGTGATAAACTAAACGAATTACAAGAGGAGTTTAAATCTCAGTTATCTGAGTGTATCACCTCAAAGCAAGAATTGATTAGTT
The DNA here is from genome assembly GCF_003573695.1 of Papaver somniferum. NCBI lineage: Eukaryota > Viridiplantae > Streptophyta > Magnoliopsida > Ranunculales > Papaveraceae > Papaver > Papaver somniferum. The sequence continues at coordinate 149,897,670 of NC_039359.1, forward strand.
GCTCAATTCCTGATACTTCCTATCAAGATAGTGGTATTGTATTCTTTTATGAAGAATCTAGGACGTCTCTTTTTATCAAAAGAGTTTCCCTTCGCAATACTAAAAACTATATGCAGAAATTGTTTTTTATAAGTTGGAAAACAAGAAATCAGAAACACAAATCTTTTTGGGTTCTCTTGAAGTTCTTTGATAGACTTATAAAAACAGTTCCTTGGGTGTTTCTCAACACTACAAGATCTAAGAGTTGTTGGAAAGAAACTCTTTCTTGGTTTCATGGTGAGCAATATATTGTTCACCTCAACACACCTTGTTTGTGTTGAAAGTGCATCCTCACCAAGAAATGCCTTGCTATGTATAGGGTGAGGGAAGCACAACAACTGGGGCGCACAGATTATATTCGGTAATGCTGTAGAATTCAAATGGGCTTTTCTAAAAAGGTATGTCTATAAACTTGAGCAAGTTTTATGTTTTTATTACTTGTTTGAGTACTTATAATGATCCATGTACCTTGCTTATCGTTCATTTCTATCTAACTTGATCTGTGTTTAAGGTTCTTTAATGTTTAGGTTTGAAAATATTAGTTCGGGATGTTTGGACTTCATGGTACACATACCAAGTATGCATAACATCATTTAAAACCAAAACCCAGGGTTTTAAGTTCGCGAACCCCGTCTGCATACTGCTCCAGGATACGAAAATTCGTTTGCAAACCCGTATGCGTACTTGACGTTGATATTCAGTAAACTTGTTTTGGCCGTAACTTCTTCGTTCAAACTCGGATTAACCTCATTCTTTTTGCACTCTCTTCTTCTTTGGATTCTCTTCAAAATGGAGACGATAAACCTTGAATTTGGATGAGTTAAGATTGGTATTTGTCTTGTCTCTTGTTTTTGATTATTTTGCTCCGTTTCGTTGCACTTGTTCCACTTCTCTTGAACTTGGGGACTTGGATTCTTAGAGTACTACTCTTCTAAGATAATTTGTAGCCTTTACAAGAATGTTGTTGGTGAATCACAAAGAAGGAAGTTCAAGAATGGAAAATAGTACGCAGTGCTATGGAATTCTTGAATGTTCACAATCATCCTTTGTGAACTATGGTGCATAGTCGTTATTGACTTTGTATGTTCTTCTTTGTTAAGAAATTTTTTTTATATTCCTTTGGTAGCTATTATTGGTGTAAATCCATGCGAAAAAGATTGATTCTACCCTATAAGGACAAATCATCTTGTATGCGATTACGAGTTTGTCTTGTTGCCTAGGAAACTTCTTATGAGAATTTATTCTTATTTTTGAGAAGTATTACTAGAGTTTGGAATAGCCATTGTGATTACACATAGCTATGTCCAACGTTTTCATCTTCATGTTTTTAGATTTATTGGTTTAAATTCTAAATTGTTTGGAAGATGATTTTTTGCAGTATTAATCTTTATGATTTTATATATTGCAATATTGTTATGGGATATGTATGTTTGCATCCGTGAACTTGAAGGTCCCATATGTTGTCAAAAGTAAAGTCGTTCATAAATTGGTATTCGTATTGATGAAAGGACGAATGGACTTTTGAAAAATACAAAAGTTATGCCTATACAGTCATTTACTTGATAGAAAATAGGATAAAATCTTTTGTGTGACAAGGATAAAGTCTATTATATCATTATGCATATAGCGATGGAAAGATAGAATAGATCCTTGTATGTATTCCGCGGTATTGATCTTTTTTGATCCATTCTTTTTGTATTACCGTGAAGGCTCCATTGTGTGTCTTATGTTGAGCACGATACAACTAAGTCTGTTATTCTTATTGGCTTTGTTGGTTGTTCCATAAGATGCTATATGTTGAGCATTAAGAACTAAATTAATCATCTTGGTTGGTTATTTTAGTTATTTGCTCCGAAAGTCTTCTTTTGTCGAGCAAAACTTTTGACAATTAAATTGATTACTTTCGTGATTAGTTTGGTTGTTTGTATTCCAATTAGATTAATTATGGGTTATCTTGTAATTAGTCTAGTTGAGCTTTCATATATTCCACAAGTTCTTGTGTTGAGTATATGAACGAATATACTAACCATGATCTATTGGTTAATGTAGTCATATATTCCGTAAAGTTTTCCTTATGTTGAGTATGTGAACGATTAAGTTAGTCATATATGTATGATTACCTTATTCGTTGCTCCGTAAATTTACTTATGTTGAGCACAATCAATTAAATTGATCACTTTTGTGGTTTGATTAGAATGCGAAATTGAGGGATATAAGAAAAGGACAAAAATTGGACCTAGATATCAATTCGGGGTCACCCCTTATCTAAGTATTTTACGTATTACCTAATCTACCCCTCACTAATCAGGATTAGTGATTAATAATAATTAGTAAAATCATAAGATTTTTGATAAATGATTAGTGTGTGTTTTATTTGAATTTGGGTGAGTGAGGTGAGAGTAGCAGGAGGGGAAAATATTTTTGAGTGGAAATTTTTTTGTGTAAATGGAAGATGATTTTGAGGAGAGAATTGCAGCTGCTGAATCTTTAGCTCAACTACAACAAGGAGCTAACGACAACAACTCTCAATTGCAACTCTTTGTTGAGCCAACACCCTTGAATGATGATTTTGACGAGTATGGAGAATTTTTCGAAGAAGCTACACAAGAAAGTAAACTTGCACAACATGCAAGCATCCCAAATACACAGGTAAAGCTACTATGAGGTTGAAAAATCGATTTTTTTTCTTTAAACCCGCCATTTTTTCAATTGTAAAACCTAGGTGCCGGCATATAAATGGTATGAATACCATGACGGCAGACTCAATACCGGCATGGTATTCATACTACGACCATGCCGGTAGAGCGATATCCCCCATTTTGAATATTGATCCGGCATAGTATTCTACCAAAAAACTATGCCGGTACGCAGTTAATTTTTTTTACCTACCAAGGAATATACTACTGAATATTCAACCGGAATGGTTTCATTGATAGGTTTTTATGCCGGAACTGCATGAAAAACATATAGGTTACATTTCCATCTAAAACCAAATACCGGCATGGGAAATTAATAAACCTCAACGCAGGAACTCCGTACCGGCGTGGTACCATCAATCTCGAGAATGCCGGCAGCGCAACCAGCAGTGTTAAGTTTCAATTTTACAATGCCGGTACCTACCAAAAAACATACAGGAGTAAATGTTTTCCAAAGCTGAATACCGGCATTACATATCAATTATTTTTAATGCCGGAAGCGTGTACCGGCTTGGGACAATAAATTACGAGAATGGCGGAACCTTGGCTTCCGGCGTTGCTGTCTAATAAATCTTTTATGCCGGAATATGTTTCAAATTTGGTTTTCAGTTTTGGTTAAGCTCGACTATGCCGGAACATTGGTCGAGCATGCCGATACGGGTTTCCGGCATAGTGTTTTAATTTCGTTTGGAACTAATTTTCATTCGATCTTTAGGTGGTGACATATATTGATCCAACAAATGCAAAGCCACTTCATCGGGATACGTCGGAATACTATAAAATACCTCCGGTATGTGACCAAAGAATACTTTTCACCTAGTATCTTGAACTTCACTAATGGATTGCTAGTAATGAACCTTCTAATGAACATGAAATTGATCTTATGTAGGGAATAATATATCGAAATGAAGCAATCACTTGGGATAAAGAGACGGCTCTTAAGAACATGTGTGTGTTGGTGAGGAATACCGAAGGTTCAAAGAGGCGTTTTGAGATGGCTTGCGAGAGAAGTGGGAAATACAAGGAGAAGAATAGCCACAAGAGAAAGGATTATGTATATACAAAGAAGACTAATAGGGTATACAATATTCGTACGAGGAATAATAATTTACCGTTTGAGCTTGTATTCCGTTTAAATGACATGAACAATTGGGATTGTGAGGTTTTGTGTGGCTGTCATAATCACGGGGATCCGAAAACTTTTGTTGGTCACTCCCTAGTTGCGAAGCTAAAACCTCATGAGTTCGAGGATGTAAAGAGATTTACCAAAGCACTTATCAAACCGAGATAAATTCTCAGAGGATTCAAGGAAAAGGATGCGTCTAACGTGTCTTCTCTACGTACAATTTATAGCGCACAAGCAACTATTAGAAGGGTGGAATGGGAAGGGAGGTCCGTTATGCAAGAATTTGAGAAGATAGCTTGGGATTACAACTACACGCATATCATTAAAAGAGGGCCGGACGAGAAGCCCCTTCAAATATTCATTTCGCATCCTTTGCTTTCACAATTGGCAAATATATGTTGTGGTGTTCCTTTGATGGATTGTACATACAAGACAAACAAGTACAATATGCCATTGTTCAACATCGTGGGGCAAACCTCGGACAAGGTAACATTCACATTGGCTTGGTGTTTAATGGAAAACGAGAGGGACTATAATTATCATTGGGCATTACGATAATTGAAATTATTCTTCCGGGAACATCAACTTCCGAGGGTCATCGTAACCGATCAAGATGACGCATTAATGGAAGCAATATCCCACGTCTTCCCGGACATACAAAATTTCCTATGTACATATCATATACGTCAAAATATCATAAAAACTTTCCATGCCTTGTTTGAACCCACTAAGGCGGATATTAAGAAGAGAATGATTGTTCAACTAGAGGAAGATGTTCGAAAGAACAAACTATCCCCCGAAGAAGAAGAAGATGAGAGAGGCAAGATAAAGGAGCGAGTGGACAAAGAACATGCGTAAAATCATAAAAAGTGGTTGGAATTTCTAAGAGATTGGGAAAAAGTTTATTGGTCTCTTACCGAGGTTATGTACAAAAAGAGATTGGAGAAGTTTATTGCCGATTGGAATGAAGTTTATCCGACTGTCGTCTGGTATTGTCGGACTCAATGGTTGGATAAGTTCAAGAAAAAATTTGTGCGTGCATGGACAAACCGGTATAGACACTTCAAGAATGAAGCAACTAGTGCAGCAGAGTCCGCTCATGGGAGATTTAAAGATCTCATCCAGTCCGGTCAAGGCAATGTGGTTACGGTCACCGAGGAAATATAGTAATACTTTAAGGCTGATATCAATAGGATCAAGGAGGCTTTTGAGAAAAGCTCAATGGAAAGGATGACTCAATTTCTTCGTTATGGTAAGTTGCTCCAAGGAATAGAATTCAACGTCTCTCATTTGGCAATAAAACATATGATGAGACAAGTGGAATATGAGAAACATTACGGAAAACCGGGTGATGTGTGAATTTGTCCCGACATGTCTTCGTTGGGGCTTCCATGTCGTCATATGCTTGTGAAGTATGAAGAAGTGATACCTATTGAGGTTATTGATCCGTTTTGGAAGCAACTATCTTTCGACCCTCCCCCTTTGGGAGATCGCGGTCAATCTCCATGGGATACGAACGAAGAAAAGGAATTCTTCGAAGCTTGCTCACGTGGCACAACGGTAAGCCGGCAAGTCTTGTTGAGCCAACTAAGGAAAATTACTCGTCCATGGATCGCACAAAGAGAAGAGCCAAGAAAGGGAGATCCAATAGGTAGACCACAAACTAAAACGTCAAGGAGAAAACAAAGGCTAGAATTGAAAGAAATGACTCAAAATGAAGAAGAACGCGCGGCAACTAAGAAACGAGATCTAACCGCATGTGAGATTTCGGAACAAAGGTTCGTGGAAGCGCAGGTTCCAAACAAAAGAGGTAGGCCGAGGAAGGAACCACTATCAAGTCAAGTCAACAACAACGAAGAGGTAGGCCGAGATGTGTTGGAGCTCACCTTTTTTTTTTTTGAGGTATCAACTGCAATAGGTGTATCCATTCCTTTAAATAGATGAGGACACAACAACTCTTTTCTACTTTATCATTCCGGCATTGTCGGTATCTTAGATCCCACGCCGGAAATGGTCTTTACTGGTTTATGGTTCAAAATAAAAATAGTCGTTATGCATTGAATGCTCTATTCCGACAGTGTTCGTTAGATTTTCGACAATGCCGGAACCAATTTCCGGCACACTAACGTATATAACTAAAAAGCCGAAACATTGTTTATTGCACTCAGAATTTTGACACTGAATTCCGGCATACAATAATATAGAGTATATATAAGATCTACGCCGGTACCAGATACCGACATGGAATTATGTAAACATAGAATGCCGAAAATGTAATTTATTTCAATTTAATCCTTGTTGACGGAAAAACGAATGCACTTAGCATGTGCATCAAGCCTTTGAACCCCTAGGCGACCCTAGTGGACGAGTTATAGTCTCGTGAGGGTTTACATAGAAATCTACCCACAAAACTTACACTAAAATTTCTAAAGCCATCAATCTTCGTCCGAGGACGATACACTCTCAATCATCTCAGGGGAATACTCCGGGATTTTGGATTCCATGAATTGGTAGCTTGCATCGAATGCGAATGCTTCCCCCTTTTCCTCCAAGTAGCGCGCTTTGAAGACTTCATGCTACAAAAACATAACACAAACTTACTTAGTTAGTGGTGTTTAGTAGGAAGATCAAACAACATGGATCACGTAAAATAAACCACAAAAATACTTACAAATTGGTCAATGGACAAGTTAAAGTGGGGATCGTTGAAAATTGGTTTTTGGATGTATAAATAAGCAAGTATCGCACTTTCAATGACTTGGTGACTATCATGAATCTGTTGAACACTTCTTTTATTCGGATTCCCAAACTCTTGCATATATTTGTTGTATACCTTACCCCAAAAGGTTACGTAATCCACCCTTACGGAGGACTGCCTCCTAGCTCGAGTTTCCGCGTACCAAGCTTTGGTGATCGCCAAATCTTCATTTGAATAAAAGGATGCCATTGCTTTGTATGTTGAGGTATTGGGAGATTTAGAAATATTATATAATGATATCAGCTTTGGAGAGTATATGGAACCAGGTGTGTGTTGTTTTGTAGGGAGAGCAAGTGTATTTATAGGATGGTTCCCAAATATGGTCGTTATTGTACTCAATCAATGAAGTTGTACTTGCAAGAATTTGAATTTTGAATTTGCCGGCATAGTAATAAGGATAAACGAACCGCCGAAAAACGGAGCCGGCATTCTGTCATCTATAACATCAATGCCGGTACATGGTTTATTATACACGGAAACCATATAATTTTTGACACTATATACCGGCATGTCATAAATATATAAGATCTACTCCGGTACAGGATACCGGCATATAATTATGTAAACATAGTATGTCGGAAATTTAATTTATTTCAAATGTAATCCTTTTCGACGGAACAACGAATGCACTTAGCACGTGCATCAATCCTTTAAACCCCTAGGCGATCCTAGTGGACGAGTTATAGTCTCGCGAGGGTTTACATAGAGATCTACCCACAAAACCTTACGAAATACCTAACCAAATTCCCTAAAAACCTAAGCAAACACCAGTAAACTATCAATCTTCTTAAGAAGAATTCGTCTCTGATTCACCCAGCTGGTGGTACTCCGTGACTTTAGTTACAATATGGTTGACGTTGGCTTCAAACATGAATGCTTCTCCCTTTTCTTGTAAGTAACGCGTTTTCACGGCTTCATGCTACAAAAACAACACACAAACTTTGTTTGTTACATAGAATTTGCAAACCAGTAGATTATGTCGAATTAATCATAAAGATACTTACGAGTTGTTGAGGGAACGATGAATTGCGGGTAGCGTGATTGATCCGGTGTTTCATTTTTAGATACTCAACCACCGCATTTAGGATGATTTCGTGTCGTTCCTCGATTTGTTTGGAAGTTCTTCCTTTCGGGTTACCATAATCGTGAATAAATTTGTTAAAAATATTCAACCACATGGAATCCCGCTCGTTGTTATCTATAGTTGAAGGACGAGTTTCGACGTACCATGCTTGGGTGATTGTTAAATCTTCCTCCGAGTCGAACGATGCCATTTGTTGTATATGGGATTAGGTACTATACTAAGCTATTTATATATAATTATTCTAGGGTTTAGGGTTCCTAAGTTAAGAGGCTCAAGGAGATATATAAGAACACACCAGTTTAGGACTTTTGGGTCCAAGTATTAGCTTACTTTATATAGATAAAAACCTCAACGACTGTTTTTTTGAAAATCACCAAAACCATCATTGTAGTAATTGTGACATAAGATGCCGGCACCAAGTACCGGTACAGTGTTGTCATAAGCTAATCATGCCGGTACAAGGGAATTTCTTTACAGAGATTGGGCCAAATATGCAACCATTACCGGCATGGATTTACAACAATAATCAATGTCGTTACAGGGAACCGACATTTGATCTATAATAGCGACTACGCCGGCGTTTGTAACAGTAAAAAAAAACGGCTAGTTTTTTGAAAAATAATACCGTTGGTGATTCATTTCTATATAATACTCCCCATTCCTTGGGAAAAATCTACACAAACCATCCACCAAATAAAAAAATCATTCTCTCAAGAAAGCAAGCACGGTTAAAGCTTCACAAGGGATGGGAGATTCATCATCTAGCTCTATTTTCAAAGTAAGTAGATTAAACATTACTAACAATATAATCTTCACTACTATGACGCATAACTAATATAATCTTCTCTTACAGAGTCATCATTGCAAGTGTCAAATTTGCAAGTCACCTTCTCATCTAGCCATGGACTGTCCTTTTATTTACTCAAAGTGTAGAAGCTGTGATGGGACACGCCTATTTTGGATTGCAAAAACTGATGATGCTGAAAATGGAAGAATATTTCTAAGGTGTTTGAATCACCCAAAGTGCGATAAGTTTCAATGGTTTGAGAAAGCTGTTGAACTAGCAGAGTCAAGAGAAAACCACAAGGGCCAATGCAAGCCTATCGATGGGTGTGATGGGTATTATATGAAGGGAAAGTAATATGTTGAAAGAGAAGAAGAACCAATGAAGATTATCCTTGACACCCCCATCCCGGACGATGTCTTCGAACAGATTCGGGAAACGCTCAAAGGTTCCGTAATTGTTGAAAAGGGATGGAAATAGATAATCTTTAACCAAATGTAATCCATTCTATGTTTTTTAGCATGTTTTAATTTAAAGTTTCAAATACAATGTAATAGACTACTTAGGAATGAAATAAAAGAGTGTTTCAAATGGATTTATACTCAAAACTAGCAGAGTGCCGGCATAGAAGCAACCAAACTTACAGTGCCAGTTTTCTGTCAACTATGAAAATTTGGAAAAAATCATAAAACCGGCATAGATGTTAGAAAAACGACTATGTCGGTACCTTTCAATTTCTATACAGGAACATGAAATTTTTAATCTTCTAGTTCCGGTATGGTTTTATAAAACATTTCATTGCCGGTACGAGGATCCGGCAATGAACTGTAATTTCCGTACATGCCGGACGAGTACCGGCGTTGTTGAACCTAATCTTTTCCATGCCGGCAGCAGTCGTAAATAAATCTTGCAAAAACAACATTTCACTAGAAATCTAAACATGTTCAACATAAAGCAATCACTAGAAATCTAAACATGTTCAACATAAACCAAACAACCGGATTCTGCTTAAATGTTCTTAATCCAGGTAACATAAACTAAAAGAAAGCCAAACAACTAAAGAGTTAACCATGAGGTACAAACGAAAAAAAGTTCGGAATTGTTCAAGACGTAACAACCGCCATCCAGAAAAAGAAACACAACTAAATAGTTAATCACTTGGTCTGTTGCTTCTTTTGTGCCGGTTTCTTCTTAATTTCCCCGAACAAATCTATTGCACTAGGGTCGGTTACTTCAATTTTATCAAGATTCTCCACGACTTCCTTCACTTCTTCATTGGATAGGACCTCTCCTTCATCGTACTTGCAACATAACTGCTTCCTCAACTTGCCAAGCCGACGCCGCTAGTTTCATACATACAACACATAATTAGTATATATATGCTAATATAAGATTATGTGTACATTAAACGACTAAGTAATTAACAATGCTTACTAGCAATCCAACGGTCTTATTAAGTTGGGCGATTGTAGGTGGTGCTTGTGCGGGAGTTGGAACGGGAGGGTGTTTCCGGGGTGGAACTTGGACGTCATCCGGGAAGACGACAAAAGGATGTGACTATTGCAGGTAATCTTCCATGTAGTCGGCATCAACCTCATCATCGTTTTCCGCAAGCTCCCACTTATCCCACTGACTAATATCTACCAAAAGACGTGGTTCCCTATCCCTCCAATCTGTTGGATCCGGTTGGATTATACTCTACATGCAACTGATTAGGAGTTGAAAAGCACCGAGAAAGGTCGAGAACAAAACATTGAAAAGAGTCCATCTTGATACGTGATAATTGCTTATATCCAAGTTGGCGCATCACACGTGTAGGATTGGCCATAACGTATCCTTTTGGGTGGAACAACGGCCCTTGTAAGGGTCGAACACAAAATCTTTGGTACTCATCGCGTCCAAAGCCAATCTCATATCGATCAGTCGACCCATGTTACCGGGCTTCAGAGTATTGTTGAACTCGTATCTCTTAGCTATAGGCGTATCGGGTTCGGGAAGGTCTTTGATCTTCAAGGAGGTCCAGTCCTTGAACAAGGTTGGGAAGTGTTCATAATCCCACACCTATTCCAAGGTGAAGCAATAAGTTTTGTTTCTAAGTTCACGATAAGGGTATATGTGAACAATATACATAATAACATAAGTTTATAAACAAAATGACCTGCAATAGAGTGAAATTCCCGACAAATTGGTTGGTTTTAGCCTTAGAGGCCCTTCTCATCTCCGTCATCAAATGTGCCATTACTGCGGTGCCCCAAGAATACCCATAGACATCTTCCAACGGATCCAAGTACTGAAGTTAGTTCGCACTAACCCTGTTGCCATTAGTGTCAGGGAATACCCTAGTTCCCAAGATGTATAACAGGTATGCAGCAGCAGTATAACGAATTTGTTTAGGGTCCCGTCCATCCTCTAAACTTCCTTGCTTTGTGTTTTAAAACTTCTTATTAAGCAGCGTCAACTTGATTGTCTTTGTCTTACCAGACGTGGATTCATCAAAATCTCTCCACAGAAGTTTTGTAGTCCCAACCAAACAGCTTGTTAGTCAGAGCGTGCAACTTCGACCATTCTAGGTCCAGAGACTCAACTCCTTCTGCAATTGATTTTCCGATAACACTCAAGCCTAGAATGTTCTGAGCATCTTCAGGGATGAAAGTCATCTTCCCAAAAGGTAAGTGCATGGTATCGGTTTCACCATGATACCTTTCGACGAAGCAATTGACAGTCACAAAATCAGGCTTCACATAATTTTCAACCAAAGCATATAGACCATAATCCATTACTATTTGTTGGACCTCTTCACATTCCTCGGACAATTTCCAACAATCCGCGGCTTGGTTTCGGCAAACACGCACAGCCTTCTTATGATCCTACAATTAGGAGACAATACAATTAAGATATTTTACACAAATACACAACAATATATATGCACAAGATAAAAATGCTTACATAGGTTTGATAGATAGTACGAGCCTACGAGTGCTTGTATCCAAATAGTGTTTTCGGTTCTGGAGCTTCTCCCAAAATTCTACCACGTTCAAGGTCAGGTATCATGTCATTAATATGAGGAAAGTGGGAACCTTTAACTTTCACTTTGCCTTTTCCCTTCTTTCCATTGCCTTGTGTTGGTTGTTGACTTGGCCCACCAACTTCTCTTTGGCTTACTAATTGACTTGGAGGAACCACATTATCTTCATCCTCACTTTGCTCTTAATCTTGCTCATCTTGATCATCGTGCTCATGGATTACAACTCGACTACGGTCACCACCACTCTCCCAAATATCCCTCTTGTCTCAGCCCCCAAACGCTTTTTGCGACCTTCATATTTCCCTCGAGGAGGAAGAGATTGAGGAGTATCAAGACCGTCCTTCCTTCTTCTCTTAGTGACTGCATCTTTAGTTTTTCTTTTGCTAGATTCCTTGTCTTTTGACCTATATCATAAGCACACGAAATGAATGTGAGACAACTCACTTTCAGTTTTTGTACCGGCATTGACTTACTTAAACTAACCATGCCGGTTAAATGTTCCGGCAGTGAACATTGACTATCGAGAATGCCGGTAGTCATATGTAATTCTCCTGGATATCAAAAGACTGCTACCGGCAGTCTCAAAATAAATCAATTCCATGCTGTAACTTTGTACCGGCAAACAAATCAACCTAAAATCTGTGCTGGTATATGTGACAAATTCTTAAGTTTTCCTGTATGTTTTAAGTCCACTACCGGCATGCTCGAATTATTACAAAAGAATGCCGGTACCCAAAACCGGCATATAATGCAACCCAAAATCTATGCCGGTACTGGTGACAAATTCATAAACTCTCCTGTATGTTTTAAGTCCACTACCGGCATACACGAATTATTATTAAAGACTGTCGGTACTAAAAACCGGCATAGACTTCGACCCAAATTCTATGCCGGTAGGAAAAATTCAGTTTCAAGTGAATCTGGGGTTGGAAACGGCATTGCATTTATCGAAGATTAAATGCCGGAACACAAAACCGGCACTGTATTCATACATATTTCAGTGCCGGTACTCACTGAAACTCAACTGTTTCAGTTAGGGTTCGTGATTCTAACCTAAACCCATTGCTATAAATCGATTTAAGCACTCATAAAGTAGTTTAAAATCACTTACCTTCTCACAGAAGCCATGGTTGCGAGAGGTTGATTCTCCGAATCTTCTTCTTCTTGATCTTGACCAATCTTAGCAATTTTGTGTTCCTGTTTTTGTTGAGCAATCGATTTTGAGTTCGATTGGGCATTTGTTTTCTTTCGTGGAGGCATTGTTTATGATTCGGGTAGGTTAATCGATAAAGAAATTTTTGAATCGATGAAGAACGATGAATTTTTTTTTTCAAAACCTAACCCTAAGAGTGCCGATAGCGAGTTGAGAAAATGGGGGATATGTTTTGGTTATTTGATTTTTATGTTTTAGGAGAAAGGGTATAATGGTCTTTTCATAATGTTTTTTAATTAATCAAAGGGTATTTTAGTATTTTCATACCCAAAATCACCCCTTAGCACACACCATGGGTTGGGGGAAGTTATCAATATCCCCCAATTACTTTCTTTATCCCCCAATTTCGCATTCTTGATTTAGTTGCGTATTCCAATTAAATTAATCATGAGTTTACTTGTGATTAATTTGATTGAGCTTTGGATATAGAAAATCGTTTTCCTATGGTTCTTGGTGTCCAATTAAAAATCCTTATTTTCTTTCGAAATTAAGGTCGCTCTTGTTGTTCTCTCGGGAATGACATCAAATGGGGGAGAGTTCTTTTGAACTTGTGCTTAATGGTAATATCTTGCGGGGTGCGCGGTTGTGGAATTTTATAGGGGTTATCTTGTATCTCAAAACTCCTTGATAAATGCATTTAGCTTCGGCTTTATGATTGCATCTAAATTAAGTTGGTATGTATTTTTTTCTTTTAGTTTATGAAACGTCTCTTCTCGGAAATTTCATTAGGAACCCGTTTTTGTAACTTTGCCAATTTTATTGACAAAAAGAGGGAGAATTAATGTGTAGTTCTACTACATATACATATGGTTTTCAGATCATTTTTTAAGGGGGAGTGGTTTCCATGTGAGATGGAGTATTGACTAAGGGGGGGGGGGGTGATACATATCACCGTAGTATTATTGTTAAAGTCGTGATGCAATTGGACTTTGATGTTCATAATAATACTATGTCACTGTATAATAATGATCGAGAATCTCGATTTCTCTCATTGTTATAGCTACGGATCTTCAACAACGGTGATGCTAAACTTACAACCTTTGGGATCATTGGATTACTTGGAAGGACGAAGATTTCAGGGAACGTTGAAGATTAGACTATGGAATAGGAGCCACTAAAGTTTATCTTTTTTGTATTCAATATGTATTAATAGTTTTGTCAGTAAAATTGACAAAGGGGGAGATTGTTAGAGCATAGCTCGGTCGACCTCGCATGCGTTGCTATATCAAGCATGTTTGTCAATGTTAGTGATCAAAACTATGAGTCTTGATTTCTAGTCTACATAGCTAAGTCTCGGACTAGGAGAGAAAAGTGTAGTTGAGCTCAAGGACTTCATGGTGATTCATCATACAATGACGAAGATCTACTCAAGGAACCGTGGAACTTCATCAACAAAAAGGTATGTGGAGACTTGAACTTATCTATCACTCAAAAGTCTATGTATTCTATCTCCTACTTCTTATAAGACAAAAGTCGTATGTTATATAGACTGGATCATACACATTTGATATTTCGAGACGAGTATATAATTCCTATCTATATCTCGAAATCATGTGTTAGTAAAGCGTTTCGCTTTGATCAGGTTTATCTTCACCTAATGACGAAAGTCATATTGTTTCAATGACGAGAAATAGTGTAACAACTATATAACGTCCTCTAAGAATGTTTCAATGGTTGGAATGAGAGTTTAGGTCAATATAACCAATGATGGATATAAGCATTGTGTGGTAACACATATGTGCATAAGTCCTATTCCTTAATCCGAAGTTTGCGAACTTTGTTGATTGAGAGAAACCGGAGGAATTGGCTTTGCCAAGTCCACAAACTGACGGAAGTTCTTGTTCCGAGAATTTCTGATGGGATTCCAAATTCGTACGTGTAGTACAAGTCCATGAACTGGCGGAAGTTTCCTTGCCGATATTTTCTGCTGAGTTTGGAAAACTCTGCCGGTTGCCTTAAGTCCGCGAACCTGCTTGCGTACTTGAGTAGGTTATGATCTAAAGATGTGCTCTGAACATGAAACTTAAATTACTAAGGAATGCAGTATGCAAACCGTGGCTATAAAGTTCATGAGCCGATTCAATCAAATCGAATCATTTTTGTTTCAATTGTGTCTTGTGTGGTTACATAAGATCTCATAGCAATTGAACAACTCTCTAACTAGTTCATTTGAGTCAATTGAACTAGTTATGGTGACGAAGAACAAGGGTAATATGAAATGCTCATATGGTTGACCTTTTGGGTTACTATGTTGAACCAACATACACGTACACGTTTGGGCACGGTTTTCAACAACCCAGTAAACGTATATCTCAAGTGTGTGTGACAAGCTAAGTTTTCGATCTAACGGTTGAGAAATATTAGCTTGAATCTAAATCAGGTTTTCATCTAACGGTGAATATTGATTGGCTTGTAACTAAGGCAAAACCTTGATTTGAAGACTACATATATGAGACATCTATCATTGGGAAAAACTACTCCCCACACGTCTGGGTGATACTAGTGCGCTCGCTAGAGTCGATTCTCCTCTAACCTTTGGTTTTCTTCTCCGATAGGCAAGATAAAAGAAGTCACAAACATCTTCGTCTCACTGTTTGTGATTCCTCAACATCTGCTTGTGTAGTCAAGAAAGATCGTTGAGAGGTGATTGATTAATCTAGGCTGTTCTTAAGGAATATAAGACCGGATTATCAATTGGTTCCTATTTACCTTGATTTCATATCTTAAGACGGAACAAAAACCTAGGGTTTTTCTGTGGGAGACTGATTCATCCTTTGATAGACTTTTCTGTGTGAGATAGATTTGTTTATTATCAAGTCTGCGATTTTGGGTTGCAGCAACTCTTGGTTGTGGGTGAGATCAACTAAGGGAATCAAGTGCGCAGTATCCTGTTGGGATCAGAGGCGTAGGAGTACAACTGTACCTTGAATTAGTGGGAGACTGATTTGGGTTCAACTATAGTCCAGTCCGAAGTTAGCTTGGAGTATGCTAGTGTCTGTAGCGGCTTAATACAGTGTGTTATCAATCTGGACTAGGTCTCGGGGTTTTTCTGCATTTGCGGTTTCCTCGTTAACAAAATTTCTGGTGTCTGTGTTATTTCATTTTCCGCATTATATTTTATATAAATGAAATAATACAGGTTGTGCATTCGTGATCATCAATTGGAAATCCAACCTTTGGTTGTTGATTGATATTGATTGATCCTTGGATATTGGTCTTTGGTACCGTCCAAGTTATTCCTTGTATTTGATAAAGACTCGCTATTGTTTTAGCTCGAGTAAAAATCAAATCAAGAGAGAGATATTAACTCCTTGAGATACTTTTATCTAGATTGAATCTGACTGTCTAGTTGATTCTCTAGCAAAGTATTTCGGAGTTAATCCATATAGATTGCTAAGCGAAATATTGGGTGGTGTTGTTATACCCCCTCCTTTTCAGCTCTAATAAAGCAACAACTCCTATGAATGTGCTTAGTATTTCCATGGTACTTTGAGTCTTTTTCATAAGCAATCATTGATGTGCTATCAATGTGAATTTTCACCGCATCAGTAGCGTGAGTGACAACTTCAAAACTCTCAAAGCACCTCCTTAACCAATTAGATTCTTGTACTGCAGCTTGACAAGCTACAAACTCAGATTCCATTGATTACATAGTGAGAAATGACTGTTTCTTACTACTCCATGTGATGGCCCCGCCATTAAGCAAGAAACCATACCCTGATGTGCATTTTTGCTCTCCCATTTCTCAATTCCAGTTAGCATCACAATATTCTCTGAGACGTAGATCTAAACCCTTGTAGCATAGCATGAGGTCGCTCGTCCCTTTGAGATACCTCAGTATCCTCTTGATTGCTTGTCAGTGCTCAAAACCGGGATTCGACTAGTACCGACTAACTAATCCAAAAAATAGCATATATCAGGCCGAGTACACATCATAACATACATCAGGCTCCCAATTGCGTTGGTATAGGGTACCCACGACATCCTGTCTTTCACTTTAGGGGTATTAGGGCACATCTTAAGGCTTAAGTTCTGACCTTTAGCAACTGGTGTGTCTATGGGCTTGCAATCTTTCATGTGAAATCGCTAAAGAACTCTTTTAATGTATGTCTCTTGTGACATACCCAAAAGTTTCTTTGAACGATTTCTAAGGATCTTAATCCCGAGCACATAGCTTGCTTCTCCCATGTCCTTCATCTCAAAAGTTGAGGACAACCACTATTTTATGGCAACAACAATTTCCATGTTACTTCCATCTATAAGGATATCATCAATACATAAGGACCGGATAAGGAAACCTTTATTGGACCATTTAACGTACACACAATGGTCTTCCTCTATCATCGTAAACCCATTAGAAATGGCTCAATCAAATTTTAAATACCATTGTTGTTAGAGCATTGCTCGGTCGACCTCGCATGCGTTGCTATCTCAAGCATGTTGATCAATGTTAGTGATCAAAACTATAAGTCTAGATTTCTAGTCTACTATAGATAAGGTCTCGGACTAGGATAGAAAGTGTAGTTGAGCTCAAGAACTCCATGGCAATCATCATACAAGACTAATGACTACTCAAAGAACCGGTGGATCTTCATCGACTAAAAGGTATGTGGAGACTTGAACTTATCTATCACTCAAAAGTCTATTTATCTCCTATCTTGAGACAAAAGTCGTTTTGCTATATAGACTTAATTATAAACATTTGCTATTTCGAGCCGAGTTTTTCTCGCCTATCTATTTCTCGAAATATGTGTTGGTAATCTTTCGCTTTAACCAAGTTCATCTTTACCTAGTGACGAAAGTCATGAAAAGTTTCAATCACTTTGAAAATTGCTTACTTTGACGAAAAATAGTTTGTAAATAACAACTATAGAATATCAACGTCCTCTAAGAATGTTTCAATGATTGAAATGAGAGTTTAGATTATATAACCATTGGAGGACATAAGCATTGTTGTGGAAACACATATATATATATATATAACTCCTTATTCCTTGAACCGAAGTTTGCGAACTTTGTTGATAAAGAAAACCGGCATGGTGGCGTGAGCCAAGTCCGCGAACTCAGTCCGAACTGGCGGAAGTTCTCGTCCCGAGAATTTCTATTGGATTTTTTGAACTCCGTACGGGAACTTAAGTCCGCGAACCCAGTCCACAAACTTGAGTAGGTTATATCTAAAAACGATGCTTGTGAAATTATTCTTATATAAACTAAGGAATGAAAATTACAAACCGTGGCTATATAGTTCATGAACCGATTCGAGTGAATCAAATCGTTTTTGCTTCGATTGTGTCTTGTGTAGTTACATAAGATTTCCTTGCAATTGAACAACTCTCTAACTAGTTCATTTGAGTCATTTGAACTAGTTATGGTGAAGAAGAATATGGTTGATATGAAAGTGATCATATGGCTAACTATCTGGTTGACTATTATTGAACCAACAAATGTACAAGTTTGGGTACGGTTACACAAGCCTAGAAACGTGCATTTGATTTGTGTGTAACAAGCTAGTTTTCGATCTAACGGTTGAAAGATATTAACTTGAATCTACTCAGGTTTTCATCTAACGGTGAATATTGAATGCTTTGTTACCATGCTAACATTGATTGCAAACTATGATTTGAAATACTATATAAGGGAGAACTCTAGCAACTGGGAAACTTGATCCCCACACCTTCTGTGTGATAGTAGTTGTGCTAAGCTAGAGTCAATTCTCCTTTAACCTTTAGTTTTTTCTTCTAAACCAGGTTAACGACTTAAAGACTTTATTGGGATTGTGAAGCCAGACCGATACTACTTTCTCGTAGTTGTGTAATATGATCTTGTTGTTTCTATCGTACGAGTACAACTGTAATAATTGGCTTGAGATTGATATCTCCGTTAGGCAAGATATAAAAGTAATCACAAACACTTCGTCTCATCGTTTGTGATTCCACAATATTTTTTTCGTTGCATCGATTAAGATTATTGTGAGGTGATTGATAATACTAGGCTGTTCTTCGGAAATATAAGTCTGGTTTATCAATTGGTTCTTATTTACCTTGATTTATCAAAACACTGAACAAACCTCGTAGGTATATTCGTGGGAGAAGGATTTATCTATTACCGTAGACTTTTCTGTGTGATACATATTTGTTTATTAAAGTCTTCGACTTTGGGTCGTAGCAACTCTTAGTTGTGGGTGAAATAAGCTCAGGGAATCAAGTGCGTAGTATCCTGCTGGGATCAGAGACGTAGGGGCATAACTGTACCTTGGATCAGTGTGAGATTGATTGGTGTGAACTACAGTCCAGACCGAAGTTAATTTGGAGTAGGCTAGTATCTGTAGCTTCTTAATACAGTGTGTGTTCAATCTGGACTAGGTCCCGGGGTTTTTTTACATTTTCGGTTTCCTCGTTAACAAAATTCTTGTGTCTGTGTTATTTGTTTTCCGCATTATATTTTGTTATATAATTGAAGTATCACAGGTTGTGTGTTGTTCTATCAATTAGAATATCTGACCATTTGGTTGTTGATTTAAATTGATTGACACTTGGATATTGGTCTTTGGTACCATCCAAGTTATCTCTCTAGTATTTGATAAAGACTCGCAGATTTCTATTTGCTTGAGTATATATCAAATTGAGAGATTGAGATATAAACTATTTGATATACTTTTTATCAAGATTGAGTATGACTGTCTGGTTGATTCTCTAGAAAGTATATTGGATTTTGTCCATACATATTGCTAAACGAAAATTGGGTGTGGTTGTTGTACCCCCGCTTTTTCAATTGGTATCAGAGCTGGTAAACACGTTCAAGAACTCACAAGTATGTGTTTGTAGCGATCTGACTCTATGGACAGAGGTGATATCTCAATTAACGTACCACCAGTCTTCGATGGCTCTAATTACTTATGGTGGAAAATTGTTGTGTGAGCTTTTCTTCAAGCATGTGATTTTCAATCATGGGTATATGTTGTTAATGGATATAATGCTCCCGTCGTGGCAGTTGGAGATGTAAACGTTCCCAATCCTATTGGTGAATACACCCCTGCCGAGATAAATGCTGCAAAGCAAAATTTCGACGGTTTCAATGCCATTACCCAAAATCTTCAGCATCTTGTGTCAAATTGCACGAGGTCTGAAGATGCATGGGATATCTTAGAAACCATATTCGAAGGTAACTCCGGTGAAAAGGAAGCTAGGCTTCAAAACCTTAATTCTGATTGGGAAAACCTTCGTATGGAAGATGAAGAAACATTTGATGAGTTTAATCAAAAAGTGTCTGAAATTGTTAATGCATCTTTTGCATTGGGTAAGACTATTCCTGAAAAGGACATTGTGATGAAAATTCTCAGATCGCTGCCATCTAGATACAATTCTAATAAGCATGCCATCGTTGAGGGAAATAATCTTGATAATATCTCCAGAAATACGCTGGTTGGGAATCTTAAGATCTTTGATCACGAACATTCATCCAAAACTAAGGATGTTGCGTTCAAAGCAAAAAAGGACACTAAATTACTTGATAGGAGTAAAAAAGTGTATATCTCTGAAGATGATCAATCTGAGACAGATTCATCAGATGAAGATCTTGACAAGTCAGTCTCGATGATCACAAGAAATTTTAGGGATCTTCTGTTATAGAGAAGTAAACGGTTCTCCAGAGATAAGCCTAAAGCATCAGTTAAACCTCATAATCGTATTCCTCCTAAAAACAGGGAAACAGATGAAACTGATGATGAGGATATGCCTCAGTGCTTTAAGTGTAAGGGGATTTGGTCATTTTGCAAACGAGTTCCCAAATCATAGAAAATACACCGGGAACAAAGGTCTTGCTGCAACTCTTGATGAAATGTCTAACAACTATGATTCCAATGAAGACGATAAATCAAGTGTTGCACTTCTTGGTGAAAATATTGATTTTTATAATTGTAGCAATACATACATCAATCTCAATATTCTTTTAGAAGAGAACCAACTAATATGGAAGAAAAAATTGACCCATTTCTTGGAAACTCTGTTTGTAATGTTTCAGGTTCCACCATGTGTCTGGCTGCGTGCACATCTCAGAAGCCTCAATTTTATCCTAGTTTGACGTGCTCGTATTGTTCTCTAAAGGGTCATGAACTTTCAAGGTGTTACAAGTACAAACACCAATTGAGGCACGTCAACAAACTTCAACAAAGATCAAATCAATTAGAAAATAAGCTTAAACTTGCTCAGAAGACCACTGAGGTATATAGGATTTTATCTTCATCTAAGAAGTTAGTTTCCAAGGATAAACCAAGATCATTAGAGAAGAAATTATGGTCGAATCGTTTTGAAAGACAGAGGTCTGTGGATTCCTCTTAAGAGAAAAATGGTGGACAAATTGTTGTTCACCGCAACGCAACTTGATTGTATTTTTTTGGAAATCTTGTCTCATGTGCCTGATCAAAAGAGACAATGATTTTGTACCTCTCAGGCTTTAGGAAAAGTTTTCTTTCTTATTTTTCTTAGTCTTTGTTCTTCACTGTCTATCAACAAAGGAGGGATATTATCGATAATTCTACTCTTTATAGGGTAGTGAGTTGGATGTGTACGGACCTATTTAAAGGTTTCAAAACCTACATTCCTTTTTCCTTCCTCAAAACCTCTTTTTATCTCAAGACTACTTGTTGAGTACAATTTGTGATTTATCTCACAAACACATACGTTATGGATACTCCAAGCATGATGTCTTCTGATGGAAAAGACGTTAATATGATTTTTAAGCCATCAATCATGAAGGAAAAAGAGAAATCTCTGCTATCTCCTACCTTGAAAATAAAAAGAAGGAATGTGAGGAAGCAAAGAGCCGTTCCTTCAAACTCTCAGAAGTTTTTTGGTGTTCTTGAAGAGTTGAAGGAGATGCGAAAGGAGATTCAACAAATAAAGGCTTTTGTGTATAAGACTCATGAGATTCAGAAGGCCCTGGTGATCGAATTTTAGATAGTGGTAAATAAGGTTGTCGTTCACTAATACTTTGTTGGATTGACTTTAAGTTTTAAAAAAAATACTACAAATAAGAAAATATATATACAAATTTTGTCACATGATGAAGAGAGACTGGGACTCGGGATTCCACTGCTTTCCAAGTTCATGGGGTTCATAAATTAATCCTAGACATTTATAGCTCAAAACAAAAGAAACAATAACTCTATTCTTTGCCAAAATAGATTTCGTAAAACATCAATTGTAAATTACAAGCATAGTGCATCTAAATCACCTAAGACTAAGCATACACTATCTAACAAGATAACAACTGATTAATAGAAATCATAAATCATTTAAAATCGGTGCAAAAAGTAAATAAGGAATTAATTAAACTACACCAAGGATGAAATACAGCTTCCTCCGTCGTCCCAGTGTTGGGGTCTAGCTCCACATGGTGAAAACACACTCAAAAAGATAACTCATAGCTCAAATGGTGTTTTTATTGGAAAAATAGTAGAAAACAGAGATTTGCAATGGTACACGGGTGTTACAAATGTTGCAAAGAAGCTGTTACAAAATTCTAGCACAAAACAGTCGCAGAAGCAACAGTCTTTTTCTGGAAGAAAACGAAACGGTTTTAAGACACTAGAAAACGATTGCTACTTGCAGTCTATTGTTCTTCGTTTTCTTCTCTATTGGCAGCAGCAGCAACTCTCTGAAACTCTAATTTCTACACTCTGTTCTCACCCCTAACTCTCCATAGCCCTTCTATGAAATCCCAGCACTCTTTAAATACTCGACAGGGCCTCATTAACTTCTCGAATATTCTCCAAATCCTCCACATAACTTCGGCAATAAAGAAAATATACTCTCCGGAATATATTTCTATATTCGACTTTGTCGCGCGTCTGAATGGTGTTGACACATTCCGACAGACTCAGTCAACATCCAACACAAATCCAACTTCCTCCAGTCACACGCAGAACTCCAAAAATAACTCGGAAAATCCCGAGAATAAGTTAGGTATGTGCATATACTCTGTTTTCTTCTAACTCCACGTAACTTTCGAAAACATAAGACTTACCATCCATGTTTAGTCGTAACAGGGTGGTATCAATCCAAAAAAAGAAACAAATCACTTCGAAATTCAAAGCAGAAATCTGACCAAAATCCGATGCACATCATACTCCCCTGTCTTGCTTCGGATGGATTATCCATCCAAATTTAGCCGATTCTAAAGCCCAACCATCCCTGTTTAGCTGAATTGAGCCGACCCAACAAAAATCAGCCATTGAATCTCACTGCAACAAGCTCAAATCGCCAACCCTAATCTCTGGCCGGTGGATGCAAAAGTTCCCGCCAAAAACTAAAATTTGAATGAAGAAGATGATGCCCCATATCCTGTTCTGGGGTGCCAATAGCAGGTGCCCAACTGAGGTGCCCCTTAGTATTTGAGGTGCCCCTTAACCAAAATGAGAGCCTGCATAGCACGTGTCCTTCGGGTGCCAAAATCAACTTTTCGAGTCGAATTTTCCAAAAATGTTTATTTCCCAAAAATGCCTACAAACACATAAAATAACAAAATTAGTACAAAATCGAGTACCAACAATATATAGTATTGAGATCAAATTAGACACAAAAATGTGTCTATCACCTGGTTCGACAACATCAGCCGAGAAGGTTTATTGATATAAACTCCTACCTTAATGAACCTTATGTCCCAATGGCTGTTGACGACAAGGAGTTAGGGGACGATAAAGAATTCTTCAAAGGTATTATTGCCTGGTAAATCTTCTATTTTCTTGTTTTTGATTAGAAGAATAACTAGAGTTTGGAATAGCCATTATTGTGATTTCACATAGCTATGTCCAACGTTTTCATCTTCATGTTTTTAGATTTATTGGTTTAAACTATAAATTTTTTTGGAAGATGATTTTTGCAGTATTAATCTTTATGGTTTTATATATTGCAATATTGTTATGGGATATGTGTGTTTACGTCCGTGAACTTTGATTGTCCTATACCTTGTCAAAAGTAAAGTCCTTCGTATGTCGATATGCATGTACTGATAAAAGAATGAATAGGCTTTTGACAAATACAAAAGTTAAGCCTATTATGTCAATTATTGATGGAAGATAGGTTAAAATCTTTTGTTTACAAGGATTACGTCTATTGAATGTCGTTATGCAAATAGTGATGGAAAATAGAATGAATCCTTGTGTATTCCGCAGTATTGATCTTCCTTAATCCATATTTTATGTATTTCTTTGAGGCTCCGTAAAGTGTATTATGTTGAGCATTAAACGACCAAGTTGATTATTTTTATGATTAGCTATGTTGTTGTTCCGTGAGGTACTTTATGTCGAGCATTTTCAACTAAATTAATCATCTTGTGTGGTTATTTAGTTGTTGCTCCGTAAGTTTTCTTATGATGAGCATGACCAATTAAATTGATTGCTTTTTGTGATTAGTTTGGTTGTGTATTTCAATTAGATTAATTATGGGTTCTCTTGTGATTAATCTAATTGTATATTTTTGAGTCTCCATAAGTTCACTTATGTTTGAGCATTTTTCGATTAAATTAATCATGGGTTCTCTTGTGGTTAGTTTAATTGAATATTTTGGATTCAAATTCATACTTTTATAGGATTTGTTATGTCCAAAGAAATCCTTCTTTTCTTTCGAAATTAAGGTCGCTCTTGTTGTTCTTTCAGGAATGGCATTTTAGGGGGGAGAGTTCTTAATTGAACTTGTGCTTAATTGCCAAATCTTTGTGGGGAATGCAGCTGTGGAATATTATAGGGGTTATCTTGTATCTTTACAAACTCCTTGATGAATGCATTTAGCTTCGGCTTTATGATTGCATCTAAATAAGATGATAAACATTTTCTTTCTTTTGGTCATGAAATGTCTCATTAGGATCTCGTTCTTGTACCTTTGCCAATTTTATTGACAAAAAGGGGGAGAATTAATATGTAGTTCACACTACAAATACATATGGTTTTCGGATCATTATGTAAGGGGGAGTGGTTTCCATGTGAGATGGAGTATTGACTAAGGGGGAGTTATACATATCATCATAGTATTGTTGTTGAAGTTGTGATAAAATTGAACTTTGATGATGTGTAATGATACTATGACATTGTATAACAATGATTGAGAACTCTTGTTTTCTTGTTGTTATAGCTACGGATTTTCAACAACGATGATGCTAAACTTACAACCTTTGGGATCATTGGAGTACTTGGAAGTAACGAAGATTTCGAGTAATGTTGAAGATTAGGCGTATGGAATAGGAGCTACAAAATTTAATTTATTTATTTATTGTATTCCATATATATTGATAGTTTTGTCAGTAAAATTGACAAAGGGGGAGATTGTTAGAGCATTGCTCGGTCGACCTCGCATGCGTTGCTATCTCAAGCATGTTTGTCAATGTTAGTGATCAAAACTATAAGTCTTGATTTCTAGTCTACTATAGCTAAGGTCTCAGACTAGGAAAAAAAGTGTAGTTGAGCTCAAGAACTCCATGGAAATCATCATACAAGATGAAGGACTACTCAAGAAACCGGTGGATCTTCATCGACTAAAAGGTATGTGGAGACTTGAACTTATCTATCACTCAAAAGTATATTTATCTCCTATCTTGAGACAAAAGTCGTTTTTCTATATAGACTTAGATTATACACATTTGCTATTTCGAGCCAAGTTTATCTCGCCTATCTGTTTCTCGAAATATGTGTTGGTAAGATTTCTCTTTAACCAAGTTCATCTTTACCTAGTGACGAAAGTCATGACAAGTTTCAATCACTTTGAAAATTGCTTACTTTGACGAAAAATAGTTTGTGAATAACAACTATAGAATATCAATGTCCTCTAAGAATGTTTCAATGATTGAAATGAGACTTTTGATTATATAACCATTGGAGGATATAAGCATTGTTGTGGAAACACATATATGTATAAGTCCTTATTCCTTGAACCGAAGTTTGCGAACTTTGTTTATCAAGAGAACCGACATGGTGGCGTGAGCCAAGTCCGCGAACTCAGTCCATGAACCGGCGGAAGTTCTCTTCCCGAGAATTTCTGCTGGAGTTTGTGAACTCCATCCGGGAACTTAAGTCCGCGAACCCAGTCCGAGAACTTGAGTAGGTTATATATAAAAACGATGTCTGTGAACTTATTCTTATATAAACTAAGGAATGCAAATTGAAAATCGAGGCTCTATAGTTCATGAACCGATTCGAGTGAATCAAATCGTTTTTGCTTCGATTGTGTATTGTGTAGTTACATAAGATTTCCTTGCAATTGAACAACTATCTAACTAGTTCATTTGAGTCACTTGAACTAGCTATGGTGAAGAAGAATATGGTTGATATGAAAGTGATCATATGGCTAACCATTTGGTTGACTATTTTTGAACCAACAAAATTACAAGTTTGGGTACGGTTACACAAGCCTAGAAACGTGCTTTTAATTTGTGTGTAACAAGCTAGTTTTCGATCTAATAGTTGAAAGATATTATCTTGAATCTAATCAGGTTTTCATCTAACGGTGAATATTGAATGCTTTGTTACCAAGCTAACATTGATTGCAAACCCTGATTTGAAAGACTATATAAGAGAGAAATCTAGCAACTGGAAAACCTAATCCCCACACCTTCTGTGTGATACTAGTTGTGCTAAGCTAGAGTCGATTCTCCTTTAACCTTTGGTTTCTTCTTCTAAACTAGGTTAACGACTTACAGAATTCATTGGGATTCTGAAACCAGACAGATACTACTTTCTCATAGTTGTGTGATATGATCTTGTTGTTTCTATCGTATGAGTACAATTGTAATACTCCCCCCGTCCTAGTTTAGATGCCTAATTAGGATTTTGCACAAAGATTAAGAAACACAAACAGAATAGTTTTTTTTTCCACACTTACCCTAGGTTGGTATTTAAGGTACCTAGTTTTTAGATGTCTAGGTTTTTCTTGTTTCCTTGGAAACATTCAAATTAAAGGAAGTTTATAGAGAAAAGTATTTAAAGTGTGTCTAGAAAATTGAAATACACAATTATCCATGTTATGGGTTGATTCCAAGTTGGGGGGCAAATCAGGATAAAAGGTGGAAAATATGAAGTTTAGCAAGTATTTTAGGACCAAAAAAATTCCCTATTTTGGCATCTAAACTAGGGCGGTGGGAGTAATTGGTTTGAGATTGATATCTCCGATAGGCAAGATATAAAACTAATCACAAGCACTTCGTCTCATCGTTTGGGATTCCACAATATCTTTTTTCGCTGCGTCGATTAAGATCATTGTGAGGTGATTGATAATACTAGGCTGTTCTTCGGGAATATAAGTCCGGTTTATCAATTGGTTCATCTTCACCTTGATTTTATCAAAAGAGGGAACAAAACTCGTAGGTATATTCGTGGGAGACGGATTTATCTATTACCGTAGACTTTTATGTGTGATATAGATTTGTTTATTAAAGTCTTCGACTTTGGGTCGTAGCAACTCTTGGTTGTGGGTGAGAATATCTAAGGGAATCAAGTGTGTAGTATCCTGCTGGGATCAGAGACGTAGGAGCATAACTGTACCTTGGATCAGTGTGATATTGGTTGGGGTTCAACTACAGTCCAGACCGAAGTTAATTTGGAGTAGGCTAGTGTCTGTAGCGGATTAATACAGTGTGTTCAATATGGACTAGTGTTAGAGCATAGCTCGGTCAACCTCGCATGCGTTGTTATCTCAAGCATGATGTAGGATTAGAATCTCGCAACAATAATGTCTCAGCGAAATTATCAATGGTACAGCACAATAGCGTCGCAGAACAATTTCAGGAAGAATATAACAAACACGTCAGCTAGGATCATGAGAAAGATGTGATAGTCCTGCGAAAATTAGAGAGATTGCGAAATTAACATTTGTAAGGTCGCGAGAATGTCGCAAGCCATATCCGAAAATAAAGGACAGATTAGCTGTCATCCACTATGTATTTCCCTATAAATAGTCGTTCAAGTTGTAAAGAGGAGGGAGAGATCTTTTTTGAGTAAGAAACAAGTAAATAAAAGAGAGAAAGTTTAGAGCATAGATCATTCTTTAGTTCTTTATCTTTTCTTATAAGAACATCCGAAAATTACTCAATAAAATTAAGAATATAAACCTAAAATGAGTTGATTAATGATGAAATCATATGAAGAGTGTAGTGTGGGATTTCCTGCAACTACATAATGGCTCTAGAAACAAGGAATTGGAGATCGAAAGTTGAAGATTGTTGATTGAGAATATTCAAGTTAGTGATTAAATAAATCAGTGAATCAATTAATGAAAATGGCAAAATATTGGAGTGTAATATGATAACAAAAACGATGATTAATGAATTCCATGAAAGCATCAAAGGAAGAATACATAAACGAAATTTTGAAGGAAGGAAAGTTATGGCGGTAGAAAAAACATCGTCCTTGAAAGATTGGGAAAAGCAAAAAATTGCATTCATGGCGGAAGAAATACAAAAAGAAAATTTGAACCACACATCTCCGTTGGTCGTCACAGTTCCTATTACACTGAAAGAGAAGGAGACAACAATAAAATCCACAAGAGAATGGATGTTGAACAGAACTTTAATTGATACAGGAAGTTCAGTTGATATAATATTTTATCACGCATTCCGGAGAATGGGATTTAAAGATGAAGAAATGTCCAGTTCAACATATTTATTCACAACTTTGGAAAATACACAACAAAACCTAAAGGAGAGATAGTGGTACGAATTCCACTTGGAGAAATCGAAACACATGTAACATTGTGCGTGGTGGATATGGAATCGCCATATAATATGTTATTAGGAAGACCATGGATACATGCGATAAAAGTTGTGGTATTAACGTTGCATCAATGTATTAAATTCCCCACTCCAAATGGAATAGGTGAAATCAGAGGAGATGTTGACAATGCGAAATTATGTCATCAAATTGAAGTAAAACGTTATGAAGGACAAGCAAAAAAGAAACAATTTCGTAGAAAATTGTCAAAGGAAGCAAAGAAGGAAGAAGAATTTAGAGTATATATGATAAGGGCAAAAGAAGGCAAAGGAATACCCAGCGAAATTTCGGAAGAAGGAGAAGGACCCATAAAAGCAATAAAAGAACCAACACCAATGGGAGAACCTAAACCCAGTTACATTGCCGCAGAACCAACAAAAGAAATAAACATTGGGACTATAGAGGAGCCTGTAATGTTGAGAATTGGAACCAAAATGGATATAGAAGAAGAAGAAAGAACTGTTAACTTGTTGCGAGAATATAAAGATATTTTCGCAGGAAGCATGGATGAGATACCAGGAATAGATCCATCAATTGCATGCCACAAATTGGAGATTAACAAAAATGTGAGACCATTTAAACAGAGAATAAGAAAAATTGCAACAACTTACCATTCCCAAATAGAAGAAGAACTACAGAAAATGCTTGAGGCAGGAATTATAAGAGAAGCTAAATACCCAGAATGGATAGCGAATATGGTCATTGTCCCAAAGAAAAACAAAGGAATCAGGATTTGCATAGATTTCACTGATTTAAACAAAGCTTGCCCCAAAGACAGTTTTCCGTTACCAGATATTCCTCAAATGGTAGAATCTCGCCGGAAAGAAATAGGGTATCATCTTTAGATGGATACAAAGGGTATAACCAAATCCCTCTCGCTGAAGAAGATCAAGAACATACTGCTTTCTTTGCCCCTAGAGGTTTATATTGTTACACGAAAATGCCATTTGGTTTGCGAAATGCGGGAGCGACATACCAAAGAATGGTAGAGAAGGTGTTCGCAAAATGGATACAAAACTTAGAAGTATACGTGGATGACATGTTAGTAAAGAGTAAAGAAGCTAAAGACCATGTACAAGATTTGAGGGAGATTTTTGAACAAATGCGGCAGTATAACATTAAATTGAATCCTGAGAAGTGTACTATTGGAGTTGCATCGGGAAAATTTTTAGGCTACATTGTATCAAAGGAAGGAATACAGGTTGATCCAGAAAAAGTGCAAGCAGTTCGTGACATGCCAACACCAGCAACAATAAAAGATGTACAAAAGTTGAATGGGCTTCTAGCTTCGCTGGGGAGATTCATTTCGCGATCATCAGACAAATGCAAATATTTTTTCGATATACTCAAGAAGGGTGCAAAATTTAAATGGAGTGATGAATGTGAAAAGGCTTTTCAAGGAATCAAAGAACATCTTATGAATACAACTATTTTACAAAAAGCAGAACCAGGAGAAGAATTATTGATCTACCTTGCGACAACGTCGCATGCATTAAGTGTTGTGTTATTGCGAGTAGACGCAGGAGTGGAGAAACCCATTTATTACATTAGCAAAACTTTTAATACTGCCGAGAAGAATTACTCAAAGATTGAAAAGTTAATCTTAGCATTAGTTTATGCATCATTTAAGCTCCGCATATACTTTCAAGCACACAAGATAAAGGTATTAACAAAAGTACCAATTGAATCAGTGATGAAGAATTCTAAAAGATCAGGAAGGGTGGAGAGATGGAATGCACAAGTAGGCCACTTGATATTAAATATGAAATTTTGTCTTCACCAAAATCACAAGTTGTTGCGGATTTCTTGGCAGAATTTCCTTTAGAAGAAGATGAAGCAGTAGAAGAAATGATGGATGTAGAAGAAGAGCATGGAGATCCAAAAGATTTATTAACAGAACCAAATAGATGGGAAATATTGGTAGATGGATCATCAAATGGAGAAGGAAATGGAGTTGGAATTGTTTTAATTTCGCCAGAAGGAATAAAGATGGCTTTTTCATTCAGATTGGAATTTGCATCCACTAATAATGAAACAGAATATGAAGCTGTGATACATGCCTTAAAATTCGCAATAGAAATGAAACTAGAAAATGCCAGGATCACTAGTGATTCGCAGCTAGTTATTCGCCAAATAAAAGGAGAGTATACTACAAATGAACCATCCTTGAAGAAATACAAGAAGCTGGTTGAAGAATTGTCAGCGAAAATCCCAAAAATAAAATGGAGGCACATTTCAAGAAAGGATAATAGACTCGCAGACGCTTTTGCTTTCATCTCAAGCATGATGACAGATCCAACTGCGAGATGCATAAAAATACAAACACTTCTGTCACCATCAATCAATAAAGAAAGGAAGATGTGGATGTGATGAATAGATAATGAAAAAGAAGAACAAATAAACAATGTCGCAGACTGGAGAATGGAACTTCATGCATATTTGGCGAAAGGAGAAACACCAAGAAATAGATTGGAAACACACAAGTTAAAAACGAGCAACGAATTATGAATTAAGAGATGGGTTGCTATACCGAAAATCCTTTATGGACCATCACTCAGATGTTTGACACGAGAGGAAGGAGAAAAGGTGCTGAAAATGTTACATAGTGGAGATGCTGGCAATCATAGTGGAGGAAGATCTTTGGCACATAGAGCAAAAATGCAAGTTATTACTGGCCATACATGCATGAAGATGCAAAAAATATCAAGACGTTGCGAAGATTTCAGCAGGCATGGAAAGAAAATACATGCACCAGGAGCACCATTGTCATCTTCAACCAGTGTTGGCCCTTTGGAAAATGGGGCTTAGATATTGTGGGGCCATTTTTACCAGGAACTGGACAAAGAAGATACTTAATAGTCGCAACAGATTATTTCACAAAATGGACAGAAGTGAAGGCAGTACAACATATTCGCGACAAAGATATCTTTACATTCATATTCGAAAATATCATTTGCAGATTTGGAATTCCTGCACAGTTGGTATCTGATAATGGGAAACAGTTTGAGGGACAGAATATAGAAATGTTACTTAATGCATTCAAGATAAAATGTGGAAAGTCACTCCTTTGTATCCACAAGCTAATGGGCAAGTAGAAGCAACAAATAAAACAATTGCAGATATATTAAAGAAGAAATTGGAAGGACATCACAGAATGGTGCGAACAAGTACATAATGCAGTATGGGCTTATAATACAACTAGAAGAGAAGCTACTGGAATGTCACCTTTTTGTTTAACATACGGAGTTGAAGCGGTGTTACCAACAGAAGTTGTTATTCCGACAACAAAAAGAGAAGCTTGGGAGAAAAATCTTAGTGCGGGCTTAATTTTAAACAAACTTGATGAATTAGAAGAAAAAGAGAAAAAGCTTTACAACATATGGAGAATTATCAGCGAAGATTAGCTCGAGAATATAATAAACGTGTCAAAATACGCGAATTTCAACCAGGAGATTTAGTTCTGCGAGAAACACCAATATATCAGCGAGAAAATGGTGGAAAATTAGCGAAAAAATGGGATGGACCTTACATCATTAAGGAGATAGTTGGAACAGGAGCTTATAGATTAATGGATCCAGAAGGAAGATGTTGGTCATAGATTAGACAGACCATGGAACAGGTTGTACTTAAAAAGATATTATCCGTAAGAAGCTTTGAGAAGTTATGGAATTCTGAAAGAATAATTGCAAGATTACTCATATCAAAACAAGATCATGATGTGCGAAATTTCGCAGAGATAATCACAGAACAATGACATAAAAGAAAGGGGCGAACCTTTATGGCGTACACCCTAGTTCGCGAATAAAATTTCGCAAGAGGCAAATGTAAGACCTAAAGTACGTCATATTAGGGGGTACCTGTTGCATGGCTCAGGGAAAGGCTACACCGCCACCGGAACCTGAGTCATGGAGATTTGGGGTCAATAAAGCCCATCCGGGAGAGGCACCTTGGATTCTCAGCTTAAGCATATGACTTAGGTTGGGCGACTAAGGTAATAAGGACTCTCCCAAGGAGTGCAGAATCTGATCAAGGCGCCGAGGTACACGGTTGAGTCAAGAGTGCGGGGCGTTTGAAGCGTCCTTGCCATTCTTGACAAGTCTTGGCTTATACTGCACTCGGCCTGAAGAAAACCCCACTTAGGGTGCAGTCTCGTAACCATAAGCCCTATAGGTAAAAGGGATAAGAGGCTGCGAAAACAACTGGTTGTTGTTAAGACTGGATGGGAGGAGCTAACCTTGTATGGTAGAAGTACGCCTCCTTGAAGGGGCAACCAGGGGGAGATAAGGGCGGCACCCTCCACTAGGGAGCTGATAAGTGTCTTAAGACGCAAATGTCATGAGGCTTTTTATTCGCAAGGATATTAAGGCTTGTCATATTTGCGCAACAATCCTGAAAAGGCAATAATACAAAAGAAAAAGATAAGACGAGATCAATGGGTTTTCGCATGAAAGTGCAAAGACGTCCTGCGATTTCGTCGTAAGACGGCAATGTCATGGGGCTTTATTTTCGCAAGAATATTTAGGCCTGTCATATTGTCGCAACATTCCTGAAGAGGCCATAATACAAAAGAAAAAGTTAAGGCAAGATCAATGGGTTTTTGCATGAAAGTGCAAGGACGTCTTGCGATTTTGTCGCAATGACAAAAGGTGGCATAATAAGACCTTTAATTAGGAAGGCAAAATAAGACCATATGATAAAAAAAATTAATTATAAGTATTCGCAATAGATTATGTTTTGCAAGAAAGATAATGAGAAGCAAGTATGAGAATCAATAAACAAGAAGCATTATCTTTCTCATCAACAAAATATTAAAAGAAAAATTGATTCCAAAGTTGGTAGAAAAATGTAATTCGCAAAAGTGATAAAAATAAGACAATTCAAGAAGACAAAACTAGATAGAGATCTCAAGATTCAATATTAATTTCAATAGCAGGAGATGATAAAATTTCTTCGCCAATATTCTCGCAAGCTTCTCCTTCATTTCGGTTTTGATCTTCTCCATGATTAGCATCTTGATTATCGTCAGTAATTACTTCTTCAGGAGAAATTTCTTTCTCATTTTGATTAACACCAGCAGACGCTTCTTTAGAAGGAATCTCTTCTTCATCTTCTAAGAAATTATCCTCTGCACCGCTTTCGTAATCATAATCACTATCAGCAGGACGAGGAACTTCATCGTCATCTACTTCTAAAGGATCAATTGATGTAGGAGGAAGAGAGTTGGATGATAAAATGTCATTTACAAGGACTTCATCCCGGAGATGAACTTGGCGAAGAAGTGCTCTATGATGATTCCTATCTTGAATATCCTTAAAATAAGCAAGATAATCAAGTCTTCTTTCCGCTCGATCGCGAGAACCAGTAAGAGTATAGACAAGCAATGCATTTTCTTTGCGAATTTTGGCATATTTAGCCTCCAAAACAGAAATAGAAGAATGAAGATTCTTCTCAGACTCTGAGAAAGATAGAATACAAAGTTTCATTAATATAAGGAGTTCAGAGAGATATGACAAAGAAAAGATAATTAAGGCAGTCAAACTATTATGACTACCTTCCTTTTGCGAAATAAGGTGTTGAATCAAGGACAGACAACTATTCTCCCAATGGTCTATTGCATCATCAAATTTATCTCCAACTAAACCTTTAAGTCGAGACTGAAGATTTTTCTCTTTAGAAATAAGAAAGGCATTTTTCTTCGCAAGAGAAGAATAAGATTCTTCTAATTTGGAATATTGTTCTTTAAGCTTATTCGCCTTTACACTTAAAGTTATTCTACCTTGAATGAGCGTATCTCTTTCAGTGATAGATGACTCTGTTACTTATTTAAGTTCATTTCTCAAAGAGCGAAGAGATTGCTCTTGGTCAGCACATACTTTTTGGAGAATACTAAGTTGTTGCGAAGATATCGCCATCGAAAAGGAAAATTAAAGACATAGATAAGAAAATCATACCTCTCAATTCATCATTCTTCTTGCGAAGATTGTCACGATCCAGCAAAACATTCTGAAGCTTCTGATTTTCAAGACGAAGAGCATTACACTCTTTTTCTAAAGCTATCTGCGAAGCAGCTCTGTCAGAACCCAAATGTTTGCTCAGAATTTCGCAAACATTAGACTTGATAGGATCAGTAGAAGACTTCTTTCCATCATCCAGAATTTCATATAAAACTTTGAAAGCAATATTTATCCCTTCCACGGTTTCTTTCGAAAGAGGAAGAGACTTGGGTAGAGAACTGGTAGAGATAGAAGGTTGAGAAACATTCTCAAGGGGAAGAGAAGAAGTTTCATTCGCAGAAGGATCCATAAGGGGAATTTCAATCATAAAAATATCAGCTGAAGAAATGAAGTCAGAGGCAGCATTTTTCGCGAATTGGAGATAAAGGTTTATCTTGCGAAGACGTCGCAGGAGATTTGGAAGAAATGAGTAGGTGGAAAGGAACAGAAGTTGAAACAGTTTTAAGGTGGCGAGATTTCTTGGGAGATTTATGAAGATCTTTATCACCCTGCGAATTACAATCCAGATAAGAAACAGAGGCAACAATATTGTTATTAGAAAAATATAGTGTTTCTTACTACCTTCTCATTCACAGACTTTCTTTTATGTGCGACAACCTTATGCTGTGATTTGGGAATGTTAGGGTTCTGAACTGTAAATTTAGTGTTGCAGCCGCTTTTGCTGAAATAACAAGAATATGGGAATCACATAAACAACATCAAATAAGGCAATAAACAAGATCAATTTCAAATATATCAATTTCAGCAAAACTCATAAAGAAGAAAAGAGAAGACTAACCTTGATGAATCCATGAAAAATAATAGCAGAGAGATTGTCTCGAAGAAAATTACAAACTATGAAGATCTAGTATGAAGATGAAGAAGAACTTAAGAAGGTTGAAGAAGAAAAAAGAAAAGTTGCAATAATGGAATTTGCACGAGAACGATAAAGTTGCAGAGAAAATAAAAGAAGAAAAAAGAGAGTGAGAAGGAATATATATAGAGGAGATTTCTCCTCGAGAAAATCAACACGATTAATACGGAAAGATATAAGCGGTTAAAAGGCAACGGTTTTAAAAGACGTGTCGAGAAATAACTGGAAGAAAGAATACGTATGATAAATGCAGAATATAAAGAAGAGAACAACTGCGGCATTTCTCACATCATTCTCTACTTTGCAGAGATGATATGAGAAGAGGCAAGATGTAGGATCAGAATCTCGCAGCAATAATGTCTCAGCGAAATTATCAATGGTACAGCACAATAGCGTCGCAGAAAAATTTCAGGAAGAATATAACAAACGACACCATCTAGGATCATGAGAAAGATGTGATAGTCCTGCGAAAATTAGAGAGCTTGCGAAATTAACATTTGTAAGGTCGCGAGAATGTCGCAAGCCATATTCAAAAATAAAGGACAGATTAGCTGTCATCCACTATGTATTTCCCTATAAATAGTCGTTCAAGTTGTAAAGAGGAGGGAAAGATCTTTTTTGAGTAAGAAACAAGTAAATAGAAAAGAGAAAGTTTAGAGCAGAAATCATTCTTTAGTTCTTTATCTTTTCTTGTAAGAACATCCGAAAATTACTCAATAAAATTAAGAATATAAACCTAAAATGAGTTGATAAATGATGAAATCATATGAAGAGTGTAGTGTGGGATTTCCTACAACTACACATGTTTGTCAATGTTAGTGATCAAAACTATGAGTCTTGATTTCTAGCCTACATAGCCAAGTCTCGGACTAGGATAGAAAAGTGTAGTTGAGCTCAAGGACTTCATGGAGATTCATCATACAACGACGAAGATCTATACAAGGAACCGTGGAACTTCATCAACAAAAAGGTATGTGGAGACTTGAACTTATCTATCACTCAGAAGTCTATCTATTCTATCTCCTACTTCTTATGAGACAAAAGTCGTATGCTATATATACTAGATCATATAAATTTGACATTTCTAGCTGAGCATTCATTGCTTATCTTTTATCTCGAAATCGTGTGTTGGTAAAGCGTTTCGCTTTGATCAAGTTTATCTTCACCTAGTGACGAAAGTCATGAAAAGTTTCAATCACTTTGAGAATTGCTCTGACGTGAATCGGTCTGTGAATAACGGCTACACAGCGTCCTCTGAGAATGTCTCAATGATTGAAATGAGAGTTTATATTACATAACCATGTATTCCATGAACCGAAGTTTTTGAACTTTGTTGATCAAGAGAAATCCGGAGGATTGTGCAATTGGCTTGCCAAGTCCGCGAACTATCGGAAGCTCTCGACCGAGAATTTCTGCTGGATTTTCCAAAACTCGTTTGTGTGCTAAGTCCGCGAACCCAGTCCACGAACTGGCGGAAGTTCTCTTTCCAAGAATTTTTGCTGAAATTGGAAAACTCAACCGATTAACTTAAGTCCGCGAACTTGTTTTTGAACTTAAGAGGTTATGATCTAAAGATGTTCTCTGAACATGAAACATTAAATTATTAAGGAATGCTTTATGCAAATCGTGGCTATAATGCTCATGAGCCGATTCAATCGAATCAAATCATATTTGTTTCAATTGTGTCTTGTGTAGTTGCATAAGATCTCATAGCAATTGAACAACTCTTTAACTAGTTCATTTGAGTCAATTGAACTAGTTATGGTGAAGAAGAACAAGGTTAATATGAAATGCTCATATGGTTTACCTTTTGGGTTACTATGTTGAACCAACATACACGTACACGTTTGGGCATGGTTTTCACAAACCCATTAAACGTCTACCCAAGTGTGTGTGACAAGATAAGTTTTCGATCTAACGGTTGAGAAATATTAGCTTGAATCTAAATCAGGTTTTCATCTAATGGTGAATAAGGATTGCTTTGTAACTAAGGCAAAACCCTGATTTGAAGGATATATAAAGGAAACATCTAGTATTGTGCAAAACTAATCCCCACACGTCTGTGTGCTACTAGTGTGCCCGCTAGAGTCGATCTCCATTAACCTTTAATTTTCTTCTCTAAAATCAGGTTAACGACTTAAAGACTTCATTGGGATTGTGAAGTCAGACCGATACTACTTTATCGTAGTTGTGTGATCTGATCTTTTATCTTCTATCGTACGAGTACAATCGATTGATTGACTTGAGATCATGAGAGTTCTCCGATAGGCAAGATAAAGAAGTCACAAACATCTTCATCTCACTGTTTGTGATTCCTCGACAAACCGCATGTGTAGTCAGGAAGGATTGTAGAGAGGTGATTGATTAATCTAGGTTGTTCTTCGGGAATATAAGACCGGATTATCAATTGGTTCATGTTCACCTTGATTTATATCAAAAGACGGAACAAAACCTATGGTTTATCCTTTGATAGACTTTTCTGTGTGAGACAGATCTTTTTATTATCAAGTCTGTGATTTTGGGTTGCAGCAACTCTTGGTTGTGGGTGAGATCAGCTAAGGGTATCAAGTGCGTAGTATCCTGCTGGGATCAGAGGCGTAGGAGTACAACTGTACCTTGGATCGGTGGGAGACTGATTAAGGTTCAACTATAGTCCAGTCTGAAGTTAGCTTGGAGTAAGCTAGTGTCTGTAGCGGCTTAATAAAGTGTGTATTCAATCTGGACTAGGTCCCAGGGTTTTTCTGCATTTGCGGTTTCCTCGTTAACAAAATTTCTGGTGTCCGTGTTATTTCTTTTCCGTATTATATTTTATATAATTGAAATAATACAGGTTGTGCGTTCGTGATCATCAATTGGAAATCCAACCTTTGGTTGTTGATTGATATTGATTGATCCTTGGACATTGGTCTTTGGTACCGTCCAAGTTATTCCTTGTATTTGATAAAGACTCGCTATTAGTAAAAATCAAATCAATAGAGATATATTAACTCCTTGAGATACTTTTATCTAGATTGAGTCTGATTGTCTAGTTGATAATCTAGTAAAGTATTTCGGAGTTAGTCCATCCAGATTGCTAATCGAAATATTGGGTGGTGTTGTTAGACTCCCGCTTTTTCAATTGGTATCAAAGCAGGCAAACATGTTAAAGACCTTATAAGTTCTTGTTTGTAGCGATCTGATTATGGACGAGTCTATCTCTAATAACGTACCAATTCAGAAATTACCAGATGATTCTAAAAGCTTGGATTCACCTGAGAGAATTTTCACATCTATGTCAATATTTATACATTCTCTTGATGTAAAAACTGTTGATTGGGAAACTATCCTCGAAGAACAGTTGGATGAACTTTCTGATGAAGGTGATTCAGATATTGATAGAGATGTTGATGAGGAAGTCTCAGAGTATGTTAAGTTTTTGAATTCATGGAAAATGAAGAATTTTACAACTTCTCATGTCTCACCTCTTCTGATTCCTCTCTGTCGAGAAAAAAAGAAATTGAGAAGATGTTACGCAGGTGTTTATTTTTCGAATAGTTGCGAATCGATCCTCAAGGATTATGAGGAAAATCTACGTATGAAGTCACTTGAATGTGATAATCTTTATCAAAAGTACTTTTTGGTTGGAAGAGAAATTTACAGAGTCTGAAGCAAGGTTTAACTCCCAGCAAACAAGTTTTGACGACAGAGAAAGCGTTCGAGAAAAACGCCTTAAGGCTGATTTAGCTGCTGCTCTTGATAAAATCAAGATGTTGGAAGATGACTTGAAAAAGTTCAATACTAGTTCAAGCAAATTAACCACTATGCTAGGAGCAAGTAAAAATCATCGTGATACACGAGGATTGGGCTATAAGGGAATAGATGCTCCAAGTAGTAGCAAAGAGGTAAAATTTGTCAAGGCTAGTGATTCTTCTCAACAAAAGGTTTCCACTAATGGAAAAAGTGAAATACCTTCTCCGGAAGTTAAGGTTCAAAAGAGCAAAGTATATCAACCTCCAAAACCAGCACACATGAATCCGGGTAAGAACGTTCCTTATATTTGTATTATTGTGGAAACAAAGGTCACCTGGAAAGGAGATGTCGTTTTCGTATAAGGAATGAAAAACTTCATGATATTCTTGTTTGGGTGTCAACAGAAGTTATTAAACCGGGATCATATGTTAAGGCTAACACTCTTGACATTCCGGGTTGTAAACGTCCAACCTTTAGGCAAAGGAATCAGTGTTGTGATAATCCTAGATTTGCCTATAAACGTCATACGAAGCCTTTTCACAATCGTAATGGTTATCAAAAGGATAACTTCGTAAAGACGAAGACAAGATCTGATGCTCCCAATTGGAGAAAGATCAACTTGCAAAAGAATAGTCAATCCAATTCTCTTCCGGAAAATCTTGAAGAGAGTAATGGGAAGAAGATTTCGGTGGTTCCTAAACGCACTCAAAAGTGGATACCAAAGAAAGTCAATGATGGTTTGAGTGTGAAAAGGAATGATCTCCCAAAAAGATCCATGACTATGGAGAAAGCAGTATCCATGATGCTGGAACTTAAAGAGTTCTTTGGGAAGATGGATTTGGATGTGAAAGGTTCTAAAAGTGATCTCTTTCATGATAATCCAAAGGTCACTTGTGGTGAGCAAGACTTTGTTCACTCCAACGCAACTTGATTGTGTTGGAAGTGCATCCTCACCAAGGAATGCCCTGCTTTGTATACGGTGAGGGAAGCAAAAGAATTGGGTCACACAAATTATGTTCGGTAAGGCGGTATAATTCGATTGGATTCATCTAAAAAGGTATGTCTACAAACTTGAGCAATATTTGTACTTTTATTTGCTTAGAATACTTATATAATCTTGCTTATCGTTCATTTCTACCTAACTTGATCTGTGTTTAAGGTTCTTGAATGTTTGGGTTTGGAAATAATAGTTCAGGATGTTTGGACTACATGGTACACATACCAAGTATGCATAACAGCATTCAGAATCAAAATCCAGGGGTTTAAGTTCGCAAATCCGTATGCATACTTGACGTCGATATTCGGTAAACTTGTTTTGTCTGTAACTTCTTCGCCCGAACTAGGATTTACCTCATTCTTTTTGCATTCTCTTCCTTATTGAATTCCCTTCAAAATGGAGATGAGAATTGTTGAATTTGGATGAGTTAATATTGGTCTTTGTCTGTCTCCTGTTTTTTAGTGTTTGCTCCGTTTCGTTGCACTTGTTCTATTCTCTTGGACTTGGGCACTGGGATTCTTGGAGAAATCCTATTCTAAGCTATTTTGTGGCTGTTACAAGAGTGATGTTGGTGAATCACAAAGAAGGAAGTTCGAGAATGGGTAGTAGTTCACATTGCTATATATTCTTGAGTGTTCACAAATCATCTCATGTGAACTATGGTGCATAGTCGTCAATGACTTTGTATGTTATTCTTTGTTAAGGAAATCTTTTTATACGCTTTTGGTAACCACTCTTAGTATAAATTCGTGCGCAAAAAGATTGATTCTACCTTCTAAGGGCAAAGATTGTTATTGCAGTATTAATCTTTATGATTTTCTGATATTGCAATTGTTTATGGGATATGTATTGTTTGCGTCCGTGAACTTGAAGGTCCGATATGTTGTCAAAAGTAAAGTCGTTCATAAATTGGTTTTCGTATTGATGAAAGGACGAATGGACTTTTGACAAATACAAAAGTTATGCCTATGCAGTCATTTATTTGATGGAAAATAGGATAAAAAATTTTGTTTGACAAGGATAAAGTCTATTATGTCGTTATGCAAATAGTGATGGAAAATAGAATAGATCCTTGTATGTTATCCACGGTATTGATCTTCATTGATCCATTTTGTTATGTTTTACCGTGAAGGCTCCATTGTGTATCTTACGTTGAGCACCTTACAACTATGTCGATTAATACTGG
Organism: Papaver somniferum; assembly: GCF_003573695.1. NCBI lineage: Eukaryota > Viridiplantae > Streptophyta > Magnoliopsida > Ranunculales > Papaveraceae > Papaver > Papaver somniferum. Next base: position 149,938,925 of record NC_039359.1, read on the forward strand.
CCTTGTTGGTTGTTCCATGAGATCCTATATGTTGAGCATTCTTGAACTAAATTAATCATCTTGATTGGTTATTTAGTTATTTGCTCCGAAAGTCTTCTTTTGTCGAGCAAAATCTTTTGACAATTAAATTGATTGCTTCGGTGATTAGTTTGGTTGTGTATTCCAATTAGATTAATTATAGGTTCTCTTGTAATTAATCTAGTCGAGTTTTTCATATATTCCACAAGTTCTTGTGTTGAGTATATTAACGGCTATACTAATCATGTTCTATTGGTTGATGTAGTCGTATATTCCGTAAGGTTTTTCCTTATGTTGAGTATGTGAACGATTAAGTTAGTCATCTCCGTATGATTACCTTAGTCGTAGCTCCGTAAGTTTACTTATGTTGAGCACGTTCAATTAAATTGATCACTTTTGTGGTTTGATTTAGTTGCGTATTCCAATTAAATTAATCATGGATTTACTTGTGATTAATTTGATTGAGTTTTGGATATAGAAAATCATTTTCATGGTTTTTGGTGTCCAATTAAAAAATTCTTCTTTTCTTTCGAAATTAAGGTCGCTCTTGTTGTTCTTTCGGGAATGACATCAAATGGGGGAGAGTTCTTTTGAACTTGTGCTTAATGGTAATATCTTGCGGGGTGTACGGCTGTGGAATTTTATAGGGGTTATCTTGTATCTTAAAACTCCTTGATGAATGCATTTAGCTTCGGCTTTATGATTGCATCTAAATTAAGTTGGTATGTATTTTTCTTTTAATCTATGAAATGTCTCTTGTGGAAATTTCATTATGATCCCGTTCTTGTACCTTTGCCAATTTTATTGACAAAAAGGGGGAGAAATAATGTAGTTCACACTACAAATACATATGATTTTCGGATCATTGTGTAAGGGGGAGTGGTTTCCATGATCGAGATGGATTATTGACTTAGGGGGAGTGATACATATCACCGTAGTATTATTGTTAAAGTCGTGATACAATTGGACTTTGATATTACATAATAATACTATGACACTGTATAATAATGATTGAGAATCTCGATTTCTCTCATTGTTATAGCTACGAATCTTCAACAACGGTGATGCTAAACTTACAACCTTTGGGATCATTGGAGTACTTGGAAGGACGAAGATTTCAGGGAACGTTGAAGATTAGACTATGGAATAGGATCCACTAAAGTTTATCATTTTTTATTCCATATGTATTAATAGTTTTGTTACTAAAATTGACAAAGGGGGAGATTGTTAAAGAATAGCTCGGTCAACCTCGCATGCGTTGCTATCTCAAGCATGTTTGTCAATGTTAGTGATCAAAACTATGAGTCTTGATTTCTAGCCTACATAGCTAAGTCTCGGACTAGGATAGAAAAGTGTAGTTGAGCTCAAGGACTTCATGGAGATTCATCATACAACGACGAAGATCTATACAAGGAATCGTGGAACTTCATCAACAAAAAGGTATGTGGAGACTTGAGCTTATCTATCACTCAAGAGTTTATGATCTAAAGATGTGCTCTGAACATGAAACATTAAGTTACTAAGGAATGCTTTATGCAAACCGTGGCTATAATATTCATGAGCCGATTCAATTGAATTGAATCATCTTTGTTTCAATTGTGTCTTGTGTAGTTACATAAGATCTCATAGAAATTGAACAACTCTTTAACTAGTTCATTTGAGTCAATTGAACTAGTTATGGTGAAGAAGAACAAGGTTAATATGAAACGCTCATATGGTTAACCTTTTGGGTTACTATGTTGAACCAAAATACACGTACACGTTTGGGCATGGTTTTCACAAACGCAGTAAACGTCTATTCAAGTGTGTGTGACAAGCTAAGTTTTCGATCTAGCGGTTGAGAAATATTAGCTTAAATCTAAATCAGGTTTTCATCTAACGGTGAATAAGGATTGCTTTGTAACTAAGACAAAACCCTGATGAAGGCTATATAAATGAGACATCTAGCATTGTGAAAAATTAATCCCCACACGTCTGTGTGCTACTAGTGCGCCCGCTAGAGTCGATCTCCATTAACCTTTGATTTTCTTCTCTAAAATCAAGTTAACGAATTAAAGACTTCATTGGGATTGTGAAGCCATACCGATACTACTTTATCGTAGTTGTGTGATCTGATCTTGCATCTTCTATCGTACGAGTACAATCAATTGATTGACTTGAGATCGTGAGAGTTCTCCGATACGCAAGATAAAGAAGTCACAAACATCTTCGTCTCACTGTTTGTGATTCCTAGACAAACCGCTCGTGTAGTCAGAAAGGATTGTAGAGAGGTGATTGATTAATCTAGGCTGTTCGTCGGGAATATAAGACCGGATTATCAATTGGTTCCTGTTCACCTTGATTTTATATCAAAAGACGGAACAAAACCTAGGGTTTATCTGTGGGAGACAAATTTATCCTTTGATAGACTTTTCTGTGTGAGACAGATCTGTTTATTATCAAGTCTGTGATTTTGGGTTGCATCAACTCTTGGTTGTGGGTGAGATCAGCTAAGGGAATCAAGTGCGTAGTATCCTGCTGGGATCAGAGGCGTAGGAGTGCAACTGTACCTTGGATTGGTAGGAGACTGATTGGGGTTCAACTATAGTCCAGTCGGAAGTTAGCTTGGAGTAGGCTAGTGTCTGTAGCGTCTTAATACAATGTGTATTCAATCTGGACTAGGCCCCGGGGTTTCTCTGCATTTGCGGTTTCCTCGTTAACAAAATTTCTGGTGTCTGTGTTATTTCTTTTCCGTATTATATTTTATATAATTGAAATAATACAGGTTGTGCGTTCGTGATCATCGATTGGAAATCCAACCTTTGGTTGTTGATTGATATTGATTGATCCTTGGACATTGGTCTTTGGTACCGTCCAAGTTATTCCTTGTATTTGATAAAGACTCGCTATTCTTTTTAGGTTGAGTAAAAATCAATTCAAGAGAGAGATATTAACTCCTTGAGATACTTTTATCTAGATTGAGTCTGACTGTCTAGTTGATTCTCTAGTAAAGTATTTCGGAGTTAGTCCATACATATTGCTAATCGAAATATTGGGTGGTGTTGTTAGACCCCCGCTTTTTCAACTAGGTCCCAGGGTTATGCATTTGCGGTTTCCTCGTTAAAAAATTTCTGGTGTCTGTGTTATTTCTTTTCCGCATTATATTTTGTTATATAATTGAAATATCACAGGTTGTGCGTTGTTCAGTCAATTAGAATATCTGATCTCTTGGTTTTTGATTTAAATTGATTGACACTTAGATATTGGTCTTTGGTACCATCCAAGTTATCTCTCTAGTATTTGATAAAGACTCGCAGATTTCTGTTTGCTTGAGTATATATCAAATCGAGAGATTAAGATATAAACTTTTTGATATACTTTTTATCTAGATTGAGTCTGACTGTCTAGTTGATTCTCTAGAAAGTATATTGGAGTTTGTCCATACAGATTGCTAAGCGAAATATTGGAAACCCCCGCTTTTTCAAGTGTCTAGGTGATTGTTTTAGGCCATAGATAGATTTTTGGAGCTTGCAAACTTTGCGCTCTTGACCTTTAATCATGAAGCCCTCTGGTTGCTCCATGTAAATTTCCTCATCTAGTTCTCCATTGAGAAATGCAGTTTTAACATCCATTTGATGAAGTTCCAAATCCATATGTGTGACAATGGCTAGCATAAGGCGTATCTGGGAGAAAGTTTCCTCGTAATCAACACCCTCCTGTTGGGTGTAGCCTTTTGCCACAAGGTGAGCCCTATATCTTTCATCTAAATCATCTGCATTGCGTTTGACTTTGAAAACCCATTTGTTTCCAATAGCCTTGCGCCCTTCTGGGAGGTCAACGTATTTCCACACACTCCTAAATGGCTTTCCTGGAGCAACATCGACGAGGGAAGAAAATTCGTGACGACCACCATTACTTCAAAAGCTTCAACAGTTGTGCTCTTTTTCTTCCTACCAGTTTTTTGTCCATCGGATTTTTCTGGCAAGGTTTTAATGAGACAACTCATTTTTGCTCGGGTTTTGTCCCGTAAAATTTTACCGACAAAGAATTAACGAGACAATATTCTTAAAGTGGTGGTCCAAAGGGGAGTATTGTGTATCCACATCATCATTTGGGTGGCCCACCATTAATTACTTGAGAAGAATTCGGAGAATTCCGTGCACCTCCTTAGCCGATCGAGGGATAAGCATCACTCACCACTGATTCACCAGGCCTTGCTTAGCTATTAAGATTTTGAATATTTCAAATCTTGACACGTTAATTTTTATTTTTTTTGTACTACCGACTCAATAGTTCTGGCTGGCTATAAATAGCCGAGTGGTCTCTCCACTTCAGAAGAAGTAATAAAACTCCTTTCACTTCCATTTTTCATTTCTAAAGCTAGTGGTCCGTCCATGCAGTACTACAATATATAGTACTTCAAGCCAAGTTAGTTAATTAGTGATTCCATAAAAATAACAACATTAATTCTTGTTCTCTTTCATCACGGTAAATTATGATGCACTGCAGCTATATCCCTTGATTCATCCGCTATAGATCATATCACCACAGTGGTCCATAAATCAGATCCCCAATTTTTATTTTTATTTTTTTTATTGATTGCTATGTCCTATCTTGACTCTTGGTGTCATTGTCACCGGTCTTGACAGGACTGATCTCTCAATATTATACTGTAGCTATATCTCTGGGGCATAGAGGTTGATTCATTTACGACTAGTCAAGTTCAAACTTGTTTTTTGGTTTTTTCCCTTTTACATCACCATCTTCTAGATATTGAGAAAGGAATCTTTAGTCATATCAAACCCGAAATGTGTAGGTCTTAGACGTTGCATGCCGTGTTAATGTCTTGGAGAGGAAAATGAAATGGACCACCGCCAAACAAGACTTGCTCTAAGTAGAAAAATTACGACTTTTATGGCAACTAGGACGAAAATTCCAAGAAATAGCTCTAGAATTAGTTAAAAAAATAAAGTCTATAATATATAAATCAGTGCACGACGGAGTATGAGTATGAGTTCAAATTACTTTTAAGTTTCTTCACTTAAGTCACGAAAATGGTAGATGCAGTTGTTTCATTTGCCGTGGAGAGATTAGGTGATGCACTCATTCGTGAAACACTTTTCTCACTTTGTGTGCGACGTAAAGTTGATGGATTGCGTGATGAGTTAGTAAGGATGCGGTGTTTCTTAAAAGAAGCAGATACCCTGGAACGACATGAAGATGAGCGTGTTCGCCATTGGATAGCAGAAATCAGAAACATCGCTTATGATGCCGAAGATGTTCTCGACACCTTTATAGTTAACACCCGACAAAATGAAAGAAGCCACAATTTCATTATTAGGAAGGCTTTGAAGATTAAAAACTTACAGCATATGTACAAGGTTGGGAAGGAGATCCACGCTATCCACACCAGACTCAAAGTTATCTCGGGGAGCAGAGTCACATATGGTATAAAAAACATAGGTGATAAAGAAACTAAAGAAAACCAAAGGATGCGACATCCATTAAGAAATCATTACCCACATGTTGAGGATGATGATATCATCGGCTTGGAGGAGCATACAAAAACATTGGTGACCGAGTTGATGAAAGACGAAACCCGACTCTGCGTAATATCTATTGTTGGCGTTGGAGGTCTGGGGAAAACCACCCTGGCCAAGAAAATATACAGGCATCATACTATTAAGAATCATTTTGATTGTTGCGCTTGGAGTTCTATTTCGCAACAGTTCAATGCAAGAGATGTTTTAATAGAAATTATGAAAAAGGCTACAACACCAACTGATGATGAACTGAAGATGATCAAAGAAATGAACGAGGGAGATCTGGTAGAAACAATATACAACTACTTTGAAGGAAAGCGATATATGGTGGTTCTGGATGATGTATGGAGTTCGGATGATTGGAATACTCTAAGCCCCGCCTTTCCGAGTGGGAAGATAGGGAGTAAAGTAGTTCTAACTACTCGAAACAGAGATGTAGCTTCACAAGCAGATCCATGGAGCCTGCACTTTGAACCTCAACTATTAACTGAAGAAAATAGTTGGGAATTACTTCGTGCAAAAGCATTTCCGAGGAGGAATACAGATGATAAATGCTACTCATCAGGTCTTGAGAAGTTAGGGAGGGAGATGGCGCGTAAATGTGCAGGTCTGCCTTTGGCGATATGTGTTCTGGGAGGGTTATTAGCAACGAAGAAGTCAGGCATTAAAGAATGGGAATTTGTTCATAAAGACGTTACTGCGCACCTTAATAAAGGAAAAAACCGAGGTGTGTCGGGGATATTAGCATTGAGCTACAACGATTTGCCATTTCACTTGAAGCCATGTTTTCTCTATCTCGGTCTTTTCCCACAAGACTATGCAATTCCATTAAAAAAATTGATCCAATTGTGGGTTGCAGAGGGATTCATACAGCATACACAAGAAAATTTACTAGTAACGATGGAAGACATAGGGAAGCACCAATACTTGGCAGAGTTGGTGCAAAGGTGCATGGTTCAAGCCGGAAAGGATTTTTCTCTCGGGGAGGGTAGGTTTAAAACATGTCGAGTACATGATCTTCTACGAGACCTTTGTTTGTCCAAGGCCAAGGAGACGAATTTCCTTGATACTTACGATCAACAACATCGCTGTGGTGACATAACATCACATTCTTTATGCACTGTAACGCATAAAAGATTGCGCAAGTATGCTATCCACCTTGATGAGGACACTGCTTCAAAGAGGTATAACGACTTCTATTTCCTTAATTCAGATTGCGCGCTCCGTACTCTTGTCGTTAACAATCCTAAGGATTTGCCTTTAGCTTCATTAAATTACCAAAACATCACTCTGCTTAGGGTCTTAGATCTTGAGGATGTGACAGAATTTGAAACTAATATAATAGAAAAGGTTTCCAAATTAGTTCATTTAAGGTATCTAGCGTTAGGGGGTCAACCTGACACACCAATTTCATCTTCTATAGGCAATTTACGAAACCTAGAAACCCTTAAGTTAATTTATTTCGAGGGATGCTTGCCAAAGACGTTAACAAGGCTGGTAAAGTTAAGACACCTGCAGATATTCCGAGGTGAAGTGGATGACAAGTTTCAAGTTGAGAAGTTGATAAATCTCCAAACTCTAGGATGGATACATGCTGGAAAATGGATAAGAAAAGGTGGTCTTGGAAAGCTTTTCAATCTTCGACAATTGAGTGTTGAATATACCTCAAGATTGCAAACTGATGTAATTCTAAAGGAGGTTGCTGGCAAGGACCAGTATCATAACCCCATTAGATCCTTGGCACTCCATAGTACAGATGTTTTTCCTAACTTCATATTCGATTCACTTTCTTGTTGCCACGACCTCCACAACCTGAGGTTGATAGGTGGACTAGACGGTCTTAACCTCCACAGGTACCCGCCAAATATCAGTAAGATATACTTGAGCCAAAGCAGGTTGGAGCAAGACCCGATGGAAAGTCTTCAGTACCTCCCAAACCTAAGGTTTTTATGGTTGGATAAGGCATACCAAGGGGAGGAAATGGCATGTTCTACAACTGGGTTCCGCCAGCTCCAACATTTAGTCTTAATTTCACTTGAGCAACTACAGAATTGGAGAGTTGACCAAGGTGGTATGGTACGTCTAAAGCAGTTATATATATCTAATTGTGTAAAACTGAGTATGCTTCCGGAAGGTTTGAGGTTCATCACAACCCTACAAGAAATGAAGATATCTTCAATGCCATCGGAATTCAAAGACAGGGTCGTAAGAGAAAACGGAGAGGACTGGTATAAAGTCCTACATGTCCCTTCAATCCAAGTTCTGTAGTACTATAATTGCCTCGTTCTTACTTGATTAATAACAAATCTTTTATTTATTTATTTTTCGGAACTCATGTACAAGTACAATACATGAATGCGAAATTTGGAGGTACAGTCGTACGGAGAACCACAATAAAATAGTTTTGTGAGGGTTGCAACCAGTGTAAAATGAAAAATGCATTTGTAGAGATGAAAAACAATTAAAATAAAAAAAGCATCTCTAGTTCGAATCAGCAAGTATTGCCTGTCAAAAATACTTGTTGAACCATAGTTTTGAACCGCATAAAACCACCCAATCACACCAAAATCTATTAATTGGACCCCCGCTTTTTCTTAGAGGCCGGAGCCCATTCTTATGTGTACGAGCGGTTTTGGATGGTTCAACACCACCGTTCCTACGGAACTAGTATTGTACGATTCTGATCAAGTCAAAATCAATTTTTTTTTGTTTTGTTTTGTTTTTTTATTATTATCTAATTTTTTAATTTTTAATTTTTTTCCTAATTTTTTTCCTCTCTTCTTTACTCCAAATGACGCTAACCGGACTAAAATTTTAATCATCTTCGACTAATTACAGAGTGAAATTCGTCTTACAATTGAACCAAATTACCAGCCGAACTACTCATCGATCTTCATTCTGAAAGTGTTGATGAAATGTTCGGCTGATAATTAAACATGAAAACGTTAGCCGAACTTCACTTTATGAAAAACAATGCTAAGTTCGGTTGTCCTATTTTCTGCTCGAGTCAGCCGAACTTAGGTTCGATATTTGTAGAGTGAAGTTCGGCTGATAACTTATCAGCCGAACCTAAGTATGTTTCTAAAAGAAAAAATAGTTCGGCTGATAAGTTATCAGCCGAAGCTAGATCTAATTTTTACAAATATAGAAAAAACCTCAACAAAAAAATAATTAAACAATTTATTTTTTTGAAAAAAAATTAAAAAAAAAAAATTAATATATAAATGATAAGGACATTACTGTCATTATTAAATATCTTTGACAAGGACTTATTGATTTTACTACCTAATGACTCTATATTGTCCTTATTGAGTATGCCTCAAAAGAGGTTTCCAATAAAACAAAGTTGTGACAGCACCATACAAGTTACCCCACATTTAGACAATCCAACCCATGGACCAAAGAAAAAGACTACAAAGAAACCCCTTAGGCCTTACCCAACTAAAAGTTGAAAACCCAAAAACAAATGGATAACCTGAGCCTATAAGAACTCCAGATGCGAGACCTTCCAACCCTAACTTCTCCCTATGTGACTATGTCTGCCCTCTTTTTGAACCAGCCACAGCCGCCGGAACCTTCCTCTAAATCCACCTCCACAAGCTTGACCATCCTCTACAACCAAACACCAACTGGATATCGTCGCCACTTCTTTCAAAGCATAAAGATGTACCTTGATCGACGAAATCAATGATTTCCAAGAGATGTTTATTAAAAATAAAAGAAAAGAATAGATGGAATTTCAAGAAGCCAACTAAACGACACCAATTCGAAAATAAACCACCTGAATGATAAACCCCTAACTTAAATACATGGAAACCCCAAATAAATCATCAATCAGGCTTAGAAATTAAATTGTTTTTGTTTGATCTGATTAATCGATAATTGTAAGATGAAATCGTTTCTGTTAAAGAAAAAGAAACTGAAAAAGCGGGGGTACAACAACCACACCCAATACTTTGCTTAGCAATCTGTATGGACAAACTCCAATATAATTCCAAGAGAATCAACTAGACAGTCAGACTCAATCAATGGAAATATATCCAAGAGTTGTATCTCTATTTCTCAATTCAATCCGCAATCAAACAAATAGGAATTTGCGAGCCTGATTGAATATACGAAATAACTTGGACGGTAGCAAAAACCAATATCCAAGTGTCAATCAATATAATGCGGAAAAGAAATAACACAGAAACCTAGAAATTTTGTTAACTAGGAAACCGCAAATGCAGAAAAACCCCGGGACCTAGTCCAGATTTGAACACCAAAGTGTATTAAGACGCTACAGACACTAGCCTACTCCAAGTTAACTTCAGACTGGAATGTAGTTGAGCCGTAACCAATCTCACACTGATCAAAGTACAGTTGTGCTCCTTACGTCTCTGAATCCCAGCAGGACTCTACGCACTTGATTCTCTTAGCTGATCTCACCCACAACTAAGAGTTGCTACGACCCAAAGTCGAAGACTTAATAAACAAATCTGTCTCACATAGAAAAGTCTATTGTATAGATAAATCTGTCTCCCACAGATAAACCTATGAGTTTTGTTCCGTCTTTTGATAAACCAAGGTGAACAGGAACCAATTAATATACCGGACTTATATTCCCGAAGAACAGCCTAGAAATATCAATCACCTCACAATAATCTTAATCGTATGGTAGCGAAACAAGATATTGTGGAATCACAAACGATGAGATGAAGATGCTTGTGATTACTTTTTATCTTGCCTATCGGAGAATAAATCTCCAGCCAATCTTAGAGAAGATAATACTCAATCATGATAGAAACAGCAAGATCAGATCACGCAACTACAGAGAAAATAGTTGGGTCTGGCTTCAAAATCCCAATGAAGTCTTCAAGTCGTTAACCTACAAGGTTTCTTTAAAAACCTAAAGTTAAAGGAGAATCGACTGTAGTCGCAACTAGTATCACACAGGAGGTGTGGGGAATAGGTTTCCCAGTTGCTAGAGTTCTTCTCCTTTATATAGTCTTCAAATCAGGGTTTATAATCAATGTTACCTTGGTAAAAAAGCATTCAATATTCACCGTTAGATGAAAACCTGATTAGACTCAAGCTAATATATTTCAATCGTTAGATCGAACTTAGCTTGTTACACACAAATGAAATGTACCTTCATTTATATATGAGTAACCGTACCTAAATGTGTACACCTTGTTGGCTCAACAATAGTTAACCAAAGTTAGCCATATGAACACTTTCATATCAACCTCATTCATGTTAACCATAACTAGTTCAAATGGCTCAAATGAAACTAGTTCTAGAGTTGTTCAATTGTTTATATTCTCATAGAAGTATACAAGATACAATTGAAGAAAAATCGATTTTGATTCACTTGAATTCATGAACATTATAACCACGGTTTGCAAAAGATTGCATTCCTTATTATGTAAATGTATTAGTTCATGAACAAACCGATTTTAGAATATCATCTACTTAGGTATATGTACGAGTATGCATACCTAAGTAGCCAGACTAAGTTTGGGTTTCGAAAGTACCCGAACTGGTACGCATACCATCCAAACTCAGCAGAAATTCCCGAACCTGAACCTTACGCCAGTATGCGTACCGGTTTGCATACCAGGTTCCCGGACTTTTCTCAAAACCGACAAGTACGCATACGGTTATGCATACCATGGTTCCCGGACATGGATTACATATATTCAAACATGCATACTATGCTTAAATACAATTGTTCTAAACTCTTATTTCAATCATTGAAACATTCTTGGAAGACGGGAATAACAGTCTCACACAAACTATTAGCTTCAAAGCAATTTTCAAGTGATCGAATGATCAATACGAAATATTCTGAGTCTACATCAAATGACTGTCTCGCACAAATCATGTAAGATATTCTCAGGCGGTTTTCAAATGATCATCTTTTGACATTCGTCAAAAATATAAGATGAACTTGGTTAAAGCGAAAGCTTACCAACACATATTTCGAGAAATATGTAATTGAGTTAAACTCAGCTCGAAATATCAAATGTGTATAAATGAATATAGCTATATGACTTTTGTCTCAAATAGGAGATAGAGTAGATATACTTTTGAGTGATAGATGAGTTCAAGTCTCCACATACCTTTTGTTGATGAAGTTCCACAAGCTCCCCTTAGTAGTTCTTCGTCTTCAATCAATGAACGTCGTGAACTCTAATGCTCAACTACACTTTCGATCTTAATCCGAGAGTTAGCTATAAGTAGACTAGAAATCAAAACTTATAGTTTTGGCAACTAAACTTGACAAACAAGCTTGAGATGGCAACTGTTGCGAGTTCGACCGAGTAGTGCTCTAACAGAAACCCCAAGGAGAAAATCATCAAAAGAGAAAATGAAATATTCGATCTAGGATAAGCAGATCAAGCTGCTATCAGAGCTTCCAAAAACAAAATCACCCAAAACTTTCGTGTAAATGCCGAGCTGAGATTATCCCAACCACAAGATCATAGCCTGAAAGTAATGTTACCATAATCTTTTTAAAGAAGCATGTATCGAAAAACAAACTAGTAATAAGACTACCTATTTGCAGAATCTCATACACTTAACAGTGCAATTCCATAGGAAATTCTCAATTATAATGAGTTGCAGCTTCCTTATTGCAAAACTACTGACTTCATAACAAAACCATGAACTACTTATATAATGCATTGTGAAGATTTGTAAAGCGGTAAAAAAACTTCTATAGATACTTGCCCCAACATCTTGCAAGAATCTCGTTTATAACTTTCTCTTCCAGACATCTTTTTTTTTTTTTGCTAATTCTTATTTTCCTGTCTCTAAATATATGTTTATGGAAATGAGATGAATGTGAGACCTCATTCTTTACAATACTGCTTTGAGGTTTTTGAGTTGGAAAACCTAATATTTCATCAACACACAAGACCCTTCCATTTTGTGAAAGTTCGATTCCATTCTGATTCTATCAAGCCCCTGGCAGAATGGAACAATTCCCCTTTGTTGAATAGTCTAGGGCTTCCCAGAACCTTAAAAAGGAAAACTACAAAGCCTTGAGTTGAGATGGCACAAGTGACGAGTACAGTACTCTACTTTACAACACAACATATATTGCATTGAGTGAATTCCATGCCTAATATCATCCAATAAAATTAGTCATGCAGCTCGGATAAGCAACATAATTGTTAAAGTTTTCTAGAAATTTAAGCAGTGAGCACCTAAGTTTATTGTAGAGCAATACATGGTTTCGACTATATGCAGTGCTACAAGTGCTCATTCCGAGTCCCTTATCTGAAAAACTAGAAGAAGAAGTAAAAACTAATGAAAATATTTATTGTATGCATATATGCCATTTAAAAGATTCTTTTGCAAGGCCATGGCATCAAAGCTCTCAAAAAGCTCATCGTATGAAGTAAAAGAATCTTGTTCTCCTTCAGCTTGAAGTCAGCGCGCACCCAATTCATAAAATCAAGAAAGGTATCAAAGTCCATATATATGACAAATGATGCTCAAGAGATCACCAATGAGGAGGTAAGAGGCGTTAGAGTTCCTAACTTTGCACTATTACAAAAAATAAAAGTACAAGGGAGAAAAAGTAAATAACGGGAGAAAAAGTGAATAACAGACGCATGGAATGAAAAACTTACATTTCAGACATTTTGGAGTCGCAATGACGAGCATCGAATCGAATTGAGCCTCCGTCAGTTTGAAGTCTGTGCACACCCCAATTCACAAAATCAAGAACGATGTTATGGTCCATGTGAAAAACAATGCTCAAAATATCACAAGATGGGGCGCTAAAGTTTGTGATGAATGGAGTTAAGGAAAAAAAACTTACATCTTTGCCATCACGTAATCGTAGTCACTGAATTTACAGCCAAGGATAGCTTCCCAAGTTATGCATACACGTTTGGCCTGTAACGCGAGCTACCTCAGTAAATAATCGAAAAAGTACGTCTTCTAAGACATCAACAAGAAGATTCTCCATGTCGTTGTTCCTAATTTACCTATTGAAGCTAGTTCCCTATTTTCTGTTTTCTAGAGATCTGTTAAAATTTTATAAAGAGGAGACCTAAATGTATTGCAAAATCAGATAAATCCAGTAGGTTTTAGATAGGTTAATTACGAATCGGCCGATCCATCCAAAATATCTTTCATTCAACCGAGGAAATATTCCGGGGGAGATCTTACCGGTCGGTAAGCGCTTGCGGACCAAAGTCACCAATAAACACAACATTCGCGAATCGATAGGTCCCGGGTTCCAATCCGTTGGTCTACTACAAACTCGGGAGCGTGTAAAACATAACCAACAAGTGGGTCGGGTATTCCCTGGCTGGTGTTAAAACTCTCGGGTTTTTCACAGTAGGAATGAACATTTAACCCAAAATTGTTGGGTTTCCGACGCTCTGGTCCTACCCTTTCAATTCTGGTACTAGAAGGTCCAAATGTACCGTGATATAAACGAGTTAATTTTTTTATCAACAATTCAAACTAAAACGATAATTTTTGATGGAGAACACGTCATTCTCATAAAAAAAGCAAAAACTAATATGTGTTATGTCAAATCAATGGATAACCACCAGAAACTTCCTTGAGACATTTGGCTCTTTAATTGGCATTAATAATGACATTATGGTAATTTGCTGAACTATCTGAAAAAGTGGGGGTCTAACAACCTCACCCAATATTTCGCTTAGCAATCTCTATGGACTAACTCCACTATACTTTCAAGAGAATCAACTAGACAGTCAGACTCAATCTTAAGAAAAAGTATATCCAAGAGTTATATCTCAATTTCTCAATTCAATCCGCAATCAAACAAATAGGAATTTGCGAGCCTGACTGAATATAAGAGAAATAACTTGAACGGTACCAAAGACCAGTGTTCAAGGATCAATCAATTTCAATCAACAACCAAAGGTTGGATTTACCAATTGATCGATTCAACGCACAACCTGTGATATTTCAATTATATAACAAAATATAATGTTGAAAAGAAATAACATAGACACCAGAAGTTTTCTTAACGAGGAAACCGCAAATGCAGAAAAAACCCGGGACCTAGTCCAGATTTGAACACCACACTGTATTAAGCCGCTACAGACACTAGCCTACTCCAAGTTAACTTCGGACTGGAATGTAGTTGATCCTTAATCAATCTCACATTGATCAAGGTACAGTCGCGTTCCTTACGCCTCAAGAACCACGTCGGATTCTGCGCACTTGATTCCCTTAGCTGATCTCACCCACAACTAAGAGTTGCTACGACCCAAAGTCGAAGACTTGATAAACAAATCTGTATCACACAGAAAAGTCTATTGAATAGATAAATCTGTCTCCCACAAATAAACCTACGAGTTTTGTTCCGTCTTTTGATAAATCATGGTGAACATGAACCAATTGATATACCAGACTTATATTCCCGAAGAACAGCCTATAAATATCAATCACCTCACAATAATCTTAATCAATTAACGAAACAAGATATTGTGGAATCACAAATGATGAGATGAAGGCGTTTGTGACTACTTTTCAATCTTGCCTATCGGAGATAAAATCTCGAGAAAATCTTAAAGAAGATAGTAATCAATCACGATAGAAAAAGCAAGATCAAAATACGCAACTACAGAGAAATAGTTGGGTCTGGATTCACAATCCCAATGAAGTCTTCAAGCCGTTAACCTACATGGTTTCATGAAAAACCTAAGGTTAAAGGAGAATCGACTCTAGCTTATGAAACTAGTATCACACATGAGGTGTCCCAGTTGCTAGAGTTCTCCTTTATATAGATTTCAAATCATGGTTTGCAATCTAAGTTACCTTGGTAACAAAGCATTCAATATTCATCGCTAGATGAAAACCTGATTAGATTCAATCTATTATCTTTCAACCGTTAGATCGAACTTAGCTTGTCATACACAAATGAAATGTAACTTCATTTAGGTTTGGGTAACCGTACCTAAACATGTACACTTAGTCGGTTCAACGATAGTTAACCAATGGTTATCCATATGAGCACTTTCATATTAACCTTATTCATCTTCACCATAACTAGTTCAAATGACTCAAATGAAACTAGTTAGAGAGTTGTTCAATTGCTTAGATATCATAGAAATATACAAGACACAATTGAAGCAAAACCAATTTTAATTCACTCGAATCAATTCATGAACATCATAGCCACGGTTTGCAAAAGATTGCATTCCTTATTATATAAATGTTTTAGTTGGTGGACAAACCGATTTTAGAAAGTAACCTACTTAAGTATGCAGACGGGTACGCATTCCTAAGTAGCCGGACCGAGTTTGGTTACGCCAGTACGCGTACAGTTACGCATACCAATTCACATTCCAAACTCCAGCAGAAATTCACGGAACCCAAACTTCCGCCAGTGCGCGTACACGTACGTATACCTAGATTCCGGACTTCCAACAACCAACCAGTACGCGTATGGATACACATTCTTAGGTTCCCGGTTTTGTATTTTTACACAAATATGAATACACACTATGTTTGTATTCAAACATGGTTGCTTGTTCTATATTCTCATTTCAATCATTGAAACTTTCTTAGAGGATGGCAATAGTTGTTATCCACAAACTATTAGCATCAAAGCGATTTTCAAGTTATTGAAATAATCAATATGACTTTCGTCAAGAGTAAAGATGAACTTGGTTAAAGAGAAAGCTTACCAACACATATTTCGAGAAATAGATAAGTGAGTTAAACTCAGCTCGAAATAGCAAATGTGCATAATTGAAGTCTATATAGCAATACGACTTTTGTCTCAAAATAAAAGATAGAACAGATAGAATTTTAAGTGATAGATAAGTTCAAGTCTCCACATACCTTTTGTTGATGAAGTTCCACAAGTTCCCTTGAGTAGTTCTTCGTCTTCATTCGATGAACGCTGTGTAGTCTAAAGCTCAACTACACTTACTATCCTAATCCGAGACATCACTATAAGTATACTAGAAATCAAGACTTATAGTTTTGGAAACTAAACTTGACAAACAAGCTTGAGATAGAAACGCTTGCAAGTTCGACCGAGTAGTGCTCTAACGCTACCAACATTCCGGTAGAGGATTTACGACATTTTTAGGGCTTTTTCACCCTTGCACTATGGACATTAATATTTGCGGTATTGATACATGTATCAATTGGATGGTATCTTGTTTATAATAACACGTAATGTTATGTTTGCTAAATTTCTTGTATAAGTATAAAATTTGAAATTGCATATCCATTTTCAGACTTTCCCTTTAAGTTTATTTATCTTGATGTGAAATTTATAGGCTTTTAATGCTTTCCCTACAGTTGGTATTATACCGAGCACTGAAGTAGCACATGTGCGTGCTCAACATGGTACAATTAAGTTCTTTGTAAAGCATCTTTAGTTGATCGCTCGACCAATTGTTTATTGTCTTGGGAAGTAACCTTACATTCTGAATTTACGTGTTGGTGCATGACGTCAGCTAACTATATATGTTAGTTTTTGATTCATTGTAAGACATTTAAACCTTGAATAGTCACTAGTGTAAAAAAGTCGTTTTAAGATAGTTGGAAAGTGTCGTATGGTGAAAGTTCCTTAGATATAGTGTCTTTTTCTGGAACGACACTTTCAAGTTGACTCAGAATTACGATACTTTCAAGTTGTCGCTAGTTATGATACCTGGATTATGTCGTAGATTTAATTTTATAATATAAAAAAATGAATTTGGAATTCAGCTGAATTTCAAAGCCGATTCAGCCGAATTCCAGATCAGATATGGCTGACTGCACAGTTACTGACAGGGATGAAATAAATCTGAACTGAACTCAAATTAAATTACCCTGAAATAAAGCTCGAATTTATAAATTCAAATGGTCACTTAAATGAACTCATTGTATTAGTTACACAGTTCATAACAAAATTCAGTTTACACTTAGGTTTAAAATTACAAAAAAGAATAAAAAATCAAGCCCTGAATTCATACAAGTCATATATCTAAGTTCTAAGGTTCATAAAGACAACTGCAAACCAACAAAACGAGATCATACCGGATGATGAACCGAGCCAACAATTTCAGGACACGCCTACAACATACAAACAGTGTCAAAATCACTGAAGTAAAAGAAGTGTGAAAAAATTACTGAAATGATAACATATCATGATGAAATTTGAAGAATAGCACACCAAGTAAAGCGAAGGTAAGAGCAAAGAATCAAGTTACGGAAGAAAGATGGGATCTGCAATTTCTAACATAAACCAAAAGATCAAAATCCTAAAGTGAATCATCATGAATACATGAACTGCCCCGCAAGTAGAATATCAATCCCAAACCTTTGATGAAATCTCAAACACCCTGGAGTGCGAGAACTACTAGCCTTATACACCACATTGTCTTTTACAGTTTACTATATATGTTATATATGTTAAATACCTAAGATGTCTAAATGCAAGTAATCCTAGTAGATAACTAAATGACCATATGATCCATCAGATTCGGTATAATCCACTATGTTCTCATGGCATTTTATGCATATAACACCCACTACAAGAAAGGGTATGACGTAACGTTACTACGATGGAACACAATGCAAATGAAAATTGTATTACAAATGAAAATTGTAGTCAAGAAAATTGTATAACCAAAAAGATCATGAATGTTTTGGTTTGTAGTCACATAAAAATACTATATACAATATAAAAGAGCATATTAGTGCAATATTTGATGCAGGAGAATAATTAGTAGGCAGAATGGCAGACAAACACAAAAAGTCGACTGAAAATCAATTTTACCGTCACCGAGTGTTTGATGACTCCTTAATTACAAGATTTTTATGTGGATGAACAAACATGACATATACGAGTCCTGAACTATATCCTGAATGATATTATGGTCCATGGGATATGACAAATGGTTCCAAAAATAAAGTTTCTAACCTCACAACATTACCAAAAATACATGGGAACAGACTGCAAATCAGACATATGGGATGAAGAACTTACGTATCGGACAGTTTGAAATCATAGAGACGAGCACTAAACTGTGAGAATTCTGGAGTGAATCCTGCTATGGCTGAATATTAGAACTCATACTAATGCTCCCATAAGACATGCTATAATCACAAAAAATAATATAATAATGAATGTAGATTATATAGTTACACTTACGTCCCACTTCTCATATTGTTATCATTTGTTAGAGCATATCTTGGTTGAACCCACCAAGCGTTGGTATGTCAAGTTTGGTTGTCATATTTTAGTGAATGAAAACTCATTTTAAGAAGTCGCTTGATTATGTACTAGAGTCAACTTCGTATAGGTTAGCTTGAAAGTATTAGGATATGAGACATTACAAGTATTGCGAAGACTTGAAGAAGTAAAGAAGTAAGAAGCTACAACGACAACATCATCCTTCCACCTGAGGTTAGTGATATTTGACTTGAACTGTTTCATTCCCTAACGTATATTTCAAGTCGTGCATAGTGAAAACAAAACTGCGAAGCATGAACACTCTAAATAGACATAGTATTAAGGAATACATAACGAGATTTATTGCTTAACTATTAAACTTTGTAGATAAGACATCGACATAATCGTTTAAATGTTATTGTGATTATGTATGGGTATGAGGTGAGGATTTCATCCTATGAAACAATGTTCTACATGTGTTTCAAGGAAGTAAGTTCATAAACTTGTTTATGAATCGAAAAGGAAATCGTCAGGCGTTATTGGTATTGTTATTTATTGCATATCCTGTGAACAACCAATATGTGTGATTTAGTATAACCGCTCGTGACTTGTTTGTGCTCTTGGTAAAACTATTCACAAATGCCTGACTTATGTATTGGTATGACTTTTATTACTGAAACCGATCTTAAGTAATCACCTGAGATGGTATGATCGAGTTTGTGATTTGTGTATGACCGACTCTGGGTAAAGGGTAACCGATCCTAGTAAGAGGTGCAACACATCACAAAGGGGAATCGATCCTTGTATGAGGTGCATCAAGTTTTTAGCAGAAAGGGGAACCGATCCTATGGACATGTGCAACACATAAAAGTTAGATACCATATATATGTGGGGAACCGATCCTAGTACCTAGTCAATCGAATTTTGGAAAGCTAGTGTGACTATGCACAATACTCACATGGAGGTAGAACCGAAACTTGTTTTGGTAGAACCGTTAAACCCATGATTTATGATTGAGTGTTCTTGATCAATCACATAGTTCTTGAAAGTCAGATGAACCATTTCTAAACTTGTTTGGAAGTGTGGAAAATCGGTTTCAAGGTTGTAAGTATGAAAGAGGACTTACAAAGTAAGGATGTCGACATACTTTAAACACATGCACTAATGTTTATCATTTATTGTTCAAAGTTATTCCTTAATAGCTAAAGGAAGAAAATCTCAGGATCGAAAGATAAATAAGTTAAGAATCTTTTATTTAAGGTTTTTAATTTTATTTTAGGAAAATGAGATGCATTTACAAGTTGAAGATTTTCCAAAGATATTTTCGGTCAATATTTTGGGCAGAACATTTCCAGGAATTATGGAAACCGAATTTGGAATATATTGCATATCTTGAGAATATTTTCGGTTTTGGAAATTCCATGGTGTCCGAACTTCCTTGTCTATAAATACTTGAAGTTTGCATTTCTATCAAACTAATCCTTCGTGACATCACACTTCCTCGGTTGTGTTGTTACTGGTGTAGTCGCCTATTCGGAGAGGAGAGTAACCTAATTAGGCGAAATCTCTTACGACCGCTCAGTTTAAAGTCTTCTTTGGGATTGAGAAGCTCTATTAGTACCGTTGGTGGGAAACTAGATAATTGCGATTTATCTTCTGTTTTCGATTGATTTGATTGACTAACGGTGGTTGAACTTTGATTGCACCTAGTTTGTTTATGCTTGAGAATCTTCTCTTCTGATATAAGATTCACTCAAACTAGATCGAATTTCGGCAGGGATCTTTAGTCTGTTTTTAGTTCTAAAGACGATCTTGTGATAATCCATTGTTAACAGACTACGTTCTGTGCGTGATTGATCACAAGAGATTCAAGTTGTTGTTTACAGGTGTTTATTGAAGATCTAAGAAGATTTGAAGACAAAGAAGATATTGAAGATTTCTAATTTGGGGTTCATAATCTTTGGTGTGCACAATACTAGTTTCGGTATAGAGGATCCAACTATAATCGGTTTATCCTTGTGGTAGATTCGATTGATTAGTTGTGTAGATTGGTATCAATAAAATTCTTTGTGATTAAAAGTATTGATTGCAAAATCTTAACAATTACTTCGGTAGTTAAGAATAAGATAGATCTAAGAACCTTACGAAGGAGTTTATTGAGATAAACAGAAGAGCCTTTGTCGAACTCACATCACGTGGTTGAAGAGAGTTGCTACCAAACAGATTTGTTGTTCCTTTACTGTTTGGAGTACGAACCAAAAGAATTGTTCCAAGTACGTGACTTATTCATAAGTTGGAGGCGTGGGAATACAGACGGAACTAGGTGAACTATAGGTTTAGTTGCTTGGTCTCAACTATATGAAGTTGATTTAATTTTGTTTAGCGGCTTAATCCTGAGAGTATTCAATTCTGGACAAGGTCCCAGGATTTTTCTGCATTTGCGGTTTCCTCGTTAACAAAATCTTGCTGTATCATTTACTTTTATTTTCCGCATTATAATTATTTTATTATAATTAAAGTAAATTACAAAAACGTTAATTCATATTTACTTGATAGCAATCCTATTGTGTTTGGTTAATTCCGAACCTTTTATCAAGTAAACATACTTCGTTGTTGTATTGTCTCGATCACGTATCCATAGACGATCACACGAAGTGTGAACCGATTAGTTGTATTATCTCGACTCAGCCCATAGACAATCACTTTCGGATAAAAGACTTATAGGTAGGAAAAGTTTTAGCTTGAGGTATATTTGGGTACCCTCGCCTTTTCATCATTCACTTATCAGACTCCTCACTGGCATCAGCCATACTTTCCTGTGAACACAAGACTGTCAACTTTCTTTTCAAACTGTTTTTCAAATTTCTACTGATGGAGTTAACAATATGTTGGTTGATACCAATATCTTAGATCACTGTAATGAAATAAGGGTAACCAACACTTTGGACACTCCTTTATTTCTGTAATCTTGTATAATTTACTTCACTTTCAAAAAGGAAAAAAAAAACAACAATTGCACGCTTTACTACCTCTGTTTCTAGAAAAGAGATGTTATCACTTTTTCGGTTTGACCTAAAAAAAAGGTGATGACACCTCTTTTCAAGAAACGAAAGAAATATAATATCTGGTGTTGGTCCAGCTTGCAGAGTTTGCCTAGTCAAATGGGGTCAAGCCCCCAACTGTGTCATAAGGATAAGTCTTATGAGATAGATTGAAGGTGCTAGATTACCAATTAAGCGTTGCAATTCAAAAAAAAAGTGTGGCCTAAAAGTTAACACTAGTTCTCTCTCCTACCAGTTGCTAGCATGTGAACTAGCAGCTAGATAGTTTCGTTGAATGATTCAACGCAAAAAAAAAAAAACACCTTTTCGTTGAATGGTTCACCTTTTCTAAGATATATTGGAGTTTTAAAAAGATTGAAAATTGTAAGAGGGAAGTGCAAGTTTTTGAAGTTGCTCCAAGAAAATGTTCCGCTAAAAGGCAAATAAGAGCTCTAGTTTTGAAAGTTAACAACAAAAAACTCAAAAACAAAGGCGAAACTTTCAAAGAGCACGTTGAATGGAAGATACGTCAAATGAAGATAAACAGGAGGCCAAAACTTGTACTTGATTTTTATTGAAGTTGTTAGTACGTTTTATTATTGCCTAAGTTTATATCTTGTAAAAGAATTGGCATCAATGAACGAAAATATTTAGATTTTAAAATAGAGATTTCCACTTCAGATTAAGCGAAATTTATTACAATTTGAACTTGCAAATAATATCAAATCCACAACTACATCAAATCCAGCGACATTCTCTCTGTAGAGTTCATAGCATTCAAAATGTTTAAACTCTCTTCTACTTTCTTCGGTAAACTTGGTCTGAGCGATGTTTTTTTTAAAGCAGATAAACAACAAGTTCAGATATTTATGATGCAGTTGATCAGTGAGGAAAATGTAAGATACTCACCAGTTCTTTGTTGGATAATCCAGAATATCTTCGGTGAACCATCCACAAAACTTCTGTATAATGTTTGACTTCCTTAGTGATGAATGCAATTTTTAGTTCTAGGCTCTTATTTGCATAATGTTTGACTTCTGTATAATGTTTTCTGTTTCTTATGGCTTCGTTCCGCGATGCTACAAAATGTCCCAATACTCTTTCCCATAAATTGTCATTGTTCATTGGTCTCATCATACGATGTAACCAACATCGAACAAGAGCAACATCTTATTCCATTGCAAAGATGGGAGCGGCATTCGAGTGCAGTAACGTTGTGCTTGAGATGGACCATCTTTTAGAATTCTGAAACACGCTTCGTAACAAAAAGGTTTACCGTGAGCTTCTTCCCAATTATCAATAGTTGTTTGGATCACTTCATCTTCAGTTATACCGCTGAACTTTTCTCGATCAATTTCCATTAACAAAACAAGAAATGGCTGGATTGCAAGCCTAATAGATTGAAAACGAGCACGCAATCGACGAGCATCTCGGTTTTCTGAGTTTCCCGTCAATGAGACGAACATTGAAAAAACGTTCTCCCAAAAAGAACCGTCATGGAAAATAACAACACCAGTGATTACCCTATGAAAAAAATATGCTTTTCATATTGTCATATCCTCTTGTTCAATAAACTTTGGACCATGATTTCTAACAGACATTTCTGCAGAGTGGATATGGAGAGATTAAGAGTTTTAGAAAAAGAAGAAGAAGAAGAAGAAGAAGATGTGATTTTGGAGATGGGAGGAATGGAATTTATAGATCGAGAAAGAAGATCGAGCCATTGGGAAATTAGCCGTTGGCGTTGGTAACACAACCGCGCGCGACTTTCCTTAAAGCGCCTGTTTGAATTACCATAGGAGTTGGCGTTCTGTAGTAAAACCGCGCGACTTTACTAAAACCGCCCGTTTGAATTTCCAACGCCTATTTTCTTGTTATAAATACAACACTAGGGGTGGCCTCTCAACCAAACCAACAGATTTCTTTCTCAACATCCACCATGTTTTCTAAAGGAAAAGCGAAGCAAATATTATGTGTCGAAGCAAAAGAGGTTTGCCCATTATGTTTCATGGATAACCACAGTCTTATGCAATGCCCTTGGATGTATTCAAAGTGTCCGCGAGAAGGTTGTTCCCGCATCAGAATGGTGATTGAATCACAACCGGAAACGCTCAGGTATTTGCAATGTCAAGATCCCAACTGTCCAGAGGAACCACATATGCTAGATAATGCTATGAATATTAAAAAGGAAGAAGAAGAAAAGATTGCAACACTCTGCAAAAACTTCAAACTTAAAGACAAATTGAAGAAGGAGTTATTACACTGCAAACATTGTGGATATGGAGATCACGAATACAAACATTGTCTACAGAGAATCAGTGGATGCTCAAAACCCGACTGCAAGACTTTTATGCATTTGCGGACTTCTTATGAAGAAGAAACATATGGACGACATTTCTGGGAATGTCCTAAGTGTTTTTTGGTGGAGTGGGATGATTGAAGTTGAAGGACAAATCGATTCACTATGGTATTATGTTATTTAATTTGATGTTTATTTTGTGTTATTACAATTATCTAAAGCCATAAATATCATAAGTAATTTAAAAAACTCGATTAAACATTGCACCATCAATTTCATAAATAAAAACATACCTCATTGAACAACCACATCATACATGAGAATAAAAGAAATATATTAAATTAAAACAACTACTACATAGGCGTCAATTCTCGGGGGTGGTGGAATTCCTAGGACGATGAGGGATCTGTTGAGCACCCTAAGAATGTTGAAACAAGCATGGAAATCGAAAGGACGACCGCGGTGAGATGCTTGCCACATCACTAAAGTTTTGGGCAACACTTCATGTTCGGCTTCACCGTTGAGCTTATTTTGGTGATTCTCCATTAGTTGGGCGACGAGCTCCAATAAATTCATACTAATTACACTAAAACGATGATGCAATCTGCCAGAATCACGCCCATGGATGTTCCCTGTTTCAGCGGCGAACATTCTGAAAACTTTCTCCCAGAAAGTCAACGTCGAATCGGCTACATTACTCATGACAACATCTTGTGTGTGAAAAACAAAGGCTCTACAAATAGCTAAATCCTCTTGTTTAGTGAATCTAACACCACGAACTCTGGGAGGCATTTTTTTAGATGATTTGAGAGTGAAGAATGTGCAGAATGTGTGAATTTGGAGTTGAAATGAGGAGTATTTATAGAACTCAAAAATTATATCCGTTAGATCACAAGAGTTTCTAGCCGTCCAGATTCAGCCGTTGGCGACTCTATGACAAACGCGCGCTGGAAGCGCGAGCTCTGGCGATTTAGTAAAGAACGCGCGTTGGAAAGAAAAGCGCCAGCGCTTGTGTTTCAAACACCAGCGTTTGAGGCAAGATCGCCCTGCCTATCATTAAACGCCCGCTACATCCTCCAACTCAATGAACAAACCAACAAATTTGTTGGTTTGAAATCCATTTTTCATGTTTGTTGAGTTCGTAGTGGGAGCAAAATGAACAAACTTGATAGTTTGTTCATTCCATAGGAACTGCTCTGAGACTTGGCCTAAAAGCAAACAAAAGACATTCATAAAGAAACTCGCAAAAGTTGTTGCCTATGAGCTTGCTCTAGGCCCATGTACCGGAACCCGAACCGGATTCTGGAACCATAGGTCCATAACCCATAAGTTCAGACCTAAAAATGAAAAATCTAAAACCCTTCACAAACTTTGTTACCAGAAGATCCAAATTAAATTATATGTCAATTACAAATCACCCTATTATAATCGTTTTCTCATTATTCTTACAAATCACCTTATTATAATCGTTTTCTCATTATTCTTACAAATCACCCTATTACAAACCTTAATTCTTTACATTTCCTTAAAAAATAAAAACTAAACCGAACTATTCACCTTTTTTATAAATGATGTTATTTTTGCAAATCATGATTATCAATTGAGGTTATATATTCTCACTATTCCTTTAAAACTTCTCCACAACAATATTAATCGGTAAAAAAAATGAAATCAACTAAGGTTTTGATTCTTTTCTTAAAATTAATTTTCTAAAACTCCATAACCATTGTTATTCTTTAAAAAGATTTTAAAATGATTTGTTTCTCAGTCATGAATACATAAAACCGGGTATTCTAAGATCATCAATTATATATGCTCACATATTACATAATTAACTTAATTTAGGAATTTGGTGGGCTATATATAAAAATCATGTTTAATTTTATGGGTTATGTTAATAATCATAAAATCACGTTTGAATTAATGACTTATTTTATGTGGGTTATAGTTAATAAAAGCATCGGCTATATTTAAGAGAAGCCTTATAGAAAGAGATATGAAAGAAAAAAAATACAAAAAATATGGGTTCGGGACTAATTTTTTATTAAAAAATGGGTGCACGTCTAAGTTTTTTTTGGGCGTGAGTTTCATAGTGGAAAAAATATGAAAAATGGGTTTGTACGTAGTTTTCACAAAAAAGAAACTCGCAAAAGTTGTAGCCTATGAGCTTGGTCTAGGCCCATGTACCGAAACCCGAACCGGATTCTAGACACATAACCCATAAGTTCAGACCTAGAAATGAAAAATCTAAAACCCTTCACAAACTTTGTTACCAGAAGATCCAACAGTCTTAAAATCTCCTCCTCCACCAACACCATTACTAACCAAAACCCTGCGCTCTCTCCCGCCACCGCACCACCACCATCCCTGATACTGCACCGCCACCTGAGGAGGAGTACTCGGAAAGCATTAGAGGATGTCAAGACCGGAGTTTCAAGCTCCTCCAGAGATTTTCTACAATGAATCAGAAGCTAGGAAATATACGTCTTCTTCTCGTATCACTGAAATTCAGGTACCATCATCATACCAATACTTCCTCAACATTTTTGTAATTTTTAAATCAAATCTTTGTTTACTAATTTTTGTTTGTGGGATTTTGTTTTTTTGTGTAAGGCAAAACTTTCTGAGAGAGCATTAGAGCTTCTTGCTTTGCCTGATGATGATGTTCCGCGGCTGCTGCTTGATATTGGTGAGTTCTGTTTGCTTTAAATGAAGAATTTTCACTCTAATTGAATACAGGAGTGAAGTTTTTGCTGCTGCAAATTGTGCTTTTATTAGCTGAATTTTGGACTTAGGTTTTAATTCTTTTTGTGTTTTTTGTTTAGGTTGTGGTTCTGGACTAAGTGGAGAAACATTATCTGAGAATGGACACCAATGGATTGGTTTAGACATATCTGATTCGATGCTTAGTAAGTGAAATGGTCTGTTTTTTTGTAAAGTGAAATCGCTTGTGCTGGATTTTCATTTGATTAATCTTAGTTTCGGTTTGATAATAGATGTTGCGTTGGAGCGGGAAGTAGAAGGTGATTTATTGCTAAGTGATATGGGTCAGGTAATTCGTCTTGTTTGTTTTTCACCCAAGTTGCCGTCTTAATTTGTGTTTGATTCGTGAGTCATAGCTTACAAAACTCAGGGCTGCAGATTGGACATAGGTGCCAAAACCTCAGTACAACCGGCCTCTAGTTTTTCAAAGTTCATAAATATTGGTCCGAGAAGCTATTATTGTACATTGTAGTCTGGAGCCAATTACTTTTAAATATTTGTAGGATTCATATTCATGTTGAGCAGATAAAAGTTGAAAGCATTTTCTGATATCTATTTAGGATCCTTCTAATATTTAGAAGCTTACTTAATGCACTTCCCAAAAAAGAAACGATAAATTGTGGATTCTGATAGCTGTGTTAGATCTTCTCAACCATCTCCGTACTCGTTATTTTTCTTTGTGATAGCAAGCGTGAGCTATAAAATGGTTCTGAAAAGAAGATGCATTGTATGGCATTGCCTATAGACATTGTTGGGGAGTTGGGACTGTGTAACCTTTAAAGATTTCCTTAACCGCCCTTTACCATTATCTTACTGTTCCTTTATCTCTTTATTTCATAGGAGATCAACGTTCGTTGGTTAAATATTTGATGTTATAAACATTTGTTTCCTTTTTGGTTCCAGGGATTAGGTTTCAGAGATGGAGTTATTGATGGTGCGATTAGCATCTCAGCGGTGCAGGTTGGAACTCTTTTGACCTCATATATGAAATGTGCATTGATAATTGGATCAGTTTTATGCTCTAAGCTTTAAAGCTTAATTGCTTGGTTCAGAATCAGTTCACACGTATAGTATGTCTTTTGGTGCATGCATGAGTTAGACGTTTTTCTTTTTCAGATGTTTTACTCTCTGACTTTGACCTGTACTTGTTGTCGCTTAATCAAACAGTGGCTCTGCAATGCTGACAGATCCTCTCATAACCCAAGACTGAGATTGAAGTATGTCTTAAACTGGTTCTTTTAACATCTTAATAAGTTTATCTTTCATGTAGACCTATATTGAAATGGCACAATTTCATTGTAGGGCATTTTTTGGATCACTATATCGATGTTTGGCTAGGGGAGCTAGAGCTGTTTTTCAAGTTTACCCTGAAAGCAATGACCAGCGTGAATTGATCCTAGGATTTGCTATGCGTGCTGGCTTTGCAGGTGGTGTGGTTGTTGATTTTCCCCACAGGTAAATTTAGGTTGATTTATGATGTTTCTATCAAAAGACCTTTAAAATCTTTTGTAAAAGTATGGCCCTATATTGACACATATATATCGCAAAACTTCGCCTTAAACCGTATGTCCAATTACCAAGGTCCGCTGCTAGTTGGTTATCTTATGTTTATGGGTAATATCCACCGTTGTGGCCTTGTGATGGAGAGGGGTTATATGAAGGAGTTTGTGACAGTGAAATATGTCTCCACAAGCTTCATAATAAGTAATAACCCTCTCCACCAAGGGGGTTACTTTGTAGACATTACCCCTTAAGTATAACAATATAGCCAAGTGGACCTCTCTGTGATTGGACATACAGTTGACATCCAATAATTATAATATATAAGGGTCAATGTAGGGTGAGCTCTTTACTAGTTGAATTCTTGGACAATCATTGTTTATCTTGACAAATCAAAAGGTACACTTAAGTCACAATATCGAGAATCAAAAACTCAAATGTCTAGATGTAACCTTTCTTACCAAAGGTTATTCACATGAGCTCCCTACATCCCTCAGCCCATGCGCTGTCTCTTGAAAATGGATGGAGGGTTGATATTTGTCATCCTCCGGCATGGAGGGTTGTCAGCTGAAAACGAGAAGATTGCCACTTTGGTGTTTCTTTGCTAGTAACTGTGTAAATCTCATGTGACATAACAACATAGCATTTGCTATCACAAATCAAAATCTGCTCCACAGATTTCCTGATCCATGATGCAAGCTAAATTAATCCTACTGTATTTGTTGACTTTTTATTTCTTTTACATGGGAACAAGTCATAAGTCGCTGATTATCATTTTTAGAGAATTTTTATGTTGTGTATTCTAAAGTGCAAAATCAGTTGGACTGACAATAATCATGTTCACAACAGTTCTAAGAGTAGGAAGGAGTACCTCGTACTGACTTGTGGTGCACCATCCCTTAGCACCGCTGTTCCAAGTGGCAAAGAAGGAGATGAAGAAGAGAGCTGCTCCGAGGATGAGTTTAGTGGTGACGAAGAAACTAAGACGGTAAGCTCTCTGTTTAAATGTTTTTGTCTCTATTTTCACCTCTTGCTGGAATGTGTAGAACATCCTATAATTATGGCTGAGCAAAAAAATTAGAAGCATGAAGGTTTTTAGCGCAACTTAGACGTGGTACAAGGCAATTAAACTAGCCACCATGAAACACCAGCATCTCATATACTCACAAAATATCTTTTTAATGTGCAGGTTTCCATGGCCGACAGGCAACGACCAAGGAAAAGACAGAAAATAAACAAGAAAGGGAAGAGTAGAGAATGGGTACTTAAGAAGAAAGAGCAAATGAGGAAAAAAGGAAACGTTGTGCCTCCAGACTCAAAATACACAGCTCGCAAAAGGAAATCTCGCTTTTGATTTTGTTGTTGTTGTGGTGTGAATACTGTCTGTATTTCATCACCGGCTGCTCAGGAAAACCTGTTTTTTGCTCTTATTTATGCAAAGATGAAAGAAACTGAAATTATCTCCTCCTGGAAATTTTGTTTGCTTAGTTTTGATATGTCTGAATACTTGTAATCTGTATTAATGTATAATCGCAGGAGCAAACTGGCATTAATTTACACACTCGTTCTTTTTTCCATGCTCTCGTTGAATAATTTTTTTTCTTCCAAATCATATGTTCCTTGGGCTCTTAACTTTCTGCACCGTTTTCGCTTAGTCAATTGGTAGTCGGGATTGATGCTGAAATGCAGGTGTGCATTCTGTGGTTGAACTATGCTAGACTAGAACTCGGTAGAAAAATAAGTTAGGCATTAGACATGCCTTTGTAGCCAACCAATTGGTCTAACATGCTGGTTTACGCCATTTCTCTAAGATGTTGGCAAAAAGCACCTAAGACTTGCTCCAAGCCTATGGACATCCAGGAAGTGGGGCAACTGCCCCCACCTACATGCACTTTCATGTGGCTTCCAAACATGGTGGATTTGGTCATCTCATTATATGATGAGCTCAAACAATCAGCCAGAAGGTAAGAGGGGCAACTGCCCCCACCCATTCTTGTGAGGGGTATACCTAGCTGGGCCTCAGCTCAATCCTCAGTCCTCACCCATTCTTGATAGGGGTATACAACAAATATTACCAAAACTACAGTGACTTGCAAATAAACTTTATAATATTACAAGGACGATTTAGGTAATTTACATGTTTCTCGCCTTAGGGTTTTGAGATTTACATATAAAAGCTGATTTAGGGTTCAGTCTCTCCTCTCTAGTCTTCAAAAATTCCCAGAGCAGCAGCGCAAAGAAGAAGAAGAAAAAGCCCTAATCTTCTCATTTCCTTGTAAGTATAAACAAATCTCTCGCTTTCTTTCGTTCTTATTGTTTGATTTTGGTTCTGGATTTGATTGATTGAATCTGATCTTGTGTGAAATCCCTTTATTGTGTGTTGTTAGGTTAAGAAGAAAATGACAACAGTACCAGGGTCTTTGATTTGGGAGATCATCAAGAGGAACAACGCTTTCCTCGTCAAAGAGTTTGGAAATGGAAATCAAATGGTTCAGTTCAGTAAAGAACCTAACAATCTTTACAACGTTAACTCCTTCAAACACTCTGGTAAGAAAAACTTCATCTAGAGATCTTGTACTTTTGAGTTCTGAATTGGGTTTTGTTTTGAGGTTTTAGGGTTTTTGTTGATGATTTGTTGTTGTGGTGATTTGGGGTTTTGTAGGGTTAGCAAACGCAAAGACTGTTTCAGTTCAAGCTGGAAAAGATTCGGGTATCGTTCTTGCTACTACCAAGACTAACAGGCAAAAGAACCCATCAGCGTTGGTACACAAAACTGTCATGAAGAAGGAATTCAGTAGAATGGCTAAGGCTGTTGTCAACCAGGTAATTTATTGAACAAACCTTGACTCATGTTTATCAGATTTTGTTATTGAAGTTTTATGATGCATACTCAGCTTGATTATGTTGTCTAGATGAATTTTATATGTTCGGGTAGTTGAGTTTTATAACCTGGTAGTGCAAGATGTAGATTACTGTATGTTTGGTGTTAGAATATGAGGTCAGACTAATGGTGGAATTTGGAATAGTCAAGTATTGGGGTTCTCACTTTCTGTTTGATATGTTGAAGTGAAAACATTGAAACTTGTATCGTGTGTATATGCATGCTTGACTTAGCTTAGCTTGACCTCATTTTGCTTAGCTTCAGTTTGTGTATGTATGCTATTTTGGTCTGAGATAAACAACCTCTTCTTAGCTTTTTCTTAGTGCTATATTTTGTTGCAGTCTGGTTCCTGTTACTTCTTTTAAACACTGTTCTTGTTAAGATTGGCTTAATTTTGTTGCAAATATTGTAGTTTTACAAAGTTTGAAGCTAGGTTTGGTTACGTGTAATTGTTCTTTTCATTCTGGTTTCCTAGGAACTTCTTTTATACTGTTCTTTACATTCTTAAAAGCTGATTGCTTGTTATTATTCAGGTTGCCGACAACTTCTACAGAAGGGACTTGAAGAGCGCAGCTCTTGCAAGGTTGAGCGCTGTTCACAGGAGTCTCAAGGTTGCCAAGTCCGGTGTTAAGAAGAGGAACAGGCAGACTTCCAAGAAATCTAACAAGGCTTAAGGATGCAGTCGATCTTCTCTTTTTGTTCTACAGACATAACAAGGGTTTTGGATATTTTAGTGTTAAAGAGTTTGAATATTGAATTTAGTTCTTTTCATTTTCTGGTTATCAAACTATGGATTGGATAATGTTGCTGGTCGATGTTTTCTACTTAGTCATGAAGGATTACCTTTTGCCTAAATTCTGTTTAAACCTGTCTACTTTCTGTTTATTTTAGGAGAAAATAAATTTTCTGCCCAGAATTTTCCCAGGGGTCAGGTTGATTTAGTCTGGAAGCAGACTAATTAGGGAGTTTGTATTAGAATCCTAACTTGGTCTGAATCCTAAATGCTTGTATTAGAATCCCGTTTGCATGTTCGCCGAGCCTATCTGCCCTTTTCATCATGGCAGTTTCTAGCTTCTATTAAAGTTAAAATTAAGAAGACACTGTTGATACAGGATTCTGATCCAGAGTGATTGCAACTAATGCCTGATCCGAACAACCCTACTGATGGAACTGACCAAAGCTCTTACATTTGCGAGCAAGAAACTGGTTTGTAAGGTATTTTGCTTTCATAAGCCACAAGCTTCACATCATCATCTTTGTGTATATCAGTTATTATAAGTTTTCCTACTAAGCTAGCAGTCCTAGCTAAAGTAACTGCATTCCAGAGATGGATTGGGGCCCCTTTGAGATTCATCCAGAAAGGAACAGCTTTGATGGAGTCAATATGGCTGCAATAAATGGTGACCAAGGTCTGATGAGAAACAATCTGTTAGCAATGTGAACTGAGCCCAATTTCAGAATCCTAGCTTAATGAACATTTTTTGAACATTTAGGAGATTAATGAACATTTAGGAGATTAACCGAGGCTCTAGCCATCCCTTGATTTGGTAAAAAAATAATTAATTTACACATATTTAGGAGATTAATGAACATTTTTTGTTGGGGACAGTGGAAATTTTGAAGGGTACCATTCTTCCATTTTCAGTAGGTCATTAGGAAGTTTATACACCCCTTATCCAAATCAAGGGATGGCTAGAGCCTCGGTTATTCCCTTATTTTGTAGCACTGTATACAGATAGGGATTAGTAAATAATTAATTTTACGCATTGATTTCATAACTTTAACTTTGTATTGGTACCGGTGTGATTAGTGTAAAATAAATCTTAAGTATTTTGTTTCCGTCATTGCCCTCGAAGCTTTATATTAATACGAGTTTAGTCATTAATTATGGTGGGACATGGTGTCTTAATTTTACGTAAATTCGGACGTAGTAATTTCACTATCTTTGGTTAGCATCTAAACCAATGGTAAATATTTAGTTTCAAAATTTGAAAACCCTAACTCTTTTAGCTTTCATTAATTTTTTACCCATTTTTTTCTTTTCTTCTAAATTTTTTCCCTTGCAACTATAATTCTCTAAATCCAGTAATGATATTGGTATAATGTTGTGGAATATTATCATAAAACAAAAAAAAAATCTATGTATAGTACAAATACAAATCAAGATTTTGTTTTGATTTTGATTTTTTTTTGTTTGGGTGAAGCATTTTGTATTAGACCCATTAATAACCTTGAAGACTTAATCTTTTACAAAGTTTTCTTTCTTTCTCTCTCTTCTCTCTAAAAAAACTTTTAGCCTCCATTAGTTTCTTGCTCAGATTTGATCTTTTTTGGACCAGATCTGATCAAGATTTTTTTTTTTCCTTTTTTAAGTTTTAATCGAATAAAAGTATTTTGTTTTTGATGTCATTTGACATATTTCTTCGCTATTTGGAGCGATTTTTCTTCGCCATCTGGGACGAGTTTCTCTTCGCTTTGAGGGCGATTTATTCAAACCTTGATCGCTGGTTCGTGACTTGCTATTCTGGAATCAAGAACATCGACTATCCAACGCGGTATTGCTTAGAATCCATATTCAATCCAAGGGATTTTGGGCATACGGGTTTGTTTGGATTTAAAAGATTTTGGGCAAATAACTCCTTTCTTATAGGAGTATCTCTTATTGAAGAAGAAGAAGAAGAAAATCAGATTAAATGGTCGGAATCGATTCCAGATTAGACCGTCATCCTTCCCTACTACATTTACAAAAATTGGGTATTTTACGGTATATGGCACTTTCTCTTCGCGATTTACCTGTAATTGATATCTTCATTTGTATTAGGGTTCTTATTATCTTGTATTTTGATGTTTTTGTTATTCTTGTAAGCGATCATGTAATCACATTTTGATTTGAATAAATTGAAATTGTTGATTGACCCAAAAAAAAAAAAAGACTTAATCTTTTACGTTTGATTTTGATAAATTTTTTTTTGTCAAATACGGAAGACGTCGGATGGTTGTTGAGATTTTTCTTTCTTTATTTTTTGATCGATGGTTGTTGTGTATTTTAAGCATTCAAAAGAAAATAATAAATCATACGAGCAACGAGATAATAGGAAAGCTAGATTTTATTGTTAGAGCATATATACAAGCAAATCATACAAGGGTAAAGCAGGAATTTTCAATTCATTGATAAATGGGACTTAATTTCCCGAGATTCTTGTTATTTCAATAACCAATCACAAAATCCAAGATAAAAAAGGAGGTATTAAATGCCTCTTATCTTGTATACCGGTCTACAAGATAAAAAGACCCCTTAAGTAATGGCCAAAATACCCTTTTTAATTTTGAATTAATTAAAATAATAGATTATGTTATTAGTGTAGCAGAAATAAGATTAAAGATCATTTGAAAGAAGAAATCAAGACGAAGAGTTTCTTTCAAAAATTAGGTTTTTAGATTCTTGTAATCAAAATGATTGATATGAAAGCCAATTCAGGGGAACGCGCATCTAATGAGTGATTTCTGAAAATGAATACATTTATAGGTTAGATCGGCAAATTAGTTATAGGCTCGGTTAGGTTTATGAAAGTATGGACAAATCTCTCCACAACTTCAATTTTCATGCATGATTACTACTCCCTCTGTTTCAAAAAGACCGTCCTCTATTCCATTTCCGTCAGTTTCAAAATTGTGTCCAGCTTCTGTTTATAGGTGTATTTTTCAATGAACTCTCTATTATAGCCTTTAATTTTTATATTCATAAGTGCATGTTAATGAGACCTAATCTAAAATATTAAAGAAATTTGTACAATGAAGGAAACAAATGTATCCTTCATTCATTTTAAAAGACAATATATTTGACTCCAAGAATTAAATTCCCTAAATAGTTTATACTCCATAAATTCGGTATCTTTTAATTTTCCTTTTTTATTTCATATTTACAATCCTCTCAACAATTTCAGGCAGCTTTTAATACTTGCATTTTTATTAACATAAAATAGGTAAATAATTAAGGGTAGTCAAGTAAATTATTATGGTCTCCTTAATATTTTGACAAAGTCAAAGCGGACTGTCTTTTTGAAATGGAGGGAGTACTAAATTCATAAATCACAAATGTATAAAAAATACATGGGTTAGTCGGAAAATATCTTTTAATATACAAATTTCTAAAATCCGGATTAAAATTGATTATGAAAGTGGAAGAGGGAAGAAGATGAGAAGAATTTGTGATTCCTCATACAAATTTCTAAAATCCAGATTAATATACTCCTTGGAATACATAATCATAATAAAATTTTACTATTTATTTGAGATGCCCGTATACAACACACTTATTACTCCCTCCGTTCTTAAAACAGAGATACTATCACTTTTTTTTAGAACGGAGGTAGTATTATTCATTCATAGTTCCTATTTGGTAGTACATTCTTTTTCACAATCAGAAAGATATTTGTCAGTACATTAATTGGTAGAAGTAACAAGCATACTACGTCCGCCTTAATAAGAATGTGACAAACCGGGGATCCTCGCTTGAGAACAGGATGTTGTTGGAACGCGATGTATTTGTAGAAATTGGCGTTTAGTCCTAAAGTTAGTGGACTTTGGAAAGTCTATTCCTCTCATTTCAGGCCTGATATTGTCTAGTCCAAAATTCTCCCCGCCTGGACAATCTAGTCCAAAACTTAGACGAGTCAATCCTTTTTACACCGATCCATAAAAATATGATTTTTTCTATTACCCGAAATATCCCTGAACTATATTATGTTGGTTTTGGAGGAGAGAAAAGTCAGATCGGAAAGAGAGAAGAGAAACAAAGAGAGAGGGAAGAAGAGAGGCGATCTCGAATTAGGGATCTAGAAACAGTTGATCAAATGAGATTTATTTTAAAACAAGCAAGAAGAAGTTATAATTCATCATCAACAACGGTTATTCTTTGAAGATTTTTTTTTTTGTGATTTTTTAATTGAGATTCTGAGTGACATCTTTGTTTAATTGCAGAAAGATCCTTCGGTGTCGAGGAATCAACTAGTGACGTTACTTTTATCTGTATCTCAAGGTGGTGTTCATTCTGATTCTCATACTTTTTATACGCCTTTTGATTTTGATTTTGTATTTTTTATTTTCACTTTATAGATCTGGATTTTATATAAATTGGAGGGAAATTTCGATGTGTAACCTAATTCTAATTCTTTTGGAATTCTGTGTTCTTTTGTTATGATTTCAATCTTGTTAGTGTTCGAAATGGATTTTTTTGGGTGGAATTTTGTTTTTTGATTAGTGAACTGCTGAAAATGTGAATTTTGTTGATTGTACGTAGAAAATAAGGTTTCTCCTAGCAGTGACAAGGAAATTACGAAGAAGCTCATACATGAGGTTCTTGTTCTGCACTTTATTGTTTGATTTTTTTGGCCATCTCTAATTGATTTATGGGCTTATTTTCTTCCACATTATTGAAGAAGTGTATTGTCTTGGTTGAATACAATCTTAACAAATAATATATATGCAAACATATATAGTCTCCTTCTTTTCTAGACTTTCCAATACCAACCATACTAGACATGACATCGATACAAGTTTCTGGGTCGATGTTACACAGTGGGAAATCCTATGATAACGAGGCTTTGAATGAAATTTAAATTCCCAAATCACATGTAACTACTGTTCCTAAACATAAGAACAATATGATTCAATAAACATAAGAACGGAAAACACGTACGTACATTGAGCCTCCTCTTTTTAACTTGTATAGAGCTGTAGGACGACCATAGTGACCATTTCCGCTTTGATCCAGTAGTTTCAGTTCAAGCCATGCCCTAACTTCTGCAGGATTTTTAACTTAACACTCACGGATACGTAGTCCTGGGATTCCATAAATTCCATAGATCTTTTATCCGAGTTTATTTTTTTTAGAATTCTAATGCCTTGCATTAACCTTTTGAACGCCACTTGTTTCCCTATACAAGTTGGTGCATACTATTAATCCACCGTCACCGTCACAAACCCATTTTTGTTTTCGCAAGATTAATCTTGTCTCCACTCTAGCACGGGAAACAAGGTAAGTCATCAAAATAGACTTGCTAAGTAAGCTTGCAGTTTCTACAATATAGATGTATTTTCATGTATACCATCTATATGCGGTGTACATAGAAGTGTAATTTTTTTTGTCCTTATTATAAAAGGTGTATATGCTTGTACACCACTTATATGATTTCTTGTATATTCCACGTGGACTATTTTTAGTTTTACATATGAAAAACTTGGCCTTCCTCGTGATGAAATGGGTATCGTAACGATCTTTATGAATTCTTGCAGATATATTACCTCATGTTATTGTATGCTTGTATTAATTAATTAGGATAAATAAGATAGATTCATTCGTCCATTTGTCTTTGTTTTTTCTCTAGAAATGGACTTAATAGAAGTTACAGATCAGGTTCTCCCCTACATTTTGTAATAGTAATATATTTTCTTCCTCTGAGATTTTCTAGACATTGGTTAGTATTTATTATAAATCGCAGATCAGAGCATTTCCTACAAAATAGTTTTGGGGTCGATATAAATGTTGAGAAGCAAACTGCTTATATTTAGAAAAAATAACAAAAATCATACCGTTGTTAGTATCTCAAGTTCTCAACCTTTTTATTTATCCCAATTGCAGGTGTAGTGAAGGTCAAAGATGATAAAGATGAGTCCCCAACTTATGTTGCTATGCTTGTAGCCCAAGATGATGCAACACGGTGCAAGGTATTTGTTCTAGTTGTATACTTTGGTTCCATTGATGATTCCTACCTTAATATTGGTCCCAACCGATAACATGATTGGGTGCTTTAGTCTTTCTTAGTTGAATTTGATAAGTACAACCTTCATTTAATGAAATAACATATTGATTCTTAATGTGTACATAATTGTACACATGTAGATAGCTAATGTGTATATAGTTGTACACTTGTTGATTGTTATTTGTTAATATGAATGATTGGTGTTGTGCATGTTTTACAGGGGTGTACATATTGGTGCACATGTGTAAATCTTATGAAAAAGTACGTATCCCTTGTTTTACAACGGTGTACATATTGGTACACCTGTGGGAAGTAACTCCCATTAAAAAATAGGTTTGTGTGGGTTGTGAATGATTAGCTTTATGCATGTTTTGAAGCGGTGTACGTATTAGTGCACCTCTTTAATTCTCATGTAAAAGTAGGTTTGTGAGTGGTTATGAATGATCGTTTTTCTGCATATTTTGCAGGGGTGTACACATTGGTGCACCTGTATAATTCCCATGAAAAAGTGTGCCCGAGTGTGAATATGAATGATCGATTTTATGCATGTTTTGCAGGGGTGTAAACATTGGTGCACCATTGTATTTTCAATGAAAAAGAAGGATCAGCTTTAGGAATGTTTCACAGGGATGAATATATTGATGCACCAATATACTTCTCATGAAAAAGTAGGTCTGGGTGTGAGTATGATTGATCTGTTATGCATCTTAGTAATCTCTTTTTTGGTAAAGTGCAATGAATCATTGTACTGGTATGTTTCGAAGCCATATTAAGTTTGTGTATTAATGCCCACATGGATTGTGTCTCTGACCATAAACTGAGTAACTTTTTATTTTGATTGTTTTCTTGCTTTGTTTTCTTATGCGAATGTTGGTGAAAGGATAATCACTTTCTTTTCAAGCTGCGATTTCTTATGTTCATTGGTTTGTCCTCCATGCAGGTTATCTGCTAAACTTACCTCCGCAAATCTGAATGTTATCCAACTGGAGTTTGGCGTGGTTGGTATTTTTCTCCGTCTGTGTGGATTAGGGTGCAGTTTGGCTATCATGGATTCTGGACTTTTTGGATCTTTGCAGCGTTGTACATAATTGTACACACCACTGTAAATTAAAAAAAATTAAAAATGAAAATTATATAGTCATATGGGTACTTTTTTTGTATCTCTCGGAAAATGTTTTCCAAATATATAAAGTTTGTCGATTTTGGACCAGCGGTTCAAAAAATAAATTATTTTTTATATTATTCAAAATTGCTGACATCATCATGAGTCAGTGTGGACTAAATTGCAAATATTTGGACTAAATAATAATAATAAGAGTTATTAGTGTATTTCCCATATTTTTGGACTAATTTGTACCTAGTTGATTCAGACTGGACTAAACTGTATCTCTGGATTGATTTTTGGACTAAACCATATTTTTCCCGATGTATTTCGGGTTCCAGGTCGACGTGTCCAGGTGGCAAATGAACATGGCTGATAACAGAGTCCTATTTCCCAAATTTTCTTTTTCACGAAAAGCAGCATGTCATCTAACTTGGTGACACATATTTTGGTTTCATGTGTTGCATGTTTGCTTTTGCATACTTGTACGGTTTTCTTAACAGCGGAAGCTTCCTTGGGTTGATGGGATGAAAA
Source organism: Papaver somniferum (assembly GCF_003573695.1). Taxonomy (NCBI): domain Eukaryota; kingdom Viridiplantae; phylum Streptophyta; class Magnoliopsida; order Ranunculales; family Papaveraceae; genus Papaver; species Papaver somniferum. Next base: position 149,978,499 of record NC_039359.1, read on the forward strand.
GTTGACAGCTTCTTGATTGTAAGAGAACTTGTTGTTCGTTATTGGAAGGGGAATTGCAACAGACTGCAATGATCGAGTGGCGGTACCCTGTGACATGCATACAATTTTCAAACTATCAAAACCAAGAGAGTAGAATGAAAAAGCAACAATTAAAAACAACTACCAAAAATCTTAAAACATGAGCTGTTTACCAGGAGTAGAAGGGCGAGTGCTAGTTCCATAGCTTTCATTAATTATTTAGGTTGATATGGAGAGTAGATGAAGTTTAAAGTGTATTGAAGATGAGTTTGATTTGGAGCTCAAAGTTCTCGATTACTGGCTGGATGATATCGCAGAAACTGGAAGTTAAGGTTGATCAAATTTATAGTGTGTTCACAATGGGGATTGAAATTAGTGTGTTCGGTAACCACGTCTATTGTGCTGTGGGAAGTAGTTTGATGAGGCAATACGCATTTCTAGAAAGGTTTATTTATTTTCTTGGTTAGTTGAAAGGTTTCCTTTGAGAACCTATACAAGTCGAGGTTAAATGATGGAATTGGAACTATGACGTGCGGCAAATAAAGAAAGGGGTGTAAAGACAATAGTATTGAAGTTGGAGTTGGAGTTGGAGTAGTTACGAGAGCCAGGAAAAGAGGACAGCCGTTTTTACCCGTATCTAAATAAAACATTTCACCTATTTTCATTCTTAATGTTGTGCAAGCAGCATGTTGAATCTAGAGTAAGGCAACAAAACCAATAAAGTGAATGGACTGTGATTAGGAAAAGAGGACAGCTGAACATCTAATTAATAAATAACCGGACATTTTGTACGCTACATCTTAGGGATCAACGAAAATTTTATTAGCTTCAGGTGTTAGAGAAAATTTTGGTCTTTTGCTGGAAGATCACATATGGCTGCGGAGAAGTTATTTTCTGCTTCTATTGCAATAGCGGATTCTCTAACTTTTTTTTTTGAGATGTAATATTGCCACCTGATTACCGTCCCTACTAATGATTGAAAAACAACAATAATTAAAACTTAAAGTCAAATGTTTAACTTTTTTGATAAGATTTCTATTCTCTCGACTATGAGAAGTGTACCTCCAGTAATTTACCATTAGCTTGAATTACTAATTTACCATTAGCTTCCACTTGAATCTTTGCAAGTTGGTTGCTTTTTGCTCACTTCAGTAATGCATTCTCCTGTCTCCCGACCTAGTACTCCATTTGCATATTTTCCCCCCATTCCTTGATATTATCGTTTATGACCTCGCAAAACAAGACCGCTACCTTGTTGGTTAATATCATGATCAAAAGAAGTATCTACATTGAATTTTAAAATTCCTTTTTAAGGTAGTGACCATCTAGAGAAACCGCTAATACTAGTGGCTATGGATGTGCAATCCGAGTCATGGATGTGAGATGCTGAATAATAATGAGTTTGATGAACAAATTTATAAGGGTTTAGAGATACTCCGTGAAAGACAGAATCACATATGTATTTTCATAACACTCATATACCTATCATACAAGTATACAACCATTTCTCATCAGAATTGTAGCTATTAGAAGAAAACCAGCTAATGATCCATTCCGACACGCTGCTGCGGTTGTTCTTGATAGAGTCAATATTAATGTTGACACACCTCCGAACATCTCTTGCATGCCTACAATCAAAAATGAGATGTTCGGTTGTTAACATGATTTCCACAAACACCGTAGGAGGAATCTATACTACTACTATGGATGGAAAACTTGTACTAGTAGTATTTAGATCTCTAATGCATTTCCATGTAGATAATTTAATTCTATTAGGTATACTACAACTCCACAAATTTTTCCATACTAAGGGTTGATGTTGACACTATTGACTTGAACTTCTGTGTTGCATCTTGTAAGCATCTTGTAAGTACTCTTTACTAAAAAATTTCCCATCCTCTGAGGGCATCCACAACATGATATCTTTCTTTTTTAGGAATCAATGAACATATTTTGTATTTTGTTGGAGGTATTAATATCAAAAAGTTGATCCAGGAGAGTGACATTCCACTGACTAGTGTTTGGTATGAGCAATTTTGCAACAACTTCATAAAATCTGAAAAGGTCACTGGATGGAGTAGGTGGTCCAGTCGTACTTGGAATCCATCTATCCAATCAAAATTTAGTTCTTTTCGCATTATTAATTTCCATGAAGTAGTTTTGTTGAACAATCTGCAACCCTTCAGTAATTGTTAGAGCATTGCTCGATCAAACTCACAAGTGTTGCTATCTCAAGCTTGTTTTCAAATTTTAGTTGTCAAAACTATATCTTGATTTCTAGTCTATAATTAGTTAAGTCTCGGATTAGGATAAAAGTGTAGTTGAGAAACGGACATCACAACAGTCATCATTGCGTTCTACGGTTTGAAGGCGAAGATCGAAGTTTTTGGAGAACTTCTTCAACGAAAGGTAGGTAAGTGAAGACTCAACCATCTATTTAATTTCTCAAGTTATATTCATCTTTCTATCTATGAGATGTTGTCCCATAACTAATTAGACTATTGTAAGCATATCAAGAATATCAAGTCAATTTTATCTTGGTAATCAGTTCTCGAAATATATATGACTAAGCTTAATGAACATTTGTTCATACTTGATGAATTTCAGTTAAGAAAAATTTATTGTTCGTAATCTAAATTGTGATTCAAGATTATCATTCGAAAATAGCGTGGAATAGTGATATGTGTCATTGATGTTTATCTGGGAATGTTTCGAACTGATTTAGAGAGAAATATAGAACTACTGAAAATCTGGATACAAGACAGTATGCATACCCGTTTCGCAAACTGGGGAAATTGTTATAGGTCCGGAGCCGTATAGTACATGTACCCATTACACACTCCGACGTAACTATTGTTCGAAAACGACTTAGTGGTATGCATACCCGATATCCATACCACAAAAAGCTTGTGAACTCGTGAACCTAGAATAGTACGCATACCTAGTATGCATACCGAAAAAGAACTGTTGGTTCTGAAACCGGTGTGGTATCCATACCCGGTACGCAAATCGAAAAAGTTTTGTATGTTCTGGAACTTATGTTTGTCTTAATGGTACACTTACCCGGTACATCTACCATGACAAATATAGTCGCGAACAAGGTTGAAGTAGACGTAGCTGGTACACGTACTTACCCTGTCGAATATTTCAGATGCACATAAAATTATTTCTTTGAGATAATTAGCATTTGAATAAATCTCTAAGAACACTATATAGACATGATCGATCACATTATAACCTATGGTTGTGATTCAAACTTAAAGTCTTAAGTGTTTATGAAAATGATTAAGCTTATAGTTCAATCGGCTAGTTTTGGCTAACCGTCTATGAACAATTTCTTTGTACACAGTTCGGTTACGGTTTATCCTAACCAGAATATATATCTTGATATGTCAAGGATTCATCTAACGGTGGATATTGTTAGAGCATTGTTCGGTCAAAATCTCAAGTGTTGCTATCTCAAGCTTGTTTGTCAAGTTTGATTGATCAAAACTATATACTTGATTTCTAGTCTACTTATATCTATGTCTCGGATTAGGATAGAATGTGTAGTTGAGCTTTAGACTTCACGACGTTCACCAATTGAAGATCTACGGAGGAGCTTGGAGGACTTCATCAACAAAAGGTATGTAGAGACTAAAACTTATCTATCACTCAGAAGTCTATTTTATTCTATCTTCTAATGAGACTAAGTCGTATAACTATATAAACTTTTAAATTACACACATTTGATATTTTGAGCCGAGTTTATCTCGCTTATCTATTTCTCGAAATATGTGTTGGAAGCTTTTTGCTTTAGTTATGTTCATCATATTCTTGACGAGTTTAGTTGGAAACAATCTATTTATTGGAAACTAAATATTAAGATCGGTTAAGATCTATTAGTTATACCAAGATACATAACCTAAGTTAATATCGGTTTTACCATCTCACACATATTGGTCATCCAAAGATTTCCAATGAATAGTTGGACCAATAAACCTAATGATTTCCCTTTCGATTCACAAAACAAGTTCATGAATGTACTTCCTTTAAAGAAATGTAAAATACTGTTTCCTAGGATGAAATCTTCACCATAACCCATTCACCTAATCATAACAATATATACAAGATTATGTCGATGTCATATCTATAAAGTTCAAAAAGCGTTATACTTCATAGTCTAATTCCCTAATACCATGATCATATATATATACTATTATGATCATGTCAGATCACTAGAGTATTATACAATATGTACAGTTAGAGCTGTCAATTTATAACCCGTCTTGTGGGTTGACCCTAACCCGGCTTGTTTCAACCCGGCTCGGCTTGGCTTGTTGTCTAAACGGGCCGGGTTAGGGTTGGCATATACAACTCTACTAGAAAACAATCCGGGCTAGGGCCAATCCGCGGGTTACCCGTCAACCCGTCAAAATTAATAAATATATCCCTCAATCCCACCAACTCTTTAAAATCCATGATTTGCAAACATATGTTAGAATTAGTTAATTTTAAATCAATAAATAAAGCTAATTTTGGATCTACCCAAACAAATATAACAATTTTTAGATTTTAAATAATCAATCAATAAATTAAATTACAACTTAGATTCATCAATCAGATATTTATTCAGGATGTCCTAAATTGATAAAAAGACTAGCATAATGTAAACAGTGAGTTAGTCTTACTCACATTAATTTAAACTTATAAAATGATAAAAAAAAAGTAAAATGCTTAGTTGATGTTAGGGTTCTCTGCCTAAGAAAACTAAAGCGCCGTAACCGGCTATATCGTTGATTAAGTGGCAATAAAAACGTCCACTTTACAACTCAGTGGTGGGGCTTCTAGTTAAACACCAAATTGACCTAAGTTCGACCTTTACTAAATGAATAATCCTAAACAATCCTAAATTTTAAATTTAATTTTTAAATTGATAACATTAACAAGCCAACCCGCCAACCCGTCAGGGTTGACCCGTCTAGGGCTAGGGTTGGGGTTTTGAGCTTGTTCGTGAATAGTACTAGGGATAGGGTTGACCCTAACCCTAGTACGGGTTGGCAAGCTAGGTACGGGTTGACCCTAGCTTGGCCCGTTTGACATCTCTATGTACAGTATATGCAGCTTCGCAGTTATGTTTTCAATATAGCACGACTTGAAAGATACGTTAGGAATGAAACAACTCAAGTCAATATTACTAACCAGAAGTGGAAGGATGATGTCGTCGTTGTAGTTCGCTACTTCTTCACATTCTTCAGGTCTTCAGAGTAATATTTGTATGTCTCAACATTCCTAGAATTTCTAGTCTAACCTAAACGAAGTTGACTCTATCATTTAATCAAGCGACTCTAGATGAGTTCTGATACTAAAATATGACAACCAAACTTGACATACCAACGCTTTGTGAGTTTAACCGAGCTATGCTCTAACATGAAGTGTTGCATCCAGAAAAAGTGTTCCCTGTTCTTAACTGGAATTGTATCTTTCCCTTCAGTGAGAAGGTTTTAATTGGCGATGAAGCGTTGCATTTCTTGTGCTTCTCGTAATTTAGCTGGACCACATTGTGAAGCTATGACGTGTTGTTAATAACTATCCAAAAAGAAATCAGAATTCATATGAGGAATTATACAAGTTGAGAGCACGGTCGTTGCCTGTCGACGACGTCGGGAATTCATGCAATTTCTTTTCTTGGAGATGCTATATCAACCAAACACTTTGAACCATCATGTTGTGTAATACCATAACACTGTATCCCCATCAAATGTGAAGTTTGAAGCAATTACGTATTCTCTAAAAAGGTTAACTCTTTTTTGGTAAGGTGAAAGGTTTACTTTGAAACCCTATGTAAATCGAGTGAGAGATAACAAAAATAATATTCTTCTTCTTTAATGTAGAAAAAGTTTCCCTTGGACTTACTGGGAATTGTATCTTAGATCTGTGGTGAAGCGTTGCATTTTTTGTAAATGTCGTAATTCACTTGGACCACATTGTGAAGCTGGGCGTGCACTAAAAAACTATCCAAAAACAGAAAACAAAAACTAGAAATTAGAATTCATATATTAAGGATGATGAAATATTTTCTTATTTATCAACATTGCTCTCAACAAATATATATGAATAACATCGTTCAAACTGAAACTCAAGGACCACACCCCTATCATTCTGCAGTCCACACTGTAGTTCAAAAAATATGAGTCAGAGTTCATAGACTATCAATGACAAACGCTTGATGCGCCTGTCGCCCCGTTAATAAGAAGAATTTTGATTTTACTTGTATATATCTAAGTATAATAATTCACCTGTTTTTTTATTTTTCAATGTTGTGCGAGTAGCATGTCGTATCTAAAGTAAGGCAACAAAACCATTAAAGTGAATGGCCTGTGATTAGAAAAATAGGGCAACTGAACATGTAAGTAATAAATTTATTTTATTTTTAAAAATAAATTGAAATTTACTTTGTAAAGGTGCGCGGTACGTCTTAGAAATCTTTTTTTTTTGTGATAAAAGACAAATTTATTAAGAACTAAGGAAGAAACGATACATTGTTTAAACTACAAACATTCTTAAGAAAACCTATTTTCATATTCTTATCCCACTGCCAAGAATCTATATCCCGCTTAACAAACCTATTTAGACTTTTTGTTATTTTATCTGCAATAAAGTTACCATTTCTCTTGATATAAAAGAAAGAAGAAGAAGCAAAAGAATTGTTGATGTCTATAGCTTTTTGTATAAAGATATACATCTCCAATTTGCAGCAAAATCTCTTCATGCCATTAATAACGTTGAGATTGTCATTTAAGAAGGTAATCTTGTCTATTCCTGAGTCTCTATCCCATTTAGTGGCTTCCCTGCATGCTCCAGCTTCTGCTTCATCAGAGTTTGAGTATCTCCCTGATCCTCCTGCAAAATCTCAAATATCACCCGATTTATCAAATAACACCAAAGCATAAGCAAAGTTCTTTGAAAGTTTATCGAAAGCAGCATCAAAATAGGGATCAAAATAAGAAAATGAAAAAATATATTTTTTTTAAAATAAAATTTTTATTAGCTTCAGGTGCTGAGAAAGTTTGGTCTTTTGCTAGAAGATCACAAATAGATGCAGAGAAGTTATTATCTGCTTCTATTGCAATAACATATTCTCTAACTGTTTTTGATATGTAGTCATGCCACCTAATTATCGTATCTACTAATAAATGAAATAATAATAATTAGAACTTAAAGTCAAATGTTTAACTCTTTGATAATTAAGATTTCTATTCTCCCAACTATGAGCAGTGTATCTCCAGTTATTGATTGAATTACTATTTTAGCATCAACTTCCACTTGAATCTTTGTAAGTTGTTTGCGTTTTTCCCACTATAAGTAGTGCATTCTCCTGTTTACGGACATAGTACTCCATTTGCATATTCCCCCTGATTCCTTGATATTGTCCTATATGATCTCGCAAAACAAGACCAGTACCTAGTTGGTTAATATCTTGATCAAAATAAGCATCTATATTGAATTTTAAAATTCCTTCTAAAGGTGGTGACCATCTAGAGAAACCGTTATTACTAGTGGCTATGGATGTGCAACCTGAGTCATGGATGTGAGATGCTAATGATAATGAATATGATGAATAAATTTACAAGGGTTCATAGATACTCCCTGAAAGACATAATAACATCTGTTTTTCCACAACACTCATATACCTATCAAACAAGTATACAACCATTTATCATCAGAATTGTAACTATTAGAAGAAAATCAGCTGATAACTCATTTCGAGACGCTGCTGCGGTTGTTCTTGACTGAGTCAATATTCATGTTGACACCCCTCCGAACAACTCTTGCATGCCTACAATCGAAAATGAGACGTTCGATTGTTTCAACATGATTTCCACAAACACTACAGGTGGAATCTACACTACTATTAAAGATGGCAAACTTGTATCTAGTAGTATTTAGATAAGTAATGCATTTACATGCAAATAATTTAATATATTAGGTGTACTACAACTTCACAAAATTTTCCATACCAAGGATTGATGTCGACACTATTGATTGGAACTTCTTTATTTCATCTTGTAAGCATCTTGTACGTACTCTTAATTTACTGAAAATTTTTTCATCCTTTAAAGGCATACATAACATGATATCTTCCTTTTGTAGAATTAATGAACATATTTTGTATTTTGTTGGAGGTATCAACATCAAAAAGTTGATCCAGGAGAGTGGCATTCCACTGACTAATGTCTGGTATGAGAAATTCTGCAACAACTTCATAAAATATGAAAAGGTCACTGGGTGGATTAGGTGGTTCAGTCATACCTGGAATCCATCTATCCAGTCATATCTTAGTTCTTTTCGCATTATTAATTTCCATGAAGTAGTTTTGTTAAACAATCTGCAACCCTTTAGTAATGTCATTCCAAGTATAAGAACACTTTTTGGCTTCTAAAATTCGGTGAAGAATATCTCCAAAATTGAAATATTTACCTCCAAGGACTTAAACAATAAGATGACTTGACTCTGTGTAAATCCTCCAAGCTAGCTTAGGAATCAAAATAGAAAAATGAAAATATCTGAGAAACTCAAAAAGAAACCGTCTTGAGAACCATTAAGTGGTTTGATGGGTCTCATGCTTGCTTCCATGGAGGAGATAGGACTTCATATAGTTCAATTTGAATTTGATAACTTGGTCACATAATTTATGAACATTTGATCAAAGCTTTTGAGACTGCATCAATGACTTTTGCTGATTTCGTCCCAAGCACTGAGCTTCTTTCATTTTACTTTTTATTTTTCCGAAAAAGAGGCTAACCTCATAACATATATTGAGAAAACCTATTTAGGTAACGGAAGCCTTACATGAAGTTTTCAAGGGCATACAAAAGTCATACACATATTTTAATATCTACCCCAATTTTTGCCTATTAAATCTATCCCTTCAGAACATATCGAGCTTCTTTCATGCTCCCTAATGTTAACCCAATTTAAAAAAGAATGGAAAGTAAGGCTGCAACACTAGATAAAAATACTGAATTAGGCAAATGTTTAGTTTATAATATGGATTTACAAAACAAAGATACATAAAACAAAAATATGAAATACCTCTCCTCCTAGACCTCCCCTCAACTTATCAAAAAGATAGGAAAAGAAAATAATTAGAAACAAACAAAATTGACATGAGTCTAATAGGGTGTTTGGAATAATTTTTCAGAACGACTTCTGAAATCTTTGGATATACGCTCAGAAGTTGCTTTTCGTCATAAGTCAGTTTGACAATAATATTTCAGAACGACTTCTACAAGCAGAAAAGTCACCATTTTGTGAAATAAAATAATTTTGCTTTTGACTTCTATTTCTGGAGAAGCAAATTTGTATCAAACGCACAATATAATGAAGCAAAATAATTTTACTTCGGACTTCTGCTTTTGACTTTTGCTTCAAGAAAAACAAAAACACTTATATTTTTGGTACGGGCTATAAGTCAGCTGCAAGACATTTTTTAGGTCAACAAATTTAGGATTTGAATCAAATGAGCACTGACTGAACAATGTTCCTTTCCTTTTCTTCTCCTCCCCTCATCTTCACATCCCACTGCTCTCAAATCAAAGCCCCTATTCAGTACACAACCCGTCCTTGCTAGAAACTCAAGAAACCGGTCATAATCTTAATCTCTACAGATGGGTTTCCATTTGGGTATCAATATAAAAGCTCCAACACTCAGTAATGGGACTGAACCAGAAATGGGTTTAATCCCAGTTTTTCCGACACTCAATTTCCCAAATCATTACTCAATTGCAACTGGTATTTACCCTGAATCACAACGGAGCTATCAAAACTACTTTACTGATCCTGTATCTGGTGATAAATTCTCAATGCGGTAAAGAACCAAAGTGGTGGTTCTCTAGCAGTCTCCAAAACTCTCAGAGCAGCAACACAGAGAAGAAGAAGAGCCCTAAACTTCTCATTTCCTTGTAAGCATAATAAAAGCTCTCGCTTAATTCTATTCTTATGATTGATTTTGATTTTGATTCTGGATTTGATTGAAATTGATCTGTGTTATGTTAGTTATGCTTCTTTGATTTGGGAGGTCGTGAAGAGGAGCAATGCTTTCCTCGTCAAAGAGTTTGGAAACGGAAATCAAATGGTTCAGTTCAGTGAAAAACCTAATAATCTTTACAATTGTTAACTCCTTCAAACACTCTGGTAAGTAAACAAGCAACAGCTGGTCTTGTACTTTTGAGTTGTGATCTGGATTTTGCTACGATTTTGTTGGTGAGATTTTAAGGATTTTGTTAGTGATTTTTGTTGGTGGTGATTTGGGTATTACAGGGTTAGGGAATACAAAGACAGTTTCAGCTGGAAAAGATTCAGGGTTGTTCTTGCTACTACAAAGACTAACAAACAGAAGAACCCTTCAGCTTTGGTACACAAAACTGTCATGAAGAAGGAATTCAGTAGAATGGCTAAGGCTGTTGCCAACCAGGTAATTTTTGAACAAACCCTTGACTCATGTATATCAGATTTTGTTATTGAAGATTTATGATGCATACATGGATAGCTTGATTATGTTTGTGTAGATGACTTTTGTAATCTGGGTAGTGGATATGATTCAGCAAGATGTAGAATACTGTATGTTTGGTGTAAGAATATGAGTTCGTATTGTGATGACTAAGTCTGGAATTTGGAATAATTTAGTACTGGGGGGTCTCACATTCTGGTTGTCATGTTGTACTGTCGAACTGTTAATAGTGAAGTCTAATTGATACCATTTGACTTGATTTCAATCTGGGTAAACCTAGAATATGATCTGGGTACTATATACAAGTAGCTGACACCCAAGAACAGAGATATGGGACTTTAAGATTTTTATGTATTGGTTTTGCATGTATATGAATTATCTTATTGCAATTCTTCATCATGCTGATTCTATAGATGTATTGGTGTGAGTTTAACATCAAGTTTGTGAGGTTTTATCCTAAGACTAGATAAGATTATTACCCACCACTATAAGAACATAGGAGATTAACTAATGTTGTTTATATGTTCGACAAAATGTTAAAACCAAAAGCCAATTTTGCATTAAAAAAGTTCACAGTGTTTATCAAGTTACCTAAATCAATGACAAGTATCGTTCTCTTCTTATTGCTTTTTACCATAATGGGCATATCTAATTTTACTTGAAATCCATCGTTAGTTAAAGAATACACTGGAAAGACTGCACGTATACTCCAGTTAGTGCCAAAGAATCAGTTGTGCGAAGTTGGTCTAGACGTGGAGCAAAAACCGAGTATTGGCATTGATGTTCTTATACTTGTTTAATCCTATAGTGCCATCACTCCATAAGCATTGTCTGTATAACTAAAATATAATATCTAGTTAATCTCTGATCCTTGCAGGTCCTAGAGGAAAGCAGAGAAACTGCAACTAACCGTCTCAGAAAAACTAAAGTAATATCTAGCTAAAGAGTGTTCTCTTTTCTCTGTAAAATAACCAAATTTTCAGAAATATGGCTTCAGGTCACCAAATTCATTTAAATTTCTCCACAAATTCCTTCAATTCAAGTACAAATCTTTCGTGGGTTTCTTTTTGAATGTCCACTTTCTGTTTCTTTTCAGTTGTAATTCATCTCAAGGCTACAGCTGATGATACAATGCAATAAGGCGAAGAGACCTGAAAAGCTTACAGTAAGTCGTAGCCCCAGCAGAATCTTCCCAGTGTATTACCGAGGATGCTTTTCTCTCTCTCTTTATCTCTCTCTCACCTCTTGCAAATGCTCATTTCACTGAGAATCTCCATGGAAATGGATTGGTCACTATGAGGCAAAGTAGGCACCCTTACTGTTGAATTGACGAAGAGAAAGTGGAAAGAATAGGGAAGCTGATTCTATGAGTGAGGGTAACAGTTTGGTTGCATTTTTGGAAGAAGGGTCTGATGTTTGAACAAGGTTGATGCACTCAGTGACTCAGGTATGGTACCAACCTTGTAAAAACTTTCGGACTTGCTCAAATTTGCTATTTTTGTTTTATTGTTTGTGCTGCCAATTTCAATTGTTTAATCTCTTGCATGAAATCCTTTCACATGCTACTGTGTATATCTTGGTATTCTTGTTGACATGCCAATCTAAATTACTTACAAAAGGCCCAGTTTGTTGTAAGTTTATAAATTCTACATGTTGGGGAATAATTAGTGTCATATGATATGTATTTTAAGCAATAATTGGTGATGCTATCTCAGATGAACCACTTAAGCAAAATAAATATAATACTCAGGAGAGAGGAACGAACGTTTGGCTTATTTGTAAACCTAAGTTCGAAGACAACATGATAAACTAACCAGGGAAACTGCTTTTACTGATTTTGCAGGAAATGGTTACTGAAAAGAAATGCACCCCAAGCTTGGGAGTCCTGAGAACCTCTATTTACTGGGTTCTCAGGCAGGTTGTGGGATGTCGTTCTTTCCCTTTGTTACCTTCGGATCCATTTTGGATTGTGCATGATTGACACGTCTCCCGTGAAAGTAAAAGCACAATTGTGAGTATTACTTTATAGCTCTTATCTTGCCGATCTATTTGCAATGACGAAGGACCATGAGATTATGTTTATGCTGAATCTGGTGGACTTGGTATCGCAACGAACTATGTTGCTGAAGTTCTGGCTGCTATTAAAGCCCTTGAACGGGCTATGCAAAATGGTATGCGCAAACTCTTAATTCAATCAGATTCTACTGCTATCATTTCTATGTTCAGCTCCTGAAAGATCCTTTGATACATTCAAGCAAGATGGACTTGGATTATCAATCACATTCAGTCTCTCCATTTTAGGCATGCAAGCAGAGAAACTAACTTATCAGCAGATTTTTTTGCTAATTTTGAAGGAACTTATCTTGGTAGAGGTCAACTCAGGCAATATCATGCTTAGCCTGATGCTTTGAATCGTCATGAATGGCCATATGCTTCCTCCTGTAGGAATCATATGATTTCTTTGCTTGGTGTATTTTCTTCTGTTTCTCTTTTTTTCTTCTTTTATGCTTGGACTTTGTATTTTGGGCCTTGGCATTTTTCTTGGGTTTTCTCTAGTGGGCTTTTTAGTCCTGGCATTGTCCTGGCATTTTGGGCTAAATTGTTGGAATCTCTCGGCTGAATTGATTAATGACTAAACGATCTCCAATTCCACCAACCGGCATTCTTTTCTCCAATGTAATGTTGATCAACAATCAAAATTCAGCAAAGCAATTGAAGCTTGAATCATCAACGAACTTGTTAGTTGACCAAATGAAAATTGTTGGAGTACTAATATCACCCTCGCTCCCACAAGAATGAAAAGAAACATTCACACAAGAATAAAAACAAACCAATAATAGATATGAAACCAATTTAATTAAACAGTAAAGAACGAAGAAGAAGATGCTTCTTTGTATTCACTTAATAACCTTCAATACATCTTCATTTAGGTGTAACAAACTTGCTAACAGAAACAGACCAGTACCACTTAATCTAATAATTAAGGACAAATGAGAAGACGCATGTATGTTTCTCGATCGATTTTATTTACAAACTTCGATAGACTTTCTTACGGCTTCGGCTTCAACTATTTTCGAGTATTGTTGACGGAAAACACTAACATCATGTTTATCCTCCAAATATTGGTTGTCAACTATTTGGGAAACTGAAGTCTCTCAAAAACTTTTTTCCTACATCAGCTAAAAGATCATTCTTGGCAATAAGCTTAAGATGTGTCGTATTTCTCTTTGGCAAGTGAAATCTCATAGTTGACTGTTTGCTTATCCTCCAGGGATATCTTCCAGCCAACTGTTTCTCTTCCACCAACCTTTTTTTCCTTTTGAAATGCTTGCATGATTGCGCTGGCAAAGCATTGTTTGGAAGCAGAATCTGCGATATAAATATTTACAAATTAGTAAAATCAATAGTAAAACGATCATCAACCGACAAGAATATTATGATGTGGGCAAAATATAGATAGAAAGGAGAGGTTGAAGAATACTGAAGGAGGTGGAGCTGGAGTAGTTACCGGGGTACCACGAGGAACATCTCTGATATCAACTTTCTGTCGCATTTCACAGTGGTTAGGAACTTTGATACACATGTCATGCAACTGTAGATGTACCAAGGCAAAATCAAAATAGGTGTCATTTGTGAAAAGCGTTATAAAGAAGAGAATTATGGTTTCTACTAGAAAAGCTCCGACTCACCATTACTTTAAGGAAGAGATCGGATATTAGAGTGAATTTTTGATGGACCAAAGTGTTCACTTGAACCTTTTTTCTCTTGGCTTTTTATAGAAGACATACATATAATGATATAGTACATGGCAAGTATGTGATTCATCTACTTAAGAAATAGAGAAGGTTTTTAAACTTGTAGTTAAGTCACACAAAACAAGACGAGAAGTTGGAGTAGTTGTGGTGGGTGCAAAAATTTGCACTTGCCAAGATAAATAAAGGAGTTAAGAAGTGAAAGAAGACGGACATATAAATTTTTGTTTGGTCAATAAAGAGTTGGTATTTTGCATGCAGCTGAGTCATACGCTGATGATGACGGTGTGGCTCACTTCCTATTCCTAAAAATTAAAAGTCAAGTTCCTTAAAATCAGATCCAAAATTATACAACAATAAATTGTGCTCCAATTTGGCTCGGATACAAAAAGAGTTCGAAGAAAATAAATCAAAAAGAATTTAATCTTTATAAAAAAATAAATGTTTTTTTTTTCCGTAAAAGAGGATAACTCCTCAATCTTACACAGTTAACAAACGTCCTCTGATGAAGTCGTTTGTGTTCATGACTTGTACATTCCAATTTTGGATGTCTAAATAGTTTATAATGGCTAAGAGACTTTCACCTTTCCACTTATTTTGGATAGTGAATCTATTATAAAAAACTGACAAGTTTGCTGCCCAAATGGTATTGAATCTACTTGTTAATACAAAAAGCCAAAGCTTTAAAATTCATATCAAAGTTTGAGTTATTTCTAAAGTCTGAACTTTATTTGAATCCTCTTTCTCTACCTTCAGCATACATTCTTATCAGCAACTTGATAGTGGGTTGCGAATCACTTTGAAAAATGATATGGTAGCCACTCATTTCAACTGCTCATAGAAAAGCCGCCTTTACCCCTGCTACTTCTAATTGTTCTCTAGTGGTACAATTTCTCCAACTACCCCTAACTTCGTTAGTTCTTCCTGCAAAATCAATCATTGTTAGTCCAACTCCTGAACTAGTCATAGGTTCATGCATGGATAAAGCTATGTTTATCGTTATTGCCATGTATCCTAAATTTCCCTGGGGTTGGCAGCTAGTAACAATCAATGAGTCATCGTTTAGCGGATTATAATACAAGGTTTGCATGATATCGTATTCTTTTCTATTAACCCACATTTAACTATTAATGAATTTAAATATCTTCCTTGTTGTTACAATATTATTTTGAATTTCTTTTTGAATACACGATTACATCTTGCTTTCCAAACATACCATGTTACAATACTACAAAAAAAAAAAAATCTTCCATTCAATTACATTGTTTTCTCTATCTACTTCAATAAACCAAACATTTAAACAATCATGAAAAGTGTTGGCATTTTGCATTACATTGTCAATATGAAAATTAAGATGCATCCATACCTGTTTTGTGAAATTGCATTTCATGAATAAATGAGTAAGAGATTCATCCTCTACGTTACAGAGTTTGCAACAGACATCTATTTCTGGTATTATAGCAACAACTCTCACACTATTTAGAAGTATAGAGTGTGCTGCCTTCCAGATAAAGGTTTTGATTGAAGGAGTTATTTTCATTTCCCAAATTCTGTTTCACTGAATGTTAGATTCTCATGTACAATTAATGTTGTTATATAAAGACTTAACAGTAAAAATACCTATATTGCTTAGCATCCAGTGAGGAGTGTATGGTAAACCATTGTTAGGAATTTGTATCTTGCTTATCTTGTCTACAATAATTTTGTCGAAGCAACCTGCTAGTTTTGTCATATCCCAAGTTCTATTTGCTGTAATCAAATGGCATATTTTAGTGATACCTACTTTTCCCAATTTTAATTCTGTTCCACTACAGTACTGTTAGCGGTTGGTTTAACATCCGGGATCTAGTAGTCGTCAAATATATATATATATATATATATATATATATATATATATATATATATATATATATATATATATATATATATATATATATATATATATTTTCTCCATTTCCCAACTCTCAGAAACAATGTTTCTTTAAGTAAGCTACTCCTAATAATATACCTTTCCACATCCAACTATCACTTTGGTTTGGAACAATGTTTATAGGAAGAATATCACACAAAGGATACTACTTAGCTTTAAGACTTTTAGCCATTAGAAAATCAGGATTTTCATGCAGTCTCCATCCTATCTTAACCGGCATAGCTATATTAGAAATTTTCATGTTTAGGAAGCCTAAACCTCCTTCCTCCAAACATTTGCACATATTATCCCAACCTATAAGATAAATACATTTTTTACCTTTATCATTCAATCCATTTTCATCTCTACCGCACCAATAGTTTCTTTGCAACTTAGTTATGTCATTACAAATCTTAACAGGTTTTCTAAAACAATTCATTTGGTAAACACAAATAGAAGAAGAAACATTTCTTATCATTACACCTCTACCAACAGGATTTAGAAGCGTACCTTTCCGTCTTATCAATCTGTTTTTCATTTTTTCCACTAGGGGTTCAACATATTTTATTTTTGAAGTGTAAGTTAAAAATGCGGGGGGTCTAACAACCACACCCAACAATTCGTTTGGCAATATGAGAGGACTTACTCCAATATACTTTCTAGAGAATCAACTAGACAGTCAGACTCAATCTAGAATAAAGTATATTAAAGAGTTTAATATCTCTAACTCTTAATTCAATCCGCAATCAGCAAATAGAAATCTGTGAGCCAGATTGAATAAGAGGAGTAACTTGAATGGTACCAAAGACCAATGTTCAAGTGTCAATCAATGTAAATCAACAACCCAAGGTTGGATATTCTATTGATTGACCTTAACGCACAACCTGTGATATTTCAATTATATAACAAAATATAATGCAGAAAGAAATAACACAGACACCAAAATTTTGTTAACAAGGAAACTGCAAATGCAGAAAAACTCTGGGACCTAGTCCAGTTTGAACACCACACTATTAAACCGCTACAGACACAAGCCTACTACCAATTAACTTCGGACTGGATTGTAGTTGAACACTAATCAATCTCACACAGATTCAAGGTACAGTTGCGCTCCTTCCGTCTCTGATCCCAGCAGGATACTACGCACTTGATTCCCTTAGTTGATCTCACCCACAACCAAGAGTTGCTACGACCCAAAGTCAAAGACTTGATAGACAAATCCGTCTCACACAGAAAAAGTCTATAGGATTGAATAAATCTGTCTCCCACAGATATACCCAAGAGTTTTTGTTCTGTCTTTTGATAAATCAAGGTGAACAGGAACCAATTGATAACCCGGACTTATATTCCCGAAGAACAACCTAGAATTATCGATCACCTCACAATAAACTTAATCGAATAGAGAAACAAGTTATTGTGGAATCACAAACGACGAGACGAAGTTTGTTTGTGATTACTTTTCTATCTTTCCTATCGGAGATATAAAATCTCAAGCCAATTATTTCAATTGAACTCAACACGATAGAAACGACAAGATCAGATCACGCAACTACAAAGATAATAGTTGGGTTTGGCTTCACAATCCCAATGAAGTCTTCAAGTGGTTAACCTACAGGGTCTCGAGAAGAATACTAAGGTTAAAGGAGAATCGACTCTAGTTATGCAACTAGTAATACCTAGGAGGTGTGGCGATTAGGTTTCCCAGTTGCTAGAGTTCTCCTTTATATAATTTTCAAATCAGGGTTTGCAATCCAACTTGGTAACAAAGCATTCAATATTCACCATTAGATGAAGAACCTGATTCAACCAAGCTAATATCTTTCAACCGTTAGATCGAACTTCGCTTGTTACACACAAATGAAATGTACCCTCATTTAGGTTTATGTAACCGTACCTAAACGTGTACACTAGGTTGGTTCAAAATTTTTTAACCGAGGTTAGCCATATGATTACTCTCATATCAACCTTATTCATCTTAACCATAACTAGTTCAAATGACTCAAATGAAACTAGTTAAAGAGTTGTTCAATTGTATAGAAAACACAATCGAAATCAAATCGGTTTGATTCACTTGAATCAATCATGAACATTATAGCCACGGTTTGCAAAGATTGCATTCCTTATGATTTAAATGTTTAAGCCCATGAACTGACCGATTTGACAAAGTAACCAGCTTAAGTATGCGTACGGGTATGCTTACCTAAGCAACGGGATTTTGAGTTTGTTAAGTTTCCAAACTCAGCAGAAATTTTCGGTTCGAAAACTTCCGCGTACACATACTTAAGGTGATTAGTTAAGAGTTTGTCAAAAACCAAACTCAGCAGAAATTCTCGGTTCGAGTACTTCCGCCAGTATGCGTACGGGTATGCATACTTAACCTGTCTCCTTCACCAAATTCGTATACACACATATGCATACACTTGGCTCCCGGTTTATGGATTTATACACTAATGTGCGAACACACTATATATGCTTATATCCCAACATGGTTACATTCTCAACTCTTTATTTCAATCATTGAAATATTCTTCTATAATGGCAATAGCCGTTTTCACACACTATTAGCATCAAAACAATTTTCAAGATATTGAAATAATCATTATCGAAGCATTCCAAGCCTACATCAAATGATTGTATCACATAAACCATGTAAGATATTACTCGACAATTTTCTCATGATATAAGATGAACTTGGTCGAAGCGAAAGCTTACCAACACATATTTCGAGAAATATTTAAGCGAGATATACTCAGCTAGAAATCTCAAATGTGTATAGAGAAAACTATAACTTAACACGACTTATGTCTCAATATAGGAGATAATAGAAATAGACTTTCCAAGTGATAGATGAGTTCAAGTCTCCACATACCTTTTTCAAAAGAAATTCCACAAGCTCCCCTTAGTAGTTCTTCGTCTTCAAATGATGAACTATGTGAAACCTAAGCTCAACTACACTATCTATGTCCTAGTCCGAGACATCTATAAATAGGCTAGAAATCAAGACTTATAGTTTTGATCACTAACATTGACAAACATGCTTGAGATAGAACGCATACGAGTTTGACCGAGCAATGCTCTAACAATCTCCCCCTTTGTCAATTTTAGTGACAAAACTATCAATACATATCGATTACAAAATAGATAAAAATTGTAGCTTCTCATCCACATGCTTGATCTCCTCGGCATCTTCAACGCGACTCGAAATCTTCGTCACTTCCAAGTACTCCATGATCCTAAAGGTTGTAAGTTCAGCATCACAGTTGTTGAAGATCCGTAGCTAACAACGAGAAAACAAAATGCTCTCAATCATTGTTATACAGTGTCATAGTATTATTACACAGGATCAAAGTCCAATTGTATCATAACTTTGACAACAATACTATGGTTATATTCATCACTCCCCCTTAGTCAATACTACATCTCAACATGAAAACCACTCCCCCTTACATAATGATTCGTAAACCATATGTATTTGTAGTATCACACTACACATTAATTCTCCTCCTTTTTGCCAATATAAATTGACAAAGGTACGAAAACTAGTGGGATCCTCATGAAATTTTCACGGAGATACTTCATGACTAAAAGAGAATACCATACCAACTTATTTAGATGCCATGATAAAGCCGAAGCTAAATGCATTCATCAAGGAGTTAATAAAGATACAAGATAACCCCTAATGTTCCACAGCCGCACTCCCCACAAAGATTTGGCAATTAAGCACAAGTTCAAAATGAACTCTCCCCCATAAAATGTCATCCACGAAGGAACAACAAAGGCGACCTTCCTTTTACAAGAAAAGAAGGATTTCTTTTGGATAACTCAAATCACATGAAAACATGAATTTGTATCCAAAATATTCAATTGAAATAACCACAAGAGAACCCATGGTTAGTTCAATCGAAATAAAGTACAACCAAATTAATCACAAGAAAACCCACGATTAATTTAATTGGAATACACAACCAAATTAACCACAAAAAAAGTGATCAATTCAATTGGTCATGTTCAACATAAGAGAACTTACGGAGCTACAACTAAGTTGTCGGTTGTCCTCAAACATAAGAAACCTTACGGAACAACACAGTATATGCACAAAATGTGGATCAGAGATCGACCAATACTACATAATAAACAAGGATTCATCCTATTTTCCATCACTATTTGCACAATGACATACAATAGACTTAATCCTTGTAAACAAATTTTTTATCCTTTGTTCCATCAAAAACAATGACATAAAAGGCTTTAACTTTTGTAACGTACAAATTTCATTCTATCTTCCATCAATACTTTCATACCCACATAATAGAGATAACTTTTGAACAAGTATGGGATAGTCACAGGTTCACGGACGTAAACAACATATCCCATAACAATTTGCAATATATCAAATCATAAAGATTAAAATTGCAAAAATTATCTTCCAAAAAACTTAGAATTTAAATAAATAAATCTAAAACATTAAGATGAAAACCGTTGGACATAGCTATGTGTACTCACAATAATGGCTATTCCAAACCCTAGTTATTCTTCTAAAAATACGAAAAATAAATTCTTTAAAAGAAGATTTACTAGACATAATCAAAGAACAACTCTAAGAACAAGGAGCAATCACAAGCGACACTTAGAGTTCTTGTATGGAAGCTTCACTGGTTCCAAGGCCTTCAAGCTTCTGATTAACTGTATCAACTACATCTTCGGAGAAGATACCTTCATTGAGAAGATCCTTAACTTGTGATTTCATGAAAACAAGATCAGAATACATCTTTTTCAACTCAGTTCGTAACAAGTTAAGATCCTTTACAGAGTTCTCGAGCTTCAGTTGAGTCTTCCCAAGATCAGTGAGAAAACCATGAACTACTTCAGCAGAGACCATCTCAGCATTTTTTCGATCTTGATGAGAAAACGCATAATATCATGAGGCACAGGATTCGAGTTCGTCAGGATAAACAAGGGTTCTTTTCTTCTTCAACAAAAACTCCAAATAAACCGAATCATCAATTGAATTGGCTGGTAAATCCTACGAACTTGGAGCAGATTTCATCCTTAAGAGAGCATAACAAAAGTATGCATACTCGGAAAAAGGTTCGGTATATATATAGGTTTCACACGAAACATAATTTAGGGTTTCCAAGAATGGTCTGTCCCTATGTGAAGAGAGGTACACACACGAGCCAAGACTTACCCTTATACCAAATGGTTGGGAAGAAGAAAATATTTGCAAGGTGTGAGAGTAAAACTCAGCTCTTTTAAAGAAATTCTCACAAGAGAAAAATTTAGAGCTAGCAATTTGACATCCCCTCCTCCCTTTTTAAAAAGAAAAAAACAAAACGAAACAACAAAAATACTCAAGCAACAAAAATTTGTAAGTGATAAATCATCTAGGAACGATAAGAGGATAGGCATAACTAAAGAATCAAAAACTTATATTTTTTGTCCTTAAGTATACCTGAACAATTTCTCACTCTGTCAGGATTTTTATTACAGTGAGGTTTCAACCTTGTGATTAATTAGCACAAGTATGATCCTTGAGCTCATTAAATGAAAGTCATTTCCGGTTAATCCTGTTCTTCCTGATCTTTGGAGGAAAACCATTATGATATGAAAAGTTATCATAAAATTTACTATCATCAAAATATGACACATAGTTTTGATTCTTACCTGAAGAATTTAGAGAGGGACTTGTCAGCCTGTTGATGATATCTTTATATCCTTCAATTATCCTTTTTAGGTTGGGTTCCATTATTCCATTGCATCCTTCTTCTGGTACCTTTTTCACACCATGAACAACATAATCTCCCTTCCTAATTGAAGAATATCCATGAGTTTTTCTTCGTTGAAGTGGTTTGGGAAGACTGTTATGTGTTTGTATATTTGAGGAACACCTTGAACTGACCTTCCTGGTGGAGTACACATGGTGAGTACTAAAACCAATTGGTTTAGACATAAGAATGTCAGTTACACCTTTGAGAATTGAATCTAAGGTGTGTTGAAGACAAATAATAGAAATGTTATTCAACCCAGAATTCCTCTTTTGTTCACAAATACCTTTTGAATCACAAAAGAGACACACTTTCTGATCACCTGAGTGATTAGACAGAACAGTCTTAACACCATCGTTGGGAGAATTCTTCCTTCCGTGTGATGTGGATATTCATTGATTAGAGGAAGACACATGCACATCTTTTTCAACAGAAAGGTTTTTTGGATTTGCTTCTGGAACCGACTTTTCAGTTAAATCAGAAGAAATTGGTACGGTGGACTCTTTTGAACACTCTTGAACGGAGAGTTTACTTAAGAGATGTTCAATTTTCAAAGCATCCTTTTTCAGGATTTCCTCTTGAAGGATTTTCAAACGAGATTCACGTTCGATTCCCATACCAACTAGTACATTGACTTTGTGTTTCAAACGATTGACATTATCAGCCTGGATCCTAAAAAGTTTTAGAATTGTTGAACTCTCTTTGGCTGCACTCCTTTCAACCTCAGACTCGGACTCGTCAGTAAGGTAATCAAAGAAACACTTGTCAACGTACGTCTGTTTCATTGGAACACTAGGTTCATCTATATTCGAGATTGAAAAATATTTCTCTTTAATAGACTTTATAGAAACAAAACTTTTATTTCTGGCAATGCGTTTATCAGCTGCAAACACAGACTTGTAAGGTCTTTAATGTGTTTGCCTGCTCTGATACCAATTGAAATTGCGGGGGTCTAACAACTACACCCAATAATTCGTTTGGAAATCTGAGATGACTTACTCCAATACACTTTCTAGAGTATCAACTAGACAATCAGACTCAATCTAGAGTAAAATATATCAAAGAGTTTAATATCTCTAACTTTTAATTCAATCCGCAATCAGCAAATAGAAATCTGCGAGCCTGATTGAATAAGAGGAGTAACTTGAACGGTACTAAAGACCAATGTTCAAGTGTCAATCAATGTAAATCAACAACCCAAGGTTGTATATTCTAATTGATTGATCTTAACGCACAACCTGTAATATTTCAATTATATAACAAACTATAATGCGGAAAAGAAATAACACAGACACCATCGTTTTGTTAACGAGGAAACCGCAAATGCAGAAAAACACCGGGACCTAGTCCTGTTTGTACACCACACTGTGTTAAGCCGCTACAGACACTAGCCTACTACCAATTAACTTCGGACTAGACTGTAGTTGAACCCTAATCAATCTCACACTGACTCAAGGTACAGTTGCGTTCCTTACATCTCTGATCCCAGCAGGATACTACGCACTTGATTCCCTTAGATGATCTTACCCACAACCAAGAGTTTCTACGACCCAAAATTGAAGACTTGATAGACAAATCTGTCTCACACAAAAAAAGTCTATAGGATTGAATAAATCTGTCTCCCAAAGAAATACCCAAGAGTTTTTGTGTTGTCTTTTGATAAATCAAGGTGAACAGGAACCAATTGATAACCCAGACTTATATTCCCGAAGAACAACCTAGAATTATCAATCACCTCAAAATAAACTTAATCGACTAGCGAAACAAGTTATTATGGAATCACAAACGATGAGACGAAGTTTGTTTGTGATTACTTTTCTATCTTGCCTATCGGAGATATAAAATCTCGAACCAATTATTTCAATTGCACTCAACACGATAGAAACGACAAGATCAGATCACACAACTACAAAGATAATAGTTGGGTCTAGCTTCACAATCCCAATGAAGTCTTCAAGTCGTTAACCAATAGGGTCTCGAGAAGAAACCTAAGGTTAAAAGAGAATAGACTCTAGTTATGCAACTAGTAACACACAAGAGGTGTGGGGATTAGGTTTCCCAGTTGCTAGAGTTCTCCTTTATATAGTTTTCAAATCAGGGTTTGAAATCCAAGTTACCTTGGTAACAAAGCATTCAATATTCACCGTTAGATGAAAAACCTGATTCAACCAAGCTAATATCTTTCAACAGTTATATCGAACTTAGCTTGATACACACAAATGAAGTGTACCCTCATTTAAGTTTATGTAACCGGACCTAAACGTGTACACAAGTTTGGTTCACGAATAGTTAACCGAGGTTATCCATATGATTACTCTCATATCAACCTTATTCATCTTAACCATAACTAGTTCAAATGGCTCAAATGAAACTAGTTGAAGAGTTGTTCAATTGTATAGAAAACACAATCGAAATCATGAACATTATAGCCACGGTTTGAAAAGATTGCATTCCTTATGATTTAAATGTTTAAGTCCATGAACTGACCGAGTTGACAAAGTAACCGGCTTAAGTATGCGTACGGGTATGCGTACCTAAGCAACGAGATTTTGAGTTTGTTAAGTTTCCAAACTAAGGTGACTAGTTAAGAGTTTGTCAAAAACCAAACTCAACAGAAATTCTCGGTTCGAGTACTTCCGCCAGTATGCGTACGGGTACGCATACTTAGCCTGTCTCCTTCACCAAATTCGTATACACACATATGCATACACTTGACTTCCGGTTTATGGATTTATAAACTAATGTGCGAACACACTATAGATGCTTATATCCAAACATGGTTACATTCTTAACTCTTTATTTCAATCATTTAAGCATTCTTCTATAATGACAATACCCGTTTTCACACACTATTAGCATCAAAGCAATTTTCAAGATATTGAAACAATCATTATCGAAACATTCCAAGCCTACATCAAATGATTGTATCACATAAACCATGTAAGATGTTACTCGGCAATTTTCTCATGATATAAGATGAACTTGGTCGAAGGGAAAGGTTACCACCACATATTTCGAGAAATATGTAAACGAGATATACTCAGCTCGAAATCTCAAATGTGTATAGAGAAAACTATATCTTAACATGACTTATGTCTCAATATAAGAGATAACAGAAATAGACTTTCCAAGTGATAGATGAGTTCAAGTCTCCACATACCTTTTGTCGAAGAAGTTCCACAAGCTCCCCTTAGTATTTCTTCGTCTTCAAATGATGAAATCTGTGAAATATAAGCTCAACTACACTATCTATGTCTTAGTCCGAGACATCTATAAATAGGTTAGAAATCAAGACTTATAGTTTTGGTCACTAACATTGACAAACATGCTTGAGATAGCAACGCATGTGAGCTCGAACGAGTAATTCTCTAACATAAGTAAATAAAGGTGATCCTAGGTATTTATCATTTATAGGTATTTCAGTTGGGATATTCTCGGGATATTCCATGCTTCATTTGGCTGGTTTGCGTATGGATGAACGAGTTTAATCTCTTCTAGAATGAGAACTTATTGAGTTTGGCGTGTGTTAAGCCAGAGCAGATGTGTGGAGGAGATAATAATGGAAATAAATCCCGTATCTTACATGAGAATATTGTTGATTGATTTCAGGGATTTGATGGTGCTGTTGGATATAAATAGGGTCTCTGGATGTCATAAGAGGAATATGGAGAGTTAGGGGAGAAAAATAGAGCGAGAAATCAAGTGCAGTGAGCTTGTTCTTCATCGGCAGAGAAGAGAGGAAGAAGACGCACAGAGAAAACTTGTAGTCTGTCGTTGTTTTAACTGTCATCTATTCATCTCTACGACTGTTGTTCTGCAGCAGTTGTGCGTTATCGTTTCTTTGTAACATCGCTGCATTTATAATAGGAGGTTCTATAACGCCTATTCACCGTTGCAATTCTCTGTTTTATTATTTTTCATCCTTGTAAGCACCTTTTTGAGCAATGAAATCATACTTTGAGTGTGTTTCCAATATGATGAGCTAGATCCCATCACCGGGACAAGGGAGGAGGATGTTTTTCGTTCATGTGGTAATTAAAATAATTCTTTTATAACTATTTGCATAGAATTTAATTTTTTTATGACTTTTATTAATTATTTGTTATTTTGTTTGATGTCGCATGCTTAGTTTTAATTACTTTTGATGCGTCATGCTCACAACTTACAACTAATGTTTTATGAAATCTACTTTGACAAAGAATAGAGTTATTATTTCTTTTGTTTTGAGCTATAACTGTCTCGGATTAATTTATGAACCCATGAACATGAAAAACAACAAAATCTCGAGTTCCAGTAAATTCTTCATCCCGTGACCATATTTTGTAAATATCCTCTTTATTTTTATTATTTTAGTTTATTAATTCTTAAAATCAATCTCATCAAGTCCGAATGAACGACAACCTATTTACCACTATCTAAAATATCGATCAATTTTTGGCGCCGCTGCCCGGGGACTTGTTTATAGATTTGTCTTTAGGTTTTATTTTTATTCTTATTATTTTTGTTCCTTTTTACACGTTTTGGTATTTTCTGTTTGCTTTCAGATTTGGTGCGGAGCTTATGAAAAAGAGAAAGTGTTGAAAAGTAAAGCGAAGCCAAAGAAGGAAAGAAAAGGGAGATCCAAAGGAGTAAAGAAGAATATTTTTGTATATAGTTAATTTATTTTCTTAGATTTTCTATTTTTAGAAACTGTAATTAGGGTTATATTTTTGGAAATTTTTTGGACTTTGGACATTATTATTTTTAAAACCCTAAGGAAGGGTTAATTTAAATAAAAATACTGCAGGGAAGGACGACAATTACGATACTGTCTCGGCCCCTCAGGTTCATACACTGACATAGGAGTCGGTGACCTGAGTCGAATTCAACGGTTCATCGTCCGTCTGGTACGGTAGGTAAGACTCAATCCACCCACGAATCCCCTATCGGTGGGTTTTATTTTGTGTTGAGAATGTCAAACTGGTATTATAATAGCTAATACTACGAATATCCGACTGAGCAACATGGCCATTATTCCTATGATGACCATAGTGTGAATAATGGTTGGGAATGCCATACTTTTGAAGGATATGGGGCATTACCATGGTGAGCCAAATTACTATCCACATGCATACCGGTCATACGTGCAAGATTCTTATACTTCTCCTCAACTGGAGTCGACACGTAGGATACTTGAGTCAACACGTAAGTTACTTAAGTCGACATATGAGTCAACTGAGACAAATGACGTAGTTATGGATGAAATAATCGTAACCAAGAGTGAACCTTCTATACATGATACCATCAGGAAGTCTTGTGAGTCGATTCAAAAGCGTTTGTTAGAGGCGCAGAATGCTCGATATAGTGTTTCCAATAGTACCCTTGAAAATGAGGACAATTTTTATAATCAAGATGACGAGGTTAGAATTGCTAACATTACTTGTTTAAATGAGGTTCGATCATTTTCATGTTATTATAATGATGATCATGATGTGGATAGTGTTGATGAAGAATCTGAAGTTTTTAGGCATAGTGATCAGGAATTTGTTACTCCAATTGAGCTTTATAATGATAATACTATTTCTGGTTCAAATCCAAATAATTTTAATAATTATTCATCTATTCAAAAGGACGAGGAGTTGACCATAAATACCCCCGTTTTAGACGATGTAGTATTTCCTTTTTACGAAGCCAATGATGGTTTAGAGGAACGGGTTTATTTTGGGTCTAGCGATTTAGAAACAATAGTCTTAGACAAAGAAAATGAACTCGTAGAGATGAGTGAGGATGAACCTGACTTAGATGAATCAACTGACCATTTTCAGGAATCTGGTGACCTTGAAATTAGGGAAATTATGACTAGTCTTTCTAGAGATACTGAAAACTCTAAGTTTGGGGTTGATTATCATTCTCCATGTGCTTTAAATCTTACAAAGGTCCCTCACTGGGACTTGACATATATGCCTCAACCAGTTTACCAGATTATGTTCATACACTTTTTCCTGAACCTAGTTGTATCCATAAGAAAGTTCAGTTGTTAGAAACTCATCCTCTGGTTGATGTGGTTAACCCAGGCTATGATACCAAGATTGTCTTTGTTTTCCCACCAAAAACCTTTCTTCAAATTGTGGGAACATATGAGTTTCAGATGTGTCAGTTATTAAGTTTTGAGACTAAACCTAATTACTTTAGAAAATTAGGGTCGACACATTTGCTTAAGAATGACCACCACTGTGGTCAACTGTGTGAGTCAAATATGTTTGACTTAGAGGATCCCCAATTATTCAGGTTATTGTTATGTGCTTCTAAGCTCTTAGTTGAGTATTTCCAAACTATACAACTTGATCTTCAGGATCCTGCCTTTGAGGAAATCCAACCCATGAAAATATTTTATCTAGACCCAGTTATAGAATCTACATGAGCCACATATAAATGTAGTTGTCTTAAACAGGAAACTAGACAAGGGTGTGCTTTATTTGTTAATTTTCTTGGCATGTTGAAGATTCCTTTTACTTGTGATAGCCCTATTTGGTTTTGGTGATCCGCAGTTATTCCGGCTATTACTTTATGATTCTATAAGGTGACTAATCCTTTCTCAGTCTGGCTGAAGACTTTAAACTTAGCACTGCTTGGGAGGTAGCCCATGCTCATGCAACACGGTAATATATTTTCTTACTCTTTTCTTCAAGTGGTAACAGTTTATCCTTGTTCATGCTTTTAATTTCATCTTTAGAAAATTGAGGACAATGTTAGATTTAAGTTTGGGGGTATGGGAGAAACTTTTTAGTTGCAGTATAAATAAATAAACTCCAGAGCCTAGAAATATATGCCTATTAAGGATAGCACTAACCAATCTAAATGGATGGAAGCATCTTGGTTGTAGGAGTTGAGGAACCAATTTGATTAGATGGAAACATATAAAGAGTCTATTCATAAAAGCACAAATCTCAGGTGTTAGAAATGACATGGTAGTTTCACCGTATCTCAGAATCATCTTATTACTTTTGTTTTTGTTTTTGCAAAAAATTTATGTTGATGTCTCCTGGGTTGAAATAAAGTGATTGAGTTACTTTGAACAAAAATAAAATAAAATAAAAAAATTGAGACCAGACCATCATACCAACCGGAATAAATTCAATAAAGTCGACCACTGGTATATGCCAGTTGTGTTTGTTAGATCATTGCTCGGTTGAACCCACCAATCGTTGATCTGTCAAGTTTGGTTGTCATATTTTAGTGAATCAAAACTCATGTTAAGAGTCGCTTGATTACGTACTAGAGTCAACTTCGTATAGGTTAGATTGAAAGTATTAGGATATGAGACATTACAAGTATTGCGAAGTCTTAAAGATGTGAAGAAGAAAGGAGCTACAACGACAACAATGATCCTTCCACTTGAGGTTAGTGATATTTGACTTGAACTGTTTCATTCCCTAACGTATCTTTCAAGTCGTGCATGTTGAAAACAAAACTGCGAAGCATATTTGAACTCTAGATAGACATAGTATTGAGGAATACAATACGAGGTTTATTTCTTAACCATTAAACTTTGTATATAGGACATCGCCATAATCATTTGAATGCTATTGTGATTATGTATGGGTATGAGGTGAGGATTTCATCCTAGGGAACAATGTTTACATGTGTTCTAAGGAAGTAAGTTCATAAACTTGTTTGTGAACCGAAAAGGAAATTTCCAGGTGTTATTGGTTTTGTTATTCATTGCATATCTTATGAAAAACCAATATGTGTGATTGAGTATAACTTCTCACAACTTGTTTGTGTTCTTTGTAGTTGTAGGAAATCCTACACTACACCCCTCATAAGATTTCATTAACATTCAACTCATTTTAGATTAACAATGTTAATTTTTATTGATCAATCTTTGAAAAATCTTACAAGAAAAGATAAAGGAAACAAGAATAACCACTGCTCTAGATATTCTCTCTCCTATTTACTTGCTTCTCATTCAGAAAAAGATCTCTCCTTTTCCTTTACAACTAAGCGGCTATTTATAGGGAATTACATAGTGGATGACAGCTAATCTGTCCTTTAGTTTCGGATATGGCTTGCGACATTCTCGCATCCTTACAAATGTTAATTTCGCAAACTCTCTAATTTTCGCAGGACCGTCACATTTTTCTCATGATTTAGCTGACGTCGTTTATTATGTCATTTATGAAATTGTCCTGCGACGCTGTTGTGTTGTGTTGCTGATAATTTCACTGAGGCATTATTGCTGCGAGATTCTGATCCTACATCTTCCTCTTCTCATATCTTTTCTGCGAAGTAGAGAATGATGTGAGAAATGCCGCAGCTGTTCATCTCTTCATATTCTGCATTTATCACACGTATTCTTTCTTCCATCTATTTCTTGACACGTCTTCCGTAACCGATGTTTTTCAACCGCTCACGTCTTTTCGCATTAATGGTGTTTATCTCTTCGAGTAAAAAAAATCTTCTTTATATATTCTTCTTACTCTTCTTTCCATTTTATTTTTACTTTCTCTTCTCTTTTTATTCTCTCATCTCTGCAACTCTATTGTTCTTCTGTAAGTTCTGCTACTGTAATTCTTCCCTCTTCAATCTTCTTACTTTTTATTCATTCACATACTCTATATTCAGATATGCCTCCAAGTGGCCACAAACATAAGAAAAACTTAAAAGACTTCCAAAAAGATCTTGCTAAGAAAGGTTTCACACTTTCTACCATTCCTGGTGAAAGTTCCAAGTCAATTCTTTCTATCAAACTTTTCTCTGATCAACATTGTGATGATCAATCAATCATAATTTCGTTAGGTCAAATTCTCGCAGGTCTCCCCATTCCTCTTTATGACCCAGATATTCCTTTATCCTATGAAATTCTCGCTCACTCGGGATTTTCGCAAGCTATCTTCCAATTGAGTGGGGATTACATCCGTCTGATGCTAGAGTTCGCTAACCGTGGTGCTGGTAAAGGATCTCTTTACTCCAAAGAACTTAGGGATCCTAAATTCGCATACTTGGAGATAATTGCTGAAAAATACACAGCAACGAGTTTCTTTGAAAATTATGAATTGATCTCCATGAAGAAAAAGAATACTCGCCGGGGTATTCGCTTGAAAAGGAAAGATAATATTGATGAAGCTGAAAGATAAATTATGAATTGATCTCCTAAAGTACTCATGCAAGACATTGATTGGCATTCTGGTAAGAACACAACTCCTCGCAAATCCAAAGATGATAAATGGTGTGTTTTTTCCCTTGATGCTGAAAGGACCTTACATTGCTGGGTCAAATGTTCTTCCTGAGAATATCGCTACCTATCAACCTTAGGTATTCTCTTGGCCCGAGAAGGAGAAAGAGGTATGTTTCTTCCAGTTTCGCTCACTTTACATTTCTTTATTTATCCTTATTCTTTTGTTCGCTGATTCTTGTGAAATTCTACAGATACAGAAACTGAAAGATAGCTATCACAGAAATGGGAAGGCTAGTACCTTGTTAGCTCTTCGCTCATACACAGATGAGGTAAGAAATATTCTCTTATGATTTTAAACAGTATATTGTTGCCTCTATTTCTTATTTCTATCTGCGTGTGAAGATTATTGCTAAAATAGAAGATCTTGCCAATGTTGTGAAGATTGGAGATAAAGGCGAAGGTGCTCTTCGCAGGGAAAAACCAACTGCTCCTCCTTCAAAGAAGAGAAAAATCCGTTCTTCCTCTCCTTGAAATATTCCTTCTCATGAAAACTCTGAGAGTGACGAGGATGATGAGAATAATGATGACCTTGCTGCAAATGAAGATTCTCCATCTGAATCTTCTATGGCTAAGCTCTCTGGCCTATTTTATGATTCTTTGCAAGGAATGGGAGATAGTCAATTCGCTAATACCTGCAAAGATCTCGCTAAAATTTGCGATGTTCCTTTATTGGATGGTGATAATTCTCTTCGTGGAGTTTCTAGATCAGTGACTCCCAATTTCCTGCATTCTCTTAATAGTCTGGTATG
Organism: Papaver somniferum; assembly: GCF_003573695.1. NCBI lineage: Eukaryota > Viridiplantae > Streptophyta > Magnoliopsida > Ranunculales > Papaveraceae > Papaver > Papaver somniferum. Next base: position 150,010,401 of record NC_039359.1, read on the forward strand.
CTTTCATCCTTTTACTTCTTCATTATTGTAACTCAAAATCTCTTTCTATTTTAATACTTTTTATATTTTCTTGCAGGATGGAAAAGCTTCTTTCGCTGTTGCCTCAGATCTGGAAAGGAGACGCGAAATTCTTGAAAAGAAGAATCTTCCATTTCGTACAAAGAATGAGGAACTGGAAGCTGAAGTCAAATGTCTTCGCAAGAAGAACAAACAACTAGAAATTGATTCTTCTTCGTATAGTAACAAAATCTCTAGTCTTCAACAAGCTAATAATCAACTTTATGGTATGTTACTTTTCTCCTTTCCCTTCATTCATTCATCCTGTTGTTTTATCTTATTTAATTGATCCTTTTTGCAGACATTTATGGTCTTTATGATGAAGCTACCATTCTTTGTTCATTTCCTAATGCCTTGGATAATGATACCCTTCTTGAGCGTCTTAATAAATCTTTAAATAGTTTCTCAAATGATAAAATTTCATCTCTTTCTCTGAATGAACTAAGATCCAAATTTAGCCTCTTAGAAATTGACCATAGGTCTAGTTTAGGCTTAGGCATCCGATTTAAGCGTCTCCTTCTTCATTCTAAAGAGAAAATCAATGAGTTAAGAACCAAAATTAGCGGTCTCATAGATGATAAGGATCGCATCTCTGATCAAGGTGCTAAGGCTTTGGCGAAATTCCAAGAGACCCTTCTTGAAGTTCAACTTGAATGAGATGAAGCTAACCGCAAGAACATCGAGCTCTGCGAAAGAGAAAACCATATTCGTTCTCGTCTTCTTATAAGTAATGAGGATGAATTCGCTTGGGCTGCGAAAATCATAGACGATGCCAGAAAAGATTTAAGTGTAAATGTTGAGCATACAACCTTGATTAGAGATATGATTTCTGACAGAGAAGGTTATTAGCTGTTCTTCTTCACTAATCTTTTGTTTCTTATGAATTTTCATCAACTTATTAATTGATTGCCTTTTGCTCGCAGATTCTGAAAGTAGATATCGCGAAAGAATTGAGGAACTTGAAGCTGAAAAAGAGGAACTCGCAAAGAATATTTCTTCTCGCAACGACAAGTATTCTAGATTAAAGAATCAAATCAAGATCACTGTTGCAAACTTTTAGAACGACGCTCTGCATTTTCGCAATCAAACTATTCAAATGGTTTGTGATGACCATAGTATTCCTCACTCTGATTATCCTTGTCTCTTGGAAGAGATCCCAGAGAACATTCCTAGTCTAACTATCTTTGATAGCGGAGCTGATGATGAAGAATCTGATGGTGATGAAGGTTCTGATGGTGATGAAAGTTCTGATGCAGACGAAGAAGGGAACAATTCTGATGAAGATGATGAAGGATCAACTAAGAAGTAGTCTTTGTTTCTTTCTTTGATCTTCTGTAATATTTGTACATTTATTCATTCTTTCTGTATATTTGCGAATTCTTTTGATTCCCCATATTCTTTAATATATGAGTTTCTTTCATTTTGACTTGCATTCATTAAAACAATTCTTCCTTGCAATACAGTTAATCAACATAATCTTTAATTTTTGAATTTTTGCGTATATCTATCATATGGAGACAAATAACATTTTCTAATTTCATTCATTCCCATACCTGCCTCTGTTATTTGTATCCAAATGAGAGATTTTTCGCAATCATATGCGAAGTGAATTTTGATTCTTTTCAAAATCTCATTCATGTGTGGTCTTATTTTGCCTTCCTAGTTAAAGGTCTTATTATGCCACCTCTTGTCATTGCGACAAAATCGCAGGACATTCTTGCACTTTCATGCAAAAACCCCTTGATCTTGCCTTAACTTTTTCTTTTGTATTATGGCCTCTTCAGGAATGCTGCAACAATATGACAGGCCTAAATATTCTTACGAAAATAAATCCCTGTGACATTGCCGTCTTGCGACGAAATCGCAGGACGTCTTCGCACTTTCATGCGAAAACCCATTGATCTTGTCTTATCTTTTTCTTTTGTATTATTGCCTCTTCAGGATTGTCGCACAAATATGACAAGCCTTAATACCCTTACGAGTAAAAGCCTCATGACATTTGCGTCTTAAGACACTTATCAACTCCCTAATAGAGGGTGCCTCCCTTATCTCCCCCCTGGTTGCCCCTTCAAGGAGGCGTACTTCTACCATACAAGGTTAGCTCCTCTCATCCAGTCTTAACAACAACCAGTTGTTTTCGCAACCTCTTATCCCTTTTACCTATATGGTTTATCGTTACGATACTGCACCCTATGTGGGGTTTTCTTCAGGCCGAGTGCAGTATAAGCCAATACTTATCAAGAATGGCAAGGTACGCTCCAGACGCCCCTGACACTCTTGACTCAACCGTGTACCTCGGTGCCTTGATCAGATTCTGAACTCCATGGGAGAGTCCTTATTACCTTAGTCGCCCAACCTAAGTCATATGTTTAAGCTGAGAATCCAAGGTGCCTCTCCCGGATGGGCTTTATTGACCCTAAATCTCCATGACTCGGGTTCCGGTGGAGGTGTAGCCTTTCCCTGATCCATGCAACAGGTACCCCCTTATATGACGTACTTTAGGTCTTACATTTTCCTCTTGCAAAATTGTATTCGCGAACTAGGGTGTACGCCATAAAGGTTCGCCCCTTTATCTTTTGTCATTGTTCTCTAATTGTCTTTTGTAGAATTCATTATCTCTGCGAGATTCTTGCACATCATCATATTGTATTTGCATTTCACAATCTCAATTTTGTCATTCAATAAAATGTATTTTTGAGAATTTTATTTATTGCGAGAGTGTCGCAACAAATCAATTATTCATACATTACCTTTGCTATCCTCTGCTTCTTTGTTATTTTCTGCTACTGTTTCCTTGGTAGTGGTATGTTCACCATTTTTTATTCTGAGCTAGCATTAGTTTCGCAACATCTCTTCTTCTTTTCTTTCGATTGCATCCACCATCAACCTCTCATTTCTTTGTGTCTCTTTGATTTTGTGTCGCCAAATTTCCTTCTTGTTTGCTCTTCCTTCGCAGGATTCTACCTCAGTTTCATAACACCTCTTTCCTTCAACAAAATCTCCCTTTATGATTCCTACACCGCTGGGGTGAGGGAATTTGATGCACTGGTGGAAAGTTGAAGCTACACCTAGAGTCCCACGGAGCCAAGGTCGACCAATTAATGCATTATAGGGTGATTCTACATCAACGACACTGAATAGAATTTCAGAAGATATTTCCTTCAATGTAATTCGCATAGTAACCTCCCCTTTAGTCTTGTTGGCAGTACCATTAAAACCATATATCTTATATGTTGATGGTATAATATCATCATCTCTTCCTCCCATAGTTTTATAAGTATGATAAAATAAGATATTCACAGAACTTCCGGTATCGATTAGAATCCTATTAATTGCCCATGAATCTTCAGCTTCATCATCCTCATCTTATTTCGGTTTTGGATTAGTTTATAATTTTACCACCAATGGATTGTTATGTACCTCTCCACCTTCGGGGACTTCTTCTGCGGTAAAAGAAATAGTCTGTTTCTGCCATTCCTCTAGTGGCGAGTTTTTCGCAATATTCATAATTTCTCTTCCATCATTATCTATTGCGAACACTCTACTCAAAACATTGTCATGAAAATATTCAATTGTCTTGTATGAATGTACGATAGAGTGACAGAATAGATTCTTTGCTTTTGCACCAACTTCTATGAAGAAGGTTTCCTTCTTTTTCATCGTATTTACTTTGTGATGCTCTGGTGGTGGTGGCAATGGTTGAGATTGTGGGTGCCCTACCAAAAAGTGGTTTAGTTTTCCTTGATCTATCATTCTCAGAATAATTCTTTTTACATTTATACAATCATTTGTAGTATGTCCATGAAAATGATGATAAGAACATAACTCATGACTTTTGTGGTTTGGAGGTGGTTCCGTTCCCATGTTCCATGGTGTTGGTATATTGTCCAACAAAATTATAGCTTCCCATATTTTCTCCACACTTGCATTTAGAGGTGGAATCTTGATTTCTTCCCATACCACCTTGTGACCTCCTTGTCCTCGATTATAGTTTTGTCTTTGACCTCCATAAGTTTCTTGCGGCTGATCGAGTCTTTGAATATTTTTATTTCCACCACAATTGTAGAAATTTCTTTCTCTTTCATACTCCTCTTGATCTCGGCTTCCCGTAGCCACCAGTTTCTTTTGATTGTTGACCGTCACCTTTTCTTGTTGTACTTGCGAAGTGCTCGCCACTATGTTTATTAGTTTGGGTAATAAGCTTGCATTTGCTGTTTGTGAACTGGTGTTCGCAACCGGATATGATTCCATTTCATTTTTTCCTTTCCTCTAGAGCAATATATTCTTCTTGAAGTTCTCGCAATTTAGTCATTGTGATTGTATTCTTGACTCTGAAAATTTGGATATACAATAGGTTGGTTGCAAACATAGCATTGATAAATGATAAGATAAGATATATCTCATCTACATGGCCAGCCATTTCGCTACACATAGTCCTCCATATTTTAGTTAGGTGCTTCAAACTTTCGCCAATCCTTTGTTTTAATCCAAACACGTCTTCAATACCAGGTCGCGAAGAATTATTACTTGTATATGTCCCCAGGTATGTAGTCTGCAAATGATTGAAGGATGTTATTGTATTCTTTGGTAGACCTTCGAACCATTTTAACGCCTCCCCTGTTAAGCTGGATGCGAAATACTTGCATAATACATCGTCATGATTTTACCATTGCAACATGCACCTCACGTAGGCTTTAATGTGTTGAATTGCACAAGTTGTTCCATCAAAAATGCTGGTTAATGCGGGAAAATTGCATTTCGGTGGTATTCCTCCTAGTTGTACTTCCCTTGTAAATGGAGTTTTCGCAGCTTCTTTTATAGCTTCATCCAATTGTCTTCTGCCTACTTCTCCTCTATTATTTAGCATTCCTCTCATTTCTTCTAATTCTTTTAAGATTTGTTTATTTACACCTGAATTTTGATCCATTGGTCTTTTGAATTTCTCCTCCCTTCTTCTGCGTTCATGTCTTTCTTCTCTCGCGAAATTTTTCATTTCTTATTCATTATCCTCATCTCGTCTTCTTCTGCGATTCTCTTCCTCATCTCTATCTTGAATTCGCATATGATGATGTCTCTCATTTTCCCCTTCATGATTTTGTTTATTTCTTATTAATTCCATCCGCTGTCTTTCAGCCATCCTCTGTACTCTATCATACTCTTCATTGATATTACCGTTATTCCGGTTTTGTGAACGCCTTCTTTCTCGATTGTCGTGATTGTTCTGGCGAATTGTCTCCTGAAGCTCTTGTTCTTCCATTTGCGCTCTCAATCTTTCACGTTTGCAAATTAAACGTGCTTTTTCAGTGATAGACGCGTTTATGTGTCTAATTTGTCCCAATTGTATATATTGTTAGTGCTCAGTTTTGTACTTATTTGGTTATTTTATGTCTTTGTAGGTGTTTTTGGAGAAATAAGCTTTTGCGGCGAAATTGGCTCAAAATGTGGCATTTGAACCTCCATAGATAACGTACCAGAAGCACAGAAATATGCTGGAGACACCCCAGAAATACCCCGGAGGAACCCCGAAAAAGTGTTGAAAACATCCCAGAAAAATTACTAAAGGCACCCAAGGAACAAGTGTTATGCGGACCCCAGCACCCTGGATAAGGGGTAACCTAATTACTAGGGGAGGTCACCTTCACCTTTTGAATTTTGAAATTGGCGGGAAAAGAGAAACATCTCTGGCAGATTTGTTGTGCGTGATTTGGAGGAGTTTGAGGTTGACTAAACCTCTGATTTTCATAGGATAGACTCCTTATGGGTCTAGGAATATAATATGGGCGCTGAAATGGATTGAATTGGGATAGAAATCGATTTGGAGCAAAACAGAGGTGGAGTTATACACGGGACCCTATTGAGATTATTTTTAGAAGTTCTAGAGAGACTAAAGACCTAAAAATCTTTCTAAAGATACATATCTATCTAAGGAAGAGTTTGGGATGATTTGGAAAGCTCAGAAACGCGTAAACAAGTCGGCAGAGAAGATTATTTCCGTGACTTGCACCAAAAGAAAGAGAGAATTTTTATCGGAATTTTTGAGTTTCTGAGTAGTATAAAAGGTGTGTTTAAGTCCTAGGGAAAAAAACGAAGTTATTGGAGCAGTCGCAGAGGAGTTTTTAACACTACAGAGGCGAATTGATCAAGTTGCAGGAAACCCGTATTTCTGCTGCTGCTGCTGAAGAACAAGCGTTGCAACTAAGAACAACGTCTCAAATTCGTAACGCTTCTACAGTAACTTCTTTGTAACAGTCAGTCATTCGTTTTGCGACTCCAATACACCGTTGCAAACATTCAGAGTTATAGTTTTTCATTTTTTAATCAACTTTTGAACCATAAATAAATATTTTGAGCAAGTGATTAATATGAGGAGCTAAACCCCATTGCTGAGGCGACTGAGGAATCCATTTTTCCAATTATTATGTGGTAAATTCTATTTAATTTAATTTTCGTAATTCTTTTATGATTATTTGCACTGAACTGAAATCGAATATATGATTCTGATTAAGTGGTTGTGTTCTCAATTGATGGGTCATGCTTAGGTTAAATCTTTTGATGGTCCATGCTTTCGATTTACAACTATTGTTTTGAGAATCTACTTGTCTAGGCGAAAATATTAGAATCACTTTAAACGTAAAGAGTTGCACAAATATTGACTAGATTAAATCACATAAAAATTGGAGATTGGTGGAATCCAAAGTCTCAGTGATTTTTATAAACTTGAATACAATTTCTTTTTAAGTTTTCTATTTTAATTTGAGTCTAAAATCGAGTCTACATAATCCGAGTTGAACGAACTTTACTGCCACTTAAAAACTACATCAATTTTTGGCGCCGCTGCCGGGGATTTGTATTAGATTTTAGGTTTTAGATTTATTTTATTTCTTTTAGATTTTTTTTTTCTCTTTTACGCCTTTGGTATTTTTTGATTCTTTTCAGATTTCGAGCGAAGCTACAAGGAAAGAAAAAGTGCTATAAAAGGAAAGCATCGCCAAAGAAGGAAAGAAAATAGGAATCCGAAATGAGTGAAGAAGAATATTTTGTATATAGTTATTTTTTTTTATTTTTAGAAACTGTAAATAGGGTTTAATTTTTGTAATTTTTCTTTTTATTTTTGGACACTTTTTGGACTTTATTTTTGGACTGGGACATTATTATTTTTAAACCCTACGGAAGGGTTGGTTTGAATAAAAACTGTGTGCAGAGAAGGACGGTGATTACGATATCGCCTCGGCCCCTCGGGTTCTTACATGAAATAGGAGTAGTGTACCGAGTCGACTTCAGCGGTTCTTCGCCCGTCTGGTACGGGAGGTAAGTTTTTCGAAACACCCGTGAATCCCCTGTCAGCGGGTTTATTGTATTCCTTCGTTTGCATATATGCTAAGGACTTGAAAACGAATGCTTTAATTTCCTAGTAAAGGGCAAGGACTGGCCATACAAGATAAGGGTTCGGATTTCATCACCGTTCTCTTCTTGCCCGTCTTAGGAAAACGAAACCAAACGCGAACCTAAGCCTAAAATTTTGACTAGAACGAGACCGTTAGGGTAACGAGCTTAATAGGAAAGTCGTTCGAAAAATATTGGTTACTCTTTTGAGCATACTTCGAAGTTCATGATGGTTTCTGTGAGTTGAATGCGTGACTGCGCCGCCTTGTAACCGGTGAGGCCTTGGGTATCAAAGCTCCACTGAGCTTCCCTCGCCTCGATTCAACTTACTTTGACTCGGATTGATTCCAGATGGGTTTTCTCAGATTGTAACGAGTTCCTTTTCGAAAGAATAGAAGCTGGTCTAGAAACAATCTAAGTGGAACCGTCATGCTTTTTGTTTGCTAGAAAATTAGGTTTGATTTGGTTGAGTCAGCCTTGTTTTGTGATTGCATAGAATCCCAAATATCCCGATAGTGCCATCAATGGCAACTTTGAAAGCTTTGTTGAACCCAACTAGGACTACTCGTCCTTCTTGTATCAGGTTAGCCGGAACTGAAGCAAATTATGAACTTAGGCCTAGGACTCTACAGATGCTCCCAATATTTTTAGGGAAAGAAAATGAAAACCCATACTTCCATGTTAGGGATTTTGAGGAAATTTGTAGTACCCTAAAGATTAGAGACCTTGATGATGATGCTTTGAAACTTAGGTTATTTCCTTTTTCCCTGAAAGATAAAGCCAAATCGTGGCTATATAGTTTGGCTTCCGGTTCAATAGAAACATATGAACAACTTACATATGCCTTTTTGAACAAGATTTTCCCTAGGCACAAAACATCGTCTATTAGGACGCAAATCTGCACATTTTCTCAACAGGAGGGAGAATCGTTATATAGGTATTTGGAAAGGTTCAATGACTTATTAGCCAAATGTCCTCATCATGGTTTAGAAAAGGTTAGGCTAGTTCAAATCCTTTATGAGGGTTTAGATTATTCGACAACAACAATGGTTGAGTCTCTATGCACTGGTGGTTTTGAAAACCAACTGTTGATGCGGCGATGGAATTTTTGAATGAAATCGCCGAAAAGACCCAACAATGGGAATATTATGGGGAACCCAAGAGAACAATTCTTCTAGGTAGAGGAAACGTTAATAGGGTAGAAGGAGGCTATGAATCAGATGCCAAAATTGTTGTTATAGCAAAAAGGTTAGAAGCTTTAGAATTGGGTCACACTAGTGGCAGTGTAGAGCTTTTTTGGGAATGCCAGAATAATAAAGAGCAAGCCAATGCTCTCTATAATAACACTAGGTTTGATAACCGTCAGAAGTTTGACCCATATTCAAAAACCTATAATCCTGGTTGGAGAAACCATCCGAACCTTTCATGGTCTAAGGACCAAAGTCAGTTTAGTAATTCTAATGTTCCCCCAGGTTTTGGCTATACTAAGAATACTTCAGGATCAACTCAGTTTCAGAATCAGTCTGATAAGAAAATCTTAAGTCTAGAGGAAACTCTCACCTCGTTTATTCAAAATACTGAAAATATGCGTCAATTGCTTTCACAAAGCATAGAAGCTAGTAATAGGATAGGACAAGAACATAGTCAGGCCATTTCTGAATTGAAAGACCAGGTTAGTCTGATCAATGAGTCTCTAAGAGAAAAAGGTAAGTTCCCTAGTCAACCGATACCCAACCCTAGAGGAGTTAATGAAGTAGGTGCAAAACCATTTAATCAAGTGAATTCTGTCACAACCCTTAGGAGTGGTAAAACGGTAGACAATAAGGTAGCCATGCCTAATAGTGGACATACTGTAGATCCACCTTCTAGTTCCCAAGATGAGCCCCAGAAGGAGCCACTAACTGAAGAAACCGATAAAATTTCTAGTGATGCCAATGTGGTTCCCGACAGGTCTCATTTTGTACCCAAAGCCCCATATCCACAGTTGTTAGCTCCAACAAAGAGAGAGTCGACTTTCAACGAAATACTAGAGATATTTAAGCAGGTAAACATTAACATCCCTTTATTAGAAGCAATTAGGCAAATGCCTGCTTATGCCAAGTTCCTTAAGGACCTTTGTACACGAAAGCGTAAGCTTAATGTCCATAAGAAAGCCTTTTTAGCTGGTCAGGTAAGTTCAATCCTTCTGAACCAAACAACCCCTAAGTATAAAGACCCTGGATGCCCCACCATATCTTGTGTGATCGGTAATTATTCAGTAGATAAGGCATTGCTTGACTTAGGAGCTAGTGTGAACTTACTCCCTTATCATGTATACAACCAGCTAGGTCTTGGTAAGTTGAAACCGACTAAAATGACATTGCAATTAGCTGATAGGTCTGTCAAATACTACCTCGTGGTGTCATAGAGGATGTTCTGATTGAGGTTGATAAATTTATTTATCCAGTGGATTTCGTTGTTCTAGATACTCAGCCTGTTCAGGATCCTAGTGCTCAAATACCGGTGATTTTAGGTCGCCCATTTTTAGCCACAGCTAACGCTGTCATCAACTGTAGGACCGGACTTATGAACATATCCTTTGGTAATATGACCACTGAACTAAATGTCTTTAATGTTAATAGACAACCTTCCGATGATTTAGAAGAAGTGAATATGATTAGCACTTTAGTTCAGGATCTAACTCAGGATAATTGGGACGACACTTTATTTGGTGATTCCTTAGATGAACTTGATGAGGAAATTCTCTTAAGTCAGTTAGGTGACCAAACTTTTGAACTAGAAGAAGCTCTTGAGTACTTTAAAGACTCTACGGACCCTGAGATTCAAGCCATAGTGCTAGGCCTTACGGAGAGTAGTGTTGACCCTAAGTTTGGGGGTAATGAACTAGAAGAAGCTCTTGAGTATTTTAAAGACTCTGAGGATCCAGAAATTCAAGCAATAGTTAGAGGTTTGTCCGAGAATACTGACTACCCTAAGTTTGGGGGTAGTAATGGTCAATTATCTCCATTAGAAGTCCCTAACTTGGGATTCGAGCCTAGTGTACCTGAGGTATTACTTGAGTCACTTCCGACTCCGCAACCGGATCCTCCTGATATTGTCCAGGAGGAAATTCTAAAGACTTGTTGTTCGAATGAGTCAATTTGTCAAGACACTCATATGAAGCCCAAATGGGCACAACAGAAAAACCCAGTTGTCTTGCAGGAAACCTTGGATGAGGATGTGCTATGTCTGTTCATTTTTCTGATTTGGTGCAGTTGTCTGATAATTGTGGCAATTTTATTTGCTTTTGTTGACCCACAGTTGTTTCGACTATTGATATATGATTTGAAAGGTAATTAGCCATTTTGTGGTATTTGACGTCTGGCTGAAGACTTTAAATTTAGCACTTTTTGGGAGGTAACCCAATCTCATGCAACATGGTAATATCTTTCCTTATCTCTTTTGCTTCAAATGGTAACAGTTTCTCCTTGTTCATGCTTTTAATTTTCTTTAGAACATTGAGGACAATGTTAGATTTAAGTTTGGGGGTATGGGAGAAACTTTTTAGTTGCAGTATGAATAAATAAACTCCAGAACCTAGAAATTTATGCCTATTGAGGATTGCACTAACTAATCTAAGTGGATGGAAGCATTTTGATCGTAGGAGTTGAGGAACCAATCTGATTAGATGGAAACATCTAGAAGAGTCTATTCATAAAAGCACAGAGCTCAGGTGTTAGAAATAACATGATAGTTTCACCATATCTCGTTGAGTCCTTTTCACTTCTATTTTTATTTTGTTTTTAAACCATGTTTCTCTAAGTGATAGGTGGGGCCCACGATTCAAGTTGTTACCAATGCTAGGGTGAATTAGAGTGATTGAGTTACAAAAAAAAAAAAAAAAAAGAAAAAGAAAAAAAAAGAAAAAAAAAAATTGAAAAAAAAAAAAAGAGAAAAAAAAAGAAAAATGAATAAAGTCGACCACTGATACCCTTGTATATGCCAGCTGAGTTGACATAGAGTTAGGATTATCGACCACTGGTTCCCTTGTATATGCCAGTGTGTTGATATTAGTCATACTAGTATCTCAATCCATTAGGATAGGTTCATTTTGGCGGAGGCCTTCAGACAGATATGGGAAACGCCGTTCACTTAGTAAACATCAAAACCATCTATGTTTTTCTATATATCCATCTTCTTGATCTATCCATGTGATTAGTTTTGACTCCGCATATTGATGTCCATAGTGCAACTATTTGAGTAGAGCTCTGTCACTTTATATGAATTTTAGTATGCTTGAGTGCAAACTCGTGTACAACAATTGGAATTTCGCATCAGGTTACTTCCTCCTGTAGTCAATAAGTATCCGAGTTGAACGAACTTTACTACCACTTAAAAACTACATCATTCAACATAATGTCTTTCAATTTCTTCTTCAACCGTTTGTTGATTTCTTTGAGATTCTCTCTAATGTAAAGTTATCCTTCCTTCCTCTCGATTCCCTTCGCCATCTTGATCATTTCTTCCCTGACGTTTTCCATTCTCTTGATTTCTATCACTTTGCTTATCATCAAAAGTTTCATTTTGTGGAACGTAACGATCATCAGTTCTTTCTCTATTTTCGCGATATTCTTCATTAGGATTTGATATTTCTTCTTGAATATTGTTTCCAACATTGATTGTGGGTGAGTTTTGCCTCATCTCTCTTCTAGTCGATCTTGAATATGATTTTGTAATACTTCTCGATCTTCTATTCTGTAGTCTCATATTTTCCATCCTCAACTCGTGATTTTGCCTTGTTAGATTTGCACGTTATTCTGCCTCAGCTCTTCTTTATTCATGTATTCTTCGTCTCAACGTTTCTAACGCTCCAATTTCCTCATCTCCATGAATTATTCCTTCATCTGTTTCTTGATTTCTCTCTACCTGTCTATGGTTTCTGGTTTGCTGCTCTTCTTCTACTTCTTCTGCAGAATTTGATTGCCAAGTGTGTATACTCACCCTATCATAATCTATATTCCTTCCTTGTACTAGTGTTTGTTAAACTGGTGGTTGAATTTTATTTTCTCCATTATTTCTCATTCTAGTAGATTCTCCCATTTCACTTCTTTCTCTTCCAGCAATTCTCTTGCTTCTTCTAACAATAGTTGGTTGTTCTGATGTATTTCTTCTTCTAGCCATTTCTTCAATGTTAACGAATTGCAAGAGATTATGTAAAATTCTTAATCAATCACTCCAAATCTTCACAAATCTCAATATTAATCTTCAATTTTTTCTAGAATAATCTTCAATCTTCCCTGTTTCTAGCGCCATTATGTAGTTGCAGGAAATCCTACACTACACCCCTCATAAGATTTCATTAACATTCAACTCATTTTAGATTAACAATATTAATTTTTATTGATCAATCTCTGAATAATCTTACAAGAAAAGATAAAGGAAACAAGAATAACCACTGCTCTAGATATTCTCTCTCCTATTTACTTGCTTCTCATTCAGAAAAAGATCTCTCCTTTTCCTTTACAACTAAGCGGCTATTTATAGGGAATTACATAGTGGATGATAGCTAATCTGTCCTTTATTTTCGGATATGGCTTGCGACATTCTCGCATCCTTACAAATGTTAATCTCGCAAACTCTCTAATTTTCGCAAGACCGTCACATTTTTCTCATGATTTAGTTGACGTCGTTTATTATGTCATTTATGAAATTGTTCTGTGACGCTGTTGTGTTGTGTTGCTGATAATTTCGCTGAGGCATTATTGCTGCGAGATTATGATCCTACAAGGCATTATTGCTGCGAGATTCTGATCCTACATTCTTGGTAGAACTATTCACAAAGGCCTGACTTATGTATTGGTATGACTTTAATTAGTGAAACCGATCTTAACTAATCACCTGAGATGGTATGATCGGGTTTGTGTTTTGTCTGACCAAATATGGGAAAGGGTAACCGATCCTAGTAAGAGGTGCAGTACATCACAAATGGGAACCGATCCTTGTACGGGGTGCAGCAAGGTTTATAGCAGAAAGAGGAACCGATCCTATGGACATGTGCAACACATATAAGTTAGATACCATATATATGTGGGGAACCGATCCTAGTACCTAGTCAACCGAATTTTGGAAAGCTAGTGTGACTATGCGCAGTACTCACATGGAGATAGAACCGAAACTTGTTTTGGTAGAACCGTTAAACCCATGATTGTGATTGAATGTTGGTTTGATCAATCACATAGTTCTTGAAAGTCAGATGAACCAATTCTAAACTTGTTTGGAAGTGTGGCAAATCGGTTTCAAGGTTGTAAGTGTGAAAGAGAACTTACAAAGTAAGGATGTCGACATACTTTGAACATGTTTTGTGAATGTTTATTTCTTTAATTGTTCAAAGATATTCCTTAACGGCTAAGGGAAGAGAATCCCAGAATCAAAACATAAGTAAGTTAAGAATCTTTTAATTAAGGTTATTAATTTCATTTTGTAGGGAAATTCTAGAATTAGTAATGTGCATTTACTAATTAGATTTTCTGAGAGATTTCGATCATTATTTTTGGACAGAGCATTTCTAGGAATTATGAAAACCGAATTTGTGCTTTAATGAATATCTTGAGAATATTTTCGGTTTTGGAAATTCCTTGGTGTCCAAACTTCCTTGTCTATAAATACTTGAAGTTTTCCTTTCTAGAAAACTAATCCTTCGTAACAACAGACTTCCTCTTTTGTTGTTGTTACTGGTGTAGCCTCCTATTCGGAGAGGAGAGTAACCTAATTAGGTGAATCTCTTACGACCGCTCAGTTTAAAGTCTTTTTTGGGATTGAGAAGCTCTAGCGTGTACCGTTGGTGGGAAACTAGATAATTGCAGTTTATCTTTTGTTTTCGATTGATTTGATTGACTAACGGTGGTTGAAATTTGATTGCACCCAGATTTTTATGCCTGAGAATCTTCTCTTTTGATATAAGATTCACTCAAACTAGTTCAGAGTTTCGACATGGATCTTTAGACTGTTGTTAGTTCTAAAGACGATCTTGTGATAATACATTGTTAACAGACTTCGTTCTGTACGAGATTGGTCACAAGAGATTCAAGTGATTGTATGCAGGTTTTTATTGAAGATTTGAAGACAAAGAAGATATTGAAGATCTGACTTGGGTTTATAATCTTTGGTGTGCATAACACTTGTTTCAGTAAAAGAGGATCCAATTAATAATCGGTTTATCCTTGTGGTAGATTGGATTGATTAATTGAGTAGATCGGCATCAAAACAATTCTTTGTATTAAGAGTGTTGTTGGCTTAATCTTAAACGATTACTTCGGTAATTGAACATAAGATAGATCTAAGGACCTGACGAAGGAGTTTATATTAAGATAAACGAAAGAGTCTTTGTCCGACTCATATCACTTGGTTGAAGAGAGTTGATACCAAACAGATTTGTTGTTCCTTTACTGTTTGGAATGCGAACCAAAGGAATTGTTCCAAGTACGTGACTTATTTATAAGTTGGAGGCGTGGGAATACATACGGAACTAGGTGAACTATAGGTTTATTTGCTTGGTCTCAACTATACGAAGTTAGGTGTAATTTTGTGTAGCGGCTTAATCATGAGAGTATTCAATTCTCGATAAGGTACCGAGATTTTTCTGCATTTGCGGTATCCTCGTTAATAAAATCTTGTTGTGTCATTTAATTTATATTTCCGTATTATAATTGTTTTATGATAATTAAAGTAAATCATACAAACATTAATTCCTATTTACTTGATACGTGAATCCTATTGTGTTTGGTTAAGTCCCAACCTTTTTATCAAGTAACATACTTCGTTGTTGTATTGTCTCAATCTCATATCCATAGTCGATCACACGAAGTGTGAACCGATTTGTCGTATTGTCTCGACTCTGTCCATAGACAATCACTTTCGGAGAAAGGACTTATAGGTAGTAAAAGTTTTAGCTTGAGGTATATTTGGGTACCCTCGCCTTTTCAATTGGTATCAGAGCAGGCAATCACGAAAAGATCTAACAATCTGTGTTTGGTGCGATCCAACCTATAAGAACTGAATCTAATGAATGATCCAGTTAACATAAAGAAAGACATCAAGAGTTTTGAATTAACACTTGATGATGGCATCTACGATTCAATATCTGAAGAAATCATCTCTAGAGATTCTACGAGACAAGTTAATCTTGTTAATAATGTATAAACCGATGGCGACTGGAAAATACGTCTACAAGAAGGGTTAGATGAAATTTCCAATGATGATGACTCAGATTTTGAAAAAGAAGTAGAAGAGAATATCTCAGAATACTCTAAACTACTGAAACCTTTGAAAAATGAAAAGCTGAGAACTTCGGATTTTCTTGGTTTTATAACTGCTCTTTGTCGTGAGAACAAGAAATTGAAGAAGGTTTTTCAAGGATATTATATTGGTTACTAAAACAGTGATTATCTTCTTAAAGATCGTAGAGACGATCTAAATTCTAAGAAATTAGAATGTGAAAATCTTCGAAGAGAACTGTTTTTTTCGGAAGAGAACCGTGCTGAATCGGAAGAAAGGTTTAATTCTCAACAAGTATAGGGTCTTCAAGAAAAGCCAGTGCTAGTCTCTCTCAAACAAAATTGTTAGAGAAAGAGCGTGATGTTGCTCTTAAAAAAATTCACTTGTTGGAAGAGAAACTTGTTGAATCTGATGCAAGGATTAACTCTCAACAAAAGAGTTTTGAAGAGAAAGAAGGTGTATATCTCTCACGAGAAAAACGCCTTGAAGCTGATCTAGCCGGTGCTCTTGATAAATTCAACATGTTGGAAGAAGAAAATTTGGAACTGAAAAAATTCAATGAAAGCTCAAACAAGTTAACCTCAATGTTAGAAACAAGTAGAAATCATCGTGATACACGAGGATTGGGCTATAAAGGAATAGATGCTTCAAATATTAGCAAAGAGTTAAAATTTGTTAAAGCTACAAATTATTCTCAATCAGAGGCTTCCACTGATGACAAAGATGCTCATATTTCTTGTAAAGAAGAGAAGTATGTCAAGTCTAAGAATAGTGTTCAACCAGCAGTAATCAAAGAAGGCATTTCTGTTAATGTCAAGAAAGCAACAACGTTGAACAAAGAAAAGAATAAAAAGAAGAAAACTCGTC
This sequence comes from Papaver somniferum, assembly GCF_003573695.1. NCBI lineage: Eukaryota > Viridiplantae > Streptophyta > Magnoliopsida > Ranunculales > Papaveraceae > Papaver > Papaver somniferum. The sequence goes on from NC_039359.1 coordinate 150,026,961, forward strand.
GAGCTCCAATGCAAGAGGATCCAAAAAAAGGTAACATCAAAACTCATACTTCGTATATTTGTACTAAGCATTGTTATTATTGTGGTAATAAAGGAAACTTGCAATGGGGATGCAAAGTTCGTAAGATGCAAGATGCACTTTCTTTTGTATCAAACGAATTGGTTAAATTTTCTCCTCATAAGAACTCAGATCATTATTGTCCTAAGTTTAGGCAAAAGAATTATTATAATGATAGTTCAAATTATGCATATCACTCGACAAGGTTATCTCATAAAACCCGAATATAGAAAGAGAGATAACTTTGTAAATGCAAAGACAAGATCTGATGTTCCAAATTTGAGAAAGGGTGTTTTGCAAAATACTCAAAAGGACAATGATCCTAATGGTATGAAGGAGAAGGCTTCTCCTGCAAAACCCAACTCTAAATGGGTCCCGAAGTCCTCTATATCCAAGAAGGGACCAAAAGTTAGTCACAAGAATGACTCTCAGCTGTTAATTGTTGGTGACAATAATTACAAGAGTCTTCTTGAAAGGCTAAAGAAAGACATTATGTCTGAAATCTCTTGTACTAGTAAAGGTTTTGATAATGACACTCTTCATCACAAGTCAAAGAAGAAAAACAAGAAATGGAATAAGAGAAAACAAACCAAGCAAGAGGTCAAGAATGATGATTCTGTCTTAGTCACTCGTGAAGAACAAGACAAGAATCAACTCAACACAACCTAGTTGTGTTAGAATGTGCATACTCACCTTGGTGCTTAATTTTTTTAAAAGCTGAGGAAGCACATGAAACTGAGCACATGATCTCTCGGTTTTTATATGACTAATTAACATCTTTAGGAGATTTCTTTTCTTATATACTCATACTTTCTCTATTTATATTTGAGGTTTTGGTAGAAACGGTAATTATGAGTTTATGATGCTGATATATACTGATCATATATGTGTATCTCTTGTTTTTACTGTTAAAACGAGCCACAAATCACTGAATTCGGACATCGTATGCAAAAGTTATGTCAAAAACAATTTAGTGTTGTGATCTGTCACAAGTAACTTTTGGGAACCGATCCTAGTACCCTGTGATGGTGAGGGAACCGATCCTAGTACCATGTCATGGTAAGGGAACCGATCCTAGTGAGAGGTCCCTTTACGAAGAAGTGTAAAACTGTTTTGCCCATAACTTCTTCGTCCGAACTCCGAATGACCTCATTCTTTTTGCGTTGTTTTGACAATTAAATTTCCTACAATATTTAGGTAATTGCAATACTTGGTTTTATATTGAATATTTATGGTGTATTGCAAATTGGTTTATGAGATGTTTGATTTCGGTTTTACTACCTTAATATTCGATCTCATATGTTGTGAACCCTTGTGGTTTGGGTGACTTTTTGATTTAGCAGGATTAAGTTCTAGCCCATGTTGGTAGGCTTTATCAAAGAATCATAAGGGGTTCTGGTAGAAACAATATGTGAAAAATTCATAATATGTTGAATCGGATTTGATTTAGCATAAAATCATATGTGTTTCGATGGTTTTCAACTTTTGCTTACAATTGTTAAAACCGGTTTTCAACCTTTCTCTGGTAAAGGTTGGTTGTTGTTATTCTTTTGTTTTTCATAAGGATGACAACGTGATGATATTTCGATATCAATTCTTCCTGGACGAAGATGCAAACATATTGGAGAAGTGAATGCGAAATTTGAGGTAACAATCTTGTTAGTTAATTGTTTTCTTGTTTAAGAAAATCCTGGGTTTGTATTATATATAATTTGTTGCTTTTGCTTAACAAAATTTCGGTACAATTGATATTTATTCCATGATGTGTGTGTGGATGTGTGATTCAATTGGTTCCGGTTAAGAAAAACTATTGTTATCTTGCTTTATTGTGTGGTATCAATTGTTTAGGCTTACAAAATTTCGGTACAATTGATGTTGTGTATGATTCAATTGGTTCCGGTTAAGAAAACTATTGTTATCTTGCTTTTGTATGATATCAATTGTTTAGGCTTACAAAATTTCGGTGCAATTGCGGTGCTTTTAATGTCTATGTTTTTTCAATTGCTTCCGGTTGAGATGAATAATTATGCAAGTTGATTTATGTTGGTTTGTATGAATTATTTATGGATTAACGAAATAAAAGGATTATGGGATGAGTTGTTTAGTCCAACTCGATTCCAGATAAGAGAAACTAAGTTAATTCTGATCTTAGTTAGACTTATCGAAGTGAGGTTTCGGTTATTCAAGTCTAATCGAATGCCTTAACAAGAAATGCTAGATAACTAACCTAGTACTTGTCTTGTTTAAAATTGAAAGGTCTAAGTTTATGGATAATTAGAACCTGATGAGAAAAATAGAGTTTATCTTTATTTTGGTCTTATCGAATTAAGAGGTTGTTTTTGAACAATCGGTTTAGCAAAGGGACTAAAGTCCTTAGTTGATTTTTGGTTTGTATAAAGGAAAATAATTTGTTTGTTGTCCATAGTTAGTCTCTTTTATGGACCAAAAAACTCCTCTGCGTTTCTTTTTTTGCCTTCCTATTTTGGTGGATTTTGAGAACTCCGGAGGTAAATAGGTATCATCTGTTTTGTCTTTACAAAATCATCTGTGTTTTCCTCCACCACCAAAACCAGCGACACCCTATCACCACCATTATAGACATACCTCCTTCATGTTCATCTTCTCCCACACAAACCACCAACAACAACATCATCGCCACCATTATAGAAAAACATCACCACCACTTTCTTACCCTCTTCTTCTTCGAATTGTTGTTGTTTGCCCACTTTTCCTCCCAATTTTGTGCCCGTATCTAGCTGTAACATCAACTCTTCTCAAATCTCCCGACAATTTTCCTTCCCAATTGATTTTATTCACGCTTCTTATCTATTTGCGCTAATTCAATATTATTCTTCAATTGCATGCCCTAAATTGATATATTCATCTATTCTTCTTTCTTACTGTTGCCTTCTCCCATTGTCATCACCACCACTATTACCAAGCAACTTTTTTTTTTGAAACAATATGTAGTGTTAAGGAGACCCCAACCAAACAAAAGAAAAACAAAGGAAAAAAAACAAAAAAACTCAACTAACCACGCCTCTAAAATACATCTAAAAATTCCTATTTTCCTCAATAATCTTCTTTAATTCATCAGTGAAGTCCTCTGGATCAATATGAATAAACTGCTTCCTAGGATGGATAACGGCCAGTGAATCAGATGCCATGTTAGTTTCTCTAGACACATGAAAGAAAACAACTCTTCTAAAGTTCCTCTTTAAGTGATTAATTCTCCTCCATGAGTGCATCACACTCCAAAGAGGTTTAGGTTTCTGCTGGTTAAAAGTATAAACATCCATAGAGTCATTGCCTAAATGAACTTTTGGAAGTTGAAACTTCTCTGCCAAAGTCAACCACAACTCAACACCTTTTAATATAGGGCTAAGAACAAAATCAGAAGTGCATCCTGCAACAAGAGCAACAATAGGCAGAGCCTGAGCATCTCTAATAATAGTAGTACAACTCCCAGAATATCCCGTAATTCAGTGCTAAGCTCCGTTTCGCATAACTGGCATGAAATAGAAAATTAGTATGAATTGAAACTGGCTTTATCAAAAATGTGTTAATATTGGAGGCTAAGACGCCGTGATTAGTCGTTAAAGATTTATTTTTGCATGCAGTTGATATACTAGATTCATACACTAACGATGACCGTATGGCTTACTTATCTTCCTAATCCTAAAAATCAAAACCAAAGTTCCTTAAAATAAGATCCAAAATAATAAACTAATAAATTATGCTCTAATTTGGCTTAGATATTAAAAAAATAGATAAAAAAAATAAGTTAAAAATCTTGCAAAAGGGAGTATGTATTTTAGTCACTCAATAGGAGGGCTTCTTATAATCATGCCAATAATTAATTTACATAGGTGTTCAATGAATTTTATTTTTAAAATTTTCCAAAGCAGTGTTCAATGGATTTCATGGTATTCACCTGCATCCGGTTCAAAAAACTAGAAGAGTAAATAGATTAATTGATCAAGGTCATCTAAGTAATTTAAGTAGCCTCACCCCATATCAACCCACACTAGTTAGAGTAAATATTTTGTATGTATCAAAAATTTTGAGTATGCCTCACAAAGTCTTCATGTATATTACATATGAACTTGACAGGTGGACTTAAGCCCGACCGACTTGACAGGTGGACTTAAGCCCGACCGACTGTAAAAAAGATTGTGAAAGCCTAAGTAGTTTGTAAGTGGGAGATAAAATTGAATCAAAAAATAACTCGTATAGATAAAGAGGGAAGATCCACGCACTAATTCTCACATTATCTCACACTTTCGAGCTAATTTTTCGAGGGTGTGATTGTCTTGCAAAGTTCATATACCTACGAAAAAATGAGCACTTTCCGAAAAGCATAACACTGTCATATGCTACTTTACAAATAGTCTTCAGTTTATCTAGTTGGACAAGTAAAAATATTTTCTCTGCCTATATAACTTGGACAGAGAAAGTATAATACAAGACATTTTTCAGTTTGTCTTATATGGATTTTGATACCCTTCCTATGAAACTGACACTCTATTAGTAATGTCGTAAAACATGAGCGGTTCAGCAGGGAAGTTGGGATAAACTAAGTTAATCAACAAACTGATAGTACTCGATTAGGGAAACATATGAAGACTCTACTCTCTAGGTATATTGCACTGTTTTCCCGAAAAACAATTTGGAAATTCGTATTCAGGTACAAAGTTGAAACTTTCAAACTACAAGGGCCAAGAAATTTTGAAATAATCCTCGGTAAAAGGTTATTCCTTGGTTTTTCATGGGCACTATTTCTAACAGATATGATCGGATTGCCTACATAATCAACACAGATGACAACATGAACTTCAACAAGCAAAAATGTTAAAGTTGGAACAAATAATATGAGCCAAATTTGGTACAACGAATCCAGACCTTTGATTATTTCTTTTCCCTCGCTACCAATCCCAATGCTAGAGTCATTTCCATCTCCACCACTCAGATTGTGCCACGTATTTTCCCAAAAACTTGACACAATCTATATGGTAGAGAGGGGAATGACTCTGGCATTGGGATATGTAGCGGCATTAGATGGGGGAACGTGTCAACTATTTTTATGTCTCTATCTATAGATCTAGGGTCTAAATTAATTATCCCAGATTTTTCTCATCTTTATTTGTCCCACTTGGAGCATTTTTGTATAACAAGTGAAGTACTTGTGATATTAGTTTTCCAAACGAGTAATCATAACTACGTACCATGGGGAGAAAATAGATGATACCAACTTACCACCTACTGGCCATTATACGATCCAACTCGAAGCATTCAACAAAGAATTGTGTTTTATTACCTGATCATACAAAATGTGGAACAAGGCCCGTCCAGTCTGATCGCTGGCACATGCATAGGCACAATGGTAGGCCTGAACACATGCAGTAAAAACGCAAGCATGTAACATCCCGAATATTTAGCATGGTGCATGCTCAAAGATGCACCATGGCATGAGATAAAGCTTCATCTCAAGCTTCTTTCGTGTTAAGAGGAATATTGTCCTAGAGCCAATGTTGCATCATCATGGTGCAGTGGGCCAGTTTTGTATATGGCCTTGGGCGTTGCTGCGAAATAATTGCGCAATATGCGGGTTATTGGCCTAGATTCAATACTGCACAATCATTTTGCATCAGACAAGATAGGGATAGCCGAATGAATGTTTCTTAATCATTGTGCAATAGACAGAACGAGTGGTGCAAAATCATTATGCATTACAAACAGAACTCAGCAATCATTTCCGGTTATTCAGGGATACATGGCAACGACCATGAATAGTGAAGCAAGCATGTCAATCCTCTCCCCCTTTTTAAGTTATAAAAATGGTAAGTTAAAATATATATAGAGGGATAGTTGGTTGAAGGTGCATATGCGGACCATGCACCAAGTAAGCTTCATAGCTTGGCCGAAAGAGTATAAATGATGCGTAAGCCGCATTTATAGTTGCATAGACTTGCAAATAGGGCATTTGATGCTTAGGCATCACTATGCCATTTCGCGGACTCGATAATGTGCAACCTTTGTGCATTTTGACGGAACGGCCTATACGGGCTAGGCCATTACCATTATTGCTTGACCACGACCTTGCACAAGAATTGGATTTAGTTTCTTATCCCTTCGAGGATGAACGACGGTCTGTGCTTGGTCTCTTTAGAGTAGAAAAAAGTACATAGGTAGCCACAATGAGTTGCAGCATTGCCGGTCCAGCATGTTGTCGCTCATATCATCTAATTGCGAGATGATTGCGGCATATTTTCCTCTCATATCATCTGTCTCGGTAGCTCAACGCCAGAGATGATTGTGGCCAAATTTGATGAGGCAAGTTGCATTTCATTCACTGGATGCTAATACTTCCCTATCAAGCTACAAGGAGTTGGCATATGTACCAATGACGCATTGGACAAGGTCTAGAAAGTAACCTACATCGTTATGCAAGTTAGCGGAGCTTGCATAACCCTAAGGAAAGTACGGCATGAGCCTGATTGATGCACCCTTGGTATGAGAAAGACAAGTGCATTCTCTCGGTAATGTCTAAGCTAAGTGAAGAGGGGGTATTAAGCCTTCAATGGCCTATGCGTAAGACCATGGAGTGACTTATGCCTGGACAAGACTCGACAATATGACAGTTACTCGGCTAGATAGGAAATTAAGTGATGAATTTCATATGTTGAGGCAAGGATTTATACCCTTATTCTATGGTAAGTTGGAATAGTGTGGAAGCTGAGTTAGTTGCATCATGTTGCACGAGCATGCTTGCAAGGGCAAATGGACGTGTATTTGCCTAGATTTAAGGATCGGTTAGTAGCATCATTATGACGCATTGGGAGAGTTATGGACCGCGCGCCCAGGCACGCCAAGCGTAATTTTTCGGTCCCTCACAGTTGGTATCAGAACAAGTTCTGAGATAACTCTAAGGAACGTGTGGAGTGGTCTCGCCAACGAGTAATTTTCCTTTAAATGGAAAAAAAGTTGGAGAGTAGTCCAACTTTTGCGTGGAAAAAGTTTGTAACTGCCAGACCAGTTACTTTGCGGATCGAGTTTAGCTTCTTCAAGCGCTGTGAGTTTTCCAGAAAATCCTTCTGGGACAGTTGGCTGGTATCTAGTACCACTGGCATAGGGATTGATCACCCCTCACCCGTTCGGGATGGTATCCGTTGTCAGGTTGGACTAGCTACTCATTACGATAGGTAAATGGAAATCCGTCAGGGACGGTGACTTGCATCCCACTGCACTGGCATTAGAGTTGGGTCCTCACAGTCTTGTGTTAATATTTGACTTCTCATTTTTATGAGCTTTTCACTTGTGAACTTAAGGGATTCTTGAGTGGTGGTATGGGACGCCATTCAGGATACTTGGTTGAGACATCCTTTTGGAAACTGGCTAATTGGGATTCTTGGTAATGTTGTGGAATCTTTTTGGATGCTTGAGTATGCGGTGTGAGACGTTTGCTCAGAAGGTCCTAATTGATGTTCCATGAAAAACTGAAGAAACCTTGTGATTTCTGAGCATCTAGTATGAGACTTTTGCTTAGAAATCCAAACCGAAGAATTTTCCCACAATAGTTTTGTTTCGAATTTCCGGGAAGAAATTCTTTAAAGGAGTGAAAAATGTAACACCCCGAATATTTAGCATGGCGCATGCTCAGATATGCGGCATGGCATGAGATGAAGATTCATCTCAAGCTTCTGTCACGTTAAGAGGAATATTGGTCCAAAGCCAATATTGCATCATCATGGTGCATTGGCCAGTTGGCTAGATGACCATGCGCGTTGTTGCACAATCATTGCGCAATATGCTGGTTATTGGCCTAGATCCAATATTGCACAATCAATGTGCATCAGGCCAGAGAGGGATAACCGAGTGAATGTTGCGCAATCATTGTTCAATAGCCAGAACGAGTGTGCGCAATCATTGTGCATTACAGAACAGAACTCAACAATCATTGCCGGTTATTCAGGGATACATGGCAACGTCCATGAATAGTGAAACAAATTTGTAAATCCTCTCCCCTTTCTTGAGTTGTATAAATGGTAAGTTAACATATATAGGGAGGGGTAGTTAGTTGAAGGTGCATATGCGGACCATGCACCAAGTAAGCTTCATATCTTAGCAGAAAAAGTATAAATGATGCGTAAGCTCATTTATAGTTGCGTAGACTTGCAAATAGGGCATTTGATGCTTAGGCATTACTATGCCATGTCGCTGACTCGATAATACGCAACCTTTGTGCATTTTGACAAAATGACCTATACGGACTAGGCTATTTCATCATTGACTGGCCACGGCCTTGCACACGAGTTGGATTTAGTTGCTTGTCCCTTCGAGGATGAACTACGGTCTATGCTTGATCCCTTTAGAGTAGGTAAGGGTACGTAGGAAGACACAATGAGTTGCATCATTGCTGGTCCGGCACGTTGTCGCTCATATCGTCTAACTGCGAGATGACTGCGGCATATATACTAGGCTTTCAGATCATCAAGCTCGGTAGCTCTACGCAAGAGATGATTGTGGCCAAACTTGATGAGGCAAGTTGCATACAATTCTTTGGATGCTCGTACTTCCTATCAAGCTACAAGGAGTTGGCAAATGTACCAATAACGCATTGGGCATGGCTTGGAAAGTAAGGTACATCGATATGCAAGTTAACAGAGCTTGCATAACCCTAAGGAAAGTACGACATGAGCCTGATTGTTGCACCCTTGGAACGAGCAAGACAAGTACATGCTCTCAGTAATGCCTAAGCTAAGTGGAGATGGGGTATTATGCATGTAATTACATATGTGTAAGCCCAAGGTATGCCTTATTGTTGGACAAGACTCGGTAGTATGACAGTTACTCATCCAGATAGGAAATTCAATGATGAAATTTCCTACATTGAGGCAAGGCTTTATACCCTTGTTCCATCGTAAGTTGGAACGGTGTGGAAGCTGAGTTAGCGGAATCATGCTCCACGAGCATGCTTGCAAGGGCAAATGGACGTGTGTTTGCCTAGATTTAAGGACCAGTTAGTATCATCATTATGGCGCATCAGAGGTGGGGTGGGGGGTTATGGCCTGCGCGCCCAGGCACGCCAGGCATAATTTTCCAGTCAGTCACAAAGCATGTTCAGGTAACTTTAAAAAAAAAATTAAGACGTCATTTGGAAAAAAAAACTTGCACTTATCCCAAGTTTGTTCGTACCAGATCCAAGTTGGTGCGCAGAAACAGATTTAGTGAATACCCTAAAAACTTATGAAAAATTGAATTCGTGTCATCCACTGCCTTTTTTGCACTGAATGCCCTAATATTGGGTTTGGATGCAGAATTTTAAAGGTGGGATTTATGGGTCCAGGGGATTCGGCGGAATTACGTTTCTCTTGGTATGTTTGGTTGCCCAAATCCCAAACATATACAATTTTAAGATTCTTAGGGCAATGCCAAACAGTACATAGACTTTAAAAAAAGATAAGTTTATGAATCTTAATATTTTTAACTAAGTTACTAAACATAAGAGGGATTCACATGAATCCTAGAATTTGTAATCTTATGGAATTATAAATTTCAGGAAATTGTGAATTCCACAAATAAACCCACCATAATATTATTTGGTCCAAACACTAAAAAATCCCTAAACTTCTCATTTCATTGTAAGCATAATATTATTTCTAGCTTGATTCGATTCTTATGATTGATTTTGACTCAGGATTTGATTGAAATTTGGTATGTGTTTTGTTAGTACTGCAAAGGAGAAAATGACAACAGTACCAGGGTCTTTGATTTGGGAGATCATGAAGAGGAACAATGGAGAAGAAACCATTAATATGGTATTGCAGGGTTAACGAATGCAAAAAGTCAAAAAAAGTTTTGTCAAAGAGTGTGGAAATGGAAATCAAGTGGTTCAGTTCAGTAAAGAACCTAATAATCTTTACAGTGTTAACTCCTTCAAACACTCTTGTAAGTAAACAAACAACAGCTGGTCTTGTACTTTTGAGTGGTGATTGGGGTTTTGTTTCGGTGAAATTGAAGGGATTTTGTTACTGATTTTTGTTGGTGGTGATTTGGGTACTACAGGGTTAGCTGGAATTTGGAATAATTTATTAATGGAATCTCTCATAGTCTCATTCTAGTTGTCATGTTGTAGTGGAACTGTTAATAGTGAAGCCTATTGATACTCTGTTTAGCTAAAGTTACAAAGAAATTAGTCTGTGTTCTGTTGACTTTTATGTTTCAATGAGATTGACAACTTGCAATATGGTGCGGTCACGTATGTTTTGCATCTTATTGCTTCCATCGATGTTGAGCTGCTATGTGTACTTGGAACAGGGTTACTAGTTCTTGCTGCCCCTATGTTCTCATTGCCTTTTTTAGGGCAACTCATATGGAGCAAAAAATCATACCTTTGTGATAGTCCATATCTTATGGACCAAAAAGTGCTACTATGGATGTTTTTAACATCCATATGTTTGTGAGGTCAAGAGGGTACGCCTCAAATCAGTGGAGGGTGTTGTGGAGAGTCCATCCGGTCATTGGATGACCGGATATCCCATCCGGACACCAAGTGTTAGGATCAATTTTTTTTGGTTTTTTTTTATTCTCATCCGGTCACTGAATGACCGGATGAAGTTTTTTATTTTCCGAAAGGAATTTATTAGTGACGGATATAGACGTTGCTGATTCAGTTTAGCGTTAAGAAATGAAAAGTATGACATATTTGCAACGTTTAAGAGTTACTGATTCACGTAAGTGTTTTCTCAAATTAGAAACAGTTATATCTGTTGCAAAATGTCATATTTTTCAACCCGGCCGCCTGCTGACCGGATGGATTAATCTTTTTGGTTTTTCACCATGGCGGGTTTTAGCTCCACTCTTTGTCGAGGGTCCACATATATGTGGATATTCCTTAAGTTATGGATGATTTTACCTCCATACCATAGGAGTTGCCCTTAGGACAAGCATGTAATGGACATCTGTGTTACATACTGACCTTATGTTGCTTAGCCTGAGTTTGTATGTATGTACGGAAAACAAATTTGGGGTAAGCCTGCAGTAGGGTTCCTGTCTACGACCATGTATGATTATATACTTAAACTAGCTTTTGTTCGGTTTTTGACTACTGATACCTTTGTTGCATGACTTTGGTGCTTTGAACACTAAATATCCTTACTCTTCTTAGACTTTTTCTTAGTGCTATATTTTGTTTGATGCAATCTGGTTCTCTTGCTACTTCTTTTACAGATTGTTCTTGTTTAGAATGGCGTAGTTTTGGTGCATATATCATAGTTTTACTAAGTTTCAAGCTTAATTTAGTTCTATGTAATTATTCTTTCATTCTCGTTGATAAGCAAGAAACTGATTTTGCATTTTTGTTCTTTAAGCTCTTAAAAGCTGATTATTCAGGTTGCCGTTATCTTCTACAGAAGGGACTTGAAGGGTGCAGCTCTTGCAAGGTTGAGAGCTGTTCACAGGAGTCTCAAGGTTGCCTAGTCTGGTGTTAGAAAGAGGAACAGGCACACTTCTAAGAATGATTACTTTTTTCTAAGTTCAAGATTATATAGAAAATATTTCAATGAAAAAAACAGAAGAAAATTAACTTCCAAAGTAAAAGTTGTATACAGATTCACTAGATTTAGAAACTGAATATCAAATACTATGTGATCAGAAAACTGGGGCAATCGAGACTAACCCCATTGCTGTTCAAAAGGAAATACAAAGTGAGACCAGCTTAAAGATCCCCAGGAAAGTCAACAACATCATGGTTGTTATCCTCCAAGAATTGGTTGTCAACTATCTTAGGAAACTGGAGTCTTTCAAACACTTTTTCCTGGCAATAAGCTTATCCAAGGCTCTGTCGTACTTCTTCTTGGCGAGAGAAATATCATAGTTAACTGTTCCTCTTCCACCAACTTTGTTACCACCAGGCAATATTTGTACAATTGGTTTGCGTAATGAAGTGTTTGGAAGGAGAATCTGCGATGCAAAATATATATTTATTAAAATCAATAGTTGATTTAAGAAACAATCATTATTAAATTAAAGCTCTGGAATCAAAATTTTAATGATTAAAATCATCAAACACAAAATGCTGCAATTCTGATATCAACTTTCTGAAGGTGGAGTAGTTACCGCCATAATGGCAGATGAGCCATCATTTGAGAAAAGTGACACAAAGAAGGGAATTAGGATTTCTACTAAAAATGTTCCGGCATACTGTCTCACCATTTCTTTAAGAGAGGTTAGAGGAGAAGAGAAATTTTTGATGGACGAAAGTGTTCCCTTTTTTCCTTGGCTTTTTATAGACCTGCACATACAGTACGTGCTAAGCATGTGATTCATCTACTTAGAAAAAAGAAAAGGTTTTTAAACTTGTAGTTAGATCACACAAGCCTTACGAGAAGATGGAGTAGGTTGTGGGTGCAACAATTTGCACTTGCTAAGATTGAAAGCAGACCGACATAGTTTGGTTGGTTGCTAGCTCTAGTCTCTACTCTAGGTTGTTGTTGGGCCGAGCTTATCAAAAGTGCGTTTCATCTTGAGGCTTGTTGTGATTACGATGCTCATTAAGAATTTTGTTGGAGGCTGAGACGCCGAGTACTTATTTTGCATGCAGTTGATATACATTAGAGTCATACACTGACTTTGACCGTCTGGCTCACTTTAAGATCTCGCTAGCGACCAATCGATCTGTGTTCGTTCGTTTGGTTTAAGTTTAGTCTGACAGGTTGGATGAGCTTTTCTTAATCCAAAATACATTACGTGTGGAATTGAAAAGTGGGCTTAAGCTCGGCCAATGTAAAAGAAATTGTGAAAGCCTGACTAGTTTGTAAGCGGGAGACAAACCTGAATCAAAAAAGTGAAAACTAAAGGGAGACATATTTTTCAGATTTTCTCCACCGTGAAACTCACAGACGGGAATCTTCACGTGCACCCCAAATTTTTTTGAGAAAATTTCTCCCAAACCCATAGTTTTATAAATTATGTTTCTTCTTTCATAAAACGTATTGTGTCTCAAGAATGTCAAAACCCTACATCTACAGGTAGGAAACTACTGATGCAGAGTGATATAGATATGCTTTCAGTTCTGAACGCACCTAGTAAAGCAAACAAGACGGCCCTTTACAGGCCCTAACTCTGTCCCTCTCTTCAGTTTCCTCAATAACGGAGTTCTTCTTGCCGATCAAAGTGTCGACAGTCTACATCAACAGCATTCTCTGGCAAAGTTGTGAAGGTAAGTTTATCCCTCCCTCAAGATTTCGGGATTCTCTGATTCTTATTTCGTAACTAATCTAGGTTTTTTTCAAAATTTACCCATTTTAGGATAAGCTAGGGTTTACAATAAGTCAATTTTTCATAAACCCAACGAGGTAGAACAGGTACAGGATTAACAACTGTTATGCCATGTCATACTTTTCTTCAATCCAGGTTCCTTGGGTGTGCAGTGTAAGTAATTTCGAACTTATTTGAACTGTTTTTGGTGTGAAATGTGAATGAGTAGGTAGCTTCTATAGTATAGGGGTGTCTAAGCCAAATTCTCAACATTTTCCATTACTGCATCAAACCCAGTATTCCAAGGTGATTAATTCAGATGGGTGCAGCTACAGATGTGAAGATGAACTGCAGATGATGGTGTTATGGGATTCTTATGAGGGTGGTAGAGCTTAGAGAGAAGACTTTCTTAATTTTCAATTAGAAGTAAAGCTAATCACTAAGAGAGATTCTTATGAGTGTGGATCCAGATCAATTCTAAAGAGCTTGTGGCACTGGCATATGTAGTTTGAGCACTTTATATGATTATATCTAAGGTGGATAGTTTAAAATGTCGTCTTGGTATATTCCCCCTACCCTTGTCTCTTCTCTGATTCCTTGCAGTGTCAAGTAATTCCTTACACTTACATGCCCCTTTGCAAGTGCTCTTGAAATACTACTTTTTTCATAGTATTGAAACCAACAAAAAATAAGGTTGCATAATTTGTCATGCACCTACAATAATGTCCACATAACATGTTATGCAGTCGTTAAAATGGATGCATAACCTGTTATGCATCCGAAAATATGACTGCATAATGCATTATGCATCGAGGAAATTGTTGCATCATCTTTTATGCATCGAGAAAATAGATGCATACTGCGTTATGCATCAATTTTTTATGTACTGTCTAAAATCAACCAAAACAATGATTACATAACTTGTTATAGATGCATAATTTGTTATGCAGTCGAGAAAATGGTTGCATAATTCGTTATGCGTCTGCAGAATGTGTTATGCATCTTTTTTGGTGGCTGCATAATGGTTATGTATTCAGTTTCCGAAAATTTTCCCTAAAATGATGATCACCTCCGATTTTTTCGTGAAAAACAAAAGTTTGATATTGTTGTTTGTGCTCGTTGCGTAACTCTCTTTAAAAGCTTTCCAATGAGATAAAATTTGTTAAATTCCAAGGCGCGGATTTCTAGATATGTTATATTCAAGTTTGCTTTACAATTATACCCCTGAAAAAATAGTATGCATAACGAGTTATCCCTGAAAAATAGTATGCACAACGAGTTATGTATTGATTCTTAATAATTTCGGATAATTTTGGGTGTCAGGGTACCTAAAATTAATTGTGGGTCTGACAATGAGAATATTATTTTTTTGGGCCTTAGTCATAGATATGGATTAAAAAATTGTTTTCGTTGTCGGGGAAAGGGTCGCTGTTTGAGCGTCTTTTCATCTATGATGTGGCTGTGAGAATCGCTGAAAATTTTATATCAACGACCGGTGTTAATGGTCAATACCTTATGACTGACCCAATCAATCCTAGATATAAATCTTAATATATATATATATATAAAAAATATATTCAGATTGGTTGTCTGGCCTGACTGAATCTTAGTAAATCCCAAAAGAAAACTCAAACTAGGATTCAAATGAGAATCAAATCAAACTCAAATGAGGATCAAATTCAAATCAAATAAAAATGAGAATTAAATTAAACTTGCACACAAATAAACATTCAATTTAACATTAATTGATTCATCGGGTTCAAATTACGCAAAAAAGATTAAAATCTTGAGTTCTAACTAATGTAAATATACAAGAAAAGTAACTAAGTTCTAGGATTTGGTTACAAAACGATGAACTAATAAACTATTGATTAAATAGCAAAATGATAATCTCCGATGATGATGAAGAACTTATCCCTACTTCATGATGGTGTACCTGCACAACAAAAATAAGTTCGGCCATCAGCTGATTAATGTGCGGAGGTCACAATACTCAAGAAAATGCTTATAAAAATAATAACCATCTATGCACATTATCAAAGCTTGAAATGGAGATTTGGGAAACTTTATCATTGAGGGAAATCGGAAAAAAAACAGAGATTTGGACAACTTTATCATTCATCAATTGATAATATGAAACATCAATGAATCATATTTATGGGAATATATATAAAGACATACTTGTGAAGTAATCTTCATGTGTGGACGTCTTGTAAAGCAATACACAAGTAACTTCAACAAAAAAAATATAAAAAAAAAACTCAATAAACCATATTCCAGTACACAACGAAACGTTAAAACCTAGATTACGCACCAGCAATTAAGATGAAAGGATGCACTAATAATAAGAAATAAACCTGGATCGAGTTATTCCTACCGGAACTGACAAGAAAAGAAAGAGATGAAGCACCAATAATTCAATGAGAAATATACTAAAACAACTATCGGCAGTCAAGCTCCACAGCCTTTTTGCGTCTTCTTCTAATCTAGGATTGGAGGCTCTGCACCCACTAACAACAATCAACTTTGAAACTCCATTATTTATGCCTCCTATAGATTTCTTTTAAAATCAAAAGACTTACTTTCCACATTATTCGCAATCCTGATACAATCCTTAACTAATACACTTTTAATTCTAACAATATTGAACAGGAGAGGACAGTAATCTACAAAAGGTTGGTATCCTAACCAATATGATGTCAATCTCTTTGTCTACCTCTGTCCAACCGACACAACGACACAAAGAAATGATATGAAATGTAACTAGTTCATTAACTCACGACCTTGACATATCTCGAGAACAAGATACATAATGGAGGATAAAAAGTACAAAATTGTGAAGTTAGTAATTAATCATATCAAAAATTCCTCATAGATCAGTTAAGCATATATTGTTAGCATGTTTGGTTTCATCATCACAATAAATACGACAAACGAACAAACTAATATATGACAGAATGCAAAACCAACATGTGCCAGATTAAACATGGTAACCCTTTAACATGATTAGAAGCTTCTATCAGTAAACCCATGTCTTCATTCATTACTATATATAAGGATAAGATTGGGTTATTGGTTCTTTGAAATTTAAAAATACGCACTCATTAGGTGTAACCGTGTACATGATAATGAGACAAGAATATCACCCTCAACAAAACCAGAACCATACCTGGATTTAGACTAATGAGTTTGCTTCTGCACTTTATGATGATATTTTATTTTAGGGTGAGCAATGAGAATTCTTATTTTAGGATATAGATTCACAGCCATTTCCAAATACCTAATTACTAGAGAATACCTCTTAGCTTTACTACTTAATATGTCTAACATAAGCACAATCTTTCCAACCCTAACAGGATTTGAAACACCATGTTGTAGTAAATCTTTAAGCATCGTTTCTTTACCCTAATGGAAATACTTGTGAATGATATATATCATTTTACGAATACAATCAAGTTATTAATGTATATCGAATTATAGTTATTGATTTTATAAAGGATGTATGTACCAAGGTTAGAAGATTAATAAAGATACATACCTTGAAAAAACATTATGATTGCATATATGCCACAATCCACATTCATGTAGTTTCCTGACAACATCAAGAGTTGAATCAATGTTCAAATCTCCATGCACATAAAAAAGGTTAAGAAAAAACAACTAAATAGAGAACTGAATAACATTTTTACCTGAGTTTCCCAATACTCATCATTTCCCTGAGCATCTCCATTCTAATACCCATCATATTCAACATTTGTCGAAATTGATGGAGCTTCATTCGCGGCTCCAGTAAAGACAAATGGATCTTCATAAGCATTCTTATTGGGGGTGTTATCTTATAGGATATTCCAAAACCAAATTCCAATTCTTCCTTGTCACATCTTGGCAGTAAAAAACTTGTCTAGCTTGAGAAGCTTGGATGAATAACTCGTCGGTTTCTCTTGATCTCTTCATAAACCTTTCGAAGTTGACAAGCCTCGAGTTTGTATCTCGATCCAAATATGATCCCTTTACTTTTTCTTCAATTCGTACCCAATGACAGTTAAAAACAACTTCTGGGAAAACTCCATAGTCCACTTCAAATATATCTTGCAGAATGTTGTAGTATGTAGTATCATCATCGACAAGGTTAGTATATCTGGAACCTTCTCTGAAGATGGTACAAGCATCCATGGTAACTCCACTATTTTGTGTAATAAAGCCTTTTTTTGCATCAGATGTATAGAAAAGATACCCATTAACAAAATATGCGTTATACGAAACTGCTGAGAAGGAAGGACCAAGTGCCATCCTACGGAAATCTGTCATGGAATTGCCTTCAAGTTCTTCAAGTTATTCATGTAGCCATGGAACGTAGTCCAAAGGACACATCCTTCCCGTACAAGTTTGGTTAAAATTACGAAGATATGTAGCGTATTTCATGTCACATAAAAAAGAAAGAAAAGGAAGAAAGCGATAAGTGAGAAGGTTACTTTTTAAAGCGTAATGAAATGATTGAAAGAGAAATAAACATAGGATTTACTTACGCTTCCCATTCAGTATTTCATCTGAGTGTCTCGGTATCCACAAACGAACTTGTTCATACTGTAAGTTGGTTAATGAACATGGTTTTCCTTGCGAACCAACTGGGTTGGGCATTTGTATCTTTCCACGACACTTAAAATACTTTTGCCTCGGGAAGGATCTCGGCGCAATGGCGCACTCCTTCACTGACCCCATACTGTTTTGTAATAGAGCCTTCTATATAATTTTTGTTGCGACCAAGAACCTTGTAGGCTCTCCTCATCCTGCACATACAATTGGTAAACAAGTATTTGTAAGTTTACTGAGTTCATAAAGTATAAACCAAAAGATATATACTAGTGACTAGAGGATTGTACCTCTTGAAAGGGTACATCTACCTAAGTTGAACATGCCCCAATTGATGTGCATATTCTTCCAAGTGTACGACAACATGAGTCATACTAACAAAAAATGCAGGAGGGAAGTACATTTCAAAAACGCATAATGACTCCACAACACGATCATGCATTACACGAAGCTCAGCACGATCAATAACCTTAGATGTCAGGACATTAAAAACAACGACAAGTGTCGAACTGCCTCACGCAAAGGCTTATGTTTTTGAAACAATGCATTCATTAAACCCTGCATAAGGATGTGATAGTCGTGCGACTTCAAAACCTTCAATTAGAACTCTTTCAGGCATACTTTTCATTTTTCCAATTCCCATTATAACCAATTGGAACTTTAAGTGAGCTAAAAGTTTTACAGATAACTTCTCTTTCTTTCTTTGATATCCAATAAGGTGCGGGAGGGAGTATCTTTCCATTCTTTTCCTTCAACCACAATCTAGGATTTATGTTTAGCATTTGTGACTCTCTGCGCACTGGAGCCCCATCCTTGGACTTATCCTTATGGCACATGAAAGTTCCAAACAAATTCTCTGCGAAATTCTTTTTTACATGCATGACATCTACATTGTGTCGGATTTGTAGAAACTAATAAGATTAAGTTAAAAAAATAACCAACAACAAAACATATAAAAATAGGTCAAGCTAAATTTACCTCAAATACGGGAGATAAAATAAGATTGACCTCTTCGACCATGGAGATTCAACGGTCCTCTTTACCAACATCCCAAATTCTTTATCTGCAGTTGTTGTCTTGTTGAACAATTCAGCGCCACTCAAACGCCTTGGTGCAACCCTTAAATCATATGACCCATTGAATTGGGATCTTTTTCGTCTATAAGGATGAAACTGATCTCTTAAAAACCTTATATGACATATATAAGCAAACTTTGAACCTCATTTTAGCCTTAATGCCTCTGTATTTTCTCCACAAACAGGACAACCATATCTTCCAGAAGTTTGCAAACCCGAAACATGAGCATATGCAGGAAAGTCATGTATACACCACAACAACAATTGCTTTCATTGTAAAGTAAGTCTTCGTATGTGCATCGTAGGTTACCTTTCCGAGTGACCATAACTCATTTGACTCGTCGATCAGTGGCTGCAAATAAACATCAATGTTATGGTTGGGACCAAGTGGACCAGGAATCAGCAGGATTTGGATGTAGAATTTCCAAGATGGGATTTATGGGTCCAGAGGATTTGGTGGAATTACGTTTCGCTCATAATGTTTGGTTGCTCAAATCTCTGGAATCACGTTTCCCATGGGAATCAATTTTCCATCAAATTCTCCATATAAAGTCCGACCCCTCCTCTTAAGATTTGCCGGAAAATTTATTAAGGGATTTATGGGCCCACTTTTTTAAACTTGAAATTCCATATTTATGCAGTATTAAGATTCCAAATGTATTCAAACAATATATGAACTTTAAAACAAGATAATTTTATGAATCCCGAAAATTGTAATCCCATGAGGTTATAAATTCCTCATCGTCAATTTTACAAACAAACCCACCGATTTCTTTAGAAAACAAAACGAAAATTGTCTTGGGCCTAAAAAATTGCCATGAGTCGAAGTCTAGCGAGACCTTTTTTTCGTCTTGGAGTTTTAGCACGGCATGTTAGGTCAACATATTAGAGGGCGATCATTTTTTTTTCTCCTCCCTCTCTCGTCTTCGTATCCCTCGCAGCTCTCAAAACCCCAGTTGAGCCAAAAAATCCGTCCTTCCCATAAACTCAAGTAACCAGTCATAATCTTAATCTTTTCAGATGGGTTTCGATTTGGGTATCAATATAATCAGTGATGGGTTTAATCCCAGTTTTTCCAACACTCACTTTTCCAAATCATTTCTCAATTGTGACTTGTCTTTACCCTGAATCACAATGGAGTTACTAAAACTACTTTAATGACCCTGTATCTGGTGATAAATTCTCAATGCAGACTAAAGAATCAAAGTGGTGGTTCTCTAGTATTCTCCAAAACTCTCAGAGCAGCAACACAAAGAAAAAGAAAAGCCCTAAACATCTCATTTCCTTGTAAGTATTAATAAAATCTGTCGCTTGATTTCATTCTTATGTTTGATTTTTGATTCTGGATTTGATGGAATGAATCTGATCTTGAGTGAAATCCTTTTGTGTGTTAGGTTAAGAAGAAAATGACAACAGTACCAGGGTCTTTGATTTGGGAGATCGTCAAGAGGAACAACGCTTTCCTCGTCAAAGAGTTTGGAAATGGAAATCAAATGGTTCAGTTCAGTAAAGCACTCAACAATCTTTAAACACTCTGGTAAGAAAAACAGTTTCAGTTCAAGCTGGAAATCCTTTTGAGTTCTGATTTGGGTTTGTTTTGATTTTCTTGGTGAGATTTAGGAAGTTTTTTTAATGATTTTTTTTGGTGGTGATTGGGTGTTGTAGGGTTAGCAAATGCGAAAACAGTTTCAGTTCAATCTGGAAAAGGTTCAGGTGTTGTTCTTGCTAACAAACAGAAGAACCCTTCAGCCTTGGTAACAACACTGTCGTGAAGAAGGAATTCAGTAGAATGGCTAAGGCTGTTGCCAACCAGGTAGTTTATTAAACAAGCCCTTCACACATGTATATCAGATTTTGTTATGCAAGTTTGATGATGCATACATGGATAGTTTTAGTATGTTTGTGTAGATGAAATTTATAATCTGGTAGTGTGCATGATTCAGCAAGATGTAGAATACTGTATGTTTGGCATTAGAATATGAGTTCATGTCGTGATGGCCAAGGCTGGAATTTGGAATAATCAAGTGTGGAGGGGTCTCAGATTCTGTTTGCTATGTTGAAGTGGGGTGCTGTCAATAGTGAAGTGTAATTGGTACCGTATTAGCTTAATCTACAAAGAAACTAGTCATGTATTCTGTTGACATATATGTTTCAAGGAGGTTGATGACTTGCAGTATTGTGTAGTCAGTTATGTTTCGCTTTTATGTCTGTCTTGCTTCCACTAATGCTTACCTTCTCATGTACTTGGAATAGCATTATTAGTGGTTTTTAATTGGTTGGTACATGATTTAGTGCAACTACTATGACTAACAAACAAAAGAAGTAAAGAAGTACACAAAACTGTCATGAAGAAGGAATTCAGTAGAATGGTTAAGGCTGCTGGCAACCAGGTAATTTAGTAAATAAACCCTTTACTCATGTTTATCAGATTTTGTTATCCAAGTTTTATGGTTCATATATGGATAGCCTGATTATGTTTGTGTAGATGACTTTTGTAATCTGTTAATGTATATGATTCAGCAAGGTGTAGAATAATGTACGTTTGGTGTAAGAATATGAGTTCGTACTGTGATGGGTTAGCTGGAATTTGGAATAATTTAGTAATGGAGTCTCAGAGATTAGTCTGTTAGCTTAATTGTCATGTTGTAGTTCTAGTTCATATTGTGATGTTGTACTGTGAAACCTACAAAGAAATTAGTCTGTGTTCTATAGACATATATGTTTCAGAGAGATTGATGACTTGCAGTAGGGTGTGGTCAGTTATGTTTTGTGTCTTACTGCTTTCGTCAATATTGAGCTGCTATGTGTATTTGGAACAGGGGTTAGAATTTTGATTGCTTGTAACATCATTTAATGCAAGTGTTTTCGATTTGGTTGTTACTCTGTGTACTCTGTGCTGTAAAAAAAGTTCTCAATGCCTTTATCAGGACAAACATGTATTGGATATCTTTTTTACATACTGACATTATGTTACTTAACTTGAGTTTGTATGTATGTATGTATGCAAATTTTTTTGGGGGTAAACCTGCAGTGGGGTTCCTGTCTGCGACCATATATGGATATATACTTAAACTAGCATTTGTTCTGTTTTTGACTACTGGCACCTTTGTTGCATGAGTTTGGTGCTTTGAACACTAAATATTCTTACTCTTTTAGACTTTTTCTTAGTGCTATATTTTGTCTGGTGCTTCTCCTGTTACTTCTTTTACACAGTGCTATATTTGTAATGGCGTCTCCATTCTACTTGTCATGCTGTAGTGTGGAATTGTCAATTCTGAAGTCTAATTGAAGCCCTATTAACTTAATTTACAAAAACATTGATCATGTGTTCCGTTGACATATATGTTTCAGGGAGGTTGATGCCTTGCAGTATTCCGTGTTCAGTCATGTTCCACCAATGCTTAGCTGCTCATATGTACTTGAAATATCATTACTAGTGTGTTTAGAATTTTGATTGGTTGATACATGATTTTAGTGCAAGTGTTTTGTATGGTTTTGTGAAGCCTTCTTGATTAAGACCACCAGAATTGGAACATGTATTCTGTGTATGTATGTTTAGCTTAGCTTGAGTTTGTGTATGTATGCCATTTTGGTTCGGGGTAAACCTCTTCTTTCGCTTTTTCTTATTGCGGGGTAAACCTCTTCTTTGGCTTTCTCCTAGTGCTATATTTTGTTGCAGTCTGGTTTTCCTGTTACTTCTTTTAGATATTGTTCTTGTTAAGATTGGCTTAATTTTGGTGCAAATATCGTAGTTTTACTAAGTTTCAAGCTGGGTTTGGTTATGTGTAATTATTCTTTCATTCTGATTGATTTCCAAGAAACTGTTTATCCATTGTTGTGAACTTGTTCTTTAAATTCTTAGAAACTGATTGCTTGTTGTTATTATTCAGGTTGCCGATTACTTCTACAGAAGGGACTTGAAGAGTACAGCTCTTGCAAGGTTGAGCTCTGTGCACAGGAGTCTCAAGGTTGCCCTGTCTGGTGTTAAGAAGATGAACAGGCAGACTTCCAAGAAATCTAACTGGGTTTAAAGATGCAGCAGTTGATCTTTTCTTTTTGTTCTACAGATGTCACAAGAGTTTTTGATATATTAATGTTAAAGAGTTTGAATGAATCTAGTTCTTTTAATTTTCTGGTTTTCAAACTATGGATTGGATAATGTTGTCGTTCAATGAAGAAGGAATTCACTAGAATGGCTGCCAACCAGGTAATTTATTAAATGAACCCTTAACTCATGTTTATCAGATTTTGTTATCTAAGTTTTATGATACATATTTGGAGAGCTTGATTGTGTTTGTGTAGATGAATCTTGTAATCTGGTAGTGTGTATGGTCCGGCACGACATAGAATAATGTATGCTTGGTGTAAGAATATGAATTCATATTGTGATGGGTTAGCTGGAATTTTGAGTAATTTAGTAATGGGGTCTCTCATTCTAGTTGTCATGTTGTAGTGTGGAACTGTTAATAGTGAAGCCTATTGATACTCTGTTAGCTTAATTTACAAAGAAATTAGTCCGTGTTCTGTTGATTTTTATGTTTCAAAGAGATTGATGAGTTGCAGTATGGTGTGGTCAGTTATGGTCTTATTGCTTCCATCAAGGTTGAGCTGCTATGTGTACTTGGAACAGGGTTACTAGTTTTGTTAGAATTTTGATTGCTCGATACATGATTTACTGCAAGTGGTTTAAACATTCTGTGCATGTATGCTTAGCTTAGCTTGAGTTTTTACTGACCTTATTTTGCTTAGCTTGAGTTTGTATATGATGTATGCAATTTTGGTTTGGGGTAAACCTGCAGTAGGGTCAGTACCTGTGACCTTATATGATCATATACTTAAACTAGCGTTTATTCCTTTTTCGACTACTGGTGCCTTTGTGGCATGCGTTTGCTGCACTAAATATTCTTACTCTTCTTAGGATTTTTCTTAGTGCTATAGGCTTTTTCTTAGTGCTAAACCTTGTTTCAATCTGGTTCTCCTGTTACTTCTTCTAAACATTGTTCTTGTTAAGATTGGCTATATTTTGGTGTAACTAACTTAGTTTTACCAAGTGTCAAGCTAGGTTTGGTTATGTGTGATTATTCTTTCATTCTTCTGGTTGATTTCCAAGAAACTGATTTTGCGTTGTTGTGTACTGTTTTTTAAATTCTTAAAAGCTAATTGCTTGTTGCAATCTTGCTCTCCTGTTACTTCTTTGTTTGTGTTACTGATGGCATAGTTTTGGTGCATCTATCATTGTTTTAGTAAGTTTCAAGCTAGTTTTGGTTCTGTTTAAAGAAACTGATTGTGCATTGGTGGTGTGTGTACTGTTCTTTAATTTCTTAAAACGTGATTGCTTGCTGTTATTCTTCAGGTTGCCGAGAAGGGACATGAAGAGTGCAGGTCTTGCAAGGTTGAGAGCTGTTCACAGGAGTCTCAAAGTTGCCAAGTCTGGTCATTAAGAATAGGACACACAGACTTCCAAGAAATCTAACAGAGTTTAAAGATGCAGTTGATCTTCTCTTTTTGTTCTACAGACATCACAAGGGTTTTGACATGGTAGTGTTAAAAAATTTGAATATTGATTCTGGTTCTTTTGTTCTGGTTAATTATCAAACTCTAGTCCACATGTTTTTAATCTGGTCTTTGCTCGTGAATCATCAACGAACTTGTAAGCTGATCAAACCAAAATTGTTGGAGTACAACTGTCACCCTCACTCTCACAAGAATGAAAAGAAACATAAACACAAGAATAAAAACAAACCAATTTAAACAGTAAAGAACGAAAGGAGGTTGAAGAATACTAAACGAGGTGGAGTTGAAGTAGTTACCGGGGTATCACGAAGAACAACTCTGATATCAACTCTGTCCAATGTCACGGTGGTTAGGAACTTCGACACGAATGGCATGCAACTGTGTATGTACGAAGGCAAAATGAAAATAGTGGCAAATGAGCTATCATTTGGCAGAAGTGTAACGAATTTTATTAGAACGGTTTTTTGGGGACCATGGTTATTTTGGGACCATGGTTTCATTTTGCGTAAAGACATTAGAAGTACATGTAGGTCACCCCTTATCTAGATATTTATATTAATACCTAAATTATTCTCTTGATTAATTTTTGGTAATGATTAGTTAGTGTTAGTTAGTATTAATACCTTTTCCATATACGTGGGTTACCGAACTCGTTCTTTAATGGGGGTTTTTAGTTGTTCGGTTACCTTTTCCATACACACAAGTTACCGAACTTTGTTTATAGGACTTACAGAGTAATGTTCGGTTGGTTCACAAACTTTAACCCAACAACATAACTAACCGAACTCCACATGTATGCAATTAGTGGAGAGTTCGGTTTGTCAAGAATTTTTGCGAACAAATCGAACATAGTGGAACAAGTTCGGTTAAATTGAAACTCAACATAGTAGGCAAAATAACACAGTTCGGTTACTAGATAGTTTTAGAAATTTTTGCGAACCAACCGAACAAGATAGGTAAAGTTCGGTTATATCATAACTCAACATAGTAGGAAAAATAACACAGTTCGGTTACTTTTTTTTTTTTTTTTTTTGTATTATGGGTAGAGTTCGGTTACTAACTAGTTTTAGAATTTTTTGCGAACCTTATGAAAAATTAAATTCATGATAATCGAAGTGTTCTTCGTGTTCTTGGTTTCAGAATGTTCGGTTACAAAACTAGTTTTTTTTTAAACTATTCCTAACCGAACATGCCACTTTAACATCCATTTAAATCATATTTTGATGATTACTACTCAATTTTCCTATCCAAAAACGAATTAAAAAGATTGATGGGTTTTTCAATCGAACGAGGAACGTCAAGGAAAGAGAGAAGAAGAAGAGAATAAACTTTTTTCAAAACTAAAAATTTTCGATTGCTCTTTTGATTTTGATTTTGATTTTGGTTAATAAATTCATTTAGATTAGATGTATATTATTAGATTAATATAATTATTAAGTTAGTTTTAATTAAAATTAAAGTAAAGAGTAAATGGATATTTATCTAACTTTGGGACACCCTTATAAGTATAGGGAGGTTAGCCTAATAAGATCATGGTCCCCAAAAAAACATGGTCCCTAAAAAATCGTTCTTTTATCAGCCCAAATTCACGATTTTTATTAGCCCAATATATTACGTATGAATTTGACAAGTGGGCTTAAGCCCGTTCGGTTGTGAAAGAAATTGTAGAAACCCAAGAGTATTGTAAGTGGGAGATAAAACTGAATGAGAAAATAACATAAAAAGGGCAATTCTACCCAACACAGTAATTCTCACACCATCTCACACTTTCGACGTTAGTTTTTGAATAAAACATAACCGATAAAGGGATAAAAATTAGTATTTTGGAAACATGACCATCTTACAAAACTCCATCTACCTACAAAAATGAGCACATTCCGCAAAGCATAACATTGCCATATACTACTTTAAAAATCAGCCATTGAAAAGCAAAGATTTTTCAACCATTAAAATTATGATCCGTAGAGATTGACGATCGGTAATATGACATACACTCAGCTGGTATACAGAACTCAGTAAGATAATCATATTTCCAAAATATTAATTTCAAATCCTCTACCCACTAGGTTTTATTAAAACAAAAGATGACGTCCAAAATGTGAAAATAAAGTATGAGCGGAACCTCCCAAAAATGTCACCTATATTTAGCATCAAGACCCAAAATGACAATATTGGTTTTTATATTGGGATTTATGCCCGCAACGTCATGAAAATAAAAATTTAAGGTTGGTATCCAAGGACCGTTATGAAAATAAAAATTCAATTTTGATTAATTAGTAAATAGCTAACGGCGGCAGTCACTGTTATCACGTGCCATGCACGTGTAACTTAAAAATTAATTTGAATTAATCTAACGATTGAGAATAGATAGAATCGAACGATCTGGAGTATTTGCCCGTCATCAGATCGTTGGGCTCATCATCAAACACTTATAAATTTACAATTCCATCCCTTTTAAGAGATATTCTCAGACAACCATTTCAAACTACCTACAGACATATTACAAGCCACAAACTCAACAAATCCAAAAGTCTATATGCATAAAATGAAGAAGATTAAATAGAAGGAACATAATGTAGTAAAATTAAATAAGACCAGTCCTTTGCCATTCATTAAACTTTGGCTTGACTAATAAAAAAAAGATATGGATATTCTCATCTCTAGGAAGAATCCCATTCATTAAAAGGATAGCAAGTTTGCAAAAAAAAAAAAAAAAAAGATTGAACCCAAAATATGAGCAAGTGTGATGCAGCTCTTCCTCTCATTCATGTGAATCTAAACTTCATCATTGGCCCATTGTTCAGGTGTGCTAAACCAATCCGTGAATCTTAGATTGTTTTCCCTTCCAGTGTTGAAGAAAATATAGCTCTTACTCTCATTACAACTCCATCCGCTCTCCCAATAGGTGGGCTGTGATGCACTACCTAAATTTAAGTTATTTTATGTATTTTTTTTTGACATGATTCCAACACCTACAATTTACGCCTAAATGGCAACCTAAAATGCTTAGATAGCTTGGTTACATGAACTAGTTTTCTTGGTAGTCTTGGCTCCTCAATTTGCATGATTCTAACCTACAATATCACCGCTACTTATATGTACCATCCAATCTCTAGCCATGTCTCCAGTCAAGGAAATCTGCTAGTCAAAGTCAAGGTCGTTGGTCAAACCCGCAAACCCATGTTGATTTGGCTCGTTTCCACCGATCCAGTGCAAAAACCCTGGAAGAATATTCTGGAAGATTTTGGATAACTTGCTGACCAAGTTACTTCCATATGAAGTTATCTCGAAATTAGAGTTTAACCGATGTGTTCAATTGTATAAATAGAGGGGGAACTCAACTCTAGAGAGATACACCCTGATAGAGGAAAATACACCAGCAAACCCTAAAAGGGATCAAAAACCAATTGTATCAATCACATCAATGAAATATCTCTTCCTACGGGGATTCGTCCGTGGATGTAGGCAACACTTGCCGAACCACGTTAAATTTTGTGTCTATGCTATTCTTGTTTGTTTTGTGTTACTAACCCTAATTTTCATCATCATCACCAAACCGATTGTGTTCTGTGCCTGGAAATATTTCTGGGTACAAATACTGGTAGTAGGTGACAATCCACCGCAGGAGTTTGTTAGATCACTGCTCGGTCAAACTCGCATGCGTTGCTATCTCAATCATGTTTGTCAATGTTAGTGATCAAAACTATAAGTCTTGATTTCTACTCTACTATTAACTAAGTCTCGGACTAGGATAGAAAGTGTAGTTGAGCTCAAGACTCAAGACTCCATGGCGATCATCATACAAAGACGAAGAACTACTCAAGGAACTGGTGGAACTTCATCGACTAAAAGGTATGGGGAGACTTGAACTTATCTATCACTCAAAAGTCTATCTACTCTATCTCTTATCTTGAGACAAAAGTATTTTTGCTATATAGACTTTGATTATACACATTTGCTATTTCGAGCCGAGTTTATCTCGCTTATCTATTTCTTGAAATATATACGTTCGTAAGCTTTCACTTTGGCCAAGTTAATCTTTACTAGTGACGAAAGTCATGTTAAGTTTCAATCACTTGAAAATGACTTTGACGAAAAATGGTTTGTGAACAACAACTATATAACGTCCTCTAAGAACGTTTCAATGATTGAAATGAGAGTTTAGATTATATAACCATTGTTGGATATAAGCATTGTGTGATAACTCATACATGTATAAGTCTTTATTCCTTGAACCAAAGTATGCGTACTTTGTTGATCAGGAAAGCCGGAACAGAGTCCGCCAACCCAGTCCGCGTACTGTCGGAGTTTCTCTTCCCGAGAAAATCTGCTGGAGTTTGTGAACAATTTACAAACTTTTTCTGGGTACTTAAGTCCGCGTACTTAGGTTGGTTATTTTCTAAAAACGATTTTTCGTGAAATTAAAGTTATATAAACTAAGGAATGCAAGTTTGCAAACCGTGGCTATAAAGTTCATGAATCGATTCGAGTGAATCAAATCGTTTTTGTTTCAATTGTGTCTATTATAAAGATCTAAGCAATTGAACAACTCTATAACTAGTTCATTTGAGTCATTTGAACTAGTTGTGGTAAAGAAGAATATGGTTGATATGAAAGTGCTCATATGGCTAACCATTTGGTTAACTACCGTTGAACCAACTAGATGTACATGTTTGGGTACGGTTACACAAACCTAGATAAAAGTGCATTTCATTGGTGTGTAACAAGCTAAGTTTCGATCTAATGGCTGAAAGATATTATCTTGAATCTTATCAGGTTTTCTTCTAACATCGAATATTGAATGCTTTGTTACTAAGCTAACACTGATTGCAAATCCTGATTTGAAAGACTATATAAGGGAGAACTCTAGCAACTGGGAAACCTAATCACAACACCTCATGTGTGATACTAGTTGTATTATATAGAGTCGATTCTCCATTAACCTTATGTTTCTATCGAGACCTGTAGGTTAACGACTTGAAGACTTCATTGGGATTGTGAAGCCAGATCGATACTACTTTCTCGTAGGTATGTAACATGATCTTTCCGTTTCTATCGTACTAAGTACAATTGTAAGGATTGACTTGAGATTGATTTCTCCGATAGGCAAGATATAAAAGTAGTCACAAACATCTTCGTCCCATCGTTTGTGATTCTACAATATCTATTTTCGCCATCATACGATTTATATTATTATGAGGTGATTGATAATACTAAGCTGTTCTTCGGGAATATAAGTCTAAGTTCTCAATTGGTTCATGTTCACCTTGATTTATCAAAAGATGGAACAAAAACTCAGAGGTATTTCTGTGGGTGACATATTTATCTATTACTGTAGACTTTTCTGTGTGATACAACTTTTTTTATTAAAGTCTTCGATTTTGGGTCGTAGCAACTCTTAGTTGTGGGTGAGATCAGTTAAGGGAATCAAGTGTGTAGTATCCTGCTGGGATCAGAGACGTAGGAGCACAACTGTACCTTGGATCAGTGTGAGATTGATTGGGGTTCAACTACAGTCCATACCGAAGTTTGTTTGTAGTAGGCTAGTGTCTGTACCGGCTTAATACAGTGTGTGTTCAATCTGGACTAGGTCCCTGGGTTTTTCTGCATTTGCGGTTTCCTCGTTAACAAAACTTCTGGTGTCTGTGTTATTTCTTTTCCGCATTATATTTTGTTATATAATTGAAATATCACAGGTTGCGCGTTTGAATCAATCAATTGGGAAATCCAACATTTGGTTGTTGATTGAAATTGATTGATACTTGAACATTGGTCTTTGGTACCGTTCAAGTGATTTCCCTCGTATTCAATTAGACTCGCAGATTTTTATTTGCTTGAGTAAGTATTGAATCGATAAGAGAGATATAACTCTTTGATATACTTTTATTAAGATTGAGTCTGACTGTCTAGTTGATTCTCTTAAAAGTATATTGGAGTTAGTCCATACATATTGCTAATCGAAATATTGGGTGTGGTTATTAGACCCCGCTTTTTCAGAGTTGTTTTCAATTTTTCAAATTTACCTATTGTGTAGGAAAGTTGTAGTTATAGTTTTCGTTCAGAAATTCGATTGATAAAATGTGTTCTCCAAAAGAATTCATGACGAAATCTAGCATGTTATCCAACTTTTTTTTCTCCATTTGTTGTCGCTTTCTTGACAGACTTTGATTGTTTTTATAACAGCTTGAGCTTCCACAGGTTGAAGCAATGAAAAGTTAATAACTTCATGGTTATTCCTAGATTTGTTGTTGGTTAATTATTTTACACATTGCAATTTAAAGATTTTTCCTATCTGTATGTGAATTAAATACCATTTGCGAGTACATTATTAATGTTGTTTGGAAGATGATATGCGTCATTTTTATATTTTTCGCCTTCAATAGAAATTTGCTTGATAATGAATTTCTATAACTTTATTACCACTTTAGTAATATTGTATAATCACTTTGTTGCAACAGATTGCAGTGCGACAGTAACATATAAACATTCAAAGTATTAAAACCGATAGTTTATTTAAAAACTATTATTTAAAACAACTATTGAAATCTTAAAGAGTTCATTATTTAGAAGGAATAAGGTGAATCGTTACATAGGAGGAATCCATAAATTTAAATAGTTAGGTTGATATGAGATGAAGTTTCAAGTATACTCAAGGAAATTAAAGTAGTTATGATATATATTTATAATAATAATGTTTTCATTTCAAAAATTTATGATCTATTGAGTTCACATTGAAAGTGTGTGTTCATCAAAACTTTTAAACGTGATATATAATGTCAGTCATAACACTTGTACACATTCCACATGTATATCACATATATTGTTCCGCATGTATCATATACACTGTCGTTGGTATATTCAAATTTGAAAACGCGGGGTACCAAAATACACCACCAACGTTTTCTTAGGCAATATGTATGGAAAAACTTAACACAATTCCGAGCGTTCAACTTAATGAATCTCAATCAAGGAATATTATCTAGAGTTATATCTCTATCTCTCACAGTCAGAAAGTTTATAGAAAGTAGTCCATGAACCTGATTTATGTGTGAGAGTGTTTGGGTGATTCCAAAGATCAATTTCCCAAGTAATCAATCAAGTCGTATCCAACAAACAAAGTCAGACCTATCTACTATGATTGATTTACGTACAACTTGTGATATTTCAATTATAAAGATAAACAATATAATGCGGAAAAGAAATAACACATACACCAACAATTTTGTTAACGAGGAATCCGCAAATGCAGAAAAACCCCGGGACCTAGTCCAAACTTGAACACCAAACTGTATTAATCCGCCACATACACTAGCTTACTATCCGAACTTCGGACTGGAATGTAGTTGAGATCAAATTAAACCGTCACGGAAATGGCGGGGAAAGAAGGAAAGAACTTGATATCGGCCATGTTTATCTTTCATCTAGACACATCCAGTTGGACTCCAAACTTCATAGCTTTCCTACAGAATCCGGAGCTAAAACCTGGGTCCGCTGTTTGTTACATCTTAATCGTGGCTGATCTAGTTAGGGTTGTTTCCAAATGAATTGCACTGTTAGTATTTTGAATAAGTCTTTACACTAGATTGTACGTAAGCGTCAGTATTTGGTGTTGTTTCTGTTAGCACGTTTGTTAGTATCCAAATAACTATATATAGGTTGTTGTTTTCCCTTTGAAGATTAAGTGAATACAAATCATCTTTTTTCTTCATTGTTTAGTGTTTAAATATATATATATATATATATATATATATATATATATATATATATATATATATATATATATTTGACTAATCTTTGATGGATTTCCTCGACATATCAAAGAAATGGTATTTATGTACTTAGGCATCACCTCATAACTTGAATGACTTAAAATTAATTATTAAGTCCCAAATTAATAGTGATACTGACATTTATTCTCCATCATTTATTTTTAATTTTTAAATGTGGTTTTATCTTTTAAAAAAGAAAACTCTATTTATTTAGTGAAATTTTTTTAAATGTAAAATAAAAAATATTTAAAATTTAGAAAGGAAATTATTTATTTTTTTAAATTTTTCAGAAAATCTTAGTTTAACAAATTTTTCTTTTATTTTTAGCTAAGCTTTGATCATGTGGGAGTTGTTTATTAGAAGAAAAATGGTCGTGGTATGACTACTCCTGTGCAGTACAATTTTTTTCACTAAGTACGCATAAAATATCGAAATATGATATAAGTATCCAAAACATGGCATGCATAGCGTAAAGGAAAATAATCACTCATTACATGGCCAAATACATCTAGCTGTATATACAATGATTTTAAGCATGCTATTTAATTAAGCTGTCGTCATTTTTAGGTTGTGTTATTGCCTCTTACAAAATTTTATATTCCCAATACAGTTAATTTTTAATACATTGAATTATTTATTCCACCAATATAAATAAGTAGCCGGAGCCAGCATAAAATCTCCAGCATTAACAAAATGTATTTATCCGTTGATTGCATTCAAAGGAACTACAAACACTGGATGAAATATTCATAGTTTTGTTAATTGTTTTATGACAATTTCTCAAAGAAACATGGATAGGATAGTTTTCCATGCTCTTTATACTTTTTTTCTTAATAAACTATCCAATTTATTAAAATCGTGCTATACGTAATATTGATTCGGTCTTAACTAGTGTCGTTATGGCATGACTTATTTATAGTGCACTTATATGTAGTAATCCAGAGCTGTGAGTGTGAAGAATGTGACATTTAACAAATGGGATTCTATCATGAAAGAACCTCCTAGAAATAAACAGATAGTAGATAAAAGGTTTAAACAGAAAATAGGAAGATGTAAGCCCTTCATGACTAAGTAGAAAACATTGACCGACAACATTATCCAATCCATATTTGATAACCAAAAAATGAAAAGAACTAAATTCAATATTCAAACTCTTTAACACTAACATATCCAAAACCCTTGTTATGTCTATAGAACAAAAAGAGAAAATGGATCGCATCCTTAAACCCTGTTAGATTTCTTGAAAGTCTGCATGTTCCTCTACTTAACACCAAACTTGGCAATCTTGAGACTCCTGTGAACATCACTCGACCTTGCAAGAGCTGCGCTCTTCAAGTCCCTTTTGTAGAAGTTGTCGGCAACCTGAATAATAACAAGCAGTCTACTTTTAAGAATGTAAAGAACAATATAAAAGGTTCCACCTATTTGCCACCCCCACTTTTCCTAGTTGCCACTCTCATTAATTTCCACCCCCATTTATACCATTTGCCACCGATATACTTTTTCATATATCTTAAATCTACACCTTTGAATTTTTGTTTACGCCCAACCAAAGAACCACCCCAGTTAATAAACTCTAAAAAAACGAAAACAAAGAAAAACCCAAGTTAAAATTAAAATTCTATTCAAGATCGGCACTTATTCTTCTCCATCTCTTCCACCGTTGTTTTGCTCGTCTCTCCCCCCCGATTATTACTTTCATACTTGGTTTGATTTCTTTTTCGTATTTTTGACTTAATATCAAACAGATGCCCCCAAAGAACAACAACAACCCACCTCAAATTCTTCACAGAAGCAGCAAAGTCGTGACTCCAAATGTTAAGAAATTCCAAGCCATTCAAGAGAATACAAAGCCAAGTTTTTTTATATACAATATTTACTTACAAATGTATGCAAATGCCGGTTCAATGGTCGCAGCACATAAACTGTTGATGAAATGCCCGATAGAACTTTGGTTTCATGGACGATTCTTATGTCAGGTTATCCTAGAACCATAATATTGGGCATACCAAAATCTTCCAAGGCATACTGAATGAAGACAAAAAAGGTTGTGAAATAGCAAAATCAGATAACCCCTTAACCTAAAAAAATTTTAATGGCAAATTTGCCCTTTACGTATTAGTGTTAGTAATCTTGATTAGTGATTAAATATTTTGTTTAGTGATTAAAATAATTTTCAGAATTATAAGAGTTGTTTAGATGAAAAATTTGAGGATTAAGAAGGAGAGAAGGAGAAAGTGAGAAAATTCTAATTCTTGATTCAATGGAGGATGAGGAGGGTCATATATCATCTATAAAACCTAGGAAAATGCACATCAAATACACCAATGATTCCCAAATGGCTGATTTCTTATATTATGAGAATGATTTTACACCCACTCAAACTCAAGCTCAAACTCAAACACAAACTCAAGATGATGATTTTTATGAGCCAAATCCTGATGATGAAGACATTGATGAGGAACCCAATGCTTCTAATACACAGGTACACTTATATCCTGTACTTAATCTCACTTTTATAGCTCTCAATTATCAAAAGTTAGGTATTTTGAATCATGGTTCGGCGAAACAGGTTGAGGTTCGGCTCACATCTATGAACCGAATCTACCAATTGATGAACGGTTCGGCTTACTGAATCTGTTTACTGCATGCGCCGAACCTATAATTTCCAATTCCAACCCTTTTGCTAGACACTAGTTCGGCTTATATGAAAGTTTCATAGTAAGCCGAACAACATCCTGAATAGCCCGGAATAGAATCATTACTAATTCGGCTTACATATCCAAAATCGTATGTGCCGAACATAATTTTTTAATTTCTGGGTTGAAATATTCTTACTAGTTCGGCACATATGGAGAATATCGTATAAGCCGAAACCTCTTATGTTTAAGGTTCGGCACATAATATGATTATAGTCTGAGCCGAACATGAATTTGTAAATTTTTGGGTTAAAATATTGTTCGTGGTTCAGCACATATTGAGGATATCGTATAAGCCAAAACCTCTTATGTTCAAGGTTCGGCACATAATATGATTATCGTCTGAGCCGAACATGAATTTGTTAATTTTTGGGTTATAATATTGTTCGTGGTTCGGCACATATTGAGGATATCGTATAAGCCGAAACCTGTAAATGTCTATATTTCGGCACATAATATGATTATCGAATGCGCCGAACCTTGTTATTATATTCCCTTTCTAGTGTTTAACCTTGTGATATTCTTTGTAGATCGTGCTTGGACCCATGGAAAATCAACCTGATCCAGTAGACATAATTCACGAGGATACCAAGGATCACTTCCAAAATGATTTGGTATGTAAGAACCTTTTGTTTACCTTAATGTTGTCGGAATATTCCAAAGTTTTTCTTACAAATTACTTGTTTTGGAATGAACGTAGATATGGAAAACTAAACCAGAAGTTCTGGATTGGCTTGAGGAACACGCGATGAAGATAAATTGTGTACTAGTTAAAGGACAACAAAGCCGATGGGATCGGTTTGAAATGATTTGTGAGCGTAGTCACACACCTTTTCCTTGCCCACCCGGAATGCGCCCAATTGGCTCTATGCTTCCCACAAGTTATTATATTGGATTGCACGTACAAGACTAATAAATATGGAGAATACCAAGGTCCATATTAAACTCATTAAAATCAATTAGATCTTATCTTCAACTTCAAGAGAATGAAAAGACAAACACAATCGCAAAAATAATGAGGTCATTCCGACATCGGACGAAAAAGTTATGGACAAAACAAGATCGAAAAACTTGAGTGTGCAAAGAGAAGGTTCGGCTGATAACTCAATAACATGAGCTAGCCGAACCTAGAGCCTGCAAATCAATATTTTCGAAGTGTTTACAGAGAGAGGTTCGGCTTGAAAGTGATCTAATCGAGTCAGCCGAACCTGACAACCACCTGGGGTAAATTTCACTTCTCAGGTTCGGCCGGGAAGGTTTGCAAGGTATTAGACGAACCTGGCACTGTTCTGGGACGTATTCAATACACATTTTGGGGTTCGGATAGAAATTGACATTTACGATTTAGCCGAACTGTTCATAGACACTTTCAGGGAGAAATTTCAAGAACAGTTCGGCTCAAAACTCAACTCAATTATCAGCCGAACCCGCTACTGTAACCGTCAAAAACCCTAAGTTCTTAGCAATTTAACCCATTCAATCCATGAAAAACAACAAATAAAAGACTGGGTTTGTAGGGAATACCTTATTATCCTCATTTTAGTATTTGGAGCTTCAAATGGTTGAATTTTCGATTCAATTTCCGGTTCAATTATAGTTTTTACACCTTCATCTTCAATTGGTTCTTCTTCTTTAATTCATGGATTGGAAGAGGATTTAGAACACCTGATGTTTGCTTTTTTCTTTGTCGATCCATTATATAGTTCAATTTAACCGATGATCGAATTTTCACGAATCGATAATTAATTACAGTGATGAAAAAAAAATCTGAGAGAAAAGGAAGGAGGTTTAGCTAGAGGAAGAAGAAGAGATGTTTAGGATAGTTTATTTTTTGATTTTAAGTTCAAGGGTATATAGGTAATTGAACTACCCAATAGACACCCCTTATAAGGTCACCTAGGATGGGAAAACTATTTTGTATGCCTTGAAAGTTTTTGGTATGCCTAATATTATGGTCCTTATCCTAGCCCCACCATGGACCTAAGACTGAAACAATCCATAATAATGGGTTTAGGGCTATTCAGTCGGATTATTTTGTTTATGGGATTGTTTTGCGGGCTTGTTCGAGTTTAGAGTGTCTTGATTATGGTCGTGATTTTTTTTCTTTTCTTTTTCTCTTCTTTTAAGATCAACAGTAATTTTATGATGTGCTGTGGATTCATTGCAGGGTAATGAAAACTGATGATGCTATGGATTTTACAGCCGAATGTGGTGTTCAGGAGCTCAATGTTTAATGGGTATGTGCATAATGGGATGGAGGAAAAAGGATTTAGATTTTTCTGTATGATGATTAAAGATGGAATTGAGACGGACGTGTTTGCTTTATCAATGGTTTTTGGTGCATGTGCTACTTGGGTTGCTTGGATTTTGGAATTCAGGTTCATTTTTTTGTAATTAAGATGGGATTTTGTTCCTCTGTGTATATTTGCAGAACAGTTTGATGAATGTTTTTCAAGCCATAGCTGTGTTCGAGTCGAATGTATAATAGAGATTAATACTTTTTAATAGGTTTTTAATGAAAATAGTGTTAATGGGTTTTTAATGAAAACTAGGTATCAGCCCGGCCTACGGCCGGGCCTCATCCTCTTTGTGCTTCGCTAGCTTCTAGGGTTACCGTAATTAATATTAAATAATCTGGTAAAATTGTAAAAGTGATTTGTCAAACCTTTTACAAGATATCATGTGAAAAGTTTCAATCACATGAAGATATCACAGTCAATATTATTCTTGTAAATTTCCAAAAAAGTATTCTTCATGTCAAAATTTTTTCAGTTTTCGAGCTCATCAGGGGACAGTAAACCCGAATTCAAATGAAGCCATAAATAACTAATGCAAAATATTGTATAGTCAACATTTGTCAAAGGAAGTAATTAGCAAAGTACATAAGATGCAATACGGTGAGCATAAATTGTTCTAAATTCGCAATTTACTGTACCATACTTTAGCAATAGTGATAAACTCTTCTCATGGAATCAGAATACGAGTAAGTGTAAGATAAAAAAACGTTGCATTTTCAACTCCACAATATGAAGAATAACTTCCATTTGGTTAGAGAAAAATCCATATGAGCATAGTAAGGCATTAAAAATTTTATTTTCACACAACTCAAGAGATAATCTCTGTCATGTCCTTCAATCGACAAAGAAACCAAGAAACTAAATCATAATTTCAGTAATGTTAAAGAAATAGATGGAAAAGAGACAGACGTGTATACATTTGGTCAAACCATAAGAAGTACTTGACTGATGGAACCATTTTAAAAAAATTACTGCGGACAGAAATTATTACTCAGTATACTTGTTTTTAGTGACAGTGTGCATGGCTAATAATTTATAGTGACAACATGCATGGCTCAGGTGTTCTTCAATAACTGTTGTAATATAATTGTGTTTGTAAAATAGTCTTCCCTGACCCCCGAGTCTTTTATTCGTGTGCCTTTAGTCATTGTATCCGTACAGGTTGAGTGCTGTCTTATGACATCCTGTACTGTGAACTGTATCCTATAAGAAAAACTTCCTCTTCTCTGTATTGATTAATAAAAAAGGGTTTTGAGTTTCATTCTAATTCAACTATGGTATCAGATAGAGAAACAGAGTTTCTCTGGTAGGATCTTGGTCCCCGTCTTTCCGCTTCTCTGCAAATTTTTCTCCAGATTACCTCTCTTCTTCAACACATTGCAAATCTCAGGTCCTTTTCCTGCAATTCATCTCTCTCTTCTTGTTTTTTGGTCTCGATCTTGTTTATTGATTTCAGATCTACTTTTTATTGTATTTTGCAAATCTTGAATAATTCAAGAATTTTCATCCAACTCTATGGAAAAGCTTACTGCTTTTTCAATTTCTAAAGTTTCACTGAATCAATTAACCAGTATTATTCAACTCAAACTCAGAGATGACAATTTCTTGATCTGGAAATCTCTTGTTCTTCATATGATTCGTAAATTCAAGATAATGAAATATCTTGATGGTTTTTTTCCTTGTCCTGTTCAATTTACTTCTCAAAGAAATGAAATCAATGGAATTGAAAATCCTCTTTACACCGACTGGATGGATGATGATGCAACCATCATTTTGTGGCTCAATTCTACAATCTCAGATTCCGTAATTGCATACTTCGCTTCAGTTTCTTCTTCCTTTGAATTGTGGAAATGTATTAATGATCGATTTGCTCGAGTATCTTCTACACTTCTCTCTATCAAACAAGGTGATAAATCAATTCCTTCACTTCTTAATGAGATCCATCTTCTCTCCGATCAACTTGCAGCTGTTGGATCTAGGGTTTCAGATGATTAATTGGTTGTTATTACTCTTGGTGCTTTATCTGCTGAATATGCTTCATTTGCTACATTTATACGTGTTAGATCTCCTCCTGTATCTAGTATGGAACTTCACAATATGCTTCTCAGTAAGGAATCAATTGTTACTGCATGATCTAAAGCTTTACATGAGGAATCCACTCATAGAGATTTTGCTTCTCAATATGGTAACTTTCTTGGTTTTGGTAGAGGTTTTAGTCGTGGTTATCAACCTAATACTTTCAGAGGTCTTGGTAGAAGCCAATACATCTCATGGAGAGGTTCATATCAAGGTTTGATACCTACTCCTTCTTCACAATCTATTACTAGAACTGATTCTTCAGACCTATCATCTGAAGATCTTCCTACTTGTCAAATTTGTCGCAAATATGGACATGATGCTCGTGAATACTGGAATCGTCTCAACTTTGATTATCAAGGCAATGATCCACCAAGAAACATTCAAGTTATGCTTTCATCTGCAAATATTTTTGGTGAAAATCCCTGGTACATGGACTCAGGAGCCAACCATCATTTAACTGGTGATGCTACTCATTTGGATGGTTCTACTTCGACATCTTACACTGGTAATGACTTAGTTACTACAACCAATGATGAAGGTCTTTCTGTTTTTGGTCATGGTTCTAGCACTTTATCTTTTCCTTCCAAAACTTTCCACTTAAATAGAATTCTTCATGTTCCTAAAGCCTCACACAATCTCATCTCAGTTCATAAGTTTGATAGAGACAATTCTTGTGCTCTAACTTTTACCTCCACTGATTTTTGCATAAAGGATCTGAGATCAGGGAGGATTCTCTTCAAAGTGCCCAGTGAAAATGGTCTCTACCCAATACAAAGTCACATTTCTTTCAAAACAACTTTTCATGTGTTGCTGCTTCATCTGAAGTTTGGCATGGAAGATTAGCGCATCCTTCTTTTGAGTCTTTTAGTAAAGTCTGTAGAACAATAAAGCTTGACAATGTCATATCAAAGCCCATTGTGTGTAGTGAATGTCAATTAGGAAGGTCTCATAAACTCCCTTTTCAATTGTCATCTTCTGTTTCATTGTTTCCATTACAGTTGTTGCATCTTGATGTTTGGGGCCCTGCTCCAATTAACTCTGTAAATGGTTACAAACGTCAATATTATTGATGATTTCACTAACTTTTGTTGGGTTTTTCCACTCACTGCTAAATCAGATTTTACTCCTGTTTTTCTTAAGTTCAAAACTACTATGGAAAATCAACTTTCTACTACCATAAAAGTTATAAGAACTGATGATGGTGGTGAATTTGTGAATCATGAAGTTGACTCTTTTATTTCTTCTTATGGCATTCTTCATGAACTCACATGTCCCCGTACACCAGAACAAAATGGTGTAGCTGAATCCAAACACAGACATTTACTTGACATTACCAGAACTTTTCTTATACAAGCTGGTTTACCTCTTTCATATTGGTTTGATGCTTTGGCCACTGCTAGTTACACTATCAACAGACTTCTAACCAAATCTCTACACTCTCTTTCTCCTTTTGAAAAGTTGTTTAACAAACCACCTGATTATCACTTTTTAAAATCTTTTGGATGTCTTTGTTTTCCTTGGCTTAAGCCTTATGTCTCTAATAAACTTCAACCTAGGAGTACTAAGTGCATTTTTCTAGGTTATAGTTCTCAAATTAAGGGTTATAGGTGTTTGAATCCTATTTCACATAAATTTTTTATTTCAAGACATGTAGTTTTCAATGAACATGTTTTTCCATACGCTTATCTTACTTCCACTACTACTCTCAGTGAAGTTCTCTCTAAATTTTATATGTCTCTTACTCTACTGGATGTATCTCCATCACTTACATCTTCTCCACCACTTCTTACTCCCCCTGTCACTTCAGACATTCCCTCTTCCACTTCTATTCCTCTCATTTCTTCATCACCTCAGGGAACCATGATTATTAACATTCATACTATGACTACAAGAGCCAAGAACCATATCTACAAACCAAAGGTTCTTTTCTCTACTAAACATACTCTACCAGCTGCTTATATGCCAACTATTGCTCCTCCTACACCAACATGCTACTCTCAAGCTAAGAAGATTTCTGTTTGGTGTGGTGCCATGGATGAAGAACATACTGCTCTTCTTAATGCTGATACTTATACCAAAGTACCACCACATCCTTCACAAAATTTATTGGGCTGCAAACGGGTTTATAAAGTGAAACATAAGGCTGATGGCACTATTGAGAGACGCAAAATATCATCAACTTGAGGATCTTGATTATACAGACACTTTTAGTCCTATAGTGAAGCCAACTACTATCAGAATTTTTCTTTCTTTAGCTGTGAACTTTAATTGGGACATTAAGCAGCTTGACATAAACAATGCTTTTCTACATGGAGACCTTAAAGAAGATGTGTATATGATTCAACCTCCAGGCTATGAAGATAAGGATCATCCTGAATATGTTTTCAAACTTAACAAGTCTTTATATGGATTGAAACAAGCCCCAAGGGCTTGGTATGAGAAGCTTGATGATGCTCTCATTTCTCTTGACTTCAAACCATCTTTAGCTGATCCATCTTCATTTGTTAAGAAATTAGGGTCCAAGCTTACTATAATGCTTGTTTATGTGGATGACATTATTATTACTGGCAATGATGTTTCTCAGTGCAACAATATCATTCTTCATCCGAGTACTATTTTTTCTGTAAAAGATCTTGGTGCTCTACGTATCTTCTTGGGATACAAGTTACCTACCAAAGGTTTGTTTCTCAGTCAAATAAAGTATGTCATTGATCTTTTTCAGAAATGTAATCTTGTTGGAATCAAGCCCTGAACATCTCCTTGTTCAGCAAATTTCAAACCTTCTGTTTCAGATGGAGATCTCCTTCCTAATCCTACA
Source organism: Papaver somniferum (assembly GCF_003573695.1). Classification (NCBI taxonomy): domain Eukaryota; kingdom Viridiplantae; phylum Streptophyta; class Magnoliopsida; order Ranunculales; family Papaveraceae; genus Papaver; species Papaver somniferum. The sequence continues at coordinate 150,069,117 of NC_039359.1, forward strand.
GAATACATGTCTCTAGTTGGCTCTCTACAATACTTAACATGGACAAGACCTGATATCAGTTTTGCAGCCAATCAGATTTGTCAGTTTATGCATGCTCTAACTACTGCACATCTTCAAGCTGCTAAGAGAATTCTCAGGTATATTAAAGACACTCTTGGACATGGTCTTCTATTCTCTCCAGGTTTTAATGCTTTACAAGGCTACACGGATGCTGATTGGGCTGGAAATCTAGTTGATAGAAGATCTATAAGTGGTTATTGTATCTTCTTTAGAGGAAATCCAATTTCTTGGTCCTCCAAGAAACAACCTACCGTGTCCAGAAGCAGTACAAAGGCAGAGTATAGATCACTTGCATCCACTGCTGCTGAGGTACTTTGGGTCTGTCACATTCTAAAGGATCTCTATATTCTTGTTCCTGTTCCTCCATCTATTGCCTGTGATAACAAAATCTCTATTGCCTTAGCTTCTAATCCAGTTTTCCACAACAAAATCAAGCATCTAGCTCTTGATTTTCACTTTGTGAGAGAATTGGTTCACTCCAAAAATTTGCAAGTTGTTTACATTTCAACTCTCCAACAAGCAGTAAATATTTTCATTAAAGGTCTAATTACTACACGATTTGAGTTCTTAAAACACAAGCTGAAAGTACTTCAGCCACTTCAGCTCGAGGGAGGCTAGTGACAGTATGCATGGCTCAGGTGTTCTGTAATAACTGTGTCTGTAAAACCCAAACTTCTAATAGAAGTTTGGGTTTTACAACAAACTATTTTTCATGGCATCACACTCTGTCCTAAACCTTCGAACAAAACCTAGGAGACTGGGTTTTTTTTTGACGTTGAGCGACTGGGCGTGGCCTTTAGCTTATGGTTAGCTTGGAGTGGGCCACAACATAATCTCTGTCGTCCAACGTAGAGAAGATCTCGTCCGTCGTTTGTCCATCATAGGCACCACCTTTCCTTAGAACATTGATAGAGAATTCTAACCCATGGTTAATATTTTTTTAATGGGTTTTTAATGAAAATAAAGATTAATGAAGAAGAAGACAAATTAGAGTGGTAATAGTTATAGTCAAGTTTAATTTGACTTATGTAAGTGGTAAATAGGAAAAGTAGAATTAAAAAGTAAAATTATTTTAAAAATTCTAATGAGAGTGGCAAATAGAAAAAGTAGGCGTGGCAAATAGGTGGAACCATATACAAGAACAGATAATCAGTTCCTAGGAAACCAGAATGAAAGAATAATTACACACAACCCAAACCTAGCTTCAAACTTTGTAAAACTATAATATTTGCACCAAAATCAAGCCAATCTTAACAAGAACAATGTTTAAAAGAAGTAACATGAGAACCAGATTGCAACAAAATATAGCACTAAGAAAAAGCGCAAGAAGAGGTTTGCCCCAAAACCAAAATGGCATACATATGCAAACTCAAGCTAGGCAAAATGAGGTCAAGCTAAGCATACACACAATACATGTTTAAATTCTGATGGGATCCTAATCAAGAAGGCATTAAAGATTTCTTTTACTAGCCTCCAGAAAACTACATAAAACACTTGCACTAAATTAAAATACCACCCGATTGAAATTCTAAAACCACTAATATTGCTATTCATGTACACATGAGCATTGCTAAGCTTTGGTGGAAGCATAACAGAGATAAAAGCGAAACATAACCGACTACACTATACTGAAACATATATGAGAGCAGTGGGATGTGAAGATGAGGGGGAGGAGGAGAAGAAAAGGAATGCAAATGCGATTGATGAAGAAAAAGAGAAGAAAAGAAAATTGAATACTGTTCAGTGCCCATTCTTGATTCAAATCCCAAATTTGTTGATCTAAAAAATGTATTGCAGCTAGAATTAGACTCATGGGGAATGATTCTCTGCTCGTGAATCATCAATGAACTTGTTAGTTGATCAAACCAAAATTGTTGGAGTACTACTATCACCCTCACTCTCATAACAATGAAAAGAAAATTTCACACAAGAATAAAAACAAACAAATATTATATGCTTTGTATCCAAACAAACCATACAAAACCGATTTAAACAGTAAAGAATGAAGAATAAGATGCTTTGTTTTCACTTAATCTTCAGTACAACTTCATATATGTGTAACAACGAACGCGCTTAAAGTGATGCACGCCTTATTCTAGTAATTAAAGAGTTAATTCAATGGTAACAGTAAGCTAATACTTAAATGATCGGATGGTAGGAGAATGTGGCACATTGCTTCTCCCGGCTTGAGCCCCTTGTTCTGCAGGAATGCAACATGACTGGCGCTCCACTTCGACGTATCCATGTGACAAATGGAAATAGCCTTGATCAAACTTTTCTCATCGATCCTGCAGTCTAGCCAATGTAACGGAAAATCATTAACATCATGGTTGTTAACTATTTTAGGTAATCTTGTATCATCATGGACATTGGAATCGCCAATTTTGAAGGCTTTAGAAGGAGACCAATTTTTGTAATCGGGCATATTAACAGTAATCCATCCATTGTTATCACCAAACTCGTAAACTTCAGCCATTGAAGAAGCAACACATAAAACAGCCAAAACCATGAAAAACATAACTCTCTCAAGTTCAAGACCCATGCATGACAGCTAATATTATGTAATTACCATAGTATGAGATTCAAGATCTAGACACAAACTGAGAAGAAGAACAAAGACTAGTAGTGTTTCTTAAAGAGAAAATGTAATAGAAGAAGAGACGATAAGAGGAATTGAGAGCTTTTTGAGGCCGTAATGCAAATGCTAGCTAACAGCTTATACACAGACTATTAATTGTAGGAGTGGATAGGTCATTGATTTATGGTTACTCACAGTAGGTAGGTCATGCTATTATGGATAGCAACATTTTTTGGTTTTCTTTCTTGGTTTCTCAAAAGTGATCACTTGAACCGAACCTAAGAGTAGATAGGTCATTTTATTTGGAATGTTATATAAAAAAATATTTCAATGAAAAAACTGAAGAAAATAAAAGTTATGTACAAGATACACTAGAATATAGAACTGAAAATCAAATGCTAGAAAACTGGGCAGCCTTCGACGTTAATTCCTTTGGCAGTTGGACATGTTGCTAAAGGGCACCCATCCAAATTACTTCCCCACCAATCGAGACTAACCCCATTGCTGTTCAAAAAGAAATACAAGGCAACTCCCATGAAAGCAAGACCAGCATCAAGAGCTCCAGAAAGAAGATAATTGTGTCTTCTCCACCAATCTTGTCGGTATCTATACACGAGGAACCCTGAAAGAAACCCAATAGTTACAAAACTTGTGTAGTTTATTGCAGTTGCTGGAGGCATACTTGCTGTTGCACCCATAAGTACGGGCATATGTATCAGGCTAATCCATCTCTGTGCGGGAAATTTTTTATGCGCGAGCCAGACTAACACAGGTGCGATGGCTCCAACTAGGAAAAACCAATTTATGCCTGAATAAGTACCGAGATCTCCGAAAATTCTTCTAGGTCCAATTAATCCCCATATAACTGACGCATCATAGAACACATGATCTCCAGGACAAGTCCAGGGGCTATTAGCAGGAAGCAGTTTGGTGTTGCAGAAGTTAGGCACGGTTTCGATGAGCCACCATGCAGTTCCCAGGTATACTAATGCGGCTATTACTGTACCTACAACCTGATCCACAAAAGCAAAATTAATTAAAAAAAATCTTCGCAGCTGTGTTCAACTGTTTTTATGCTGAAAGAACGGGGTTTTCGATAGTTCTTACTTGTGCCATAAACATTGCTTTAGGAGGAATCTTCATGTAGTGTCCTAGCTTGAAATCTTGAAGAAAAGTGAGGGCTTGAGTCATGCTGATGTACCCATACGTCTTGAAGCATATGTTTGCAACAGGTTGGCCCGGGATAATTAAGCCGATAACGTATTCCGTTATGATGTTCAATCCCGGTGTCTAATTGATCCAGTCAGAAAAATGAATTACACAATCAAAATGAGTTGATAAATCAAAAAATTTAAGTGGCAAAAGAATAAAGTGAACTTACTTGGTTCGTTGTTGCAGTAATGATACCAATAGGAAGAGTAAAAAAAAAGGCAATTCCACAAGCGAACAGAACTCCCCACCATCGAAGCTGAAGCTGCGAATTGAAGTACTCACAAGAAAATATGGTTGCTGCGACAGTAATTATGAGTATGCACACAAACCACCATTCCGGTACTTGCTTGTACTTGGCCATTAGTCGTGTGTGTATATCCATCTTCTTCTCTTTAAATGCTGATTTTGCTTGCTCCATTATTTCTCTGCAAATAGTCAAGTAGGATTACAGATTACTGATCATGCTTGCGATTCAAAATATTTGACATGAATATGCTGTAAATAAAAAAAGTATATATACCTTCCATGAAACAGGAAAACATGAACAAGAGTGGCACTAAGTGTGGCAAAACCGACTCCATACGACATGGCAAATTGAGTGCTAAGGTGAAGAGGTCCACTGTTTTCATATGCTGGGAGATCAACTTGGAAATTTTTATTGACGATGCTGGAGATGTCGTAGTCCTGGCCGGATGTGGTGAAAAGCCCTTTGGAGAATATAGGGAAGTTCTTTGCCTTGTAGAAATTGAACCAATATGCTATCGGTGTTATAATGTACATGATAAGCGCAAAACCAACAGCTACATTTGCTGTGGCAAACCATGGATTCGCCAGCGGACTCGAGAGATACGCGGTGGCTGACCAATCAAGAGATATTGCACCTATCCCAAGTCCGCTCATACCAGATCCTAGTTGGTGCGCGAGAACAGATTTTGGGAATACCCAACAAACCCATGAAAGGGATGTTAGCATTGGAAAGAGGTAGCCAGGTAAAATGTAGTACGCAAAGCTGCTTATTAAGACGATCATGAAAAACTGAGTTCGTGTCATGCCGCCTTTCTTCCGAGTATCTTTTTCGTGTAGTGCCCTGACAGTAAAATTTGGTTCAGTAAGTTGCATTTTTGGTGTAGAATGTTAGTACTAGAAATCACACAATGAATAAACTTCTCAAAGGAAGAGTTTTCTTTTCTCAAAAATCTGCCGATCTTCCTTACAAACGTGGCCATATATAGGCCTTATGGGATATGCCAATATCTTTTATGATTAATGCTAATAAAGAGGAAATCCTACTAAATATAATATCATGCCAATACTAGCAAGATATCTCTTATTTCCTAACAAAAATAACAAATAGGAAAATATTTAACGGATATTCTTTCGTCGATCCCTTCCTTCCAAGTAGGATTCTGCCATATCTTGCACTACATCATTCTCCCCGGGAAAGAGGAAATTCGCCCCCGAATTAGGCAGGGTAGAAAAATCATCATCAGACAAGTCGCCGTGGTAAGGAATGAGATGACGGACATTGAACACATCAGCAGTATGAATATGACTGGGAAGTCGCAAACGGTAAGCATTAGGATTGATCTTCTCAATAATTTCAAACGGACCAATCTTGCGAGGACCCAATTTGTTGTATGTGCCCGTAGAGAAACGTTCCTTAATAAGTACAGCCCAAACGAAATCACCTACCTCAAATTCAACGTGACGACGATGCTTATCGGCAGCCGTTTTGTACTTCGTAGAGGACGCCACCAAGTTTTGAGCAGCTTCGTCATGTATCTGCTGTAAGTGATGCACCAACTCATCAGCAGTGGCATGTACTCGTTGCAAATCTGGCACAGGCGCAAGATCAAGGGGTGAACGCGGATTAAATCCACAGACCACTTGGAAAGGGCTAAACCCGGTGCTCTTATGAATGGCTCTGTTGAAGGCAAATTCTGCTTGAAACAAATGCTTGTCCCATTGTTTAGTGTGAGAACCCACCAGGCTGCGAAGTATGTTCCCAAGAGATCGGTTAACAACCTCTGTCTGCCCATCCGTTTGAGGGTGATAAGCACTGCTGAATTTCAACTCCGTACGCAATAATTTCCAAAGAGACCTCCAGAAATGACTAAGAAATTTAGAATCACGGTCCGATACAATGGACTCTGGGAGACCATGAAGACGATACACGTGTTGAAAAAACAAAAATGCCACATGAACTGCATCCGTAGTTTTTTTGCAAGCTATAAAGTGCGCCATTTTGGAAAATCTGTCAACGACGACAAAAATAGAATCCATCCCATGTTGAGTGCGAGGCAAACCCACAACAAAGTCCATACTAATATCAGTCCAAGGCTTAGACGGAATTGGTAATGGCATATAAAGACCAGCATTTGTCGTAGAACCTTTAGATACCTGACAGATATGACAACGAGAAACGAAACGTTGTACCTCTTTAAACAAGCGCGGCCAAAAGTATGATGTTGAAACCAACTGGAAGGTCTTGTCACGACCAAAGTGACCCTCGTTATGCAGTTCTTGAATGATACGTAAACGCCAGCTACAGTCAGGAATGCAAAGTCGAGTTCCCTTGAAGAGAAAACCATCCAACAGCGAGAACTGGGTACTGTTGCCAGCATGCACAGCGTCCAGAATTGAACCAAAATAGGGGTCAGTCTTGTAAATCAGCAAACGATTCCAAACCCAAGACCTCCGTCCGTAGTGACGTTAGCAGACTTCGTCGACGACTGAGACCATCAGCCACACGGTTCTGAGTTCCAGCCTTGTGTTTGAGGACAAATGTGAAATCTTGTAGATAATTAGCCCATTTAACTTGTCGTGCATTCATCTTGTCTTGATTGCCGATGTGCTTGAGAGCATCATGGTCAGTAAACAACACAAATTCAGAATGAATCAAATAATGACGCCAGTGCTTAAGGGTTTGGATGATGGCATAAAACTCTAGTTCATACGTGCTGTAATTACGCTTAGCCATTTAATTTCTCACTAAAAAATGCGATCGGTTTGCTGGATTGGCTGAGGACTGCACCTATACCAACCTTAGAGGCGTCTGTATGAACCTCAAATGGTAAAGAAAAATTTGGTAACGACAGTATAGGGGCAGAACAAAGCTTCTCCTTCAGTAAGAGGAAGCTTGCTGTAGCTGCATCTGTCCAAGAAAACTTGCCATTCTTCATGCAATCGGTGATTGCTGCTGCAATAGTGCTAAAGTGGGGAATAAACCTTCTATAAAAGGATGCGAACCCATGAAAACTCCTGGCCTCATGGATTGTTTGCGGACAAGGCCAAGTACGCACAGCATCAACCTTCGATTCATCCACGGAAATACCATCCTTGGATATGACGTATCCAAGAAACAAAATGCGATCTGTACCGAAGACACACTTCTTTGTAGCGGCAAAGAAATTTTGCTGGCGTAAGACTACCAAGACCTCACGAAGATGACGCAAGTGCATATCCAAGTTAGTACTATAAACCAAAATGTCATCGAAATAAACGACCACAAACTTACCCAAGAATGGTTTTAATACTTCATTCATGACACGCATAAACGTACTCGGAGCATTGGAGAGACCAAACGGCATCACCAACCATTCATAAAGTCCTTCCCTAGTTTTAAAAGCGGTCTTCCACTCATCTCCAGGCCGTATACGAATCTGATGGTAGCCACTACGCAAATCCAATTTGCTAAAAATCGTAGCACCATGAAGCTGGTCCAGGATATCATCCAGACGAGGGATGGGAAAACGATACTTCACCGTAATCTTATTAATAGCACGACTGTCCACACACATGCGCCATGAACCGTCCTTCTTAGGAATGAGTAACGCCGGAACTGCACAAGGACTAAGACTCTCCCTGATGAGACCCTTGGCTAACAACTCCCCTACCTGACGTTGTAGTTCCTCGTGTTCTCTTGGGCTCATACGGTAATGAGCTCGATTAGGGAGAACCGATCCTGGTACTAAGTCTATCCGGTGCTGAATAGCTCGAGATGGAGGCAACCCATCCGGAAGGTCAACGGGAAAAATGTCTGCAAAGTCCGATAATACTCCCTGGATACATGACGGAACCGCCACAGTCGACGCAGATGCAAGAGAAAGGCCACACAGGATGAACACAATACCCTCATCCATCATCTCGGTCTCAAACGTACGCCAAGACAGAAAATTGGAAGCCAGATTAGAGAGTGGTTTGTGCACAGTTTCCTTGGCAGGTACTAACGTGACGCGAGTCGATTTGAACAAGAATGAATATGTGTTTAGTTTACCATTGTGAATTACCTCCCTGTCGTATTGCCAAGGTCGTCCCAATAGCAGATGACAAGCATCCATAACCACGACATCACACCACAAAGCATCCTCGTATACAGAACCAATGGAAAACTTCACAAGACAACGTTTGGAAATAGTTACCTCCGAACCTTTACTCAGCCAGTGAAGAGAGTACGGACTAGGATGTTTCTCTGTCGATAACTTGAGTTTTCTCACAGCCTCTTCAGACACCACGTTCTCACAGCTGCCTGAGTCAATGATCATTCGACAGACTTTTCCTTCTATGGTGCACGTTGTCTGGAAGATGTTCTTTCTGAGCCATGACTCGTCAGTGTCAACCTTCGGCGTCAGGAACGATGGTCGAGAAATCATCAAGCAGTCACCTTGGTCTCCCGGCAGAAATACTTCATCGAACTCAGTTGATGTCTCCTCCGCATCAGCAAAATATCATCAGCAGCAGTCGGCTCTACAAGTAAAGCTTTGCCGGGTCGACCAGCCTTACGACAATCGTTTGCCAAGTGACCAGGATCACCACAACGGTAGCATTTAGGACCAGGCCTTTGAGACGTACTAACATTCTGTTGAGCGGAAGCAATCTGTGAAGGAGTAATAGTAGGACGGCCAACAGCTGCTCTAATTGACTTACGGGATAATTGTTTTTCCAAACGCAGAGCTCGTTGGTGAACCTCAAGACACAGAAAAATAATCAAACATATTTAGTGTGTCTTGGAAAGTCTCACGTAGACCACCTATATAGCGGGAGACAAGCTGATCATCGGTGTCTGTAATACCTGACCGAGTGACCAAATCATAGAACTCTTTTGTATATTCATCAATGGAACGAAAACCCTGACGAAGGTTTTGTAAACGAATATACAGTTCTCTGGTATAGTTAAATGGCAAAAAGGCTGAACGCATACACTTTTCAAGCCTTGCCCAGGAAGAAATGAGTTTTACCTTTTTGAATCCGGGAAGCTTTCAGTTGACGCCACCAAACAGCAGCCCTACCCCGAAAGCGTGTAGCCACAAGCGGAACCACTCGATCATCAGGAACCCTCTTAAATTCCAGAACTTCCTCCACAGTAGAAAACCAGTCGATACAATCCTCTGGTGTCAACCCGCTACCATGAAACTCAGGAATTTCGATGCGGAATGATGATTCCCAACTCCTAGATTCACGCTCACGCCCAGCAAAAGGGTTATCAGTATCATTATCGTCATCGGCATCAGATGAATTGGACTCATCAATAGGAGGATGACGGCGCTCATGTCGTTGTAACAGGGTTGCTACCTGACCGGCGAGCTGCTCAACCGTGCGTGATAGTTCATCGTATCTCGTTCTCTCCATTACCTCCTCAACTAAAGCCTCGCGAGGACCACCCTGACCTCTACCACGAACCATGTTGGAAGGATCGATACCCAGTTTCTGAATACCAAATGGTTCAGAGACAGGCAACGCTCCTGCATCATGTTTCGAGGAAGAAATTATTATGTTGTTCGAAGAGCCGCTCTCAGCGATGAGAAAGAGCAAGCGGTAATAGATGATCTAGAACGGAAGGTTAAGGCGCTCACCCTCCAATTGGCTGAAATGCATCATCAGCAAGAGCCCCATCATGGTCCTAGCCTACATCGAGTGGAGGAAGTGACCGGTGATGAACAAAAAAACTTCCTTGGCGACAAGGAAGAAGGATTTCAAGGAGTTGCACATGATCCACGAGATTCGTTGGAGTTCGGATTAAAGCTTGAAATCCCAAGGTTTGATGGCATTTTTTCTTTTTCTGTGGTTGAGAAAAATAATGTTGCCGTGGATTGGAATCTACCACCAATTTATGATATTTATCCTGATGATGAGATCATATTATGTTCTAGTTATGTTGATTCATACTCTCTAAAAGCAGTATGTAGTCAGGTGGATCAACGACATCAACTTCACATTTTCAAAGCGCAAATATTTTTGAGTCCAATAGCAATTATGCCAAGATTTTTTAAGTCGACGGATTATAAATATTTTCATCGGCGAATTATTTATACAAGAACTAATACTGGCAAAATTCGAGGGCGAATTTTTTCTGAGAAGGGGAGAATGGTGGAGTATTCATGGGATGAAAATATGCTTGGATATTTTCATTATTATTTAATATATTTTAATTATCTAGAAAGATATATTGTAATTAATTAAGATATTTTCATTTATTAATAATATTTTAGAAATATAATTGTTTATTTAGGGATTTTATATATTAGTTTAGAAATCTCGTATTTTAAGGAATAAGTATTTTGATTATTTGTCTGGAAGTTATCTATATAAAGAGCTCCATGTTTTCATATTAGAAGAGAAGATTTTGATTAATTGAAAAGTAGTATTTTCCTTGAGAGTGGTATCTCGGAAATATGTGGTTTTAGATTTTTATTTTATTCAACGCTTCCGCCCTGCATCAATTTTGTATTGTAATGCCCTGACAATATACAAAGAAAACTGCCACTGCCACATGGGTCTGAAAAAAAGTGTAAAAAATTCTACCTGAACAAAGAAACCTGAACAAGATTTGCGGGCCACCACATCGCAGCCGGTTCGACTAAAAATCTTCTGAACATCCCAGCCCAACCAAACCCAAGTACTTGAGTCGTAAAGACGATGATCAGCGCAATCGGGAAACTGATACTCTTTTTGTAAAAGACTTTAACAACATTAACAATATGAATAGCATAAACATTACCGGCACCAGAGTTAGCAAAAATGGTGATCAACACATGTTCTTTTATATTAAAAGGACCTGGATTCAACGTAAACTGATATCGAGTACCCTTGAAGAATTTACGTACTGTTATATATTTTGCCATTAGATGACCTAATGGAACAACAGCAATTTGTGCTGAAAGTGCTGAAATCGATAAAGGTTCTTTCCTGTAGTAGAAAAACTGGTTCAAGAATGCAAGTGCGACACATGAAAGTGTTCCGAGAACCCACATTCGAAACGTTAATACCGGTATCGTTGGATCATCTGTAGTGGGTACTGTTAATGCTACTTGTTTTACTGATGAATTCTCTTCAACTTCTTCTGATATATCCATGACTGCAACACAGAGATCAAAATATATTCAACATACAAAGCTAGAGTTCTAGGGTTCGAATTCCAAGGACTCAAAAAAGAAACAAAAAAAATAAGCGGAAGCAGCAAACTTATCAGACGAAATTCATACCTGCCACGATCAATCAATGGATACAGTGATGGGGAGGTACCAAAAGAGAGAACTTCTGATTCTCAGTGACAATACAAGATGAATTAATCGTGAATGAATGATATTTGGATATATATATGACTGCAAAAATGAATGAACTTCTGATATATATGGTATTGCAAAAATGATGAATCTGATAAGGAATATATATTGTATACAGAATCAGAATTTGGGTCGATGCAGATATATTTTTATTATCTAAAATAACTAACGAATATTCATCCGTTTAGGTTAAAACTCTAATGTATATGGCTAGAAAACTGGGATTGTTCATTGTAATTACATGTTTTTCTAATTTCAAGTTAATACGGCAGGCCAGTTAATATACGCAAAATTTGTGTTAAATGTTAATATGGCAGACCATATTTTCGCTGGTATCCAGATAACTACTACGAAAAGATCTGAAATCAAAGGGAATGGAGTCTATCCCGTGTTAAATGCAATTTGTTTCCTCCTGATATTGTGGAGTCAGTTAAGTCAATACATATCTCAAGAGTCAAGAGGGAGAAGAATCAGGGATTCTAGTTGAAAGCAAATGCTTATGAAACTTGGAGTAGAATTGGCAAGTCAGTTGTAGCTCTAAAGAGTTATTAACATACAAGAAATGCAACCAACATTCCCGCAGCAATCAATGGTGCATATCAGGAGAATTATTGCATGCAAACAAATTGTGAGTCTTATTATATCACTGTTGGAGCCATGTTCTTTATGTGGGCAGCCTTAATCATGTGTGCATTTTGTAAAGTTACATATGCACGTGTGGGCTTGACCATTTGGCCGTGGGCTGCAAAAAAAAAAAAAAAAAAAGAAAAAACAATTATGAGCAAGTAGTTTGAAAACTCGCTCAACATCACATGCCATTTGTCAAATTTTGCTATATACAAAATTGTGCTATCGGTGGGGTGATGCAAACAATTTCTAATACTTCATTGCTGCATTTCCTTTAGGATTTTTTCCATACAAGTTACGGTAGGTTTATGCAATGCTGTTGTGTTTACATAAGTGTATGTGTCAGTTGAGTCTTTCTTTTCCTAATCCATATAACGGTGCACCACAATTACAAACACCATAAGTCAGTTCCTACCAAAATCAAAATGAAGCAGAACCCCCTTTTTTTGTTGTTTTTTTAATCCCTACTTTTTCCAGTAAGCCAACTACACGGTTTGTTAGAGCAAGCACTGTGATGCAAATACAAAATTTAGCAAAGTGAGGAAATTAAGTATGGGGTTCGTGGTATGCCTACCCATAGTGCTTGCTGTTACGCAAAGCATGTAAATGTAAACAAAAGAAAACAGCCGTTATCAACGAGCTAGCAAAAACATGGTTTTTGATTGTTGAGAAAAAGATTCAAAAGAAATGCACCAGGCAAACAACTTCTTTGCCTGGTGTGCATTTACTGAAACTGATTTGTAGTTCTTTTTGTTATGATGATCCTGTATCCGCTGTTGGAAAATTGACACTAAAACAGGGTGAAGAAAAGAATGTTGTCTTCTGGGTTCAAGGCTCTATAAAATAGATTCTTTTTGACAATTATTCGACCCTTCTCAATTGAATTGGCGAGTACAAATAGGTCAATGAATATTGCCGTCAGGATACTTGAAGCCCTACAACAATGTTAGGTTCAAAGCTTGTACAACCTTGACCAACCAAGAACACACAAGTTTTGATTCTGATGATGCTTGTTAGAAAGAAAACAGAGAGATTTTTTTATGTGTTTTGAATGAAAACAAGGACGTTATAAATAGAGAATTTAACATCTGTTGAAGATGACTCTTCATCTCCAATATGCATGATTTCAGTGCGAACATACATCTCTTCCAACAATGGTGTATGTTCTGAAACGAAGTTTCTGTTAGGGTTTCTAACTGTCATTAAAAATCCTAAATTAAGGGTTGGTTGAAAATATCCAACATCCTCAATATCCATATTTAATAAATTACTGAACTTCTATATAACTTAAAAACAAAAGGAGAGAGTGCCGTGGATATGACCCAAAGCTAAGCGTATCAGATAAGAACAAATTGAGCTCTTATTTTCCTAGAAACGTATTGAGTCTAAACAACTGCAGGAATTATTCTAATCCACCAAAACATGTGGTTGAGCTGACACTACACGAAAAATATACATATATAACTGGGGTTTTACAACTCTTTGCTAAATATCGTAGAAAGTCATATATTTTACAACTGGTTTCAAAGGAAGAATTGTCGTATATCATCACTACCAACTCTTAGGACCAAGGGGTTGCGCTAAGAAAACAAACGACAACTCCTTAAACAAAAGAGTTGTGACGACATTTAGCTATAACAACTCTGTCTGTTCCATAAATGTAGTGACTTAGCCTATCACAATTTTCACAAGAGTTGTTGAAGAACACCAAAATATGATGATGAAAAATAATGTTAGAGGGGAGATTCGAACATGAGTTAGTTTAGCTCATCAACCATTGTTACAGTTCACAATTTTTTTTTAATAAAAACGTATAACAACATTTATAAGAGTTGTTGAAGTAAAAATATAATGTTCAAAAATAATGAGGTTGGGGGGATTTGGTCCTCAGCCTTCTGCATGCAAGTTTACACCACTAACCATACCTACACCATCACAAGTTCTGTCAAGTTTGTGGTTCTTTAATATACTAACTTTATGACAACCCTTTATAAGAGTTGTAAAACAAAATATAATGTTCAAAAATAATGCTCAGGTGACTGAGCCGCAAACAGCGCGAAGCCTTCTCTGTAAACAATCACATACATTCTACAATGACGATGCACTTTTGTAATATTTTTGTAATGGATGGTTAAATTTTATTCACTTCTGCAAAAAAAAATGTCATCACTATTGACAACCTTTACAAGAGTTGTCGTAGAGTTATAAACACTTCTGCTAAATTTTTCTCACTTCTGCTAAAAGATTTCTCATTTCTGCTAAATTTTTCTCACTTCTGCTAAAAATTATTTTGGTCTCCGGTTATGCTAAATTGTTCTCGCATATGCTAAATTTTTCTCACTTCTGCTAAAAACTATTTTCTCCAAAACCTCCCACTAAATTCTAGAAATTTAGGCTTTTTGAGATTGGGTAGAAATATCCAAAAGAGGGTTTGTTTAAGGTTTCAGAGAATATTTTGATAGAATCTTACACGTAAAGGGTTCAACTTTACAAATTTTTAAGGTTTCGTAGAATATTCTGAAGGAATCTTATTTGTAAATGGATGGATTTGTTGTTCTTACCAAGTTTTTGACTTATAGTAGTCCACTCACGGCCAGGGTCGATCTAGGAGCCTATTATGTATACAATATGCAGAAATAGGGTTTGTTTAAGGTTTCGTAGAATATTCTGAAGGAATCTTACCTGTAACTGGATGGAATCGTCGTTCTTACCAAGTTTTTGACTTATAGTAGTCCACTCACGACCAGGCTTCTATCTCGGATCCTGGTATGCATACAATATGCAGAAGTAGGGTTTGTTTAAGGTTTAGTAGAATATTTCGAAGGAATCTTACCTGTAAATGGATGGATTCATCGTTCTTACCAAGTTTCTAAATTATAGTAGTCAACTCACGGCCAGGTTTCGATCTCGAAGCCTGATATGCATACAATATGCAGAAGTAGGGTTTGTTTAAGGTTTCTTAGAATATTCTGAAGGAATCCTGTAAATGGATGGATTCGTCGTTCTTACCAAGTTTTTGACTTATAGTAGTCAACTCCCGGCCAGGTTTCGATCTCGGAACCTGGTATGCATACAATATGCAGAAATAGGGTTTGTTTAAGGTTTCGTAGAATATTCCGAAGAAATCTTATCTGTAAATGGATGGATTCGTCGTTCTTACCAAGTTTTTGACTTATAGTAGTCCACTCACGGCCAGGTTTCGATGTCGGATCCTGGTATGCATACAATATGCAGAAATAGGGTTTGTTTAAGGTTTCGTAGAATATTACGAAGGAATCTTACCTGTAAATGGATGGATTCATCGTTCTTACCAAGTTTCTGACTTAGAGTAGTCAACTCGCGGCAAGGTTTCGTTCTCGGATCATGGTATGCATACAATATGCAAAAATAGGGTTTGTTTAAGGTTTCTTAGAATATTCCGAAGGAATCTTACCTGTAAATGGATGGATTCGTCGTTCTTACCAAGTTTTTGACTTATAGTAGTCAACTCCTGGCCAGGTTTCGATCTCTGAACCTGGTATGCATATAATATGCAGAAATAGAGTTTGTTTAAGGTTTCTTAGAATATCCCGAAGGAATCTTACCTGTAAATGGATGGATTCGTCGTTCTTACCAAGTTTTTGACTTATAGTAGTCAACTCCCGGGCAGGTTTCGACATAAAATATGCAGAAATTGGGTATCGACTTAAGTTTTTGAGCTTCATATTTATCAATTTTGATGATGTATCATGCTAAGTTTGAAGTCAGAACCCTCTCAGAGCTTCTTGGTTCATAGTTTGTATGTCGTTATACCACATTTGAAGTTTGAATCGACACTGAGCTTCATATTTATCGATTTCGATGATGTATCATGCTACTAATGTGAACTAAAGCTACTTCATGACCTGTATGACCAGTCGAAATTACTTAATGACCTATGCAACTAGTCGAAATTCAAACCGGAAGCACAAAGAGAAAGCACAAAAGCACAAAGAAACACACCAACTATCGAATTCATTT
Source organism: Papaver somniferum (assembly GCF_003573695.1). Lineage (NCBI taxonomy): Eukaryota > Viridiplantae > Streptophyta > Magnoliopsida > Ranunculales > Papaveraceae > Papaver > Papaver somniferum. The sequence goes on from NC_039359.1 coordinate 150,085,155, forward strand.
CTTATTTTTCAGCTTCATTCTTATACATTTTTTGGATTTTTTTTTATCAGAATGTCGATAACAATATGCTAAATTTATTCATTTTTTTTTGGATTTTTTTCGTGTCGAAGGTTGATAATAAAACCGAATACATGAGTTCGTATTAGCACAAAGAGAAACACACATGCTTATTAATCCGCATGAGCATCCCAAAATACAATCTCAACCCTCAATCTGTATGAGTGGATCAAACAAAACATGGTCCGTCCAGCATTTTCATTCACCCACCAAACCCTCCCTCAACCACTCGAACTCTATCTCTTTCTCTCTTTCTTCCTCTCCTCTTCCTCTCCCCCGAAGAACACCTCTCTTCTTCTCTCAATCCCTCTTCTTCATCTTCATTTCTTGATTGAATCGACCCATATTAGTTCTCATCTACAATTTCCGGTGAAAGTCATCATAACCTCAGTCACAGATACTCATCAATCGAATACCTCAGATCCACCTTCTACAAACCCTAAATCAAACAAAACCCAACTTTAATTCGTAATATGCTACCGATTTCTTCTTTCACTGATTCAATCTCAGAACCCCTTCCAATTCGTAATATGCGATTTAGGGATCGAATCTGGATGAATTTGTGTAATTGTTGTTGTTGATATTCATGGGAAGTTAGGGTTTTTTAAGATGATACTGTTGATTTATGGAGATTGCTTAAGGGTCTGTTAATGACTAGATTTCGAAGTTTATAAGGAAATTGAAGATTGGGTTCAAGTTAGTTCTGAAATCAGTAACAAGGTGAGCTCGAGATTAAAGATGGTGAAGAATCATAGGAGAAGAATTTAAGATTCTCAGGAGTGAGGGTTTGAGAGTAAAATTGGGGGTTTCTCTCGATTTGATTGTTGTTGTAGCCAAGAACAGAAAATCCAGTGTTTGATTCAGATATGGGTTAGGGCTTGAATGAATTTGAGATGATGAATTGAACCGAGATAGAAGAGATGGTAGTGGATTTGATTGCAGAAGGTGGTGTTGTGTTTTATACCAATTGTTTTTATGGTAAAGAGGACTGGCTTGGAGTTGAGATCGATGGGGGTTTTATATTTGTTCAGTCAAGAAAAAAAGATGAAGAAGATACAGCTGCTGAGAAGGTAGATTTGTCATGAGCTCAAGAACAAGGGTAGGATTAAATTTATGAAACTGAAATAGAGTGAATTTGATGTGTGGTTAGGACAGGTGAAGCTCCAGAATGTGATGTTGTGTGAGTTGTAAGCAATATTGCAGAGCTGAAGAACAATGTGTTGGTGGTGTTAATTCACAACAAAGATGAAGTCCAGATGGTAGTGGTGACTTATTATGATTAGCTTCTGGTGGTGTTGTGTTGTTGTATGCAGTGAAGGAATGATGGGTTTGGTTTGTTTATGCTGTTACCTGTGAGAACAACACTGAGAGATGGAAGAAGAGGATGGACTGGAGTTGTTGGTATGAGGAATGGTGGAGGTATGCACGGATGGTGACTGAAGTGATGAGCATTTAGAACTGAACTGGTGAACTGTGTACTTGGAGATGCTGGTGCCATGAATTGAAGAAAACTGAGTTGCCAAGGCAGTGTAGAATGGGTGCAATGGAATTCATATGAGCAACACAAGAAGTTGATGCTGGCATTTGTATAAGTGCAATTTTGGTGTCTGCCATGGTGATGGCAAGCTGGTGTTGCAGGTGATGCTGCGATGGAATTGGAATGGGTGTTTGCAGTGAGGTTGTATCTGCAGTTGAAGATGTGTATGTTGCTTATGAACACAAGTTGCAATGATGGTTAATGGGTGAGCGGAATGTGTAGCTTCGCTTGGCCGGCCTCAGCAATCTCCGCAGCCAGTCGGTATAATTCTTCAAGACCCTTGTGATTTTTGTTTTCTTACTTTTCAGTTTTTATTCCCTTGGAAATGACTTATTACCCTTGAGTTTGGGTGGTGGGGTCACTTTTCTTACTAATTTGTGCCTTTAAGCTTATGAAATTTGCTATGATTAATAATTGTGGTTCAACCAGGTACTTTATCGGTACAAACTGAAGAAAAAAATAAAGATATTTTCGTCGAAGCTTATATACCTTGTTGTTTGGTTTATTCTTACAGGAACCATGAGGGCTATAACTCCCTACTACGGTGGAGTGCAGGGTCTTCGTGACCGTACATCACAAAACCCACTTACACTCAATCAGTTTCATACATCTACAAACAAGGGTTTCCATACCCTCCATACGGGTGAGTCATGCTTCCTCAAGCATGGTTTTCTCTTTAATTCTGACTCATGGATTCCATTTAGTTTGATTAAATTGCCTCTCATGTGATGTATCATGTTATTGAGTTTTGTAAGAAGTTTTATCACTCGTACTTAAGCTGTACATGTTTCTTAACATGGACAGGGAACATGCGCCTTCAATCATTTTCATGGACTAAATTGACAGTATTGGATCAGCTCGTATGGAATGTGGAACTGGTAATGGTGATAGTGAAGTGCAAAGGACCATGCTTGAGCTGCTTAATTAGGTGGATGGATTTGAAGAATCAAACAAGAGCAAGGTATGCTCAATAGTTCTATGATACGTTGGGTATTCATAGGAAATCGATTAATATTGTAGAATAAAGTTTGATATTTCTCCTTGGTGCTTATTTATTACAACTCAATACGTAATTTTTACAGGTTCCGATGGCTACAAATAGGATTGGTATTCTGGATACAACACTCCTAAGTCCTGGACGTATTGACAGGAAGATTTAGTTTCCAAATCCCAAGGAGGAGGTATGTAATACGTTCACCTTAAGTAGTGTTCACCCCCTGAATCATTGTGATCTTGTGTGATGGGATTAATAGTTGTTTTTTTAATGATTCTATGCCCATCATTTAGTTATTTGATAATATTACAGCAGTAGATTTTTTTGGGTAAAACAACTTTGTAGCTGAAATTGTAAATCTGAAAATTCTGTAAATAATGTGCTCTGATTCAGTTTTCATGATTTACTCTTAGCCAGCGTCTCATGATTTTTATTTCACATCTTCTTGTAGTCTCGATGGGATATTTGTGAAAATCCACTCAAGGAGAATGAACTTGATGCGTGGAATTGATCTGAAGAAGATAGCAGAGAATATGGGTGGGGCATCTGGCGAGAACTGAAGGTTTGTTACTACCCGTATTTTCTTTTTTGATAAATTTTTTGTTGTTATATCCTGTAAATATTATCTGTATCAACCAGGATCCTCTTTGTTTTTGTAATTCACTCCTTAGTCCTTAGCAACGCGGAAGCACAATCTTATGTTTTGAAGCCGAGGCAATACCATTATTAAGATATTGCTTAACCTTAACATTATAAGATATGTATTGGATATGATATGCGTTGGATATGATATGTGTTGGCAATGGAAAACTTAAGTTCATCACCTAATTATAACATGCTAACTATTTGCTATAATGAAATGTATTGCCTTGTTAAATTTTGGCATTTGGTTTGCACTTGCAGGGTGAAGGTTTAGATCTTTGTCGGACTGATGACCTTGCAAGTACTTTTTTGAACTGACGAGCCTACATTGTGTGTGTGATTACTCCTCATGTGGATGATGCTCATGTCTACATGCCGACTTCAGAGTTCAAGTATGTTAGTGATGTTGTCGAATAGTGTACTCATATACATCTTAATCTTCATAATATTTTTGGAGTCAACTTTTTGTAACAAACATCTATATTACTGCCATTTTTTGGATGTATGTGTTTAACACTGGTATGGTAACTTGAATGAATGTAAATGTGTTACACTGGCAGGTTAATATGAAATTATGAATGTGAAATACTTTCGGCAATTCGGTTTCAGCTATAATTTTTTTTTTTTCAAAATAGTTATATGCACACAACTTCTAATAAGAGTTGTGTTCCATATTTCAACTACACAAACCAAAGGTTGTGAAAGAATGTATTTACGACATAACTAGGTGTTGTCCAACATTGTTCTACAACTCTAACAAGTTTCGTGTAAATCTTATTCATAATAGTAATAAGAGTTGTTACATATCTCTACAATACACATCCTAGGTTGTCTAAGATAGTCCTTCAACTTATACAAGTGTTGTGCTACATATTTCTGCGATACACATCCTAGGTTGTCTAAGATAGACCTTCAACTTATACAAGTGTTTTGTTACATATTTTTACGGTACACATCCTTTGTTGTGTAAAATAGTCCTACAACACAAGAAAGAGTTGTTTTAGGCTTTCAAAAAAAAAATCGAAAGAGAATCACAACTTTGCCAAAATATTGTCGAACCATGAATCACATCACCCTTTACAACTCTTAGTCAAGTATTGTAGAAAAGCTTGGACTTTCTACAATACCCCCATCCACAATGCATAAAATAGAGTTGTCGTAGGGGTACTACAACTCTAATACAGTGTCGTCAATGATGATTTTTCTCGTAGTGAGATTGAAAATATCCATGAGCTCCTTAATTTAATAGCTGGTGTATCTCCATATGCAGGCATCCTAGTGAGATTGAAAATCTCACTGGACAGTAAAAACCAATCACTGCACTACTTTGCGTATTTTTTTAGTTTTTTCTCGCCGTGGTGCTAAACATGGAAGCTAGAACTGTTGGAGCCATGTTCTTCGCGCGTGCTGATAATTCTATTTGGGTGCCTTCCTAAAGTTTAGAAAACTTGGTCCACATGAAGTTAGAAAGTGGGTTTTGCCTACTCAACACAAGGATTTGTGGAATATATGAATACTCAACTAGACTAATTACAAGAGAACCTATAATTAATCTAATTGGAAAACACAACCAAACTAATCACAGAAGTAATCAATTTAATTGTTAATTGTTTTGCTCAACAAAAGAAGACTTTCGGAGCAAATAACTAAATAACCAACCAAGATGATTTATTTAGTTCAAAGATGCTCGACATAAAGTACCTTACGGAACAACAAACAAAAAGTTAATCACAAAATAATCAACTTAGTTTATTAGTGCTCGACATAAGACACATTATGGAGCCTCACGGTAATACAAAAAGAATGGATCAATGAAGATCAATACCGTGGAATTCATACAAGGATCTATTCTATCTTTCCATCATTGTTTGCATAATGACATAATAGACTTTATCCTTGTCACACAAAAGATTTTATCCTATTTTCCATCAAATAAATGATTGCATAGGCATAACTTTTGTATTTTTCAAAAGTCCATTAGTCTTTTCATCAATACGAATACCAATTTATAAACGACTTTACTTTTGACAACATATGGGACCTTCAAGTTCACGGACACAAACAATACATATCCCATAAAAATATTGCAATACTTCAAAATCAAACAGATTAATACTGCAACAACATCATCCTCCAAATATTTTTAGAATTTAATACCAATAAACCTAAAAAAATAACACAAGAAGATGAAAACAAAAATAGCTATGTGTAGTCACAATCTTCGCTATTCAAAACGCTAGTTATTCTTCCAACTAATCCAAAAAGTATACATACTAGGTATCTAAAAAAGACAAGCTAAAGAGAATCAGAGTCCATCGTTTCCCTGACAACGAACAGGGATATGGGCAGTACAGGATCCTCACGAGACATGGAGTCTTCGGGATTGTGAACGACAGCCTTCTCTGCTTCATCAGAGAGATGATTCTCTTTACAAAGATCATTGATTTGAGATTTTATGAGACCAAGGTCAGACACAACCTTTTCCAACTCAGTTTTCACTTTATCAATACCTTTAAGAGTATCAACAAGATGTTGTTTTGCTTCGCCAAAGTACTTAAGAAATTCATGAACAACTTCAGCAGAGATCATATCATCCTTCTCAGCATCTTCATGAGTATAAGAAAATAACCATGAAGCATTGGGATGATCTTCATCTACAAGTGTTCTTTTCCTCTTGGAATCAACCTCAATACCTTGGAAAAGAAATCCGTTTGCGAAACCCTAGCAAGAAGAGGAGGAAGACATTCTTGAAAATCCAAAAACCACCAGGCGTACACGTACGTGACTTGTAACCCTAAGAGGTTGTATGTTTTATCCTTGGGGACAACAATTTAGGATTTCAATTAAACTGTTGACTCGGTCCAGAACGAAATCCGTTCGAGTACAAAAAATACCCAAGAAATAAAGTCCTTCAAACATTTGAAAACATGACCTAAAAACAAATTTTAAGAATATATGCAACATTTTCTTTTGACTTAACCAATACTTGATCTTAGCGGATGTGTCAACACAAGTTTAGCTATGGACGATAAGAAAATAGCTTAACTTAACAGATGCAAGCAACAAGTATACTTGTTTTTAACACAACTTACTCAACATGATTTTTTATGAGTAAGTTCTCGAACCTTGTGATTAATTAACACAAGTACAAGCCACTGGCTCATTAAGAGGTTTATGTTTTTGATTAAGTTTTTTTTTCCTCTTAGTCTTAGAGAGGGATCCTGTTTGACATGAGAAATTATCATAAAATTTACTGTCATCAAAATAAGAGACATAGTTAGAGTTCTTACCAGAAGTGCCTTGACATGAGGAAGAAGATAATCTGTTGACAAGCTCTTTGTATCTTACAATTATCTCTTTAATATCTTTTCTCATCTTATCAATTTTCCTTTCTTCTGGAATGATTTTCTCAACAGGAACAATGTTGCATTTAGAGACAAGACGTTGAACTTCCTTAGGACGATGTTTATTAAGACGTCTATTTTGCCCTTGAACATTGGAGGAACTCACTGTACTGACTTTCCTGGTTGCATACACATGATAGGTACGAAAACCAATTGGCTCAATCATACAGATTTCAGTCACACCTTTGAGAATCAAGTCTAGGGTGTGTTGAAGTTGAACTAATGAGTCTTTATTCAACTTAGAGTTTCTCTTTTGTCTAACAGAACTCTTGGTCTCACAAACAAGACATACATTTTGATCATTGGAATGATTGGAGGATGTAGTCTTAGTATCATCGTCAGAAGAGTTGTCTCTTTTACAGAATGTCCCAAGTTCATGATTGGAGGAAACATTAGGAACATATGTATTTACTTCTGAATGTAAAGCATCAGAAGTTCTTGGTACATTAGATTGCTTTGAACATCCTTGAATGGAGAGTTTATTCAAACGACGTTCAATATCCAAGGAATCCTTTTCGAGGATGGCCTCAAGAGTTAAGCATGAAGACCGATCTTCAGCGTTTCCATGGACTTTGCAATCTCTTACAATACCAAGAAGAACATTGACATGGTGTTTTAACTGATTCATTCTAACAGCTTGAATTCTAACAAGATTTAGAATCAATTTACTCTCTTCAGTTGTATCCCATTCATTAGAAGAGAAGGTCTCTTTCGAAGGGTAATCATGAACACCCATGCCATTGTTTGTATGTCTCGTCGAACAACAAGGTTTCTCTATATTCGAGATTGAATAACTTTTCTCTTTAATAGATTTAGAAGAGAGAGAATCTTTATTAATGGTGACGCGTTTATCAGAGATAGTACTCTTGTCCATAGAGTCAGATCGCTACAAACGCAGACTGATGAGGGCTTAGCGTGTTTGCCTGCTCTGATACCAATTGAAAAAGCGGGGGTCTAACAACACCATCCAATATTTCGCTTAGCAATCTGTATGGACTAGCTCCGAAATACTTTTCTAGAGAATCAACTAGACAGTCAGACTCAATCTAGATAAAAGTATCTCAAGGATTTAATATCTCTCTCTTGTTTTTGATATTACTCAAGCTAATAGAAATCAACGAGTCCTAATCAAACACAAGGAATACTTGGACGGTACCAAATACCAATGCCCAAGGATCAATCAATATCAATCAACAACCAAAGGTTGGATTTCCAATTGATGATATTTAACGCACAACCTGTATTATTTCAATTATATAAAAAATATAATGCGAAAAAGAAATAACACAGACACCAGAAGTTTTGTTAACGAGGAAACCTCAAATGCAGAAACCCCCGGGACCTAGTCCAGATTGAATACACACTGTGTTAAGACGCTACAGACACTAGCATACTCCAAGCTAACTTCGGACTGGACTATAGTTGAACCCCAATCAGTCTCCCACTAATTCAAGGTACAATTGTACTCCCTACGCCTCTGATCCCAGTAGGACACTGCGCACTTGATTCCCTTAGCTGATCTCACCCACAACTAAGATTTGCTGCAACCCAAAATCGCATACTTGATAATAAACAAATCTGTCTCACACACAAAAGTCTATCAAAGGATAAATCTGTCTCCCGCAGAAGAACCCTAGGTTTTTGTTCCGTATTATGATATGAAATCAAGGTGAACATGAACCAATTGATAATCCGGTCTTATATTCCCGAAGAACAGCCTAGAGTAATCAATCACCTCTCAACAGTCTTACTTGTATAAACAAGAGGACGTCGAGGAATCACAAACAGTGAGATGAAGATGTTTGTGACTTCTTTATCTTGACTATCGGAGAACTCTCACGATCTCAAGACAATCAATAAGATTGTACTCGTACGATAAAAGATGCAAGATCAGATCACACAGCTACGATAAAAGTAGTATCGGTCTGGCTTCACAATCCCAATGAAGTCTTTAAGTCGTTAACCTGGTTTTAGAGAAGAAAACCAAAGGTTAGAGGAGAATCGACTCTAGCGAGCGCACTAGTATCACACAGACGTGTGGGGATTAGTTTTTCCCAATGCTAGATGTCTCCTTTATATAGTCTTCAAATCAGGGTTTTGCCTTAGGTACAAAGCAATCAATATTCACCGTTAGATGAAAACCTGATTTAGATTAAAGCTAATATTTCTCAACCGTTAGATCGAAAACTTAGCTTGTCACACACACTTGAGATATACGTTTACTGGGTTTGTGAAAACCGTTCCCAAACATGTAGGTGTATGTTGGTTCAACATAGTAACCCAAAAGGTTAACCATATGAGCATTTCATATTAACCTTGTTCTTCTTCACCATAACTAGTTCAATTAACTCAAATGAACTAGTTAGAGAGTTGTTCAATTGCTATGAGATCTTATGTAACTACACAAGACACAATTGAATCAAAGATGATTCGATTGAATCGTCTCATGAACTTTATATCCACGGTTTACATACTGCGTTCCTTAGTAATTTAAGTTTCATGTTCAGAGCACATCTTTAGATCATAACCCACTCAAGTTCGCAAACAATTTCGCGGACTTAAGACAACCGGCAGAGTTTTCAAAACTCATCAGAAAATCTCGGGAAAGACACTTCCGCCAGTTCGCGGACTAAACACGCAAACGAGTTTTTGGAAAATCCCAGCAGAAATTCTCGGTAAGAGAACTTCCGTGAGTTCGCGGACTGGGCAAAGCCAATTCCTCCGGTTTTTCTCAATCAACAAAGTTCGCAAACTTCGGATTAAGGAATATGACTTATGCACATATGTGTTACCATACAATGCTTATATCCATCATTGGTTATATAGACCTAAACTCTCATTCCAACCATTGAAACATTCTTAGAGGACGTTATATAGTTGTTACACTATTTCTCGTCAAAGCGATTTTCAAAGTGATTGAAACATTATGACTTTGTCATTAGGTGAAGATAAACCCGATCAAAGAGAAACGCTTTACCAACACATGATTTCGAGGTATAGATAGGCGAGATATACTCGGATCGAAATATCAAATGTGTATGATCCAGTCTATATAGCATACGACTTTTGTCTCATAAGAAGTAGGAGATAGAAGAGATAGACTTTTGAGTGATAGATAAGTTCAAGTCTCCACATACCTTTTTGTTTATGAAGTTCCACGGTTCCTTGAGTAGATCTTCGTCGTTGTATGATGAATCGCCATGAAGTCCTTGAGCTCAACTACACTTTTCTATCCTAGTCCGAGACTTAGCTATGTTGACTACAAATCAAGACTCATAGTTTTGATCACTAACATTGAAAAACATGCTTGATATAGCAACGCATGCGAGGTCGACCGAGTTATGCTCTAAAAGTTATGGCCAGATGTAGGTAAACCATCAATAAAGTCCGTCTATAAACCCATACATACGTCATCCGGAACAGCCAATGTATGGAGGATACTGGAGGAGCAATGGATTCAGACTTGTTCCGTTAGCAAACTTCACACTCGGCAGTATGAGATTTAACTGACTTCTTCATTCTTTTCCAATAAATTTTTTCCTTAAGACGCTTATAAGTGCGTAGAAATACAGAATGTCTCGCAAGTGGAGTGTAATGAAACTTATATAAGAGCTTCGTGCGCCACGAAGAAGTAGAAGCAACAATAGTACGTCCTTTATAACGCAATATGTTATCTTCATAAGAGTAGTGCACCTTATAGTTCGGGTCATGGAATAAACCTCGAATAATTGAACTCGTCTCAATATCAGTATGACATTCCTAAATTATATCATGCACCCTAGTAAAAGTTGGAGATGAAATAGCCATGAGGCGAGAATCTTCTACACGCGGTAATGCATCAGCAACATTGTTATCAGAGTCGCGCTTATAAACAATATCATAGTCAAAACCTAGTAACTTTCTTTTGTTTATTACTTGTTGGTTGTGTTCAACCAGACTGAAAGTACACTTGTCTAAACTCGCTGTCGCATTCTAAAATATATGTTTGGAAAAATAGTGGACGTCATCGTCATAACTCTTGCTTCGTACACTTGGTTGGTTGTACGCATCTAATAACAAGGTTTAACCTTTGGAGGTGTGCAGTCAACGTGGACGGCTAGAAATGGAACTATTTGGGAACCTCTAAGAGGTTGGGAATTTATGCCGGATGATTTTTCTCTGTTGAGAATCGGAACGCTAGGTCGATCTAATTCGTGTCTGGCAAAAAACAATTGGCGCAAAAAGAGTAACGTATTCAACGACGGAGCCAAACAAAAAAAATCAAAAGCTTGCTTATTTGGACCCTTAACAGGATAAATATATCACTAATACCATCATATTTAACCCCTCCGATGCACAAAAACTTCCACACAAAAAAACCCACCAATTTCATACGGAAGAATTTCGCTCTCGCACTGCTAAATCATGTTTGATCTAGCAGCATGTAGGCCATACATTTGGGATATTTTCACGTTATAAAATACTTAGGTTAACCACAGTTAGCATTATTCTGGTTTCTTAACCTTTTCTCTTGTTTTTTTTCTAATTTTCCCTCTCAAGTCTCACTGATCGGTCATTAGACTCAGTACTCCAACTTCCGTTTCTGTTCCAAACCTCGATTATCAGATCTAGTTTATTATTAGCATTTCCTAATTCTTGTAAACTATTTTATGAAAAACATGAATCATAAGAAACATGCGTCAACATAAAAATCAACAGAATCGAATAAGTTGGAAAAACCACTACAACCTGTGTGATGATTACAATGTTTGATGTTTGCAGTGGTGACTGGTGAACGAGTTAGTAATGTGAATTTGTTGATGGTGAACTTGTTTTTTCTCCTGTGAAATATATCAAAATCCATATATTGATCGGTGCTTGATTATTTTTACACAAAATCAAGATTACTGCTCAAAGGACCGGAACTTATCTTTCCTTTCCAAGATTTATAACATCATGGATTAGAGGATTAATATTTCGTTCATACTTTGATAAACCCTAAATATTGTTAATGGAATGTATATTCTCCAACACTGAATATATGATCCACGGATTGCTGGAATCTTAGTTTTTGCCTTTAGAGCTACGTTCATGGCGCTCATCTTCCTCTCTTCTTCTTTCTCTTTTCATATCGTCTGTTGTTTCTCCAAAATACGGCAGCTAAAAAAAAGGTCAAAAAAGTCTCACGACAACTGACCTAAAGGAATGCTAACCATGGTTAACGCAAGTGTTGGTTGACGTCGGAATAGCCTAAATGTCGTGCTAACATTTATTGTCATAGACTTCCAACTTGTTGTAAATAGCCTTTGTCGAACAATCTCCTTCCACTACATCTTCTTCTTCCTGCAATAGCGTTACATTCCTCAAATCATGCTTCAGTTCAAGGAGATCAATCCGTTCCGCTGGATTCAACTTCCTTGAAAAAACAAACTCCCAATGTATATTCTTCATTTTTTGCAACTTTTTCAAATTTCTGTCTACTAAGCTTATAGAGTCTTGGATACTTATCCTTAAGAGATCTTTTCTCAACCCACCAGTCATGCCAGAAACGTACTCTTCTCCCATTCTTCACCTGGATATTAACATAATCAAAAAAATCAGTGTTAGCTTTTTGAATTTCAAGCCACATACTCCTCCCAACTGGCTCATGCTATGTAACAGAACTAGGCAAGCTTCGTCAGAATTAGTCTTCTCGCAAACATTCTTCCTCCACTAAGAAGTTTTCTCATCAACGTATCTTCCATGCCACTTAGACAAGAGTGACCTATTTATAAGCCTTAGACTTCTGATTTCCAATCTTCATTTTCTTCTAGATTTAGCAATATTTCCATGACACCCAACTCATTTTCTTTTTAGTCGCATCCTCGCCCCAGGGGCGGAGCTACATGGAGAGGATGGTGTGCAATTGCACCCCCTCAAATGTGAGCTCCCAAGCTTAATTTCAACTAATTGATCCCATTTTTAGTCATCTTTTCACTTTTGCACCTCCTAAAACATGTGTTGATTGGCAACTTGCCCACCCATTTCTCGAATCCTGGCTCCGCCCCTGCCTCGCCCCATAAGAGTTTTCTGATAATGCTATTGAGCTTCTTTTCCGTGCCACACGCATAAAATAAACAAACAAGAAATAAATTGATATACTTTCTAAAGAGCTTTTTATTAATGTGATCCTCCCGGCTTTACTCAAGAACTTTATTTTCCATGGAGCCAACTTCCTCTTCATCCTTTCAATAAACACATCTCATATGGCTATACTCATTTTTGAAGCACCGATTGGCATACCCAAATAAATAATGGGAAGAGCTTCAATCTTACACCCCAACTCCGTAGCCAAATCATTAACCAAGTCATCAACACCGATGCTAGTCATAGAACTCTTATCCAAATTCAGTTTAAGGCTTTTTAAATCTCAAACATCATTAAAATAATCAGTAATCTTCTTACCTCCTCCGTAGATGCATTAAGCAGTATAATTGTATCGTCAGCAAACTAAAGATGAGACACAGTAGTACCACCCTCTGTCACTTGAAAAGCCTCCAATTTAATTTTCTGAAACTGCCTCATCGAGCAAAACCGATAATACTTCCACCACCAAAAGAAACAAAAAAGGTGATAAAGGATCACCATGCATGATCCCTTTAGAAGGATTGATTCTGCTAGTTGCTTCTCCATTAACCAGGATTGAAAACTGCGCACCAGTTACACACCAATGAATCCACTGAATCCATTTATCGCCAAAGCCATTTTTTCTCAAAATAGTAAAAAGAGACGCCCAATTAACATTGTCAAAATCCTTCTCCAAATCTATTGTACATAAAATTCTTGGTTTCTTCTGTCTTAGCCTGCTATCTATACACTCATTAGCAATTAGAATGCCATCCAGAATTTTCTTATGCTTAATGAAAGCTCCCTGCGAGTTAGAGATAATACAAGGCATAACAGTTTTGATTCTTTCAGCTAACAACTTTGAAATAATCTTATAGAAGCTACTAATCAGACTTAACGGCCTGAAGTCTTTCATTGTAGCTGAATCTTCCTTCTTAGGAATGAGCTTAATGAACGACATATTCATCCTCCTGTCTAGCTAACCTTTGTTGTGAAATGCATTGACTACTGCCATGACATCATGCTTCGTAAATCCCCAACAAGCTTTATATAACTCAAGGTTATACCCATCTGGTCCAGGTGCCTTATTGGCGCCACACTTCTTGATATCCTCCATCACCTTCTCTTCATCAAAAGGTCTCTCAAGCCACACTTTTTGAGAGTCATCAATACTCTTAAAAGCCATATTTTCAAAAGAAGGATTAACCGAAGAAGAAGCAGTAAATAAAGAAGAAGAATATTGTTGAATCTCCCTTTTAATGATCTCCTGATTGAAAACATCTACGCCTGCCACCTCCAATTTAGTAATACAATTTCTTCTTCTTTTCGCATTAGCAATCTTATTGAAGTACCTTGTATTTTTGTCTCCCTCCTTGAATCCCTTCACCTTTGCTCTCTGGAACGCACTCCTTGCTCTATTAACCTTAACGTTATTTAGTTTCACCAAAACATTAGCTCTTTCCTCTAGTTGAATAGAAGATAAAGCAACACTTTCCTCTAACAGATTTAAAGATTTAATCTTTTCAGTCAGGTCATTCTCCTCCTTTTTCACATTACCAAAAACTTCCTTACTCCAATTCTTAATAAAGTACTTCAAATTTTGAAGCTCACAAAAGAGAATATAACCAGGCATACCTACAAAAACCAAATCCTTCCACCACTGCTCCACTGACTTAACAAAATCCGGATGTTTGAGCCATTTTAAAACTATAATTGGCCTTAACACTAGACGATAACTACAGCAATAATGCATTATGATCCGAAATCATTCTTACCAGAACTGTTTGTGTTGCATTACTAAATTTAGCATCAAAGGCTGAGCGCAGAAGAAACCTGTCAAGTCTGCATAACAACGGGTCGTCTTGCTTGTTCCTCCAGGTATAAGAACTACCATTAAGAGGAAAATCTATCATCTCCTGTTCGAAAATAAACTCATTAAGATAGCCTATATTTCTAGCATCACCACAACTCTTGTTTCTCTCTGCATCACTTCGTACAGAGTTTAATTCACCAACAAAGCACCAAGGTTCCAAACTCCAATTTCTTATTTCAGCAAGATCACTCCAAAAATCCTCCCTCAAATTGTCGTCACACGGCGAATAGGCATTCGTAGGAATGAATTTGAATCCATTACTTCTATACTTAAACAGGCAAGAGATTGAGTTGAGACCCACTCTCTTATCCAACAACTCCAGAACAGTAGCATCCCACATAGTAATAAGCCCTCCACTATTTCCAGCACTGCCTTGAGATGGCAAAACTTCCGTACCAAAATCAGCGTCAAACCACAATTAGGTTTCTCAAATCTATTTGCTTATCATAAACATTTAGTCCCCGAATATTCCAATTCATTATTTTAGACCCCATTACCACTCATATTCTCCCTTGAACTTACCTCATCCAACTCCACATCTTTATCACTGGAATCCCCTGAATTATTAGAATCACAACTATCCTGCACCCTTTTTTCTTCTGCAATAGCCTTATACATGTCCCTGTATTTAAATAGAATTTCTTCGATAATATCCTTAGCTTGTTTCTTATCTTTGTCAGTGATTCCACCCAAACGACAACATAACTCAAGCACTAATTTCGAAGTTGAGAAGATAACTTCACTCGAATCAATATTTGTGTCTTATATATCACCTAGTCTGATAACAATTTGGTCCTCCGTCACGGTGAATAACTGTTTATAATAGTTAACCTGAAGGGGCAACGTATCCTTAACAGTATCTGCCGGCGAATCCTCTACTTCCAAACAACTATTATGCAAGACAATTTGACGGTCATCACACAATCAAAAGTCACACCCTGTTAACTCCAGCATCAGCGGATCCGTGGATCCCGCCAGGTTGTCTCACACGGGACAACCCGTTGTGGCGAGCCCACGGTGTACGTAGCATTACCCACTAACTTGCCCAAAGGCTTATCTGTCCGACTTGTTAATTATTTTTGCAGAATTGGTAAAATGCATTTCACAATAATAACTTGTTTTGTTTTGGCTTGATTTTAAATTTCTCTAGCAGTTTTCGTTTTCGGGTGAATCCGGAAGGCTCTGCCTTCCCACACGGAATTAGCAGGGACCAGTGTGCGAGTGATTTTAAATCCGTTTTTTTGTTGGGAGTTTTCTGTCTGATGTTTGAAATGAATTAAAGAAAATAAAATCTGATTCTTTAGTTGGTGGCATGTTACTTCTTATATCTTCATATATATTCCCAAGACGATCAAGTGTTTGAATAATGTGCAATTTGCATGGAAAATGGGATCTTATAGCTGGTTAAAGTACGAACTAATTAAAGTGCACCCATATCTTCTCTTTTAATATTCAATTAACTTCCACCCTCCAGTATTGAATGTGTGGTGCCAGCTCAATCAATAGTCTACTTGCTCCAGAACTCGTTGCCACCAGCTCCGTAAGGATACACAGTAACAAAAAGGACAACTTGGTAATATGCCTCAAAATCGAATGTACTTTGGGATATGCCCCGAAATTCCAGTTGTCTGGAATATGTCCCGCGATAACGGTTTCCGTCCGAATAATTTAAATAGTCAATATATCGTAATTGATCAGTCAAAATATCATAATATGAGATCTCATGAGGTGACGGAAATGACAAGCTTAACCTCAGATCAATTAAAACTAAAGTGTTGTTCCTTCACCGAACACAATAGAACCATCTCATTATCAACACTAGTTCTTCTTCTACATAAAAATAAAACAAACCAACCAGTTCTTCTGATTCACTACTCATCCCGTCTCCACTTCCATCTGTAGGGTATTCAACGATATTTAATTAAGATATAAACTTAGGGTTTCAAATTAAGGCTTCCGTTTGTGATCTAAAACACTAGATGGGTTTCATCAGTAAGATTGATGTCTGAATCATTAGAGAAAAATCAAGGGTTTAGGGAGGAAAAGTGAAGTCTTGCTGGGGTTTATGAATTAAAGCTGATGATGGCTGCATCTGAAGAGTATTAATCGTGATTTTGATCTCTACATCTCTTCCTCGTCTACATTGTTGTTAATCAAATTGATGTGTAAGTGACAAAAGATGGATCAGTTTTATGAGTTGGGTTTGTTTCAATTTTGAATTTGACTACGAAATCTTGTTTTAATTTTGAGATGAATATGTTTACTTTACTTAGGGTTTTCAGTTTCGTTCATGATGTTTCTGCTAGAAGCAACGGTGGTAATTGATTGGGTAATTGATAATTTTGTTATATCGTCCCTGGATCCTAAACTTGTATTATCATTCCTTTGGTTTCATTTTACAATTTCATCATCTCAATGGAACCACTCGGAGTTTCAGATTCAGGAACTCGTGAAATCTTAGTTTTTAATCAGTCGGATTATCGCGAAGAACACCACAAGAGTTGCAGTCACTTTTTAGAAGGATAAATTTGTCATTTTGTCACACGTGTAATCTCACATGTGTGCGTTATTTGACAAGTTAACTGGCTTGGATGAAAATTTGGACGGCCGGGACATATCCCGAGAACTGGAATATCGGGACATATTCTCAAAATTGCATTCGATTTTGGGGCACTTTACATGTGACTACTGTGAATCTGTTTGTTTAATGGTGTCGGACTGAAATCTGTAATTAATTTGATTGATAATCCCAAGTTTAAGCTTAATTTCATGAAATCGTGATTTCTAGAAAATTAATTTCAGTTTCTCTGCATAAACATTGTGAAGGATAAACTCACCATTTTTTCATCGCTAAGAGACTCCTCCCTCCGGTCATCGTCCAATAATCTGCAGTTTCAATTCTTACCAAACCTCGTTTCTCATTTCATGGTATT
The DNA here is from genome assembly GCF_003573695.1 of Papaver somniferum. Lineage (NCBI taxonomy): Eukaryota > Viridiplantae > Streptophyta > Magnoliopsida > Ranunculales > Papaveraceae > Papaver > Papaver somniferum. Next base: position 150,102,679 of record NC_039359.1, read on the forward strand.
CATAATACACATTTACATTTCTCTTTCGAATTAACACATTCGAAGTAGTAACAAAAAACAGTCTCATCGCCACTAGTCATTTTAATTTAAGAATAGCTATTAAACAATAACAAATAGATATCAAAAAAAAATTTAACAAGCTTTATCTTATCATTTCATATACTCAATCCGAACTCCGTCAACAGTTGTATTGATGCCAGTCCCGCCTCTCGGTACCAATGTGACCCAAATGGTCTCATCGCCGTCTGCCTCGAGGTCTTCCAACAGCTCAGTGATACCCACCTTAAAAACTGTCTTTCTCTTCACCACCAAATCTCCTTTGTTCAACACTATCCTTACTCCCCTCTTCATGTTCACAAATGTTCCTGCAAACTCTCTCGATTCAGGACCAATCATGGTCTCATCAACAGCATTAACATAAACGTCGAACTTGACGTACGCATCCTTACTGATGTCAATTCCATAAACAACTATAATCTCTTCTTCTTGCTCTTTCTCAGTCTTACTTCTATGTGTCTTCGGTCTACGAAGCTTCACTCTTACCGTCGTATCGAGCCTCTTACCGTTCAGCCCGAAATCCGGTGAAACGATAGCTTCATTAGAGATATCCAAGAACGGGTTCTGATTCTCTCGCATTTTCAAGACCTGACGAGCGATCTTCGGTGGTACGGAGGGTTTGGGTCTCGCGTTGAGCCATACATTCTCGACCTTCTCGTAAGCGTATCTAAGCTTAGAACTGTCAAGAACGTCTCTGATTTTTATTCTAACAAGCTGCGACTTCTCGTTGTGGAAGTAAAAGGTAGAATCTAACCATTCCGGATCTTCAATCGCCGGCTTGTCGCCGCCCCGGAGTTGGTTCCATACGTTCCAAAGGCGATCGATGTTTGAATGATGTGCATAGAAAATTGGATCTCTTGCAGCTGAATAAAAGGCTCCCAAATCTTCTCTTTCAGGATTCAAGTTACTACCAACCCAAGTATGCAATGCATTATGTGGCGCCAGTTCGATAGTTCCTGGTCCGTCACAAAACCCATTCTCGCCGGCTTTATAAGGACACCCCATGAACAGTTCAGTCTTTTTAGCGCCAGACACCATTTGATTGTACATGAAAGCAACGTTTGTTGAAATCTGATCTTCAGGTCCTAATCCTCTTTCGAAGTAATCGTAATTAATGTCAGCAACTTGAGGTGGCAGGTGAGAACTATCCCGCTGCGTATCAATCATTGACCCATTCAAGTACATGTCCGGAATAAACATACCGTCCGGCGAATCCCAGTTCCAGAAAGGTAGAGCGAAATTCTCGTCCCCGATCAAACTTCCGAGAATCCTCTCGTGAAAGTAAATCATCATTCTGTGCCATGGGAAAAACATCCAAGATCTGTGAATTTTGAGTAGAGAGTTGGAGTTCTGTTGATTGTAAGCACCGGTGCAGTATATGCAATGCATATTAGCTTGACGCATGTAGCTGCGTGGATCGTCGTAAGGTAATGATTTCATGATGGCTATGGCTCTGTTATACTTGGCGATGTAATCTGCATCAACCTTGTGAGCTGGTTTCCTGACTCTAATTGGCTCTGAAATGTCTGGAAATTGGAAATCAATTATGGGTTCTAATGATTCACGTTTTGGTGGACAACAATAAACCGGTCGATCGGCATCGGAAAGTGACTTATGACACGTCGTGAGGTTTGGAGTTAAGATGACATGTTTAGGTTTAATCTCTTCGTTTATGGCACTTGCATCTTCCATTGTAAGCCATGTTCCATCAAAAAATCCAAGGAATGTTGCCTTCAGATCACTGAAACATAAGAAAAAAATACAAATCAAATTTAATTTCTTACCATGGTAATATTTGTATGAATCATATAAAGTCATACATGCTAAATATGAAAACAGAACACCCAGTAGAAGGAAAAAAAAAAAAACAGATCTAATTCGTTTGCCTAATAAAACTAAGCAACTATTACCATTATAGTCAAACTAAGCATACCAATGGTCCTGTTGTGATAAAACCATAGATCTAAAAGAGAATGAATATTCACTGAAATTAACTTGTAAATTTTAGTAACACCTTCTTAAGGGAGCATGAAAAATGACTGAATGGTGAAAGCTAAACAAGATAATATATTTACCTTATAAAAGAAATGGCTTGAACTTGTTGATCTGAATCTTGAACAAACAAATCTGAAGAAGATAATCCAACTAAGATTAAAGCCAAGAAAACCAAAGAGACCCATCTCTTTGCTTCCATGGCTACTTCCTTACCCTCCCTGCTCTTATCTAGTGGACACTAGCTAGTAGTGGAGTTTCTGATGATTACTACCTTACGGAGGCAGCACTGAGATTTTCAAGAATGTAGCAATGGAATTTTCTGAGAGGGAAAGAGATGGAGAGACTTGGAAATGTTGAGAGTTAATGGACCAATAGGGTGTGTATATATAGTATACAGAAACCTTTACAGGGAGACTTCCAAGCACGTTTGTTTATTACATTGACATTGAAAAGAATCAAAAATGAAGAACACAATCCCTTCCCAGCTACATGTTAGAGAAAAGCTTACCAACTTCATAAATTTATGTACCTACTGAATTCCTATTGCCACAATTATTATTTTTTGAAATTGCCCAACAATGGTCCCACTTTTTTTGACAAATCTTTTTTTTTTGGAAATTTTGACTGCACCCTCCCAAAAAATAATCAGTTAAATTCCGCCCCCCCATTTTACAAATGTTTTATTCTATCCCCAATTCTGTTAAATCAGTAGTTCAGTCAGAGTTTGGCGCCACTATCGTCACTTGAGAAGTCTTGATTCTGTTGAATGTCCCCAACCAACCAGCCCCTTCAATTAACTCAACATAGGTTAATATTGGCAATACACTGGCCACGCACATTAAGCTTCAGCTAACAGGTGTCCAAAAACATTCCTAACAATGGAATCAGGTGGTAAGGTCCGGTTGAGCTCTTACCCCATACATGAAATGCAATGTAGCTCTGATTCAACAGAGTAGGGTCTAGAATATAAAACATTTATAAAATTGGGGGGCGAAATTTAACTGAATACTTGTTTAGGGAGTGCAGTCGAAATTGCTCATCTTTTGCTGGATTAAAAAATAGAATCAACTTTTGGAAGATGCTCGAATGAAGAAGAATCCCATATACTGCGTGCCTTCCAGGAAAACGAAAGAAAATGAAATTTGTAGGCACATGTATCTCGTGGGCTTCACATTATTGAAGTTGACTGCAACCATATACATTTATGAGGATAGCTTGCCTGCTGCAAGGGGCGTTAACCAGACCAAAGGCACCAAGTAATACTCATGGCTGCCAACCGGGTACGAGTACCAGTTTACTGGACAAACAAGAAAATAAGCTGATACTCCTACAGCAATGTTAATAATTATTATCTTACTAAAATAATTATCCTAATTATTATCTTGGTTAACTTTTTGTTTTCTTTCTTTTTTGGATACGGAGGCCTTGGAAACCACAAAATTGCTAATAGGGTGCCATACTAATATACATATGGGACGACAAAATACATATTGGTACTGTTGGAATATTTTCAACGCCGCTAATCAAAGGGGGGTCCTGGGGGGCAACGCCCCCGGAAGAATTTTTTGAACTGAAGGTTTTATTTGGCCGATAAAAGCCTGTTCGAAAATTTCGAATCCAAAAGACACCATTGATGTCTGTTGATGAAGGAACCTGACGTTTCGTGAATAGAAACCTGTTGGCGAATAAAAAAACCTATTCCCAACAGGTGCAAAACCCTTTATAAATAGCTTCTCCCAGTTTCGTTTAACATATAAGAAAAATCAATCTGTTTTCTCTGTTTCAAAAAGCATCATCAGAAATCAGAAATCTCTTTGTGTGTTCTTGATTGAATCAAGGGGTACAAACCTTGAATTCAGTTTTCGTTGCAGGGCTTTCATTGTATCCTGAAGGCAATATTTCGCATACATGTTGTAATCGCCAATTGTTATTGGGAGGGTAGAAATATTTGTCTAAAAGAAATTTATACAAGCCTTGAAAGTTTTGGAGTGCAACACTTTCTTCTCTGTGTCATTCATCCTTTGTGAAACCCATTTTTTTCCAACAGGTACATCCCAAACAATTTGGTACCCACTACCCCTATTAACAGCCTTGGCCACTAGTGCCCAACTCTACATATCTTATCCCTAGGGAAAGGGAATATTTATCACCCCAGCCAACGCAAAGTCTCACCCTTACACATGTGAGGCGAGATGGGAACCATCACCAATCATCCTATTCCTACCAGAGGTTGGAACTCCAAATCTATTTCAATTTTAATAACATGACGTATCTTTCGGTTTTCTACGTGTGAAAGGATAAATAGTCTCACATTCCTGGTTTCCGCATAATGAATTTAAAATATAATATAGAAGGGTCGTTCATCTCATTGCCAATTGGTTTTGAGTTGGATGTCCGCAGATTTTAACATGGTATCAGAGTTAGGTCCCATACGCGGGGTGTAGGCCGAATTAGTAGCCGTCGTGACCCGAATGAGCACATGTACACCCGTGACCGAATGACTGGTCACTCGTATGACCTGTACTTGGGATGGACCGTGACCGATGTCACCTACACACCCAAGATCCATACGTGCGTAGGTCCACGTATTAGACCGAGTGACTGGCTTTACATGTGAGGGAGGGTGTGAAAGGATAAATAGTCCCACATCTCTAATTTCCGCATAATGAACTTAAAATATAATATCAGATCCTCTATAACGCGTAGAGTCAATTTCTTATACATGTGTTACACATGCGCTTTCCTGTTTGGTGGCTGGCATAGCTCGGCTATGTCATCCCCGGATTGTTGTATTAATGTTTTGTATCTTACTTGTTGGCAGTGTTCAACCAGACTGAGAGTACACTTGTCTAAACTCGAAGTCGCGTTCGAAAATATGTGTGGGTGGGTGGGTGGTGCGTGGGGGGTGGAAATAGTGGACGCCATCGTCATAAGTCTTGCTTCGTACACTTGGTTGGTTGTACGCATCTAATAACAAGGTTTAACCTTTGGAGGTGTGCAGTCAACGTGGACGGTTAGAAATGGAACTATTTGAGACCCTCCAATTGGTTGGGAATTTACGCCGGATCTGAGGTTTGGAACGCTAGTTTCATACAGAATAATACTCCCTCCTTACCTATTATATCCTAGCATTTTTAGAGGCCACCCAAAAGGAATCAGGGGCCAAGAAGAAGACAATATAGGGTCATCCAAACCTAAATGAAAGTTAGCCCTTATCTCCCGTATTTCGTAATGGCAAAATTGCCCTTCCACAATCGGTAGTTAATACTACAATTGGTAGTAAAGTGTGTTATTTTAACCTCCGAATATATTCAATTTTCGAATTTTAGTACTACCATAATCGGTAGTAAATTTAACTTCCGAATGTATATTGGCCCCAAAATGAGATTTCGCAAAAATTTTAAAATTTTCAAACTTTGGTACTATCGTAATCGGTAGTAAAGTGTTTTACTTTAACCTCCGAATATACTCAATTTTCGAATTTTGGTACTACCATAATCGGTAATAAATTTAACTTTCGAATGTATATTGGCTCCAAAATGATATTTTACCAAAATTCTAAAATTTTCAAACTTTGGTACTATCATAATCGGTAGTAAAGTGTATTACTTTAACCTCCGAATATACTTAATTTTCGAATTCTGGTACTACCATAATCCGTAGTAAACTTAACTTCCGATTATATATTGGCCTAAAATGTGATTTTGCCAAAATCCTAAAATTTTCGAACTTTGGTACTACCATAATCGGTAGTAAAGTGTGTTACTTTAACCTCCGAATATACTCAATTTTCGAATTTTGGTATTACCATAATCGTTAGTAAATTGTGTTAATAAGTGATGCTTATTATCTACGGATTGTGTTCGTGGCCCAAAATTCAAATTTTCAAAACTTAATAAAATTTCGAAATTATCTACTTTCATAATCGGTAGTTAATGATGTTCATTATCAACCGGTTGTGCGTAACTTTTAGTAAAGAGAAATTAAATTTTTTGAATCAAGAATAATCGGTAGATAATGATAAATTTACCTACCGATAATGATAAAATTCTTAAAAATAAAAAGATAAAGATAAAGATACAAAACAGGTGGGTTGCCTCCCAATTAGCGCTTGGTTTAAAGTCGTCAGTCCGACTTTCATCTCACTTGCATTCTTAGCCAGCGTCAGTTTCCTCCACAACAAAACATGAGTGCACATCGCTTGGGTATCTCATCGCCTCAAAGATGTTGAAGCGAACAACCTCTCCATCAAATTCCATTGTCAAGGTACCTTCAAATACATTTATCTTTGTTCTAGCGGTTCTCATAAATGGTCTACCCAACAACAAAGGTGTAGACGAGGATGAGTTTTCATCACTCATATCAAGAACATAGAAGTCCACAGGAAATATAAGCTCATTAACCTGCACCAAAACATTTTCGACAACCCCTTTCGGGTAGATATTAGATCTATCGGCAAGTTGAATAACTATGCTGGTACTTTTGAGAGGACCAAGATTTAAAAATTCATAAATTGAGGCAGGCATAACACAAATAGATGCTCCTAAATCTAGCAAAGCTTTTGTAAACCTTGTTTTACTAATTGTGCAAGGTATAGTAAAATGATAGACACATTTTTGCGTCTAAATTGATCTCAATACTATACATTGTTGGCACTCGATTTCGTATTTATTTACAGTGTTTTTTGTGTTTGTAGGTTTTTTGGGGAATAAACATTTTTGGAAGAATTGACTTAAAAGTGTTAAAGGCATCCTCATTTCAGATAAGAGCACCAATCTTGTTAAAGGCACCCAGCAAATGGATAGAGGCACCCTCTCCTTCTTCATTTTGAAACAGATTCACAGAATTTATGGGAGATTTTAAAGATTCGATCTTCTTGCCTATTATACATAAAGTTTCCATATCTTGAAGGTAAAAGAGATAATATAATTATGAGTTGGTTTTTATTGAAAAGGAGAAAGAAAATATGGGGTTTTATTTAAAAAATAAAAAAAGATAATATCCCTAGGATTTTATTCTAGCAAATAAAGAAGATTTGTGATAATGGAGAAAGAAATTATTCATGAGATATCTTTCATTGAATAGAAGATCTGATGGAGTTATGGAAGAAGATTTTGAAAAGATGTTTGAGTAATGGGTTATTGTGTATAAATAGGGTGCTAGTAGGACCAAACAGGATTATCGAGAGAGGGGAGTTTTGGGAGAGCAAAATCATTGTTTTATTCTTCTCATTACATTTCATCATCTTGTAAACACTTTTTGAGCCATGAATAAATATTTTAAGTGTGTTTTCGACGTGATGAGCTAAACCCCAATACTGGGACGACGAACGAAGACGAATTTCATACATGGGTAAAATTATTTAATTCTTTTTAAGACTTTTTCATTAATTTTAATTGAAATATGATTTGAATTAATTGGTTGTCATTTAATTTGATGAGGTATGCTTAGCTTAAATGTTTTGATACATCATGCTTAGGATTTAAAACTAATTTTTGAGAATCTACCTTGGCAAAACCAGAGTCCATGTTAATTTTATTCATTGAGATTTAATTGTTGAGAATAAATAAATTGAACCCTATGTTATGAATTCGACGAAATCCTAGTCCCAGTAACACTCTTCATCCTGTGACAATATTTTGTGTATATTTTTTCTTTTCTTTTAGTTTATTAATTCTTAAAATTAATCCATCAAGTCCGAGTGAACCACAACTCTATTTACCACTATATAAAATTCGATCAATTTTTGGCGCCGCCGACGCGGACTTGTATATACATTTTTTTTTAGGTTTTGTTTGTTATTTTTATTATTTTTGTTCTTTTTTTACGTGTTTTGCTATTTTTTCTGTTTGTTTTGAGACTTGGTGTGGAGCTTATGTAAAAGAGAAAGTGTTGAAAAGTAAAGCGAAGCCAAAGAAGGAAAGAAAAGAGAAATCCAAAGGAGTAAATAAGAATATTTTTTTATATAGTTAATTTATTTTTATTAGGTATTTTTTATTTATTTTTTTGAACTGTAATTAGAGTTATATTTTTGTAATCTTTTTTTTGGACTTTATTTTTGGGACTTTCTTTTGGACATTATTTTTAAAACCCTAAGGAAGGGTTAATATAAATAAAACTGCTGCAGGGAAGGACGACAGTTACGATACTGTCTCGGCCCCTCGGGTTCGTACACGACATCGGAGTCGTGGCGCGAGTCGATTTCAACGGTTCATCCCCCGTCTGGAACGGGAGGTAAGGTTTTCTGAACACCCGCGAATCCCCTGTCAGTGGGTTTATTTTGTGTTGAAAATGTCAAACTGGCATTACAATAACCAATACAATGAATATCCAACTGAACAATATGGACATTACTCCTTTTATGACCATAGTGTGAATAGTGGTTGGGAATGCCAACCTTTTGAAGGTTATGGGTCATACCATGGTGAGCCCAATTACTATCCACACGCACATCGGTCATTCGAGCAAGATAATTATAGTAATAGTACTTCGTCTCTAGAGGATACAATCAAACTATTGAAAAGTAGTCCTTTTTATGATCCTTATGTTCCTATTCCTTCTCTAGAAGAGTCCCTTAGGTATTTAGCTGAGTCGACACGTAAGTTAGCTGAATCGACACGTAATTTAGCTGAGGTGAATAACGTAGTTATGGACGAAAGAGCTGCAACAACGATTGAATCTTCTTTAGGTATCCTCAATAGGTTAATTGAAAACTTAGATCCAACACTAAGGGAACTTTATTTAGAAGAGACCCTTGAGAGGATAGCTGAGTCGACACGTAGACTTGAGTTAGAGACGAATGAAAGAATTGCTCGAAATAATCTGAATTTCTAACACAATGTTCCCAGTTTCACCCTTGAAAATGAGGATAGTTACTATTCACCTAATGATGAGGTTAGAAATGGAGACACTACTTTAGATGAGGTTCAACCATTTTCATGTTATTATAATGATTATGATAATGATAATGTTGATGAAGAATTTGAAAGTTGTAGGCATAGTGATCAGGAATTTATTACTCCAATTGAGCTTTATAATAATCATGTTACTTCTAGTTCAAATCCAAATAATTTTAATGATATTTTACCTATTCAAAAGGATGAGGATTTGACTAGAGGTATCCCCGTTTTAGACGATGTAGTATTTCCTTTTTACGAAGCCGATGATAGTTTTGAGGAACGAGTTTATTTTGAGAATATTGTTTTAGAGTCTAGCGATTTAGAAACGTTAGACTTAGAAAAAGAAAATGAACTCGTTTAGATGAGTGAGGATGAACCCGACTTAGAAGAATCAATTGATCATTTTCAGAAATCTGATGACCTAGAAATTAGGGAAGTTGTGATTAGTCTTTCTAGAGACACTGAAAACTCTATGTTTGGGGGTGATTATTATCCATGTGCTTTAACTCTTAGAAAGGTCCCTTACTTGGGACTTAACATATATTCCTCAACCATTTTACAAGATTATCTTCATACACGTTTTCCCGAACCTCATGTTGTCCAAAATGAATCTCAGTTGTTAGAAACCCATCCTCTGGTTGATGTGGTTAACCCAGGCTACGATACCAAAATTGACTTTGTTTTCCCACCAAAAACTTTCCTTCCAATTGTGGGAACATATGAGTTTCAGATGTGTCAGTTATTAAGTTTTGAGACTAAACCTAATTACTTTAGAAAATTAGGGTCGACACATTTACTTAAGAATGACCACCACTATGGTCAACAGTGTGAGTCAAATCTGATTGACTTAGAGGATCCCCAATTATTCAGGTTAGTGTTATGTGCTTCTAAGTTCTTAGTTGAGTATTTTCAGACTCTACAACCTGATCTTCAGGATCCTGCCTTTGAGGAAGTCCAACCCATGAAAATATTTTATCTAGACCCAGTTATAGAACCTGAACCTGAACCACAGCTAGATGTAGTTGTCTTAAACAGGAAACTAGACAAGGGTGTGCTTTATTTGCTAATTTTCTTGTCATGTTGCAGATTCCTTTTACTTGTGATAGCCCTATTTGGTTTTGGTGATCCGCAGTTATTCCGTCTATTACTCTATGATTCCATAAGGTGACTAATCCTTTATTAGTCTGGCTGAAGACTTTAAACTTAGCACTTCTTGGGAGGTAACCCGATATTCTTGCGACACGGTAATATCTTTCCTTATCTCTTTTGCTTCAAGTGGTAATAGTTTCTCCTTGTTCATGTTTTTAATTTTATCTTTAGAACATTGAGGACAATGTTAGATTTAAATTTGGGGGCATGGGAAACTTTTTAGTTGCAATAAATAAACTCCAGAGCCTAGAAATCTATGCTTATTAAGGTTGGGACTAACCAATCTAAGTGGATGAGAACATCTTGGTTGTAGGAGTTGAGGAACCAATCTGATTAGATGAAAACATCTAAAGAGTCTATTCATAAAAGCACAGAGCTCAGGTGTTAGAATTAAAAAGAAACATGGTAGTTTCGCCATATGTCGTTGAATCCTTTTCACCTTCTGTTTTTATATTTTATTTTCTTATAAGTGATTGGGTGAAATAGAGTAATTGAGATATAAAAAAAAAATGAAAAAAATTAGAGACCAGACCATCAGACCAACCGGAATAAATTCAATAAAGTCAACCACTGGGTGCCCTTGTATATGCCAGTTGTGTTGACCTAGAGTTAGGATTATCACCCGTTGGTTCCCTTGTATATGCCAGTTGTGTTGATACTAGTCAGACCGGTATCTCAGTCCATTAGGATAGGTTCACCTTAGTCTACATCAAAACCATCTACGTTTTTCTCTACATCCATCTTCTTAATCTTTCCATGTGATTGGTTGACTCCGGTTATGATGTACATAAACTATCTGAGTAGAGCTCTGTCACTTATATGAATTTTAGTATGCTTGAGTGCAAACTCGTGTACATCAATTGGAATTTCGCATCAAGGTACTTCCTCCTGTAGTCAATGAGAGTATGCCAACCAAGGAGATTCTTTAGTGCCTTCCAAGGTTCAACGTAGATAGCTAGGGTCTGGAGTAAAGGTTTTGTGGGTACACTTCTGGTTAACCCTCCGGAGACAACACTCCGCCGGTAGTGCCACCTAGCGGTTTAACGGCTTGCTACACGTGCTAAGTGTAGTCATTTTATTTTTCTATATTAAATTTGCTCGAGGACTAGCAAATAATAAGTTTGGGGGTATTTGATAGACACATTTTTGTGTCTAAATTGATCTCAATACTATATATTGTTGGAACTCGATTTCGTATTTATTTACAGTGTTTTTCGTGTTTGTAGGTATTTTTGGGGAATAAACATTTTTGGAAGAATTGGCTTAAAAGTATTAAAGGCATCCTCATTTCAGATAAGAGCACCAATCTTGTTAAAGGCACCCAGCAAATGGATAGTGGCACCCTCTCCTTCTTCATTTTGAGACAGATTCACGGAATTTATGGGAGATTTTAAAGATTCGAGGCAAAGATATCTTCTTGCCTATTATACATAAAGTTTCCATATCTTGAAGGTAAAAGAGATAATATATTTATGAGTTGGTTTTTATTGAAAAGGAGAAAGAAAATCTGGGGTTTTATTTAAAAAATAAAAAAAGATAATATCCCTAGGATTTTATTCTAGTAAATAAAGAAGATTTGTGATAATGGAGAAAGAAATTATTCATGAGATATCTTTCATTAAAGAGAAGATCTGATGGAGTTATGGAAGAAGATTTTGAAAAGATGTTTGAGTAATGGGTTATTGTGTATAAATAGGGTGCTAGTAGGACCAAACAAGATTATCGAGAGAGGGGAGTTTTGGGAGAGCAAAATCATTGTTTTATTCTTCTCATTACATTTCATCATCTTGTAAACACTTTTTGAGCCATGAATAAATATTTTAAGTGTGTTTTCGACGTGATGAGCTAAACCCCAATACTGGGACGACGAACAAAGACGAATTTCATACATGGGTAAAATTATTTAATTCTTTTTAAGACTTTTTCATTAATTTTAATTGAAATATGATTTGAATTAATTGGTTGTCATTTAATTTGATGAGGTATGCTTAGCTTAAATGTTTTGATACATCATGCTTAGGATTTACAACTAATCTTTTGATAATCTACCTTGGCAAAACCAGAGTACATGTTAATTTTATTCATTGAGCTTTAATTGTTGAGAATAAATAAATTGAACCCTATGTTATGAATTCGACGAAATCCTAGTCCTAGTAACACTCTTCATCCTGTGACAATATTTTGTGTATAGTTTTTCTTTTCTTTTAGTTTATTAATTCTTAAAATCAATCCATCAAGTCCGAGTGAACGACAACTCTATTTACCACTATATAAAGTTCGATCATAAAACTGTCGGGGTCTTTCAATTTAGGTGGGAGTTTTTTTGAAGATATGCCGAAGCACTCTCCCCCATACTTATTACCTCATTACCGGTCAATTTGTGCTTGTTAGTGCACAATTCCTTTAAGAACTTTGCATAACGAGGAACCTGCCTTATCGCATCAATTAATGGAATGTTCATTTCGATCTTCTTGAAGATTTCCCAAATCTTTTTGTCCAACGTCTCCTTATTTGATTTTGCAAACCTGCTAGGAAAAGATGGAGGAGTAACATAAGTAGAAACAAGAGGTTTAGAGTTAGAATTTATCGAATCAGTCTTTTTAGGGACTATTTCTTCCACTTCTTTCTCTAAATCACGTTCATGGGACTCCGATGATGTTGTCGGTTTCTCTACTTGTTTCCCACTTCAAAACTCAATAGCACTAACAATCTCTCTGGGATTCAATGGTTGCGAGGGAAGTTTTCCAGCTGCTTGTGCTTTCAATTTTCTCACAGTAGTATCTAGTTGACCCATTTGTGTTCGGATGTCCTTCATATCCATCTCCGCCTTTTTCTTATCTTGCGTCATTGTGTTGAGAATGAGATTCAACTTGTCATCTATACTCATGCCTTGAGCTTCTTGTTGCGACCTCTGCAAGAATTGGTACCCGCCTTGTTGATTGAATGGCGGATTGGAAACTGCAGCTTGCTTGTTGGCGTAGCTGAAATTAGGATGATCACGCCAACCCGGATTATATGTGCTGGAATATGGGTCATATCTTGGCCTTTGCTGATTTTGGTACATAGCACTTGCTTGCTCAACTTCTTCGGTGTATGATGGTATTTCAGCCGCTGCTATTTGTTGCATCATCCTCTCCATGTTGCCCATTCTATGTTCCAAATGTGAAGAATCACCAACTTCATCCACTTTCCTTGCCACTGGTTCACCTCGAGTGTAGAATTGTTGAGTGTTCACAGCCATATTATCCAACAAACTTGTAGCTTCCGCAATGGTCTTGTTGGTAAGTGCACCACCACTTACGACATCAATCAAATTTCTCTCATTAGAAAGCAACCCCTCATAGAAGTATTGAATAACGAGTTGATTGCTAATTTGATGGTGTGGGCATCTAGTGAGAAGTTTTTTGTCCCAATACTCATAGAGAGTCTCTCCGGATACTTGCCTAATACCACAAATCTCCTTGCGAATCTCTGCTGCTTTTGATGCCGGAAAATACTTCTCAAGGAATAACTTCTTCATCCCATTCCATGTGGTTATACTCCCAGATAAGCAAAAGAACCATTCTCCTGCAGCATCTATAAGGTAGAAAGGAAACGCTGTCATCATAGCCATATCAGCGTCTGCAGTTGCTTGCTTTAAACTAGTCACAACATGATGAAATTGTTGCAAGTGACGATTAGGATCTTCTCCCGCTAAACCTTTGAATTGGGCAGCAAGTGAATCAATTGCGGCTTCAATTCAATGGTTTCATTCAGCTGAATACATAAAGGCTGTTGGTCAAGGTTTGGAGAAGTGAGCTCCTTGAATGTTCTTGGAACAGGTGGTCGACCTCCCATTCTGTTGTCTTCCTCTTTGTCCAAGTCCGAGAATTCACTTGTTGAAGAACTAGGAGGAAGTGGAGTATTCACTGCTCGAATGAAGTATTTTAGTAAAGTGCCCGAACGAAGACGTATACCAATAGGACTTGGTTTTCCTTCTCCGAGCATTCACCAAAGAAATAGTACCTGAAAATAAGGTTCTAAAAGATTGAATGAGTAAACTGTAATTGAAATAAAAGAAAAAGTAACAACTAAGAATAAAAATAACAACTAAACTTGCCAATGCTTCCCCGGCAGCGACGCCAATTTTGACGAGGTGTCAACTCGCAAATAATAATTTCTACTTCTCTTTACACTAGCAAGTAATAGAATGGAAGCAGGATCGTCCCAAGGGAGGTGCATTAAGCATAAGTTGTTATGAAAATACTGATAGGTGCCAAATATTGCATTATTTATCATCATTTTATTGGCACTTATCCCTTTTTGCATACCATAATTTCCCCTTTTGTAATGAATTCTGTATTTTACTCTCCTCAAGGATAAATATTTTATTTTACTTAATTTTGCATTTTTAGGTGATAAATAAAGTCTAGATGAGTTGCGGAGCGAAAAGAGCAAAGACACGGGAAAAAGCCGAAGGAAACTCTAGCGGAAAAGAAGTGAAGAATGCGGTATGGAAGACTCAAGGATGAAAATGGGCTTAACAAGGAAGAAATTGTTCTTAAAGAATAAGTGGGCTCATGATTACCTAAGCCCAAACCCAAAATCCAAACCCAAACCTGCTTCTCTCCTTAGCCGTCAGATTGGATCCATTCCATCATCTAACGGTAGATTCATCAGAGTGCATCAGGCTTTGATGTTCCTGTCTAACACTTTAGCACCTAACTCCATCTTGGACCGTCAGTTTTGATGTATCACACATCCAACGGTTGCTCCACACCCATCTCCATCTCTCCGTTGGATCATTCCATCACCTTCTCATCGTACACCCTTCATCATCAAGACATCAAATTTTGATACACTCGATCAACACCCAATCTCCAAATACCTATCGACTTCACCCAAACACTCCCTAACCCATTCTCCATCGGGTTCTTCTCCTCTTCTCCCCAAATTCCTCTCTTCCATCACCTGCAACTCCTTCACCACCATATCCTGCCACCACCAGACCCCGATGTTCACTGCCACCATCTCCATCAAATCATTCCAAACATCTCCACCATCTCCCTAGCCTAGTTCTTTTACTCATCTCACAACCACTGAACCCTAGGTTTGGGGTGAATAAAACAACTCGAGTTAGGGCACAATTAGAGCATCATAGGCGTCAATTGGAGCAGGGGGAGAGCAGAGAAGGCATGGGTTAAGCATGGGTTGTTGTTATTTCAGTTTTTTTGGTGAGTAATTTTATTAATTTTCAAAACCCTAATTTTCTCTGTTTTGGGGATTTTCAATTAGGGTTTGTAATAGGTATAAATTGAGACACTGTGTATGATGTTGAGCTAGTCGGGGATACCCAAGCTCATTTTGGAGTAAAAATCAGAAGCTTACTTTCAATTTTTTGTATGCCCTGTCACTTGCAAATTTCCATGTTTAACATCACTGTTAGTAATATGCTAGAGATGTTCTCCATGTTCTAAACATCCTAGCTAGGGTTTAGATGAAACCCTTAGCCTTGATGCTAGGATGTTAAGCAAATTGCTCTTACTCATGCCATGCTCACTGTTTAGGATAGTTTAAGCATGTGGATGACATATTACTTTCACCTAGAATTTCAAGCATCCTAGGTAGTTAGATGCATCCTATGTATGTTTCACTTGCATTCAATTTCATGTTAGTTAGCTTTGATTAGTTGTTCTTTGAGCAGACAACTAATACTTTGCCTTGATATAGTGATTGAAGTTAAACTGTCCATCTAAGAAGCTAGAGTAGTGCAATAACTAACATGCTAGTATGGGTTGAGTGGTGAATTCTCAAGCCCTAGTTCCCCTCTATCAAATATTCAATCACTTCATTGCTGTTTCAAAAATCTCAACTTCAATGTTTGTTGTTCATGTTTAAGTTTCATTGTTAATCTTTCTTCAACTGTCAGTGTTGAATTAGTGTAGTTTTCTGTCAAAAATTCTGTTCTATTTAATGTTTGATGATTAGTTTCAGCTTACTGATTAGTTGACTTTAATGTTAGTGTGAATTATTTCTTCAAGTGAATGTCCTGTTAGTTGTTGTCCTGATTAGTTAGCTTCATGTTAGTTAGTGTCCTGTTTAGCTTTGTTGTCACTGTTTAGATTTAGGTTTTAGTAGAAAAGAACAAAAAAGTTACATTTGCATCCTCCAAGTCCCTGTCCACTTTCCCTTGCTTGCTCACTAGATATTCTTGGCCTTGTGCACTTGCAAGTATTTAGAACATAGTTTTAGGGTATCATTCCCTTGCTATCAAGTTTTTGGCGTCGTTGTCGGGGACTCGGTAGCGGTGTTGTGTAGTTTCTTTGTTTTCTTGCTTTATTCATCAATTCCTGTCACTTGCTCATTTGCTTGCTGTTGCTCTTAGCTTGCAGCTGCACTTGCATCATTTGCTGTTAACATTTCTTGCATCTTGTCATTGCTTGATGTTCTTGCTATCTTCTTTGTTGCTCCATCTCCATACTTGCTATTGCTGTTCACTGCTTGCTTGCAAAGCTGGTGCTGCTGAAGGAGCTGGTGAGACTTGTTAGCTGGTGATGCTGCTGCTTCTTGCCAAGCCTGCTGAAGTTGCTGCTGGGCTGTTGTGTTGTGTTGCTGCATGCTGGTGCTGATTCTCTGTTGTGGCCGTGTGAACCTGCTGAGCCTAGTTTGCTGGTGTTGATGTTGCTAGGCTGGTGCATTGGCCTTGCAAACTGCTGGACCCAACTGGGCTGAAAGCTGAAACAAGCTGAGTTGCCTTGCTGCAGCTGCTTCTGAGCCTGTCCTGCTGAACCCTGCCTTGAACCATCAGACCCAATTGCTGTGAGCCCAACCGGGCTACACAAACAAGCTAAAGAAGAAGATATTCAGAGCCCAACTGGGCCACTCAAAGTCAAGGAAAAGAAATACCAAGCCCAACTGGACTGCACAAGTTGGAGTGAAGATTGAACCAAGCCCAAGTGGGCTTCAACAAAAGCTTAGGAAGATCCAAATCCCAACTGGGCTTTTGCAACAAACACAAAGGGACCAAAGCCCAACTGGGCTTCCCTCCAAAAAATAGGTAAGCCTAAACCCATTAAGAGAACCCAACTTGTGGGCTTCCATTTTCTGTTGGGTTTGTAATTTAATTTCGTGAGGGCTTGTAATCTTAATTACTTGTGGGCTTGTTTGTTTTTAAACATTTCTGTTTGGGCTTATAACTTTGACAATCTTTAAAATTTTCAAATTTTCAAAACCCAACAGCTGGGCTTCATAACAAAATCAAACTGCTGGGCTTGGCTCAAGCTTCAAAAGTTAAAGTTTTTTCAAACCAACTTCCAACCCAACAGTTGGGCCTGTTCAAAACTTCCTTTTGGGCTGCACAATTCTCCCACCAATGTGGGCTTGCTCCTAACAACAAAACCAAATTTTTCTCCCAACTCAAAACCAAATTCTTTCTCCACCTATGTGGGTTGCTCCCAATTTTAAAACCAAAGTTTTTCTCCCAATATTAAAAACCAAATTTTTCTTTTTATCTCCCAATTAAAACCAAAAGTTTTCTCCCATTCAAAAACCAAAATTTTTCTCCCTCTTTTTAACCAAAAATCCCAAATAGGCTTTACCTTTAAAGCCTAAAAATTAAATTTTTGAAACCCATAACTGAAAAGTGTGGGCCTTATTTCTCTTTTTGAATTGTGTGATTGTTTGATAAACATAACATGTCTGGATTTTGGTCTGCCACTGGGAATAAATCTATTAGAGAAGCTTACGAGCAAGATTCACCTTATGAGCCTCCCACAGACCATGATGTCAATAGTTATAGGGATTATTATTATGGACCTTCTGTAGGTCATGAACCTCAATATGCGAACCCTAATGACTATTCAAACATGTATCATCCATCATTGAGTGAAAATGAACATCTAGACAATATCCAACTCACACATTCGTCACTTGTGAATCAGTTAGAGGCTCAGATCACTGCTTTAGAAATGGAAACACATGAGAAATCTGTAGCATCTAGTTCACATAGACGACCTGAAATCTATGCATGTACCTTATGTGGTGGTTTAGACCATCCTGATAAATATTGCTATATTTTGCATGATTATAGGCGATTTAGAGAATCCCATGAAAATCCAAATTATGAAATGCCCACAAATTGTGAGGCTGGTAGTCATTGGGACCATAATCAATCCTTTGAGGGTTGCGATCAATCTTTTATAAACCCAAATGACCATGCACACATGTACCATTCACCACAATTTGAACATGAAGAATTTTGTATTCCCATGAATTTAGACTCCACCACAGAAGCTTTCAGACTCAGTGAGCAAAACTTTGCTAGATCTACATCACGAATTCAGGCATATTTAGATCAGATTTTGCTTCACCTACAAAAGGAGGAAATTCATGAGGAAATGTATGTTGTCCCTAATGAAGTGTCTAGTCCCATTCATGTAAATGATGTTGAATATGAACCTAATTTAGAGGAACATGAATCGACTAATGACACCACCACTATTAATGAGGACCAATATGCATGTTACCATGATGATGATTATGAAGATTATGATGATAATGATGTTATGTTAGAAGAACATGAAAATATTGTGGAACCTTTTGGTTCAATAACATATGGCTTCTCTCCCTCGACCTTCATGAATGTTGTTTCTTCTAATACTCATAGCAAATCATATGATTTTGATATTGATATGGTACTTGTACAATTGTTCTTCGAAGATGAGCATGACATAGGAATAGTTGAATCTTCTGTAGACACTAATGTTAATATGCATGAAAACAAATTTGATGTGTCTGATTCCTTTCCTAAGTCACAAAATTTTATTTCTTCCGATGTTGATTTGAGTACTATGGACAATCATGATACCAATTCAGGTCTTGATGTTTTGTTCGATGAATGTGAGCATGATTTACCAATTTCTGATTTAGGGGAAGTATGTGTTGGTACTATTGATCTTATCCATGAAAATAACTTAGAAGCACCAACTTTCTTACCTAAATCGCATATTGAGATTATTCCACCCAACCTAGATTTGGTTTGTAACAAAACTTTTAAACCAACTTTTCTGAAAATTCCCAACCTAGGATTGGAACTGTGTGCCTCTCAAGTCCTTTTGGACTATTTTGCATCAAAATACAATACTTTTAAGGAGCCACAATTGGAATACATTTCTTTGCACATCCCGCAAAAAAGTTCATTTTGAGTTAGATCTGGTGAATCCCGAACCCCCAAAATTGCTAGATTGTGTGCTTAAAAATAAATCTATTGAAAAATTCAGGTTTAGGGGTGATTCATTCGGTTTTTCACTCTCACTCCCATTTAAGTCCAATTTTAGTGTTTTGAAACTGTCTATGTTTCAACACTTTGTCTTTTGGGTTGATCCTCAACTCTTTAGACTTTATGTATATAGTGAATTTTTTGTATATAATCCGGTAGGTAGTTTTTAGTGAAATTTTATGTTTCTTTATATTTTGCTACTCCATGGTGATCGCGGCTGAAATACGTTGGATTCTAACCATGAATAATGGAGTTCGTTTCTTTCTTTCGTCAAATCGGGTATTCTCTTTCCTTTCTCTCAAAACTCAACATGTTCTTCTGATATGTCCAAGTTATAAATATGTTTATCTTTAGAAACATTGAGGACAATGTTTAGTTTAGGTTTAGGGGTGAAAAGTAGATACCGTGATATCATGCTATAATTGAAAACAAAACTCCTCCCTCTTTTTGAAAAATAAAAAATTAAAAAATTGAAAAAACATAAAAATGGAGCTCATTTACCTTGAAATGTTGACTCTTGTGCAAATATGTAATTTTTAGGATTCTTAGTCTAGATATTTAGGCACCCATTCTAGCACAATTCACATAGTGATAAGAAACTTGCACGCGCACGATCTACCAATACATGTATAGCCTCAACCTTGAGGTGTTCTATCGGAAGTCACGATTGCCAATCACTTTAGAATACTGAACGAAACTTGACTAGCTTGTTCTTTGGTTGGTTGGGATAGAAGGTGGAGGATACATTAAGAAAGACAACTATCGAATTTAACTGGGTGCATCAAAAAGGGCTACCTCTTGCTAAGAGTCATATAATTTTTTGTTTATGTATCAAAAGAGTTACCATGTTGTAAAAAAAAAATCCAATTTTTCCAAAAATAAAAATAAAAAAAAATGATGTATATATTCAGAAAAATATCAGAAAAAATCAAAAAAATCAAGTATTTATCAATTCCATTCTCTCTTGTCCAAAAATAAAAGAGAGTAGTCAATGTAAATAAGAGTCATGTAAAAAGTCATCTTTTATTGTTTTAGTGTAATAAGAAAGGAAGGGTGTATGCCATTGATGTACAACGCGAGTAATTGTGAAATACCTCCAACTCATTCACAATTCTCGTAAAGTCCGGACAGCTAGCTAGATTTCGACCTCGGTTCTTAGCCTGAGAAACTATCTCTTGGTGATTAGTAGTCATAACATCCGATCTTTCTTTACACATGTGTAGATACACTTTACACTCTTATCACATGTCTTTATTTGTTATCAGTGCTAGGATTGTGCCTTTGATAGCTAGATTGACATCTCCATTTTGCTGTGAGCTTAAACTGTCTTGCACATGTCACATTTGATGGAATCTGAGCTCATATTTTGGCCTAGAACTTTGTGAGTATGTTATAAGCAAACCCTCACGAGACTTCACTCGTCCACTAGGGACACTTAGTGGTTCAAAAGGCTTGTTGCATTCGCTAAATGCAATCAAGAAACCATCGACAGTGGTATAGGTAGGATTTCCTTAGTTTCTGTTTTACTCGAGGACAAGTAAAATTCAGGTTTAGGGGTATTTGATAGGTGCCAAATATTGCATTATTTATGATCATTTTATTGGCACTTATCCCTTTTTGCATACCATAACTTCCCCTTTTGTAATGAATTCTGTATTTTACTCTCCTCAAGGATAAATATTTTATTTTACTTAATTTTGCATTTTAGGTGATAAATAAAGTCTATATGAGTTGCGGAGCGAAAAGAGCAAAGACACGGGAAAAAGCCGAAGGAAACTCTAGTGGAAAGGAAGTGAAGAATGCGGTATGGAAGACTCAAGGATGAAAATGGACTTAACAAGGAAGAAATTGTTCTTAAAGAAGAAGTGGGCTCAATATTACCTAAGCCCAAACCCAAAATCCAAACCCAAACCTGCTTCTCTCCTTAGCCGTCAGATTGGATCCATTCCATCGTCCAACGGTCGCTTCATCAGAGTGCATCGAGCTTTGATGTTCCTGTGTAACACTAAAGCACCTAACTCCATCTTGGACCGTCAGTTTTGATGTATCTCACATCCAACGGTCGCTCCACACCCATCTCCATCGCTCCATTGGATCATTCCATCACCTTCTCATCGTACGTCCTTCATCATCGAGACATCAAATTTTGATACACCCGCTCAACACCCAATCGCCAAATACCTATCGGCTTCACCCAAACACTCCCTAACCCATTCTCCATCGGGTTCTTCTCCTCTTCTCCCCAAATTCCTCTCTTCCATCACCTGCAACTCCTTCACCACCATATCCTGCCACCACCAGACCCTGATGTTCACTGCCACCATCTCCATCAAATCATTCCAAACATCACCACCATCTCCCTAGCCTAGTTCTTTTACTCATCTCACAACCACTGAACCCTAGGTTTGGGGTAATAAAACAACTCGAGTTAGGGAACAATTAGAGCATCATAGGCGTCAATTGGAGCAGGGGGAGAGCAGAGAAGGCATGGGTTAAGCATGGGTTGTTGTTATTTCAGTTTTTTTGGTGAGTAATTTTATTAATTTTCAAAACCCTAATTTTCTCTGTTTTGGGGATTTTCAATTAGGGTTTGTAATAGGTATAAATTGAGACACTGTGTATGATGTTGAGCTAGTCGGGGATACCCAAGCTCATTTTGGAGTAAAATTCAGAAGCTTACTTTCAATTTTTTGTATGCCCTGTCACTTGCAAATTTCCATGTTTAACATCACTGTTAGTAATATGCTAGAGATGTTCTTCATGTTCTAAACATCCTAGCTAGGGTTTAGATGAAACCCTTAGCCTTAATGCTAGGATGTTAAGCAAATTGCTCTTACTCATGCCATGCTCACTGTTTAGGATAGTTTAAGCATGTGGATGACATATTACTTTCACCTAGAATGTCAAGCATCCTAGGTAGTTAGATGCATCCTATGTATGTTTCACTTGCATTCAATTTCATGTTAGTTAGCTCTGATTAGTTGTTCCTTGAGCAGACAACTAATACTTTGCCTTGATATAGTGATTGAAGTTAAACTGTCCATCTAAGAAGCTAGAGTAGTGCAATAGCTAACATGCTAGTATGGGTCGAGTGGTGAATTCTCAAGCCCTAGTTCCCCTCTATCAAATATTCAATCACTTCATTGCTGTTTCAAAAATCTCAACTTCAATGTTTGTTGTTCATGTTTAAGTTTCATTGTTAATCTTGCTTCAACTGTCAGTGTTGAATTAGTGTAGTTTTCTGTCAAAAATTCTGTTCTATTTAATGTTTGATGATTAGTTTCAGCTTAATGATTAGTTGACTTTAATGTTAGTGTGAATTATTTCTTCAAGTGAATGTCCTGTTAGTTGTTGTCCTGATTAGTTAGCTTCATGTTAGTTAGTGTCCTGTTTAGCTTTGTTGTCACTGTTTAGATTTAGGTTTTAGTAGAAAAGAACAAAAAAGTTACATTTGCATCCTCCAAGTCCCTGTGGACTTTCCCTTGCTTGCTCACTAGCTATTCTTGGCCTTGTGCACTTGCAAGTATTTAGAACATAGTTTTAGGGTATCATTCCCTTGCTATCAAATACTCTTAGCAAGATTATTTTGTTGTAGAAAATTCTGAAAATTGTAAATTGTATTCAAATATGAGATGGAATTGATTAAGGATTCATTCTCGACCACGGAGTATAAACCAAAGTGACATATAACTACGTTCTTCGCATTATCTCGTTACTAACAACCCTAGGATAATTAGTACGCTCAACTATCTCGTTATTATCTCGTAAGTTCACCGGATACAGAAGCGCTCGACTACCAGATTCTACTTGCCAAGTTTCCTAGAAGTACGCTCTCTAGGTGTGACTTAAACAAATGCTCTAAGTTTTGTGAGATAAGGTTGCTCCTAGTGATGAATTCAAAAGCTTGAATCACCTAGTAGTGTCACTTTCTACATACGAGTACTTAACAAAGTCCCATCATCAATACCCATATATCACTAATTGTGTTTATAATTTCTAAACAATTATGAGTCGAAGAAGTTCTAAACTAGCAATATAGGTATGAATTAATCATTCAATTTCGAACTCAAACAATTAAAACATAACTCATAAGCAATATTAGCACAGTAGAAATTAAACAATAACGAAAATAATTGCGAAAGAAGAAGCTATTTCATATCGATTGTAAGTTCATATTCCGGGCTTTGAAATCGCCCCTAATCAAAGATTGTTTTAGCTACTCATAATTAGCATTGTTCTCAAAAATACAAAGATTAAAATATGTTCAAAAGAAGGAGAAGTTTAGATTAAACCCAGGAAGCAAACCAGAGTTGCTGCTGTGTAGAACAGGTCTCTGTCAGCTCCAAGCTTTCTCAGCAATTCTGGGAACAGGTACAGGCGCAAAATGGTGATGATAAGGTAGCTCTCCTCTGTATTTTCCTTCACGCCTCCCTCCTTCTCCTGCAAGTTCGTATCAGATATACACTGCACACAAATCACATTCACAAACCCTACAGGCTTTCAAATCACAGCCATCCATCTCTGCCAAACCAATGGCAACAACACCGCTTGGTGGCTGTTTTCACGGACCCAAGCTCTATCTAATGCCGAAACTGATTGGTACCCAAATTTCATGTTCCTGTAAACTCATAAATCAGGTCCAAGCCAATGCCAAATGCGACCAATGAACCATGGCAGCAACGGCAACAAATCTCCTGTGTTGGCTGCACCACCTAGCCTCTGCCAGAACCAAGACTGAATTTTCCTTTTCCTGTCTACTTTCTTCACTATTTCTTCAATCCAAAACCAACTGAAACCCCACTGAAATCCTTGTATCTTCATCTCTTCCATCCATGAATCAAACACCGGCAGCAACTCAATTTCAGTCCCTTGTTTCCCATGACAAAATCAGTCCAACAACTACCAATTTCTTCTTGTTATGTTACTGCCTGCACTTCAGTTCAGCTGCAAGCCTTCAACCAACTCAATTCACCACCAGTTCCATTTCAGGCACCAAGAACCAATCACTGCATATCAGTACCTCCATCTCTATCACCTGCAACACTACCATACAGCCATATCATCTTCCTTATCTTTCCAGCTGCTAGAACTCAGCTCAATCTCTCCATTGCAAACACCAGAGCATGGAAAATAGCTACACGAACCATTGCAGCAGCAACCCTTGAAGACCGACTCAGCTAGAGCTTGGAATAGTGAAGAAAGGCTCATTCAGGCCTTTAGTCGAACACGTTGTGTTCACAATCCCGGTGGTGTAGGAGATGAAGATGTTGTGATGTTTTTAGCGCTTCCATGCTTGAATCTCCCTGCAAACTCCAATCTGAGACAAACCCAACATTTCCATTATTCTCATAAGTCAAAAACATTCACCATTCAGTCCTCTTTGAACAGCAACAGACCATTATCTTCTTCCCTGGTTCAACGAGTCATAAAATCCATCAACTTCTCATCATCTCGAAATAATCCTGTCTGCAATCTCCAGTTATAACCACTGCACAAACTCGACCTGCTGATTAACCCAAATTCTCAACAAAATCTGTGACTCTTAGCAGCAATTTCCTCCCTGTTCAACAGAATTTCATGGATGATTTCTTGAGTCTGTATCCACCACAAATTGGTGCCCGCTTCTTTCTTCTTCTCGGCTTCAGGTAGGGGTCTTGACCCATGGTGAATGCTGCCGGTTCCATGGCTAGGTCGACGGCTATAGCAACAGAAACCAGATCTCCTTCGTGCTTCTTAACTGGTGCTTCTTAATTTGGGTATAATGAAACCTAAGTTTCACGTCCTAGACATTTCTGCCTCCAGCACACATGTGCGGTACCTTGGTGGTGAAATCCACTATCTGTTTATGGCCTTTCTGCATTGAACATGCTACACATCAGTCATTAAGCCCATTATACAGACTTTAAAATGTTTGTCTTGTGAACTATCCATGCAACTCATGTAAACATAGTGCCTTGTTGATTCCCTTTGTCCGCAGCTTGGAGACTTGCCAGCTTATGATGGCAAGCATTTGTTGGCACGAGCTTTAACTTCTATGCTCCGTTCTGACGCTTTTTCTTCTTCGAATTCTTCCACCAACAACATCCGTCTCTTACTTCTCAGATCTACTTCATCTCTTCAATGTCTCTTCATCACTAAAGCTGACATACTTTTCAGACAATAATTTGCATCACTAAAGCTGACATGCTTTTCAGACAGAGATGAAGAAATAAAAGAAAATAATGAGAAATAGTTTCGCCTCCAACAACATTTGCACCTTTTTGCCTTTTAAGTGATGTTTCTTCTTCTTTTTTTTTTCTCCAAATGACTCCAAAGTACCTAAACACTCAAAAGCAAACATAAGATGCATAATTTACAAGAAAACTTACCGAAGAAAGCATAAACAATAGATAAATATCAAGGTGTTTTAGACACCTATCAAACGTACAAAACTTACTACCTTAAAATTTACTTAGAAACACTTATTCATATAATTTAAATAGAAAGGTGCTTTCTTCCAAGATGCGATAGGGATCGAAATGCAAAAACCCTTTGCCATACTTGGTTTCATATCCTCGGAGAGCCGCACACCACTACAACAGCCTTACATTCCTTAAATACATCTTCGAATCTAGTCTTCACAATTTGTTGTGTCCTCCTATGGATATTTCCGTCCAACGCCTCAAAAATTCTATATATGCGATTCCACCAAACATCAGATGTTTGATCCATGTTAAGGTACATATCTTGTCTATTGTCGTGGTCAACAAATTTAAAGCACGCTTTATCGTAATCGTGCTTCTTAACTGTAATCCACGATCTAACAATAGCGACATCTTCATCATTGTTGAAGGGAGGATCCATTTTTGGTGTTTGAAAGAGATGAATGAAGGAGAATAAAAAAGATGAGAGAATATCTTGAAAGGGAAAGGTGAGTGAGATAAAAACAATGAAAGGGACATGTTTCCTTTTATAGACATAGGTGAATGAGATTATAAAGACCCAACGACAAATTTTTTTTAAAAAAATTAGTCGTTGGGTCAATGTCAAAATTAGCAATTAATGACGTTAGGGATTTTAGTGAGTAATGTTCCACAACCTGAACATGTAGCCGAACTTCAAGTTCAGTTTCCTGGTAACTTTTACGACATATCCGAACCCTGCTGTACAACCATAGAAAACTTTAGTTCAGCAATCTGTTAAATTCTACCAGGTTGCCAAATAACGAGTTCGGATACCTCGCATATTTCCTTGTTTGCCGAGTTTGAGGTTCGGCAATCTCTCTAATCCTACTATGTAACCAAACTTATACCAGTGAACTCAAAAATATACTAAAATTAACCCAATAATTAATACCACACTTCAAAAAACATAGTATTTGATTCATAAGCATACTTAGTACCATTACAAGTGTCATTTAATTATCCTCAAGTACAATATGACCTTCATGTACAATTTCGTCCGACTTCTTCAAAAATTTCCACATCTCCATGTTATGCTCATACATAATACACCAACCCAACATTATATCGGGGTTAAATGCAGGCCAATAAGAGGTCCCGGAGGTCGGAGGCAATGGACAATCAGTTTCTAAACGGAGGCCTATAAAGTGGTTGTTGTTAACCAACGCAATCATACATCTCCTTCGTTTGAGTTGCTCGACACATACAATTGTTTTTGGGGTGAATGTGAAACTAGCATATTTTGAGAAATAATGAACCATACAATTTAATGCCTCGGCGGTTAAGTGTCCACATATCAGCATGCTCATCCAATAATCCGTTGTGATCGGATGCCCCCCATGAAGACGAATTTGATACCTAACAAATTTCTCGTTGATAATACCCTCCCCGCACAACATTGTCTTGTAAAAGAACGGATTCTCCTTTAGTTTCCACAATAACCTTTGCCTTACATGAGTGATTCCACACCCATTATATCGCTTAGCACCTTCGATGAAAGGCCCTAGTTGTTGTACGACAACATGACCATAATTACCATCCGGAGGAACGTCGTCAATGGATATAACAAATTCTCTAATGTATAGAGGTAGCTCGTTCAAATAGTCTTTATTTGGAGCCTTAAGCTTCACGTCTATGGAAGATGGTTGGATGGGGCACATTGGAGCCTTGAGCTTCACGTCTCCGGAAGATGGTTGGCTTTGTTGTGATGGACACATCAGACATTTTTTCTTCAAATAGCGCTCACTTGTTTCGCCTTTCTCCTCAATACTCCTACCCCGTTTCTTGGCTTGCTCCAAGTACTTCGCTGCGGTGTACTCATGGGCCGAAGGATCTCTAGTATTTTCGTTTTTCTCACTTTTCTTCTTACCTAACACATTTGCATATTCTCTTAGTTTTTTTTTAGTTTATTTTTTGCTTGGCCTACCTTTGGGTTTGCCTTTTGCCGGTTCATGAACATTCTCCGAAGTTTGTGGATATATGATTGTCCTCATGTCATCCCAAAAGATTTTTTGGAGTTAGTTCATGCCTCGATACATCTCTAGTACGGTTCTACCCATTTCGTTATCACCAAACTCTTCTCCCGCTTCTTCTCCATTTGGTGGAGGGACAAAACTTAGATGCTACCAAAATGGATCAGTGTCACTTAAAGGGATTACGCCGTGCTCGTAGTTGATTATCATATGGAGACAAGGGAGTCCCATAGACTTCTTCATGTTACAAACACACACATCATCCCCCTTGGTTTCCCACTTATCAATCAACTCGACTTCAATAATCAACAACTTCATACATTATCGAGATACGTTGTAATGGATTCCTTTGAACAATGGGTGATCGGCATATTTTCCGGTCATTTTGAATATACTACTTTTTTGGAACTTCTCTTTAATTCTACCAAAGTCGCGCTTGAAGTAATTTTCCATAGCATTCCACATGGTTACGAAATTATCAACACATCCAAAGAGATTCTTCTTCAACCGATGGTGAGCCGACTCTACCAAACTTGTCGCTTGATTTCCCAAGTGTTTATAGTGTTTGTTATAGGAATAAACAAACCTCTCTTTGTTCGGTTCCAACCATTGCCGAAGAACATACGATATAGCATCGGGGTAATCGGGAGTATCCCAATGGTTGATAAACTCCGCAAGATTTAGATGATACTCTTCCTCGGTAAGAGACCAACACAATGAGTCTCATTCACCGTTGAAAGCAATCGATTTAGCATAATTTAGTTCGTATTGTTTTTCAACCTTCTCTTTTGCATCCGCTCGTTTATATTCCGGTAGCTTCACAATCTCATCATTTCCTTTTTTCTTGGGTGGACAAATTATTGGCTTGCACCTATTCATCAAATTACACCATATATGGAACGTACAAATCATATTATATGCTAATGAGAACACTTCCTCTATTGCGTTCATCAATGCGACTTCATTGTCGGTCACCATAACCCCGGGAATATCATCACCTCGGAAGATTTCCTTAACTTGTTGTAGTGCCCAAATATAACTAGGTTCTTGCTCATCCCTTAAGAAACAAAAAGCCATGGTAAACGGTGACTTCATCGAAGTACGCCCAACAATATTCAACAATGGCATCTCGTACTTGTTCGTCTTATAAGTACAATCCATTATTAGAACTTCATGAAAAACATTGAGCCAATTGAACACTCGTCCGTTGAGGAATGAAGAGTTGTGCTATCTCTCCGTATGAATCCACATCCTTTTGAACCGCGTAGTCTTTCTCTTTGGCCAAGAAAAACAATTGTTGCATCATTTGTCTATCTCTCCGTTCCTTATTTCTAATTGTCTTAATTGCATTGTATATGGTGGACAAAGATGAGTGGTTATCCTTGTTAACCTCCTTTAGTATTTGGAGAATTTGAAGAGGTAAGATACCCATTGTCCTCATTTTTTAGCTACCTTGTCCATCTCTTGAGGAGTTAGCTTTGCCGCCATGAAATGTCCTTTAAGATGCTCCGGACGAGGGTGGTTATGACGACCTTCCATAACCCTGTAGAGAACCCATCCATTCAAATCTTTGTTGTAATTAAATGTTAGCTTGATTGGAAAATTAATCTTCTTTGAGAAAGTTTTGTTCTTCCTATTTGTCTTTCCATTATAAAAATAACCCTTCCTCTTGTGGATTTTGTCGGGATCACCGCTTCTCTCACAAACCATTTAAAAGCGAGTTTTGATTTCTCTCCCATTCAAAACTAATACGCACATGTCTTTTTGGGCATGTTGTCTAGCCCAACTCTTTGCCTCTTCCGGATCATTGAATACTAAGTCATTCATGTAGTGATGGGATGTGTCATCGTATAAAATATCAACCGGGGAAGGTTGATTTCCATTGGTATTGGATCACATGCAACCTACGAGAAATAGCAGAACGCCAATTCCAACTACAAACAATAACCACTTACATGTTCGTTAATATGAGAATTTTATCGACCCTGCCGAATAGGCAGTTCGGTTATCTAGACTCTAGAAAAAAAATTGATCTTTCCGAACTTGGAATGACCAGGTTTCTCCTTAGAAGTTCGGCACTAAAATTAGAACAATTGATATCAATTTTTGAATGATGTTGTAGTAATGAGGTTCAAACTCTCGGACTTGTGAAGATTAAATTTAAAGATTTAATAAAATTATATACAAAAATATTAACAAAGTGGGCGAGAGGTATGAGAAAACAACCAAGACGCTGATTCCACTATTACACATGAATTAGTGATGGTAAATAATCCAAAACTCTAATTATCTTTTAAGTCCTTTATATCTTAACTCACTAATAATCAAGCAAATTCTCAAACATCAATTGTATCCCTTAAGCATAGATTATCTAAACAAAGCATAACCTATCTAATTGAACCACAACTGATTAGGAAAATTACGCAAACAATTTAAAACTCTGCAAAAGCAGTGATTGAGTGAATTATAATTAAATATTAGAGAAAATAAAACAGTTACCAATTATTCATACGTAAATAACTTCCTCATTGCCTTGGTTGTGGGAGAATTAGCCGCTCATCATGTTGGAAACACGCTCAAAAATCATTATTATTGCTCAAAGGGTGTTTACAAATGATGAAAAGGGAGAAATAATTCAAAACCGGGTTTGCAACAATTATATTTGTTACAAACCAGAGAACTATGACCCTCGGCAAATAAGACTGTCCGGCGACAGTAACAAATAAGACTGTTGACCGACAGTCGCTGAATTTGTAGCAAAATAAGACTGCTCTGCCTGGGTCTTATGTTCTTCGTGTTCTTGGTGCAGAAACAACAACAACAGAAACCGAGTTTGGGAATACTTCGAATTTCTTCTTCTCTGGCTCTCCTCAGCCCCCAGACTCTCGACACCCCCTCTAGGACTCCCACGGAATCTATTTATAGCAAAAACACGCGTTGAATATCCTCCATTAATCCCAAATAATCTTCTTTTACTCGAGATATTTTCTTTCTTTTTTATCAATGATTTTGATTTTTACGCATCTGCAGCTGGATTAAATTCCTTATAAATCTTCTTCACGTTCCAAAGTGTTGATTAAGGCTTCCAAACACGTGTAGTACACGTTTAGATTTACCACAACTCGTGTAAGCTCATGTTTTTCCTCCAACTCCCTGTTTGGACTAAACCAAATTATCCAGACAAATTTGATCGAAACAAACACCTATACTAGCTTTGTTAGGACATATCACAACTACCCATTAAGTTTCAGCCCTTTAGTCTACCCAGAACTCCTTCAAGAATCGATCGAAAGTTACACAGTTGAGAATAAAATTTTCCCGCCAAAACGAATTTTTGAAATGTTGAAGATGGTTCCCCCTAACCAAACTGGGGGTGCGAATAGCAGGTGCCCAATTGAGGTGCCCCTTATCCAAATTGAGGGTGCCTTTAGTACTTTTCTCCGGGAGTCCAAATAACACTTTTTGAGCAACTTTTTCCACACAAGTGTATTTCTCCAAAAACACTTACAAACACACAAAGCATCAAAGTTAGTACAAAAATCGAGCACTAACAATAGAGACATTGAGTACAATTTAGACACAAAAAATGTGTCTATCAAATACCCCCAAACTTATTATTTGCTAGTCCTCGAGCAAAACTAACAAAAAATAAATCCGAGTTATTCTCGGGAGGGTTTACCAGAGGTGTACCCACAAAACCATGACTTCTAATTGGTCACAAGTATCCAAAGATCTATGAGGACATACATATTCTCAACCTATCTCCAAGTAACTAGAATGCCAGAGAAATTAAAGGTGTCAGCTCTAAAGCTGAATGAAGAAAAGGGGAGACACATCCGCAACACTGCTAGATAAAGAGATATCCGCTACACAGCTAGATAAACATTGTAAGATGCGTCATGCTTTACAGCTGGATAAGATTAGGAGAGAGATAAATATGAGAGGGACATCTGCTACACAGCTGGACTAATTACGTGTGATGAGTTAAACCAGTGCTAGAAAGATCTTGTGCAAGATTGAAAGCGGACTAACAAAGCAACCAAATGTATCTTCCTTCGACTCTCTCATAGTGCTCAGTAGAAACAACGTCTTCTTCGGTCTTCAACTGTTGATGATAAACTATCGAACCTCATAGAACCTTGACAATTAACTCTTCTCTTCGATTTCTTGCTTGACTTATAAATTTCTACTTCCTTTTGGCCTTATTGAACAAAACGTAACGATGATTTTTTTCATTTTTCATTTTTTTTCATTTTTTTTTTTTTTTTTTTTTTTTTTTTTGGAAACAAAAATTACAAGACAACAATTTACATGGCCATGAGAGAAGGACTTTCAAAACTTGGATCTTCGCAACTTGTGATGTCTTGGTATCATGGATTCTAACAACTTATATCATTTGCTCTTATAACTTCAACTTTTTTTTGAATTATTCTTTTCTATTGTTGCTTCTAAACCTAAAACGTCTTCAACTTTCTTCATAGATTTTGATGTCGCTCCGCTTGTTGATGATGATAAGTTTCTACTGAGAGAGAGTCGCAATCCAGTAACTAAGACTACATTGTGAGGTTGCTTTGTCTTTCTGGCATTTCCTGACCTACTTGCCTTTCCATCATGTATGGTTAGGTCCATCACGGTTACCCTCTAAAAGGAACAAGTTCTCTCCTGAATTTCAAGGATCTCAATGTCTTTTTCTCTAATGTCTCAAAAGGTTGTTATCCCTAGCATTCCAATTTCTATCTTTTCGGTGAGAAACAATATGTAAACTTAGCTAACCGGATACCATGTGACGCTAGAAGTTTCAAAAGTGCAACTAAAAAGTTCTTCCCCCCCCCAAACTTAAATCTAACATTGTCCTCGATGTTCTAAAGATAAAATTAAAAGCATGAACAAGGAGAAACTGTTACCACTTGAAAAATTAAGGAAAGATATTACCATGTTGCATGAGCATGGGTTACCTCCCAAGAAGTGCTAAGTTTAAAGTCTTCAGCCAGACTTAGGAAAGGATTAGTCAACTCGAACCGTATAACAGTAGCCGGAATAACTGTGGGTCTTCAAAACCAAATAGAGCTGACCAAAGGAAACTGCAGTAAACCAAGAAAATGAACAAGACTAGCATGCCCTTACCTAGTTTCCTGATTAAGACAACTACATCTAATTGTGGTTCAGGTTCAGGTTCTATAAAAGGGTCTAAATATATTTCTTTAGGCTGCAACTCCTCAAAAGTGAGATCCGAATTATTAGGTCCTAGAGTCTGTAAAAACTCAAATAAAAATTTAGAAGCACATAATAAAACCTAAAATTGGGATCCTCTAAGTCAATTAGATTTGACTTACAAAATTGACCATAGGGTATAGTCATTCTTAAGAAAATGTGTTGATTCTAATTCCTAAAGCATTTAGGTTTAGTCTCAAACTAAATACGACACATTGAAAATCAAAAGTTCCCACAATTGGAAGAAAATTTTTGGTGGGAAAACAAAGTCAATCTTGGTATCATAGCCTGGGTTAACCACATCAACCAGAGGATGGGTTTCTAACAACTGAGCTTCTTTCTGGACATCATTAGGTTCGGGAAAACGTGTATGAAGATAATCTTGTAAGATGGTTGAGGCACAAATGTCAAGTCCTACGAGGGACTTTCTAAGAGTTAAAGCACGGAGAATGATAATCACCCCCAAACTTAGAGTTTTCTGTGTCTCTAGAAAGACTAGTCACAACTTCCCTAATTTCTAGGTCATCAGATTCCTGAAATGGTCAATTGCTTCTTCTAAGTTGGTTCATCCTCACTCATTCTACGAGTTTATCATCTTCTAAGACTAGTGTTTCTAAATCGCTAGATTCTAAAACAGTATTCTCAGGGTAAACTCTTTCCTCTAAATCATTATCGGCTTTGTAAACAGGAAATACTACATCGTCTAAAACGGGGGTATCTCTAGTCAAATCCTCGTCCTTTTGAATAGGTGAATAATTATTAAAATTATTTGGATTTGAACTAGAAATAATATTATCATTAAAGAGCTCATTGGGAGTAACAGATTCCTCATCACTATGCCTATATATTTCAGATTCTTCATCAATACTATCCTCATCACAGTCCTCATTATAATAACATGAAAAAGGTCGAACCTCATCAAAACAAGTAGTGTTACCAATTCTAACCTCGTCATCTTGATTATGTGAATAAAAACTATCCTTATTTTCGAGGGTGGTATTGGGAAAACTACACTGGAAATTAAGACTATCCTGAGCAAGTTTTTCCACAATCCTATTTGTACTCTCAGTAAATTGCTTGAGGGTCTCTTCTAGAGATATCTTAGTTGACCGCTCTACGGACTCTTCTGGGAGAAGAATATTATAAGTCTCTTTCATAAATAACTTCCGTGTTGACTCATTGAAACTCTTGAGAGACTCTTCTAGAGAAATAGAAGGATTGTTTTGCTCGTATGACCTGTGGGTATATGGATAGTAATTGGGCTCACAATGGTATGGACCATAACCTTCAAAAGTTTCGCGTTCCCAATCACTATTCACACTATGGTCATAAAAAGGATAATGTCCAAGCTGCTCAGTCGGATACTCATTGTATTGGCTATTATAATACCAGTTCGACATCCTAACCGCAAGGGAATTCTACACAATCACAAACAAGGCTGACTCGACCAAATCAAACCTATAAAATCTAGCAAACAACAAGCATGATGGCTCCACTTAGATTGTTTCTAGACCAGCTTCTAATCTTTCGAAAAGGAATTCGTTACAATCTGAGCAAACCTCTTGGAATCAATCCGAGTTTAAGTAAGTTGAATTGAGACGAGGGAAGCTGCGAGGAGCTTTGATACCCAAGGTCTCACCGGTATTATAAGGCGGCGCAGTCACGCATTCAACTCGCAGAAACCATCATGAACTTCAAAGTATGCTCAAAAGAGTAACCAATATTTTTCGAACGACTTTCCTATTAAGCTCGTTACCCTATAGGTCTCGTTCTAGTCAAAATTTTAAGCTTAGGTTCGCGTTTGGTTTCGTTTTCCTAAGGCGGGCAAGAAGGAAACGGTGATGAAATCCGAGTCCTTATCTTAATTTGGCCAGGCCTTGCCCTTTACTAGGAAATTAAAACAACCGTATTCAAATCCTCAATATATTCACCTTAAGGCATACAATAAACCCGCTGACAGGGGATTCGCGGGTGTTTCGAAAGCTTACCTCCCGTACCAGACGGAGAACCGCTGAAGTCGACTCGGGCCACGACTCCTATGTCATGTGCGAACCCGAGGGGCCGAGACGATATTGTAATCGTCGTCCTTCCCTGCAAACAGTTTTATATTTAATGTACCCTTCCTTAGGGTTTAAAAAAAATAATTGTCCAAGTCCAAATAAAGTGCAAAAGAAAAGAAATAAAAAAAATAATTACAAAAAATGGAAGGTCTCTAAAAAAAATAAAATAAATTCTCTCTTTTTTTTTTTAATTTTTCTTTCGCTTTTTTTTTTTGCTTTGTCTTTTTCCTTCTCTTTTGGCTTTAAGCTTTGATTCCAAGTCTTTAGTATCCAACTGCAAACCTGTAATACAAAGACACACCCAAAGAAATGTAAAAAGAACAAATGAAATAAAAAAAACCCCTAAAAATTCTACCTAAGCACAAATCCGCGTCGGCGGCGCCAAAATGATAATTTTTTTGAATGATGTTGTAGTAATGAGGTTCAAACTCTCGGACTTGTGAAGATTAAATTTAAAGATTTAATAAAATTATATAGAAAAATATTAACAAAGCGGGCGAGAGGTATGAGAAAACAACCAAGACGTTGATTCCACTATTACACATGAATTAGTGATGGTAAATAATCCAAAACTCTAATTATCTTTTAAGTCCTTTATATCTTAACTCACTAATAATCAAGCAAATTCTCAAACATCAATTGTATCCATTAAGCATAGATTATCTAAACAAAGCATAACCTATCTAATTGAATCACAA
This sequence comes from Papaver somniferum, assembly GCF_003573695.1. Classification (NCBI taxonomy): domain Eukaryota; kingdom Viridiplantae; phylum Streptophyta; class Magnoliopsida; order Ranunculales; family Papaveraceae; genus Papaver; species Papaver somniferum. The sequence goes on from NC_039359.1 coordinate 150,138,417, forward strand.
CTGATTAGGAAAATTACGCAAACAATTTAAAACTCTGCAAAAGCAGTGATTGAGTGAATTATAATTAAATATTAGAGAAAATAAAATAGTTACCAATTATTCATGCGTAAATAGCTTCCTCATTGCCTTGGTTGTGGGAGAATTAGCCGCTCATCATGTTGGAAACACGCTCAAAAATCATTATTATTGCTCAAAGGGTGTTTACAAATGATGAAAAGGGAGAAATAATTCAAAACCGGGTTTGTAACAATTATATTTGTTACAAACCAGAGAACTACGACCCTCGGCAAATAAGACTGTCCTGCGACAGTAACAAATAAGACTGTCACTGTAACAAATAAGACTGTCGGCGACAGTCGCTGAAACTGTAGCAAAATAAGACTGCTCTGGTGGGTCTTATGTTCTTCGTGTTCTTGGTGCACAGCAGCAACAGCAGAAACCGAGTTTGGGAAAACTCGAATTTCTTCTTCTCTGGCCTCCTCAGCCCCCCAGACTCTCGACACCCCTCTAGGACTCCCAGGGAATCTATTTAAAGAAAAACACGCGTTGAATCTCCTCCATTAATCCCAAATAATCTTCTTTTACTCGGGATATTTTCTTTCTTTTTTATCAATGATTTTGATTTTTACGCATCTGCAGCTGGATTAAATTCCTTATAAATCTTCTTCACGTTCCAAAGTGTTGATTAAGGCTTCCAAACACGTGTAGTACACGTTTAGATTTACCACAACTCGTGTAAGCTCATGTTTTTCCTCTAACTCCCTGTTTGGATTAAACCAAATTATCCAGACAAATTTGATCGAAACAAACACCCATACTAGCTTTGTGAGGACATATCACAACTACCCATTAAGTTTCAGCCCTTTAGTCTACCCAGAACTCCTTCAAGAATCGATCGAAAGTTACACAGTTGAGAATAAAATTTTCCCGCCAAAACGAATTTTTGATATGTTGAAGATGGTTCCCCCTAACCAAACTGGGGGTGCGAATAGCAGGTGCCCAACTGAGGTGCCCCTTATCCAAATTGAGGGTGCTTTTAGTACTTTTCTCCGGGAGTCTAAATAGCACTTTTTGAGCAACTTTTTCCACACAAGTGTATTTCTCCAAAAACACCTAAAAACACACAAAGCATCAAAATTAGTACAAAAATCGAGCACTAACAATAGAGACATTGAGTACAATTTAGACACAAAAATGTGTCTATCAACAATATACTAAACCGAACTCCAAAGTTCGATTATCTATTCTATTAAAATAATTTGCGATCTAACCGAACTAAATGTTCGACAACAAACATAATAAAATCGATTAAACCGAACTATTAACTGTATACTCTATAAAATAATTCGACTTCATTTTCTGGAGAAAGATAACCGAACTCTTAAAAACCTCCATTAAAATTGAGTTCGGTTACCTGCGTCTGCTAAAATAAGTAACCGAACTGCACATTCAGAAAAGTTCGGTTACTTTTTCTGCAGAATAGGTAACTGAACTACTATGACCTAGCCGAAATTTGACCCAAATTTTTTTCAGTTTCGCCAATTTTTTGCACAATTCAAGCTATATATACTAAATTTGAGGCATACCTGAGTACCCATAGATTCATCTTCTGGTTGTGGCTGATAAAATCCATCATTTGGGTCGTTAGATTGAGTTTGGGGTAAAAAGGTTTCATCATCTAACAAATAACTCATATCCGGATCATTTGAAGTATTGACAAATACACTAGGAGATGAAGGAGGTTCTGATTCTGAGGAGGAGTTATCATCACAAGAATCACTCATATCGTATTTACCAAACTCAAAATAAGATTTTTTGGGTTCTTCACTCTGTTTCTTCTTCTTCTTCTTCTTCTTCTTCTTCTTCTTCTTCTTCTCTCTCAATAATTCTACAAAATTATCCTAATAATAACAAACTAATCACTAATCAGTAATTAATCATTACACTAACATTTTTTTCTTTCTAAATCATTAATTTTATTACTCAAAATATTATCAAAAAATTACAAAAAATTTAGCCAAGTTATTTTCAAGGCTAATTATTGTAAAGGAAACTAAACATTGGACACAGAGAGTTCCATTCACCAATGTACCTAAGAAAATCTAAAGTAAATATCTTCCTCATTCTCCAATTTTCCAAGGAACTGTGGCTTTTCATCATAATATTGTATCACACCTCTGTTTTAATAAAGCACCCTTCTTTGCCATTTTGTCTGCAGAGAAGTTTGTTTCTCTGTATGAATATTTCAGACTAATGAATGGTATCATTTTCTTTATTCTTTCCCATCTGCTTCTTACGATCCATGGAATCTTGTCTTTTAAGAAAGCAACTTTAACTGCATTTGAATCTAGTTGAAAACATACCTCCTGAACAAGCTTGTTCACAGCCCATTCTCCTGCAACAATAAGGGGCATTACTTATGCTAAGTAATTTGCTGCTATCCCCAATCCTCCTGAAACAACTCCAACACATACCCCTGAACTGTGTCTTACAACAAATCCCATACCTGCAACTCCTGGATTACACTTGGATGCTCCATCACAACATATTAATACTTGATTTACCACTGGCAGTTGAAAGAAACATTGTATCACTCTTGTAGTTTTTGTTTTAATTCCTGATATGCCAAAAAATAAGAGAACCTGTAAATCATACATTGTCCCCCATATTTCTCCCTTCATTCTTGCACTACATTCACCTGTGATTTTCATTATTCTGTGCTTGAACTTTTCCACATCTGGAATCAGATCTTCATGAATTACAGAGTTTCTTGTAAACCAGAGTTCCACCATAGTTTTGAAAGAACTATTGCACCATACTTCTTTTATTGCTGAGCTTTTTCCTCTGGCCACCACCATTACATCCTCAAAGCATTTTGGAGTTATGCAGTGAAAAACTCCACTTAGCCAATGCCATATTTGTGCACTAAAAGTACAATGCCAAAGAATATGATCCATTATATCTTGATTATTTACACATAAGTAACACTTTGATACTGTTGAAAAACCTTTTTTCCTAACTGCTTCCTCTGTTTCACATGCACCTCTTAAGATTTTCCATAAATTGCTTGATGTATATGGATGAACACAAGGACTCCATATTTTCTTTTCCCATTGCACAATAGCATATTTCTTCCTTATCATTTGAGATGCACCAGCCACTGAAAATTTACCAGTCATATCCTGTGTCCACACATCTTTTCCATTCAACAACATTAGCAATTCACTTACATTAAAGTAATTTAGCATAGGAGCAGGAATTTTCCATTCACCATCTTGAATAAGATCTGTTACTTTAAGATCAACATGTTGTTTTACATAATCATCCTCAGCATGCCTATCTATTAAAGCATAATCCTTTATCCATTTGTCTTTCCACAATGATATCCTTTTACCATCACCCACAATCCATCTACTGCCTTCATTCATTTCAGTTAAAACCCATTTCAATCCTGGCGATATAGAAGATTGTTTATAATATTTGATCCACTCACCATTTTTATCTTTGTATTTAGCCCTCATAAATAAAGTCCATTCTTCGTCTTCATTTTCTATCTTCCGTAGAAGTTTCATCAGCAAAGCCTTGTTCATGTTTTTCCAATCTTCTAAGACCCAAACCTCCCTCTTCCACTGGTTCATTTATTTCATCCCATTTTATAGTAATCAATTTCTTCACATTTGGATCACCTGACCACAAAAAATTCCTGATAATTCTTTCACAAGTTTGAATAATTATTATTGGCCATTTATACACAACCATAGTGTAAATTGGCATACTGCATAAAACATGTTTCACTAGGGTTAATCTTGCTGAGAAAGCTAATAACTTTCCCATCCAACCAACTAGCATTTTTTGCATCATCTCAACCATCCCCCAGACTTGCCGTGTTTTTACTGTGCCAGGGTTAAGTATTACACCCTAATACTTATCTGGAAATGAAGAAAGATCCATTTGTAAAAAATCTACAATCTCATGCTTTCTTGTTTCTGAACCCCCCCCCCCCCCCCCCCCCACAATCTACAATCTACAATCTCATGCTTTCTTGTGTTTGGTAATGTATTAATAAAACTATCAAATTCTCCAGAGTCTTTTTATTACCATTGCAGAATATGAAGATGCCATCAGAAAACATCAGATGAGTTGGCTGACAACCACCTATGCAAACCATTGTTTAAATTTTACCTTTCTGCACCATTTTGGTAATGTTTCTGCTCAATACTTCCCCAGCTAGCACAAAAACAATGACAGAGGATCACCCTGTCTCAATCCTCTCTCCACTTCAAAAAAAACCCACAAGGACCACCATTGACAAGAACTAATATCCTAGCTAATTCAAATATCTTCATTAACCACCTTATACCAATTTCTGAGATGCCAAATTTTCTCATCACTTCAAACAAAAAATCCCATCTCAAGGAGTCATATGCTTGTGTTATATCAATTTTGAGACCAACATTTCCACCCCTCCTTTTAATTTCAAGCTCATTTACTAATTCAGATGCTAATACAATCTTGTCATGTATATTTATGCCTTTTATAAATGCACCTTGTTGCTCGGAAATCATCTTCCCAGTCAATGTACCAATTCTATCTGTAATGATTCTAGTAATGCTCTTAAAATTAAAATTTGCTAGACCAATTGGTCAAAAGTGTTCAACTTTCTTGGACCCTTGTACTTTTGGAAGTAGAAACAAAAAATTAGAATTGAATCCTCTAGGTATAAATTTGTTGCTCCAGTATTATTGTATAGCTTCTATCAAATCCTTACCGATCACCTCCCATGCAAATTTACAGAAGCTTTCAGGGAATCCATCTGGTCCAGGAGCACTATTTGCATTAATTCCAAATCCTGAATTTTTTATTTTAACATGAGAAGGAACAACATCAAGAAAAATATTATCCTCCCCTGTTAAAATCTTAGGAATTGCTTCAAACAAATCTTCATCAAATTCTACATTCTTTCTTTCAAATTTCTTCTTGTAATGAGACACTACGATATTAGAAATTTGATCTTGATTTGTTACTAAATTTCCTTATGTGTCTTATAATTCTGAGATATTGTTGAAAGTTTTCCTTATTCTCATAGTTGAATGAAAAAGCAGTATTAGCCCCACCTTCCTTAACCCTTTGAACTCTTGAATTCACCCTCATTAGTTCATTGTATTGTTGAGAGGCTAGTTCATGTTCCCCTCTTGCAGTCACTAGTTTATTTAGTAACTCAATGTTTTCAGGATCAACATCAGACTCCAAAAAAGCAGCTAGAACCTTCTCTTCTGTAGTTTTTACTTTGATTCTGAGGTCCCCAAACACTTCCCAATTCCACTTCTTCAAAATATTTTTTAACCTTTTAAGCTTGTAATAAAACTGAAACCTGGATTTCAATTACATTCCTCTTCCCAGGATTCTTGAATAACTTTTAAAAACTCTAGATGAGTTGTCCACATAGGTTGGTATTTAAAAGGATTTTTTTTTCGGTTTTGCAAGATTAACAACTCCACCTAAAAGTTCTCCATGATCAGATGTTCCTCTAACATTCACTTTGTAGCTCCATCCTTCAAACTTCTCTAGCCATTGCATGTTGAAAAAAGCTTTATCCAAATCACATAAGATTCTTTTCTTTCCCATTCTATTATTGCACCAAGAAAATTGGATACCAGACTTGGGTGCTTGTACTAAGTTGCAAGACTCCAGACAATTTCTAAATTCCTGCATTGAAATCCTTAAAGGAGCTCAACCACCTTTTTTCTCTTCATAACTCAGTACCACATTAAGGTCTCCTATTACCAACCATGGAAAATTCAATTCACTAACTTCCATTAATTCCTCCCATAATGCTCTCCTGTCTATAGTAAGACATGCAGCATGAATACCTGTAACTAATACATCTCCAATTTGAACTGTTATTGCTTGCCTTGTGTTGAAAATAACTGATAGAATAGATAGTGAAGAGTGCCAAAAAAGCAAAATATTACCCTTTTGTGTATTGCTAGAATTGTGTATTACCATTTTATTCATACCTGGTAGCTTTATTTGTCTCAAAATACTATTAGTAACTCTTACTTTTGGTTCAGCAACCCAAAGTAGTGAAGGACTAAAATTACTCACTAAACTTCTTAGTTTATCTTTGGCTTGAGTTCTCCTCAGTCCTCTGATATTCCAATACATGACTCTCATTGAGATTGAAATATTTGGGAATTACTGGAGCTCCCTACCACTGAATTTATCCTCACTGAATTATTTGCTTGTTTCCTTGTAGTTACATTAGGTATCCCCTTTACCAATTTTCCTTTAGTAGGTTTTGCAACTATTCTAGAAAATGACTCATGCTTTCCACCACTTTAATTAAACTATTAAATTTACTAGGAGAAACTAAATTCTTACCACCATACCCTTGAGTATTTAACTTTCTTGCTTTGGGAGCTTTACCTGAGACTTTTTTCCAATCTTCATTTCCTCCAACTACATTCTGAATATTTGTTAAAACTTGTGCTGTAACAACTTCATCCACTCCAACTGATGATGCTGGAGTCACTTCAACAATAGAGGTTATAGGTGGAATACTAGTACTCACATCAAGTAATTTATCCACTGATAAAGTTGGGAATTCCTGAGGAGATTCCGAAATCCCAGTGAATCCGCTATTCCTCTCTTTAGAGACATTAAGTTGTGAGGAGCTGTTTACATCTTCATCCACCTTTGGAAATGATTCAACAATTTGTTGAGTATTATAGCATATATCAAAGACCACTGAATTTTGATTCTGAGTTTTCTTAGGAGTGTATCTCCATTGTTGCTGAGATTTAGGCTGAGTATTCTCCTTTTTACCCTGTCCTTTTTCTTAATACGACATTTAGCTACAAAGTGCCCAATTGTATTTCAGTGATTACAGAATTTAGGAATTCTATTAAACTGAACTGCTTGCTCGAATTTCCCATATCTAGTTTCAACCCAGATTTTGTTTAGAATTACCTTAGCCAGATCAATCTCAACCAATATACTAGCATAAAAACCTACCTCCTTCTTCAATGTGGTTTCATCAACTCGAATAGGCCTTCCAAGCTTGCTTCCACTACACCATTTTTCCGGATTAGCAACAAAAATTAGCAAGATCTCTTACGAAGTTGCGAACTTGCAACAGAATTAACAACGGCTCTAATATTCACAACTGTTTTCTGCGGTTGCGAGTAACTGCTCCACAGCTGTTGCAATTCGCAACTACTTACCATACCACATGTGACGCCTGCTTGTGTGCCAGGTAACACCAGGTATCTCATGTGCGACCCGACTGTGTGCCAAGAACTCCTAAATTTTACACATGTATTTACGTGTGTAAATGTCAGCCGTAGACGGGGTTTTTAAAATAAAATCTACACCGCCCAATTAACCCTAACCCAACACACTTGCCTCACTTCATCTACACTCTTCACTTCACCCTTCTTCTTTCTCTAGCGCCGCTCCTGTTTCCCAGTCTGAAGAACTCTAAAGTTCTCATTCTCTTGCAGTCTGAATAACTCGATTAAGAACTGAATCTTCAATTAAAATCTCGACTCTCAGTCTCAATAACTCGATTAACAAATCAATCTAAATCAAAATCTCGATCGAGTTAAGAAAAAACATTTTTTTTTGGTGAAGAAAATTACCGTGTTTACTTAATCTAGGGTTCTTAGATTTTTTATTTTTTTTTCGTAAACACACATTTGGTATAATGGAGACACTTTATATATGGATTTTATTTAATTTATACTTTTGCTTCTTAGATTTAGGTCTCAGAGTTTTTTGAACATAAGAAACCAGGATGGGATTTGTTCAAATCAAGATATTCTTCTTTTGTTCATTTGTATTGAAATTTATAATTAATGTTTTTGGTTTTAATCTCAGATTATAAAAAGATACAGTAGCTAACAATGTCTCCTACTTCTAGAGGTAATTTTATAAGGATTTTTTAGGGTTTCTGTTAGTTTGGTAGCTGGGATTTTGGTTTATGTGTTGGGGGTTTCAGTGCACATCCCGCAATTCTTCATACTCTCCATATTAGTAATTGACTAACATTTGCTTTCATTTTTCAGTTTTATCAAAGTTTGCAGTGGATAATGAAGACAGATTATGTTCATCTCTTTATGAGGAAACCTCAAACTCTAAATCACGGTTTTGAAAAGTCATTAATCCAACTATTTCTCCTCTCAATCTCTAAGGTTCAATCTGTATCCTTTGTTACTTCTTTTTTTGATTCTCAAAAAGCCTCATTAATATGTTTGAATAAATTTGATATTTTAAGGTACTAATTTTGCTCTTATAAACTTCAGTTGGATATTTTGTGTAGATTCGAATAATGAGCATCTTGTATCTGCTAGGATATATATATGCGTCGATAACTGCATATTACTCAATGTTTTTATTACATTAAACTCTAGTCAGTTGCATTGTCCATTTCATTCCATCTGAATTCTTTTGCTATGTTCTGTTGCAGTCTATCCCATGGATTGAGTATATTCCAAGAAGGTAAGTTTGATGGCAAAGATATGCTAAAACTGGAAGCAAAAGGTGATGCTATCAAGGTTAGTTTCACCTGTCGTCGTTGCATTTATAATAAATCTTAGAGTAGGTGAAGCATTATTTATGATCTTTGCTATCTCATTGCTTCAGGTAGGGGATGGGAAACCTGTTTTAACTTCAGATACATCTGCGCCTCATACAAAAAGGGATAACAAATCAGTTCCATTTGAGAAGAAAGATGGTGATGCTGAATCCTCTACAATAAAATCTCTTATAAGCTCAAATTCCTCAACTCCTAAACCCATGGTCAGAAGTTTATTATGTGGATCATTTTCTTGTTGTCGTTAAATTGATTATCAGGTATCCATATTTTTTTCATTATCGAGCTTACTGATTAGATACATTGTTCAACTTTCTTATGGGTTTGCAGATGTTAAGGGAGTTTAACTTATTTTGGTTCAGGAAGCTAATAACAACATTATCTGTGATTGCCAGGTTCAAAAGTTGAAGGTGAAGCCTGTCTTGCTACTTTGATGCTCTCGCATGAGAATCCTTAAAGGTTTTATTTTTATGAATACTCAACAATTTTATTTTTATTAATGTTCTCTACTTCTGTTACTCATATAGGTTTGTGTGTTGTGTTCAAGCTTTTGACAACATGTTTTCTTTTGTCTTTGATGTATCAGCAGGAATACCAAATGTGAGATGGTTTGGGGTCGAAGAAGAAAACAATGTTCATGTTATGGATTTACTTGGACATGTCTGGAAGATCTCTTTAAAGGTTGAATGCTTGTTGATCAGATGGTACGCCTTTTTCTTAAAAAGTTCTAGTGCTGATGCTATTAGCTTTTAGTGCCACTATTTTTCTGTAAGTCGTGTATGATACACAAGCATAAATACCCATCTTGGAATGGCGAGTATTACTTAGATAAAGCTACTATAGTGACTATCAGAATCTTGTGTTTAACCTTATTATGCATGTATTTCATGTTAGAGTGGAACATGTATGTCTTAGTGACTTGTGAAAGGCATACAAGTTATTTTGCTTGTCCCATCTGCAATAATTGTTGGAACATTTATGTGCACGTATTCAAAGATTTATTCACAAGGCAAGTGCATTTCCAAGAGCAAAAGGTGGTGCTTGTTTTTAGATGGAAATTGATTAGAATCTATGGAAATAGATCGGTGAGGATTTTTCTATTTATTTGAATCTCATCTATGTTCTGAAATATAACTCGAAATATAATTCTGGGTTTTTCTGTTCAAGCTCTCTCCGTTGTCGGGCGTCTTCAAGATGATGTTGATTCCATGGTGTCTGTTATGAAGGTGGAGAAGGCACCACTAGTCATATGCAGACATAGGTGGACTAGATGCTCAAATCAGGAAATTAATGAACTTCCACTTACCCATCCTTGTGTTGGTAACCGGTGAGAAAATTAAAGCTTGCCTTAGCAAGTGATATCCATATAGGTCTACCAGGTAGAAGTTGTTGATAATAATTTGTTTTAGAATTTAGTACAACTACTCATGGAACAAATTTTCAAACACTTGGCCTGAATATTATGTTGAAATAGATGTCTTTGTTGTTACAGTGCGAGCCCAATGTGATTTAGCCTGAATTAGACCTGAAAATGTTGCAGGGAACTCTTGACTAGGTCAATTACAACTTGACTTTCTTTTCGTGTTGCAAAATATTAGCAACGGCTGGAAGCCGTTGCTAAATTTGATACCAGAATAATAGAACCTGGTCCAGCTAAGAATAGTCGTTCTAAGTTTTTTGGTTCTAAATTTCGCAACTGCTTGAAGTTGTTGCTACAAGAATATAGGAACAGCTAGAAACTGTTGCCAAACCTATTCACAACAGCTAGAACCGTTGCAAACACACAAAAGAACAGTTGGCTGAAACGAAAACCGTTGCGAATGTTCCTTCGCAACGTCTGTAAAGCAGTTGCAAATGATGCAACGTCACGCTTCGCAACGGCTGTCTGCTGTTGCAAATCTCTTTTGCAACAGCACGCAGCCGTTGCTAATACCGAAAAAATGATGTAGTGTTCCCATTGCCATTAGAATATTTTCCTTCCGATACTCAATATATAAACCTGGAAATATTGCCGAAACAAAAGCACCAGATGTTTTTTGTAATTCTGGTTTAAAATATGTGATTCAACTTCCCAGTAACCTTCATAAATCATCTTCATTTCTTCACCATTTTCAATCTTGATGATGAAAATACCTTTTCCAATCGGAATGAATTGACAATTACCCTTTAACTCCCATTGTTTTCTCAGATTTGACTCAACAACATGAAATTTAATCTTCACCAGATCCAGTCTACCAATTAGACTGCATCTCCATTCATCTAAACTTTCATCAATCACAGCATCAGGAATAAAAATTGAAGTACTAGCATTAATGTTACTAGAAGAATTTTCCGATCTGAGATTACATAAAATCTCAAAATCCGACTGAATATGTGAATTATCCGACATCTTTAAGTCAGATGCAACAACTAACTAAATCATTACACTAACACTAACTAATCATTACACACACTAATTTAATTAGCAAGGATAAGTTTGGTATTAAAAAAAATTAGTTAAGGGGTGACCCAAAATTATTTCAAATGTCCACCCAAAAATTGAAGAATAGTCCCCTCTATTTTTGAGTAGTGCCCAAAAAAAACGGTTCTTGAAAAATGCACTCCTGATAAGCTCGGCCCAAAAATAACCTATAGTCTTGAGCTAGCAAACAACTAAACGACACGAGAAATTTGTTGATTAGTCCAGAAACACGCGACCCGTTTAATCCATGGTCCATCCATAAAAAATATTTAATCGGTGGTCCAAAAATGTTTTAGTCTTGCAAAAAGACACGCCTGCCCTTTTTATTGCACGTGCAGATATTGGAGAAATAACTTTTCTCTTTCTTTCTTCCATTAAAACGAACTCAAAAGAATTTCTCTTTCCAGGAAACCTCTCATTTTCTTCTACCTTCTTCTTCTCCGTAATCAATCTTCAACAAAATTGAAGAAAATAAACGAGAAAAACCCTAGATTCGGTGAAACCATTACAAAAATCAATTGAAACCATCACAAAATCAACTGAAAAACCAAATCTAACCAAAAAAATTGTGAAAAGAAGAAGAAAAATATGTTGATACTCAATCAACAACAAAGAAGAAGAAGAAATATGTTGGTATTCAACCAACAACGACGAAGAGAAAAGAGGTATTGCTTCTAATAAAATGAAATACAAATCCAATATATGTAATGTTTTTACTTTTATTTTTTTCATTTCTTATACCAATTTCCTTATATGATCCTACAGCAGATATCAATATGTACTGCTAAAAACGTTGATATGTACTGCTTAATCCTTCTACTGCATTTTGTTGTGATATGTATTGTATGTATATTGTGTATGATTCTACAGTACGTATCAATATGTACTGCTACATACCCTAGTTTAGATTTGATATGTACTGTTGAAAGAAATTTGTTCTCCAATTAGTACATGTCAACATGTACTGATGGATAAATATGATAAATACATGTTATTTTTATGTTATATATCAATATGCACTGGGTAAACCCCTTTGTCGGTATGTACTAGTTAAACCCATAGTACATATTCACATGTACAGATGGAAATTTGTGTTTTCTGATGTATAAATACGAACAATACATATTGACAGTATCTTCATTATGTACATAACGTAGTGCATGATGTTCAGATAAAAGATGGAGATAATGTAGTGCAAGATATTCCATTATAGCCAAATCAGCCTGTGGGTATCAAAACGCTGTCTCATTTCCTATCAATATGTACTATGGAAAACCCTTACATGCCAATATGTACTGTAAAAAACCAATTTCACTTTTATGCTTGAATAAAAATCAGTACATATTGACATGTGCAAATGGAAAATTGTGTTTTCTGATGTTTGAATACCAACATTACATATTGACAATATCTTCATTACGTAGATAATGTAGTGCATGATGTTCAAGTGAAAAATGGAGATAATGTAGTACATGATGTTCCGTTATAGACGAATCAGCCGGTGGGTATCAGAACATTGTCTCATTTCCTATCAATATGTACTATGGAAAACCTAGTACATGCCAATATGTACTGTAAAAACCAATTGAGTATAAAACCCATATTTATGTTTGAATATGACAAACTGAGTTTAAAGTTTGAGTATAAAATCTGTATGAATCACAAATTGAGTTTAAAGTCAAGCCAACAAGGGATGAAGTCTGGTAACAGTAACTTGCTTGTAGGTTTGACAAACTACAGTTCTCCTTATTCATTTAATATAATATTTACAAACTTTTTTCTTAGGTATAATGTTGCGACATTTCTCCATAGGCTTTTTGAGACATAGCTCACTTATTATTTTTCTGATATACATTCTTGTTCTTTTGAAGTGCAAGATGGGTTCTATCTCTCCAACATTTTCGGTCCTTGCTATTTCAGGAAGTTTGAGTGCGGTTCGCAGGATCACTCCAGATGAGTATGAGTTGCTTAATGTAAGGAAGCATGTAAGGCATAGCTCTATCCTTTATTTAGCAGCAGAATATGGTGCACTACTTCCTGGAGACTTGGTACTCCGTTTTCTGGAAAAGCAAGTCCAAGCTTTTTACTTAGATGCCCATGTACTTAATGCACAAAGATGGAGATGTTCGTGGATGTTGTTGTAGATTTCTTGTGAATTATGATCATGACCAGTTTGTAATGGTTTATGATCAATATTCTTCTCAACGCCAAATGTCGACTTATGTACTGAATGTTTACCTAGTAGACATAGACATGTATTGTAGACATAGATATGTACTGGAGCATTTTGTTTTGCTGGAAAAAGTTGCAAGTAATACAATTGGTTTAGTACATTAACGTCTCTAATACTATTTTCTCCGTCATTATTTTGCAATATTGTACTATTTTTCTATATCGTTAGTTTACATTTATATTTTTGAAACATACTGAAAAAGGGGTATCAAGCCTTAAATATAGGCATTACATATTTGCATGTGCTATAAAACCTTGCAGAACTTAAACTCATAACTTATTTTATTACAAAAGGGTCTGCAGAAAAAAATTAGTGTGCTTCGGTTCTTCTTATAATACTGCTACATACTAATTGTATGCAATTAATATAAAAATACTCTACTGGCGGTACATATCTTCCTGTAGTATAAATTCTGGCTAATAACATAACTTAGCCAATTTTAGTATTGATATGTGTCGAGTGGTGACCTAGTACATGTTGACACTTCAAATCGATGAGATAATCCTCCGCATCTTTCTCATCCTTGATGCCTGCAAGAAACCGGGATAAGGAGTCCTTTGACCGTATAAGCATACAGTACATATTGATATGTACCGAGTATATAAGACTCTTCAAGTTGATTTCTCCAGTCTCTTTCTCTCATCCTTGATGCCTGCAAGTCTTCTAACCTCAATGACTTTTCTGCTGCATTTCCATTGGCCATAGCTGCAGGTATTATTTCTTATTTGAATTTGAGCTTTTTCTCAGACCCCGTACTTTAAAACCTGGTATACATAAGAAATATTTGTAAGAAACATATATAACTTAGCGAAATTTAGTACATATTGAGCAAGAACCGAGTACAGATCGATATGTACTAAGCGAAAACGCAATACATATAAATATGTGCCGAGTAAAAACAAAGTACATATGTATATATACTGAGTATCATACTCTTCAGTTTTATGAGTATCATACTCACAAAATTTAGTATGATACTTAGTATATGACATAACAAAGTACATATGTATATATACTGAGTATCATACTCTTCAGTTTAAATGCGCGCATTTGTCAGTCTTAGAGAAACTTTTGAATCTTTTAGAGGGAGAGAGTACTACCTTGGGCCTTGGCTTCCATTCCTGATTTTCCTTTCTCTTATACAGATGTATTATCCCATAGATGATCTTCATGCCTACCAGTCTATATATGTTCAACATAAGTTTCAAAATCAAAATAGAAAATCGGAACCCGATAAATTTCTGCGGATATCAAACACGGTGCGTATGCACATGTAGTGAAGATAACAAGCACTAAAAACCTAGTATATACTGATACGTGCTATGTGAATACCTAGTACATATTGATATGTACTGTGTGAAAACCTAGTAGATGTCATAGTACCAATACAAATGTACTGCAAAAAAACTAGAATTGAAAATTTACAAACCCCACTACATATGTGTTCCAAACAAGAATTGTTATTAGAATGCTTCAGGAGATGTTTCTATCACATGCCCACCGGCAGCAACAACAAGAAAAAACTATTTATTCTCATTTTTATTAAAAATTATATAATGTTCATCAATTGTCCCACAACACGATACATCATTCTTCACCTGAAAATGGTGGTAAAGGTATTTTGCTCTTATAAACACATACTATAAGGGTTTATCCAATACATATTTATAAGTATTGCATCAATATGTACTTAATGAAAACCTAGTACATACTAGTAAAAACCTAGTACTTATCAGAAATACTAGTAGTACATATTGATATGTAATAGTGAAAATCTAGTACATATTCATATGTAAGGAGTGAAAACCTAGTACAACATATACGGTTGGAAACTTAGCGATATCACACATTTGATAACAAGAAGAAACCCAATTACTACTAATATCCCTTATACATTTGATTTTTCGCAGCACATATCAATATAAAGTAATTGGGCCAAAGAAATCTTAATCAAACACAAAACCTACTTGCTGACACAATGAAACTAAAGAATAGGAATCAGACCTGATATGGCTGGAGTTAAGATCCCATCTCTAATAACATGATACAAAAGGAGACGTGCCCAAGTCTCCGTAGATCACTCCAAGACTCTGAAATGCTAGTTTCAATACCACTAGTGATGAAAATTTCTGTACAAACATAAAAATAACAACACATCAACACTCAATCCAAGTATAGAACTCCCAATTCTAAATCTACAACTAGTCTGCATCTTAATCTACTGATCAAAATACAAGGACACTGTAATACCAACTCTGGATCAATCAGAATTTGGTTTAGTTAGACAAGTAACTGGATTTAAAGTGTCCATAAATGATCAATTAGAGATATACAGAGGTTAATAAAGAACAACAATAAGAAAATAAGGGGGTGGGTGGGGGTACAAATGAGATCTTTCTTTCTGTACATGTTCTTGAGATTTCCAGTTTCTTCTTTCATTCGGGTTACCCTAAAACATTAAATCCTAATATTATCTATCTACTAATTTATCTAAAGTCTAAAACCTATCCTAATTATTATTCTACAAGATATGCATGAAAAACACCAACAAATCAAAAGCTACCCCAACTAAGTACACAAAGAAGAATCAAAATTAAAACTAGTGAATCCTAAAACTCCACTGAAAGATATCAATTCATAAAGAAAACAACAAAAATATCAAAATTTTCATAAAGTTAGATATATTCAAATTTCAAAATAAAAACCTAAAAATGAAATTATCTAATCAGTCTTATAAGCAAGTATTATATCCTCAACAACATATTTACGTTCATTTCCGATTATGAATTTCATTTGTTAACTAAGAATGAAACTAAAAAATATTAATAAATTAATTAAAACCAAAAATAGATAAAATTAATTAAATTTTTTTTGAAAATCAAACTAACCGGAAACAGAAAGTACAGTAACCATCAATTTAATCGGTTGAATCATATTGTTTGAATAGACAAGCTTCGTCTTCCAACATTAAACATCGAAATCCAGATGAATAGGAAGAATAAATTTTTTAGAAAAGCCCAAAAATGATGCATCTATATCTTTTTTCTTGTTTTCTTTGACTGATCCATTATCGAATCTTCTTTATCTTCACTATCACTTGCTTCTTCTTTCTTTCCTCCATCACCAAGATTCACTCGAGAGAAAAAAAAAATCTTCGCCAAAACTTAGATCTAGAAGTAGAAACTGGGAAAATGGAATTTTGGGCGTTTTGGGAATTTCGAAAATACACCTTCGATGATCTGCACTTGCTCTGGACCTGGGAATAAATTTTCTGGTCCAAAAACATGTTTTTGGACCGGTGAATAATTTTTCTCTGGAGCCGGACTACACAGTAACCGGTTCTCCTAATATTGGATTAACCAGTAATTCCTAAAAACGACAAACTTATATTGATCTGCTCTCTATTCCAATGGATCACCTCACCTTGATAACAGGTACAACCAATACGTACAGGGAAGTGGAATCTGGTTTTGATGTGACGCAAAACCGGGAATGACTGCACCAGAAGTACCAAGGATGGTATTCCCTATGCCATGAGCTAGTTTAGATTGTCCCAGAATTTTGTTTCGGAATGCACCAGCATCATGTTGACTGTGCACAGCTATACTCGATCGGATATTGACATCCCAAGGGGCGATGGTTGCTTTTGTTTTACCACTACCTACCATGATAAATTGCTCACTACTGTCTAGATCTCTTCTTTGATAGTGTATAAGAGAAACAAGAATAATCATTTTACTTTCTGTGTGCTCATTGTGTATTTTGGGCGCATTTCATGTAAATCTCATTTTGCAATTTGTGGGTTGTCGTATTTTCAAGTTTAGTAACATGTCAAAATGTTAAGTTAATGAGCAAGTTCCATACATTTTTGGTTAGTATCTTTGAGTTCCATCAAAACCAATAATGCAAATCGAATTATAGGATGAGCATGTGATCATAAATTGCTTTCTGTAAATGAGTCTTTATATTTTTTTTTATTTTATTTTTTGATAAAATATCACAAATTCGATTAAGGTTCCTTGATTTTTATTTACTCAAGTAAGTACTGCCAAAATCTTGCATTAGGAACCTCTGCAATCTCAAAATAATTAAACTAGCAATTACTTACAAAATGGCTAGCTTTTGTGCTAGAAATTCAATAAATCAAATGTATCAAGATATAGGTAAAACATACAAATAACAATTTTCTCCATCATATTATCAGGTACATGATCCAACCACAAATTAACCTCTCTATTATTTCTAAAGTAGATGAATCACATATCTACCATGTATACGTACATTGTTTATAAATGCCAAGAAAAAAACCTTGTCTGAAGTGTAAAATAAAATAAAATAAGAGGAAGAACAAGGTCTGAACATCAATCTCTCTTTTCCTCTAATCTCTTTCTTAAAAAAATGGTGAGTCAGTATATCGAAACCTGTTCACCAGAAATCTTGATTCTCTTCTTCCCAACACTTCTCCCAAATGGCTCATTTGCCACTTTTGGCAATGTCAATTTGTCACATGGACACTACACTACTTTTAATAAATAATAAGATTTATTTATTTTTCGTAAGTTGCTGTCAAAATATATCTTCCTCCACTTGAGTTTTACCAAGGCTCTTCTTCTTAAACTTTTCCAAGGCTTCGTGTTTTAAAGATCTATTGGAATGTATCGTGTAGAAAATTGCATATAATTTTTTTTTGTTATAAAATATTTTTGAATGTTTTTTGCTGTATAGAATGGAATGGCAGGCGCATCGCGCGTGCGTGTTATACTAGTAGAAAAAAAGGGATGATGCATTTTTAAGCGACAACCCTCTCCATTTTCTTCTATGTACACCAAAGAGGTCTAGGTTTGAACAACAATTATCAAATCCCTACAGGGTTTTAGCAGAGATTCAGCATTAACTAGTCACTGCCTTCCCCGTCAATAACATGTCCTGCGAATTGCTTGCCAAAGAGAGCAAACTTAAGAAGAGAAACAGTTTGCCTTTTGGTTGATTGGTTGGCCTTTCATCTGCACTGTTGTTTGCCAAAACCTATTGCAGTCCGTCACGTGGCGCCTAACTTGGTCTGATTAGTTTAGATGGGCGGGCTCGGGTTTTCCAAAATTTTTGATAGCCTGGCCTGGTACCTGCCCGAACAGCCCCGCCAGATATCCGTTCAAATTTTTAAGGGTTTTTACTCTAATGCTAAAGCAAATTGTCATGTGTTTTGGTTATATTTTGGATTAAAATTCTTATTTTCATTTCTATTTTACATTTAGATGATTAATTATTTAAGATTATTGTAACCTATAGTTCATTTAATCTCCAGATCATAAATAGAAGTTAAATAAGTTATTACAAAATTTTGAAAACTCAAAAAACCCGAAGCCTGCCATTCTGGAAACTATTTTTGATTGGTCCGCATAAAAGAAGGTAGATAATACCTCTCAAACTCGAGTGAAAATGTGGAGTATCCAAACTCTATGTATATAGAGTTATAAACGAGCGTATCGTATCGAATTATGCGAGCAGTATTCATACCCCGCCCACTCTTGCAAGACTAAATGGAATGGAAGAATGTTACGATTATTTTATTTGTGTTGGTAATGATTTTTTCGGTTTTTTTTTGTTCTGTTAGCTCACAGTGTACACTCTGGCGTTCCGAGTGCACTCCTGAATCCGACCAATATTGTTTTTCATGGTCGCACCTTCCTAACGGTCCCGGTACCGTTGTGCCTTGCAGTGAGTTGAAGTGGGACGGTCTCGTATATCCTACCAAACTAGTTCACTTTATTATCTAAGTTAAGTACTGTGGCTAAGATGGTTCAGCAAGAGTTTTACAATTCATAACTTCACTTAAAACAATGCAATATACTTTTAATAACTACTTAAACACGTACTGATGCGTAAAAATAAAAAGTAAGACACTCCCAAAGCCCATTATTTGATCTCCCCTCCACTGCCACTGCTATGATTGATGATTATCTTTTGACTGGTACTTCCTCGACACGGAATAAATCAGGGAATAGATTTAGTACCTCCCCTGTTGTTCTATATCTTATCATCTCCGACACTTTCTGCAATGTCAAGTTCTGCAAACTTTTTATTTTCAGAAAACTAGCAGCCTTCGTTAAGTGTGTCAGTGTCGCTGCATCTACATTCACAAACTCCACATCCCAGTCCTTCTCTACATCAGTAATGCACTCATCGTCAGCAGCGTGTTTGTCGCAGTACTCGATCACTTTCGCCAAGATGGTTCCTGTCACGTTAGTCAAAGGGATAAGAATCTCGGTGTTATCATGGTTGTCAGCAGCTATCATGGCGGTAAGAGTTCTAGATTGGAAGGCGATGTTTTCCTGAATATTGAAATTTTGTTCGTCGGAACTAATCAAGGTGATGGTCTTTCCCTTTGGTGCCGACATGATGATGATGATGATCAGAAATATACCAAGAAAGCGTGGTTTTCCTCTACGTGGTTGTGAATGATATAAACTGCAGAAGAGACCTAGCTAACCAATGGTATTTATAGGGTGCAAGTTCTCTATCCTTTTTTCTATTTCTATGTGGACTCGGATTCCGACCTCCTTTCTTCTCCTTCACAATTGGTATCCCTATTGAGACGCCGTTTTGGACTATCAGCCGTTTTTTATTCTTGCCAATATATTTTTTATTCTTGCCAATATATTTTTATGTCAGTCGCTCTCTTTAGTATCTCCCCTGTTGTTCTATATCTTATCATTAGTAGTATTTTATCATTGATAGAAAGACAAGAGTCTGATTTTCATTCTTACACACTTAAAACAATGCAGACCTGCATTTATACATGTCCTGACTAAGACAAAAGATGTCCTAACATGACAGGCTGTGAATATCTCATACTCAGCCAATAAGAGTCATTTCTCACACACTCTGACACACGTGAGAACTCTATGAGACTCTCAGCTATTAGCCCCCCTCAAGCTGGAGGTTGTGACTAGAGATAACCTTTAGCTTGTCTCTGAGTGTAGAAAACCTTGGTCCTGCCAGTCCCTTGGTGAGAATATCTACAATTGGATCCCAAGTTGAAATATATGTGACCTGAATGTTTTTGTTCTGAACAAGTTCTCTGACAAAATGATAGTCAATGGCCAGATGTTTCATTTTACTATGAAATACTGGATTAGATGACAGAGAAACTGCACTTTGATTTTCACAAGATATCAATGGTGGAGCAGGAAGCAAGAGATGAAGATCCTTAAGTAGTTGACAAACCCAAACAATTTCTGCTGTGGTGTTGTCTAGAGACCTGTATTGTGATTCAGTGGAACTTCTTGAGACACTACCTAGTCTTTTGCTAGACCAAGAAATTGGATTAGGACCAAAAAATATACAAAAACCTCCTGTAGATCTTCTTGTATCAATTGATCCTGCCCAGTCAGCATCACTGAATCCATGTAATGTAAGAAGGCCTTTGGAAAACAGTATACCATAGTCTAGAGTGCCTTTGATGTATCTTAGAATTCTCTTGGCTGCAATAAAATGTTGATCAGTAGGAGCTTGCATATAAAGACATACCTGATTCACTGCAAAAACCAATTTCAGGCCTTGTCCAAGTAAGATATTGTAGAGCACCCATTAATTATCTGTATTCACTTGGATCTTCTAATGGAGTACCAGCTGAAGCAGTGAGTGAAGTAGAGAGTGAGACTGGTGTACTACAGGGTTTAGCACCAGTCATATTAAATTTCTCCAATAAGTCCAATGCATACTTAGTTTGACTAAGAAAGAGGTTTTCTGAGTTTCTTTTCACCTGAAGACCAAGAAAATAATGAAGAGAGCCCAAGTCTTTGATAGGAAAGTATGTATTAAGATGATTGATAAACTGAGAAATATACTCAGTTAAATTCCCAGTGATAATAATGTCATCTACATAAACCAGAAGAACTGTAATCCTTGAGCCAAACTTTTGAACAAATAAGGAAGCATCTTCTAATGAGGGTTTGAAATCATGACTGAGAATAATTTGTAACAATTTATCATACCAAGCTCTGGGAGCTTGCTTCAGACCATATATAGATTTATGTAGTTTACATACATAATGTGGTTTGGTTTGATCAACAAATCCTGGAGGTTGTTGCATATAGACATCTTCAGCTAAATCCCCATGTAAAAAGGCATTACTAACATCTAATTGTTTCATTACCCAGTTGAAGTGAACTGCCAATGAAATGATTAGTCTAATAGTTGTTGGTTTGGCTACATGACTGAAAGTTTCTGTATAGTCAATTCCTTCTTGTTGATGAAACCCTTTGGCAACCAGTCTAGATTTACATTTATCTAAAGAACCATCAGCCTTATATTTGATTCTAAAAACCCACTTACAGCCTACAACATTATAGGATGGATCTGGTGCAACAAGTGTATATGTGCCTGCATCCTTAAGGGTTGTATGTTCTTCTTCCATAGAATGTTTCCATTGAGGTATTCTTATTGCCTTAGAATAACAAGTAGGTGTTGGTGGTGGAATATCAGAGGTAAAATTTGCTGATAGAACATATTTTGTATTAAAAACTTTGGGTTTAAAAATACCTCTTTTACCCCTTGTTACCATGGAGTGTGAATTAGCCAGTGAAGAAATACCAGAAGCTGAAGTATGTTCAGAAGTAGTTGTAGTGGAAGCATCAGATGACTTGATAATATTTGAAGGATCAGTAGATAAAGTATCAATAGATGCAGCTGGTGAGGTTGATGTTGCAGGTGTTGGTGCAGATATCTTTGCATATGGAGCTGTAGAATCAGTATCAGTTAATGCTGATGAATTTGTAATGCCATGAAGTATTGTATTTGAAGATCTCAATGGGAAGAAAGTCTCATTAAATACTACATGTCTAGAGATATATACTTTCCCTGTTTTAATATCTAAACATTTGTATCCTTTGTGCATAGGACTGTAACCAATAAAAACACAGTGTACACTCCTTGGTTGAAGTTTATGTGTAGTGTAAGGCCTTATCCATGGAAAACATGATGAACCAAAGGATCTGAAGAAGTAATAATCTGGTTTCTGACCAAACAGCTTTTCAAAAGGAGATAAGTAATCCAAACTTCTGACAGGCAGTCTATTAATAACATAATTGGCTGTATGAAAAGAATCAACCCAAAATTTTTCTGACAGACCTGATTGAATTAAGAAAGTTCTCCCTGTGTCTACAAGATGTATATGTTTGGATTCAGCCAGTCCATTTTGTTCTTGAGTGTGAGGGAAAGAAACCTCATGAGTAATTCCATGTGAACTCAGAAATTCTTATAGTGAATTATTGATGAATTCCCCTCCTCCATCAGTTCTAATTTTAACAATTGAAGTGTGCAGTAACTTTTCAGTCATAGATTTGAAATGTAGAAAAATATCTTTGAATTCAGACTTTTCAGACAAAGGAAATATCCAACAGAATCTTGAATAGTCATCTATGAGGTTAACATAATATCTGAAACCACTTGAAGATACTACAGGACTAGGACCCCATAAGTCCATATGCACTAGTTCTAGTGGAGATTGATCCCTATGTGAAGATAGAGTAAAGGGCAATTTATGACTTTTCCCTAGATGACAGTCATTACAAAATAGTGGTGTTTTGACTAAACTAGACAATTGCATATCTCTGCACACCTTTTGAAGTACTTGAAATGATGGATGAGCCAATCTTTGATGGCAAACTGTAGCTGAATTCTTGTTGCTAAAGAGAGCTTTATTCTTAGTAGACTTGGAAAAATTCACTGGATATAATCCTCCTTTATGTGGCCCTTGTAAAATGATCTTCCCAGTTGAGTAATCCTTAACAACAAAACCAATAGAATCAAAAGTAATAGAACAGTTGTTGCCACTAGTGAATTTATGCACTGATAATAAGTTTTGAGATGATTTTGGAACAAGAAGCACATTGTTTAGATTAAAAGAATGAGAAGAAGTTGTTTTAGACACGTGACCAATATGAGTAATTGGCATACCTTCTCCATTAGCTGTTTGAATCTCATCTGCCCCTTCAAAAGATGTTGCTTCAGGCAATTCAGAATCATCATTAGTGATATGACTATTTTCTCCAGAGTCAGCATACCAAGGATTTTCACCCATGATATTGGCAGTAGCAAGCATGGCACTGAGGTTGTGAGGAGTATAGTTGTTCTGATAAGCAAAATTTAATCTGTGTCTGCATTCCAAAGCAAGATGACCAGTTTTGTTGCAGATCTGACAAATCTTGTCAGTTATTGGTGGTGGATCAGAAGAAGAAGGAGCTGAACTATAGTGAGGTCTTGGATGGAAATGAGGTGATGTTGTGGATGAAGAAGCAGAATGCATCTGAAATTGAGAATAACCTCTTGGATAAAAAGATGGGGGTGGTCTGATGTATCCAGAGTATGGAACTGCAGGTCTTGAAGAATTATGATAACCTCTGCCATTACTTCTATAATTTTGAACAAAAGGTCTTGTAGCAGCAAATGCCTTTGAATTGGCCTCAGTAAGTAAGTTCTTTTGCTTATTTGTAACAATTATTTCTTCAGTAAGAAGCAGATTGTGAAGTTCCTTTGAAGAGATTGGTGGATTGCGAATACGAATAGATGTACAGAAAGAACTATAATCTTGGCCTAACCCATTGAGTATAGTAACTACCAATTCATCATCATGAATTTGTGAACCAGCAGCAAACAATTCATCTGTTATTTTCTTGATTTCACTTAGGAAGGTAGATACTGTACCTGACCCAAGCTTTGTGGATTGAAGTTTGAGACGAAGTTGAATTGAATGTGTAGATGAGCTTCTTGCATATCTAGAATCAATATTATCCCATAAATCTTTCGAAGAATCAGCTCCAACAACGTATGGAATTACAGATTCATAGATAGACATCTGAATCCAGAGTACAAGAGTAGTATCATCATCATGCCAAGATGTATAACCAGGATTGACTCCATTATTGAGCAGATAAGGTGGACATGGTAAAGATCCATCAAGAAAACCATTGACTCTGTATCGACGCAGAAGTGGTAGAAAAAGTGATTTCCAGGTAAGAAAATTGTCATCCTTGAGTTTGTAACTGAGTATTTGTGAAATTTGATTGAGAGGAACTTGAGAGATTCTTGATTCATATGTTGCCATTGATAGAACAGATAAGAAACTAATGAAAATAGTCTGAAAAATTAAATTGAAAAGTAGATTAAAGTTTTGATTGTATTGAAGAAATTAGATCTGAAAATTGGTTGATAGGTTGAACACCATTAATGGCTGATGCGGAAGCTTTATCTGATACCATAGTAGTATTTTATCATTGATAGAAAGACAAGAGTCTGATTTTCATTCTTACACACTTAAAACAATGCAGACCTGCATTTATACATGTCCTGACTAAGAAAAAAGATGTCCTAACATGACAGGCTGTGAACAGCTCATACTCAGCCAATAAGAGTCATTTCTCACACACTCTGACACACGTGAGAACTCTATGAGACTCATAGATATTAATCATCTCCGACACTTTCTGCAATGTCAAGTTCTGCAAACTTTTTATTTTCAGAAAACAAGCAGCATTCGTTAAGTGTGTCAGTATCTCTGCATCTATATTCACAAACTCCACATCCCAGTCCTTCTCTACATCAGTAATGCACCCATCGTCAGCAGCGTGTTTGTCGCAGTACTCGATCACTTTCGCCAAGATGGTTCCTGTCACGTTAGTCAAAGGGATAAGAATCTCGGTGTTATCATTGTTGTCAGCAGCTATCATGGCGGTAAGGGTTCTAGATTGGAAGGCGATGTTTTCCTGATTATTGAAATTCTGTTCGTCGGAACTAATCAAGGTGATGGTCTTTCCCTTTGGTGCCGACATGATGATGATGATCAGAAATGTACCAAGAAAGCATGGTTTTCCTCTACGTGGTTGTGAATGATATAAACTGCAGAAGAGACCTAGCTAACCAATGGTATTTATAGGGTGCAGGTTCTCTATCCTTCTTTCTATTTCTATGTGGACTCGGATTCCGACCTCCTTTCTTCTCCTTCACAATTGGTATCCCTATTGAGACGCCGTTTTGGACTATCAGCCGTTTTTTATTCTTGCCAATATATTTTTATGTCAGTCGCTCTCTTTATTTTATTTTTCAATACTATCTATGTTTCAGAAAAAGTGATACTTTTACTTTTTCACTTTATTTTATTTTTGCTTAATATAGACCAAATTGCAAAGATGAAAGTATTGCTTTTTCTAAAACTGAAGGAGTATATTTCTTCTAAGAGGATGTCAAGTTGCAAAACATAGAAATCAGTAATTAAATCGAAAAATGGGTCATTTGTCCAAATATTTTTAAAACATGGTTCAAATGGACGAGTAAAAATTAGTACACAAAATTGGTTAAAAAGAACAAAATCAACAATTCAAGGGTGAAAAGACATCTAGATTTTGAAAATGGGTAGGATGAATCCAATTTCATCAATTCGACACACTAACATGAATTGGTTGAATCAAATCAAACCCAAAATTTTGACAGAGTTTGAAAAAATGGGGTGAACTGATTGAATGCAATCAATTTGCGGAAACTAACTTCTTCGATTACGAAAAAGTTTGAAATCTCAACTAGGGGTTAGGGCTTCTCTTTTCAGTTAGGATTTCCCAAGCTTTTCTAAATCAAAATCAAAATCAACCCAACATTGAATTACAAATTATAGTCTAATCAATTAGCCTGCTCTCTGATTTATAATGGGAAATTATATCAACTAATTGAGGTTACAGGTACGTTTTATTTCCTCTTACTTATGAAATTACTGATTCTGCTAATTGTTTAAGTGATTACGTTGGGTAAAAACTACTTTCGCATTTCGACTTTATGTTACTTCCGCAGTTGTGTTCTTTTCTAATTTTTCTGAATTTTTATTCATCCCTCCAAATTGATGTGGATGGTAAAAATCAAGAACATTGAAGAGGGAGGAGATTTCAATCGAGAAGAACGAAACCGAGGAAGAAGAGGGAAGAGGTTTCTAGCGGAGAGAAAACGCCGAGAAGTAATGAACTGCCTGATAAGTCTAGAAAATGTCGAGAAAATTGTTCTCAGCAGGATTCGAACCTAGCGTCTCCTAGCAACATTAAGCCGTGGATGACAGATTCACCCTTTGCACTCTTTTATTATAATCTTCTACAGTTTGTCATTTTGATTTTCAAAGTTTATAATCCAAGGCTATATCGGGAATTACAAAAAGCTTCACCAGAAAGGAAGGCTTCACCAAAAATACCTTTTTTCTTTATATTAATATAAAATTTATTTATTTTTCGTAAGTTGCTGTCAAAATATATCTTCCTCTTCTTGAGTTTTACCAAGGCTCTTCTTCTTAATTTTTTTCCAAAGCTTCGTGTTTTAAAGATCTATTGGAATGTATCTTGTAGAAAATTGCATATAATTCTTTTTGTTATAAAATATTTTTGAATTTTTTTTGCTGTATAGAATGGAATGGAAGGCGCATCGCGCGTGCGTGTTATACTAGTAGAAAAAAAGGGATGATGCATGTTTAAGCGACAACCCTCTCCATTTTCTTCTATGTACACCAAAGAGGTTTAGGTTTGAACAATAATTATCAAATCCCTACAGGGTTTTAGCAGAGATTCAGCATTAACTAGTAACTTCCTTCCCCGTCAATAACATGTCTTACGAATTGCTTGCCAAAAAGAGCAAACTTAAGAAGAGAAACAGTTTGCCTTTTCGTTGACTGGTTGGCCTTTCATCTGCACTGTTGTTTGCCAAAACCTATTGCAGTCCGTCACGAGGCGCCTAACTTGGTCTGATTAGTTTAGATGAGCGGGCTCGGGTTTTCCAAAAATTTTGATAGCCTCGCCTGGTACCTTCCCGAACAGCCCGACCAGGTATCCGTTCAAATTTTTAAGGGTTTTTACTCTAATGCTAAAGCAAATTGTCATGTGTTTTCGTTATATTTTGGATTAAAATTCTTATTTTCATTTCTATTTTACATTTAGATGATTAATTATTTAAGATTATTTTAACCTATAGTTCATTTAATCTCCAGATCATAAATAGAAGTTAAATAAGTTATTACAAAATTTTGAAAACTCATAAAACCGAAGCCTGGCATTCTGGAAACTATTTTTGATTGGTGCATAAAAGAAGGTACATAATACCTCTCAAACTCGAGTGAAAATGTGGAATATCCAAACTCTATGTATATAGGGTTATAAACGAGCGTATCGTATCGAATTATGCGAGCAGTATTCATACCCCGCCCACTCTTGCAAGACTAGATGGAAAGGAAGAATGATACGATTATTTTATTTGTGTTGGTAACGATTTTTTCGGTTTTCTTTTGTTCTGTTAGCTCACAGTGTACACCCTGGTGTTCCGAGTGCACTCCTGAATCCGACCAATGTTGTTTTCCATGGTCGTGCCTTCCTAACGGTTCCCGGTACCGTTGTGCCCTGCAGTGAGTTGAAGTGGGACGGTCTGGTATATCCTACAAAACTAGTTCACTTTATTATCTAAGTTAAGTACTGTGGTTAAGATGGTTCAGCAAGAGTTTTACAATTCATAACTTCACTTAAAACAATGCAATATACTTTTAATAATTACTTAAACACGTACTGATGCGTAAAAATAAAAAGTAAGACACCCTCAAAGCCCATTATTTGATCTCCCCTCCACTGCCACTGCTATGATTGATGATTATCTTTTGACTGGTACTTCCTCGACACGGAATAAATCAGGGAATAGATTTAGTATCTCCCCTGTTGTTCTATATCTTATCATCTCCGACACTTTCTGCAATGTCAACTTCTGCAAACTTTTTATTTTCAGAAAACTAGCAGCCTTCGTTAAGTGTGTCAGTGTCGCTGCATCTACATTCACAAACTCCACATCCCAGTCCTTCTCTACATCAGTAATGCACCCATCGTCAGCAGCGTGTTTGTCGCAGTACTCGATCACTTTCGCCAAGATAGTTCCTGTCACGTTAGTCAAAGGGATAAGAATCTCGGTGTTATCATGGTTGTCAGCAGCTATCATGGCGGTAAGGGTTCTAGATTGGAAGGCGATGTTCTCTTGAATATTGAAATTCTGTTCGTCGGAACTAATCAAGGTGATGGTCTTTCCCTTTGGTGCCGACATGATGATGATGATGATCAGAAATATACCAAGAAAGCGTGGTTTTCCTCTACGTGGTTGTGAATGATATAAACTGCAGAAGAGACCTAGCTAACCAATGGTATTTATAGGGTGCAAGTTCTCTATCCTTCTTTCTATTTCTATGTGGACTCGGATTTCGACCTCCTTTCTTCTCCTTCACAATTGGTATCCCTATTGAGACGCCGTTTTGTACTATCAGCCGTTTTTTATTCTTGCCAATATATTTTTATGTCAGTCGCTCTCTTTATTTTATTTTTCAATATTATCTATGTTTCAAAAAAAGTGATACTTTTACTTTTTCATTTTATTTTATTTTGCTTAATATAGACCAAATTGCAAAGGTGAAAGCATTGCTTTTTCTAAAACTGAAGGAGTATATTTCTTCTAAGAGGATGTCAAGTGGCAAAACATAGAAATCAGTAATTTAATCGGAAAATGGGTCATTTGTCCAAATATTTTTAAAACATGGTTCAAATGGACGAATAAAAATTAGTACACAAAATTGGTTAAAAAGACCAAAATCAACAATTCAAGGGTGAAAAAGACATCTATATTTTGAAAATGGGTAGGGCGAATCCAATTTCATCAATTCGACACACTAACATGAATTGGTTGAATCAAATCAAACCCAAAATTTTGACAGAGTTTGAAAAAATGGGGTGATTGATTGAATGCAATCAATTTGCGGAAACTTAGAGCCTGTTTGGTAGCATTTTCAAAAACAGTTTTCAAAAATAGTTTTCTACTGTTTTTAAAACAGACCCTTTTTCATTGTTTTCATTTTCTAAAAGCTGTTTGGTATGGCTGTTTTCAAAAACATAATTTTTAAAATTAGTTATATGTTAAAACTAACAATTCAAAAAGTAGTTATGAGCTTGCACAAATGTTTTACACATAACAACAATTTTACATATTTGTATAAGCTAAAGGCGTTGGTGGTGATGTCGGCGTTGATGATAAATCCACATTGTCCCTGCTATGTCATCTCTAACATTATTCATCAGCTCAATATTCGCTGCGCTTACATCAATGTCAATTGCTGTGCTTTCTTGACCAGTACTTGAACTTTCTTCATCTGCCATTAGAAGATCTTCTGCCATGAATTGACGAAACAGTTCGTCATTCCTTGAATTTAAGCGAATGAAGTTGTGTAAAGTACAACATGCAACGGGAATGAGTCTTTGTCTGCGAAGTGGATAATTTGGCATGCATTTCAATATTGGAAACCTACTTTTCCATACTCCAAAACAACGTTCAATAACATTTCGTAAAGAGGAGTGCCTATGATTGAATAATTCCATAGGACCATTTGCTTGTCGACTTCTTCCCCTAAAATCACGCAAGTGATACCGTTCTCCACGATAAGGTGTCAGAAACCTAGGCATGTTTGTGTAAGCGGAGTCAACAACATAATACTTTCCTACATTCAAATTACCAGTTGCTAACTTCATCAATTCAACAGACAGTTGGAAAATTTATCATCTTAAACAGTATCTCAAGGTACGGCAATTCAGATATTGCATGGACAGATTGATCTACTGAAGTATTAAATGTAAGCTAACAATAATTAAAGTAATATGTATTCAATACCTTCTCTGGGCATTGGGAATTTGTTTTCTTCGTTCGATATGGCATCCATGAGTACTCTTGCATCATTGGCAGTTCCTTCCCATCCCGTATATACAAATGTGAACAACATATCGAACGAGCAAGCACACATAATGTTCTGCGTGATTTGAGCTTTTCTTCCTCGAAATGGAATTTGTTTAGAAGCAGGTACACAAGCACTAATATGAGTTCCATCAATAGCACCAACACAATCCTGTTTTGAATTATCAACTGTAAAGGCTAAGCTAACTATGCTAAAACCAAGATAAATATCAACTGTAAAGAAACAAACATGCATATAAGATACATTAACAAGTAATATGGGAATCAGAGTCATACCACAAACCATGGATAGAATTTAGGATTTGTCATAATCTCTGGAGGTATCTCATCCATATTGGGAGGTTTAATTATGAGGCATCCAAGGAGACATAATGCTTTTAAAACCTTCTTAAAGTGTCTGTATACGGTCTCATTCGAATGTTGAAACATCTCTGCAACCACTCTATTGCGCATTGATTGACTAACAGTAGCCAAAAATATTCCAACCGCCTCTTCAACACTTACTGATCTATCATCTTGTAAGAAGTCATTGGTCCTTAAAGTTGAACACAACAGCATAAATGTAGAAGGATCCATTCTCATCAAGTTGTACATTCGTCTTGGATGTCCATTCAGTAACTCCAAAATAAACTCTCGCCCATTAAGCACTGATGTCATCATTGGTATCTTAATATAACGCTTATGCAACTCCTTAACCATAAGCAATTCCATAAACGAATCTTCCGAGTCACAGGATGAGTCACTTGATGAACTTGTATCCCTGGATTCCATTTAAATATCTGGTAAAACACAAGAGTATTACTGCCTGATGCAAAAGATAAATGATTATAAGAAATATCCCATCCTCAATAAGGTGAACACACTTTCTCTAATATTCTTATGATTTACACTGTCTTTATTTTTATGGTTTTTGGTCTCTACTAGTATTATTACTGATGATATTTTGTTTACAAACAAAAACACAATAGGGAGAAGCTGATGGAAATACATGACCAACACTGCATAGAAGAGATATACGCACGCGCAATTAAATAGTTTGATTTATATTTGACACGCACGCGCAATTGAAAAGAAGGACAATGTCCCCCCTGCCATTAGAGACCAAAACATATGCGCCAAAGTTTTGGATCATCCAAATAACAAAGCAACACAGAAACAGTGTTTTATGAGATTTTCTATCAACAAAAGTTTCAGGGATCTACACATCAACGAAATGTGATTTAATGATAAAAGTGGCAATGGAGGAATGCTACCTATTTCTTATATCTCCATTTCTATAATCTCCACGCACACTTCTAATGAAGTCTTTCTCTCAAATGTGGGTAAATAGCTAACACTAATGAGAGAATTGTGATGCTTCGAGTCTAACAGAACTAGTCTTTTTTATATAATGGAAATGGTATATCTATAGCAAGTTTACATGGTACCGTACACGTATATTTCTTACAGAGAATGATATTTTTCATTTTTCTATTGATCCTACACTGATTACAGAGAATGGCAAGGGATTTTCTATTGATCCTACATTTGTCCTGATGATGTGCAGTGGCGAATAATGAATGTTCTATTCATAGATTTAAGCTAGAAACAATGGAATAGTAAATCTACATACCTGGAACTTTTGATATGCCAATGAACAACCAAATATCTTCCAAATACTCCCTTTGGTACAGTCCCTACACAAAGCAAATACATATTGTTATTACAAGCAAAATGAATAACAATAAAAAAGAAAATTTTACTGATATCAACATAAACCCATTACTAATTACTATCAAAAAAAGCAAATCACACAAAACCAAGCTCACATTAACATAAATATTGTGTCACAGTGTAACTTCCAACAACCCTTAACCGAATTCAGTTTCTAAGAAAAAAAACATATTACAAACTCTTAAGCCACATAATTCTCCTTGATTCTTTCATTTTCTTAAAAATTCTCCTATAGTCAGGGTTTCTGAACTTGTTAATGGCTTTGAGATATACATCATCTTCCACTCCTTCCATGTTGTCCAATATATCCATACAATCTTCAATAGATGATATCTCGGTGCTGGTACAAAGAGGAGATGTTACTTCCTTATCCTTCTTACGTTCAGCCTTCGCTTTTGTTACTTCAGCTTTAGCTTTAAGATTTTCAGTCCATGCTACAAGTGCATCATCAAACCTTGATGATTTAGTCGCCTTTCGCTGAGGAAGATCAATAGGAAGTTCTAAAGCACGTCTCTGTATGTTTGATTGTGTGTGTGATGAAGGGTGACTCGTGTCTCCAGAGCTAGCGGGTTCTACATGTACCCCTTTGCCAAGGAATTCTGTTTCCAAGTCTCTTTCGGTGTCTGAGTCAGGAGGAGACAGTGTTGATGCATTAGACATGCTTCCAGATGCTGTTGTGCTATTAAATATCTCCCCAAGCATATAATAATTGTCTAACCCCTTTTTACGGAAGGATTTTGCACCAGGATATTTCTGCATTTGGGAATGTTACACATGCATTATACTCTTGACCTATATTATGTACCTATATTATGTACAAGTAAATATCTTAGTGTAAACATTTATGAGCATACCTTCAAGTAACGCTTCCAAGCATCATCACTTGCAGTGACCGTGTTTGCAACTGGATCCCAACCCATACCAGTATCACTCACTAACCTTGCAAATTCCCTATGCTCTATACACAGTCGATTGAATTTAGCTTTCAACTTAGAAATGTTGTATCTCTTACCAAACTTAGCAAAGAGAGCATTATCTATTTCTCCCCATTTCTTCTTCTCCATGTAGTGGTTTGTAACCCCTTTTTGGCTTCATCATGAACCAATTGAACAAAGTAATCCACAATATACTGTGGCCATGTGCGGATATCATCTACGTTATCATCACTTGATAGAGAAGCCATCTTTTTTTCTACAGAATACATACTGTATAAAACTTAAAGCTCACAGGTATGCAAAATCACATAACTCGGAATTTTAAGGCAACAAGATTAAAAAATATTATGCAAAATCAAAACATGTTTACTTAAATAGAAAATAAATAAATCACTGTGTTGCTTAAATAATTTATGCATTGTTGTCCAGGCTTAGTGTTGTTGCTTCTCAATCAGTTTTAAAGCAAGAGAAATATCAAGCAACCTGCTGATTTAGTCATGAAAATGGTGCTACTGACAGTTACAACTAGTTGTTAATAAACTCCCAGATAAGATGACGTACGAATGATCCTAAAAATTCAGTGTAGTCCACCACATGGTACTTACGTAAGAAAAAAAAAGAATTGTAATAACAGTAGCCCGTAAGGATCCCTAGTTTTAGAAAATGTATCCATATCCCTTCCCAAAAATCCCCTTCATAAGCTTAAGTGTAGCTATCCCCATCTTCCTAAGTGAGCCTTCAAAAATCCACAGTATAAAGAACACAAATGGCATATTCTTCTACCTACAAACATCCATGTTAAGTTGATTTATATGGTCAAGGAGTTGATGACAGTCAGCATGCAGTAGTCAATCATTGAAAAACCCCAGGCTCAAAGGCTAATCGTAACTTAACTCAACGAAATCCAAGTACAAATGCTATCTAGTTTTTTTTTTTTGGATATAGTTTGTTTCAGTCCTAAGATGGTGTATATTATTTCCTACCTTTTAGTTGTTTAAGAAAGAAGACATGCACAAATTAGTTATCCCCATTGCTACACCGGGGTAAATTTGTACTTCCCCTGGTAGAAACACAAGCATCTAAACCCATAGGAACAGTGTACATCAAGCTAGAGGTATGATGAGAATAGCAGTGGCAGCAACAACAATAGTAGGATTAGGAAAATACCCAGCCAAGACAATCATAATCTCATACCACCACCATTCTAGACAATCATAATATCATACATCAAGATATGAGCGATAGATTACCTCGTATTCAACCTTGTGCTTCTGAGATTCTTCAAGAGGAACGTAGTACTTTGCAAGACGAGTTTTCCCTTGTCTGTTTTGCAACAATATGAATCGAATCTGCAGTAACATACAAACAATTAAAAGATGCAGGAATGGTGGTTTCTAATAACCGTATACCAAATCAATCAATACATTTGTTTCAAATCATATACCCATTATTCCAAAAGGGGATTAGCTAATAACCGTAGAGAAATCGAAAAGAAATCATACATGCAACCCAGAAATTGAAATAGATATTCATACCTAAAAATTGTTGCAAACCCTAGAACTTGATACCAAATCAATCAACCCATCTGCTTCAAATCATACACCCGATTAGTCCAAAGGGAGATTCACTAATAGCTTAAAAGAAATCGAAACAAAATCAACCCACCTCCTCTGGGAAATTCTCTGCTCGTTTCTGAAGGAAAAGAAGGAAGAAATGAAAACGATGAAATGTTGTTTTCATTTATGTGTTTTCGAAAACAAAAAACGAGTAAAAAACGTTTTTAGAAAAACTGCTACCAAACACGTTTTCTCATTGTTTTCTGTTTTCCCTGTTTTTGAAAAGTGAAAACTGTTTTGGAAAACACTACCAAACAGGCCCTTACTTCTTTGATTACGGAAAAGTTTGAAATCTCAATTAGGGGTTAGGGCTTCTCTTTTCAGTTAGGATTTCCCAAGTTTTTCTAAATCAAAATCAAAATCAACCCAACATTGAAGTACAAATTATAGTTTAATCCATTAGCCTGCTCTCTGATTTATAATGGGAAATTATATCAACTAATTGAGGTTACAGTACGTTTTATTTCCTCTTACTTATGAAATTACTGATTCTGCTAATTGATTAAGTGATTAAAAATCAAGATGAAATTACTTCCGCATTTCGACTTTATGTTACTTCCACAGTTGTGTTCTTTTCTAATTTTTCTGAATTTTTATTCATCCCTCCAAATTGATGAGGATGGTAAAAATCAAGAACATTGAAGAGGGAGGAGATTTCAATCGAGAAGAACGAAACCGAGGAAGAAGAGGGAAGAGGTTTCTAGCGGAGAGAAAACACCGAGAAGTAATGAACTGCCTGATAAGTCCAGAAAATATCGAGAAAATTGTTCTCAGCAGGATTCGAACCTAGCGTCTCCTAGCAACATTAAGCCGTGTATGACAGATTCACCCTTTGCACTCTTTTATTATCATCTTCTACAGTTTGTCATTTTGATTTTCAAAGTTTATAATCCAAGGCTATATCGGGAATTACAAAAAAGCTTCACCAGAAAGGAAGGCTTCACCAAAAATACCTTTTTTCTTTATATTAATATAAAATTTACTTATTTTTCGTAAGTTGCTATCAAAATATATCTTCCTCTTCTTGAGTTTTACCAAGGCTCTTCTTCTTAATTTTTTCCAAGGCTTCGTGTTTTAAAGATCTATTGGAATGTATCGTATAGAAAATTGCATATAATTGTTTTTGTTATAAAATATTTTTGAATGTTTTTTGCTGTATAGAATGGAATGGCAGGCGCATCGCGCGTGCGTGTTATACTAGTAGAAAAAAAGGGATGATGCATGTTTAAGCGACAACCCTCTCCATTTTCTTCTATGTACACCAAAGAGGTCTAGGTTTGAACAATAATTATCAAATCCCTACAGGGTTTTAGCAGAGATTCAGCATTAACTAGTGACTTCCTTCCCCGTCAATAACATGTCTTGCGAATTGCTTGCTAAAGAGAGCAAACTTAAGAAGAGAAACAGTTTGCCTTTTGGTTGACTGGTTGGCCTTTCATCTTCACTGTTGTTTGCCAAAACCTATTGCAGTCCGTCACGAGGCGCCTAACTTGGTCTGATTAGTTTAGATGAGCGGGCTCGGGTTTTCCAACAGCCCAGCCAGGTACCTTCCCGAACAGCCCAGCCAGGTATCTGTTCAAATTTTTAAGGGTTTTTACTCTAATGCTAAAGCAAATTGTCATGTGTTTTGGTTATATTTTGGATTAAAATTCTTATTTTCATTTTTATTTTACATTTAGATGATTAATTATTTAAGATTATTTTAACCTATAGTTCATTTAATCTCCAGATCATAAATAGAAGTTAAATAAGTTATTACGAAATTTTAAAAACTCAAAAAACCGAAGCCTGCCATTCTGGAAACTATTTTTGATTGGTACGCATAAAAGAAGGTAGATAATACTTCTCAAACTCGAGTGAAAATGTGGAGTATCCAAACTCTATGTATATAGAGTTATAAACGAGCGTAACGTATCGAATTATGCGAGCAGTATTCATACCCCGCCAACTCTTGCAAGACTAGATGGAAAGGAAGAATGTTACGATTATTTTATTTGTGTTGGTAATGATTTTTTCGGTTTTCTTTTGTTCTGTTAGCTCACAGTGTACACCCTGGCGTTCCGAGTGCACTCCTGAATCCGACCAATATTGTTTTCCATGGTCGCGCCTTCCTAACGGTTCCCGGTACGGTTGTGCCCTGCAGTGAGTTGAAGTGGGACGGTCTCGTATATCCTACCAAACTAGTTCACTTTATTATCTAAGTTAAGTACTGTGGTTAAGATGGTTCAGCAAGAGTTTTACAATTCATAACTTCACTTAAAAAAATGCAATATACTTTTAATAACTACTTAAACACGTACTGATGCGTAAAAATAAAAAGAAAGACACTCCCAAAGCCCATTATTTGATCTCCCCTCCACTGCCACTGCTATGATTGATGATTATCTTTTGACTGGTACTTCCTCGACACGGAATAAATCAGGGAATAGATTTAGTATCTCCCCTGTTGTTCTATATCTTATCATCTCCGACACTTTCTGCAATGTCAAGTTCTGCAAACTTTTTATTTTCAGAAAACTAGCAGCCTTCGTTAAGTGTGTCAGTGTCGCTGCATCTACATTCACAAACTCCACATCCCAGTCCTTCTCTACATCAGTAATGCACCCATCGTCAGCAGCGTGTTTGTCGCAGTACTCGATCACTTTCGCCAAGATGGTTCCTGTCACGTTAGTCAAAGGGATAAGAATCTCGGTGTTATCATGGTTGTCAGCAGCTATCATGGCGGTAAGAGTTCTAGATTGGAAGGCGATGTTTTCCTGAATATTGAAATTTTGTTCGTCGGAACTAATCAAGGTGATGGTCTTTCCCTTTGGTGCCGACATGATGATGATGATGATCAGAAATATACCAAGAAAGCGTGGTTTTCCTCTACGTGGTTGTGAATGATATAAACTGCAGAAGAGACCTAGCTAACCAATGGTATTTATAGGGTGCAAGTTCTCTATCCTTCTTTCTATTTCTATGTGGACTCGGATTCCGACCTCCTTTCTTCTCCTTCACAATTGGTATCCCTATTGAGACGCTTTTTTGGACTATGAGCCGTTTTTTATTCTTGCCAATATATTTTTTTGTCCGTCGCTCTCTTTATTTTATTTTTCAATACTATCTATGTTTCAGAAAAAGTGATACTTTTACTTTTTCATTTTATTTTATTTTTTCTTAATATAGACCAAATTGCAAAGGTGGAAGTATTGCTTTTTTTAAAACTGAAGGAGTATATTTCTTCTAAGAGGATGTCAAGTAGCAAAACATAGAAATCAGTAATTAAATCGGAAAATGGGTCATTTGTCCAAATATTTTTAAAACTTGGTTCAAATGGACGAGTAAAAATTAGTACACAAAATTGGTTAAAAAGACCAAAATCAACAATTCAAGGGTGAAAAAGACATCTAGATTTTGAAAATGGGTACGATGAATCCAATTTCATCAATTCGACACACTAACATGAATTGGTTGAATCAAATCAAACCAAAAATTTTGACAGAGTTTGAAAAAATGGGGTGAACTGATTGAATGCAGTCAATTTGGGGAAACTTACTTCTTCGATTATGGAAAAGTTTGAAATCTCAATTAGGGGTTAGGGCTTCTCTTTTCAGTTAGGATTTCCCAATCTTTTCTAAATCAAAATCAAAATCAACCCAACATTGAAGTACAAATTATAGTCTAACCCATTAGCCTACTCTCTGATTTATAATGGGAAATTATATCAACTAATTGATGTTACAGGTACGTTTTATTTCCTCTTACTTATGAAATTACTGATTCTGCTAATTGTTTAAGTGATTATGTGTTGGAAAATGATTAATAAAAAAATATTTTTTTAAAGTTTTAATAAAAAATTATAATTTATTGTTTTATTTTGTGAATGAAACTTTTTAGTCCCACATCGTGGAGTTTCCAATTTTTAGTAGTTTTAAGAAACTATATAAACCTTTTAGTCCCACATCGGGGAGTTTTTCTTCTTAAGTTGTATTTGTCAATTATATAAAGAAATCCACTACTTTTGTAAAATCTATGGGAAAGGGGTTGCTCTATATTTTAGAGGGAACCCTAAGGGAAAATATTTTATAGCGTTTTTTAAGAATTCGCGATTTTCCTTAACGGTTTTTTCGGAGTTGCCAAGCTCAAGTTGAGCATCTACTACATATGCTAGTAGTAGGTGTAGTAGGGTGTTTTATCCTGGAGATATCCGTCATGTAAGGGCTATAGCATCACTCTTGAGTGTATCCGGGCGCTAATGTCTTAAGGGCAACGTGTTGAACACGTGACTCACTCTGTTTTTCCAAAGTTTTGCCTTGTTTCTGTTGTGGAGATATGAGAAGCTCGTTCGTTTCGTCAATCGATCAATTCCATTATAAAGGAGATAAGTATCAATAACTTTTGCTTATTTGATTTTTTCTTTATTTTAATTATTGCACCCAACAATCTTAAGACATTAGTATGTGTAATAATAAAAAAATGGTTGGTTGGTTTGTGAATCATGGATGTTAATTGTGGAGTGAAAAACAAAAACGAATTTTTTGGTCAGCTGTAGAGTTTCGAGATTATCTCTTAACCTAGAAGGAATTTGGATGAACCCTTTTGACACAACATATTATACATCCTGATAGTTACCCATGTACAATTTCAGAATTTTTGGAGTTGTAAAAGTATTTTTTTTATATTTTAAAAAACAGACAAATGTTCCTGAAAAATTCTGACGGGCAAACTTTTGTTGTTAACTAAAGTATTTTTTATGGGGTAATCATGATTTTTTTGATATGGTGGTTCAAACGAAGTTTGTAAATCTAGATATTATCTTCAAAACTCATATTTTATCTTCCGTTTCGGAACTAAGGTTTGTGAGATGTGGTGTATTAGGTGATTGGGAAATTACCGTGTCCGTGGTCAGAGTATAAATGAAGATTGTGACATGAAATTGAAAAGGAACATGGCTACCAGGCGCATGTGGATGAACACGAGTCTTTCAAAGCTGACAAAGGCGGGAATATCAAACACAACTCTAACCGTAGTCTTCATAAGAAAGGTATGTTTCGTAAAACTGAATCCGGCGTTACTTTAATTAAGGGTGATTGTTATGTTTGTAAAATTCCGGGCCATACGGTAGTAAAGTGTAGACAACATAAAACCTTAATAAGTAGAAAGTTAATGCTAATTTAGTTGAAACAAATTAGAACGATTTCATTGACATTATGTCGGAAGTTATTTTAACAACCAATGTGAGAGACCAGAAGGTGGACTCTGGAGCCACCAAGAATGTTTGTTGAAACAGAGATCTGTTCACCTCCTATCAGAGGATAGGGGATGTCGAGAAACTCTTTTTGAGTAACTCATCTGCAATAGAGGTTGCATAAAAGGAAAAGGTCGAGCAGAAGCTCATATCTGTAATACTCTCACATTGAATGAAGTTTTCATGTTCCAAGCATATGCAAGAATCTTGTATCTTGTTCTATTGTAGATGGAAAAAGATTTAAGATCTTAATTTTTTATGGAAAACTTGTTGTAACAAGGCAGTTATTTTTTAAGCAAGAGTTATAGGACTTTGGGTCTATATAAGCTTAACGGAAAAAAATGATGATGTGAACATAGTTGATTCTTGTGCTTTCTTTATGTGATTGATTGTTTTATGTGGTAAGCTTGTAACCGCGACTTTATGTTACTTCCACAGTTGTGTTCTTTTCTAATTTTTCTGAATTTTTATTCATCCCTCCAAATTGATGAGGATGGTAAAAATCAAGAACATTGAAGAGGGAGGAGATTTCAATCGAGAAGATCGAAACCAAGGAAGAAGAAGGAAGAGGTTTCTAGCGGAGAGAAAACACCGAGAAGTAACGAACTGCCTGATAAGTCCAGAAAATGTCGAGAAAATTGTTCTCAGCAGGATTCGAACCTAGCGTCTCCTAGCAACATTAAGCCGTGTATGACAGATTCACCCTTTGCACTCTTTTATTATCATCTTCTACAGTTTGTCATTTTGATTTTCAAAGTTTATAATCCAAGGCCATATCGAGAATTACAAAAAAGCTTCACCAGAAAGGAAAGCTTCACCAAAAATACCTTTTTTATTTATATTAATATAAAATTTATTTATTTTTCGTAAGTTGTTGTCAAAATATATCTTCCTCTTCTTGAGTTTTACCAAGGCTCTTCTTCTTAATTTTTTCCAAGGCTTCGTGTTTTAAAGATCTATTGGAATGTATCGTGTAGAAAATTGCATAAAATTCTTTTTGTTATAAAATATTTTTGAATGTTTTTTGCTGTATAGAATGGAATGTCAGGCGCATCGCGCGTGCGTGTTACAATAGTAGAAAAAAAGGGATGATGCATGTTTAAGCGACAACCCTCTCCATTTTCTTCTATGTACACCAAAGAGGTCTAGGTTTGAACAATAATTATCAAATCCCTACAGGGTTTTAGCAGAGATTCGGCATTAACTAGTAACTGCCTTCCCCGTCAATAACATGTCTTGCGAATTGCTTGCCAAAGAGAGCAAACTTAAGAAGAAAAACAGTTTTCCTTTTGGTTGACTGGTTGGCCTTTCATCTGCACTGTTGTTTGCCGAAACCTATTGCAGTCCGTCACGAGGCGCCTAACTTGGTCTGATTAGTTTAGATGAGCGGTCTCGGGTTTTCCAAAAATTTTGATAGCCTGGTCTGGTACCAGCCCGAACAGCCCGGCCAGGTATCCGTTCAAATTTTTAAGGGTTTTTACTCTAATGCTAAAGCAAATTGTCATGTGTTTTGGTTATATTTTGGATTAAAATTCTTATTTTCATTTCTATTTTACATTTAGATGATTAATTATTTAAAATTATTTTAACTTATAGTTCATTTAATCTCCATATCATAAATAGAAGTTAAATAAGTTATTACAAAATTTTGAAAACTCAAAAAACCGAAACCTGCCATTCTGGAAAGTATTTTTTGTTGGTAAGCATAAAAGAAGGTAGATAATACCTCTCAAACTCGAGTGAAAATGTGGAGTATCCAAACTCTATGTATATAGAGTTATAAACGAGCGTATCGTATCGAATTATGCGAGCAGTATTCATACCCCGCCCACTCTTGCAAGACTAAATGGAAAGGAAGAATGTTACAATTATTTTATTTGTGTTGGTAATGATTTTTTCGGTTTTCTTTTATTCTGTTAGCTCACTGTGTACACCCTGGCGTTCCGAGTGCACTCCTGAATCCGACCAATATTGTCTTCCATGGTCGCGCCTTCCTAACGGTCCCGGTACCGTTGTACCTTGCAGTGAGTTGAAGTGGGAGGGTCTCGTATATCCTACCAAACTAGTTCACTTTATTATCTAAGTTAAGTACTGTGGCTAAGATGGTTCAGCAAGAGTTTTACATTTCATAACTTCACTTAAAACAATGCAATATACTTTTAATAACTACTTAAACACGTACTGATGCGTAAAAATAAAAAGTAAGACACTCCCGAAGCCCATTATTTGATCTCCCCTCCACTGCCACTGCTATGATTGATTATTATCTTTTGACTGGTACTTCCTCGACACGGAATAAATCAGGGAATAGATTTAGTATCTCCCCTGTTGTTCTATATCTTATCATCTCCGACACTTTCTGCAATGTCAAGTTCTGCAAACTTTTTATTTTCAGAAAACTAGCAGCCTTCGTTAAGTGTGTCAGTGTCGCTGCATCTACATTCACAAACTCCACATCCCAGTCCTTCTCTACATCAGTAATGCACCCATCGTCAGCAGCGTGTTTGTTGCAGTACTCGATCACTTTCGCCAAGATGGTTCCTGTCACGTTAGTCAAAGGGATAAGAATCTCGGTGTTATCATGGTTGTCAGCAGCTATCATGGCGGTAAGGGTTCTAGATTGGAAGGCGATGTTCTCCTGAATATTGAAATTCTGTTCGTCGGAACTAATCAAGGTGATGGTCTTTCCCTTTGGTGCCGACATGATGATCAGAAATATACCAAGAAAGCGTGGTTTTCCTCTACGTGGTTGTGAATGATATAAACTGCAGAAGAGACCTAGCTAACCAATGGTATTTATAGGGTGCAAGTTCTCTATCCTTCTTTCTATTTCTATGTGGACTCGGATTCCGACCTCCTTTCTTCTCCTTCACAATTGGTATCCCTATTGAGATGCCGTTTTCGACTATCAGCCGTTTTTTATTCTTGCCAATATATTTTTATGTCAGTCGCTCTCTTTATTTTATTTTTCAATACTATCTATGTTTCAGAAAAAGTGATACTTTTACTTTTTTATTTTATTTTATTTTTGCTTAATATAGACCAAATTGCAAAGGTGAAAGTATTGCTTTTTCTAAAACTGAAGGAGTATATTTCTTTCTTCTAAGAGGATATCAAGTAGCAAAACATAGAAATCAGTAATTAAATCGGAAAATGGGTCATTTGTCCAAATATTTTTAAAACATGGTTCAAATGGACGAGTAAAAATTAGTACACAAAATTGGTTTAAAAGACCAAAATCAACAATTCAAGGGTGAAAAAGACATCTAGATTT
Organism: Papaver somniferum; assembly: GCF_003573695.1. NCBI lineage: Eukaryota > Viridiplantae > Streptophyta > Magnoliopsida > Ranunculales > Papaveraceae > Papaver > Papaver somniferum. The sequence goes on from NC_039359.1 coordinate 150,181,263, forward strand.
TGAAAATGGGTAGGATGAATCCAATTTCATCAATTCGACACACTAACATGAATTGGTTGAATCAAATCAAACCCAAAGTTTTGACAGAGTTTGAAAAAATGGGGTGAACTGATTGAATGCAATCAATTTGCGGAAACTTACTTCTTCGATTACGGAAAAGTTTGAAATCTCAATTAGGGGTTAGGGCTTCTCTTTTCAGTTAGGATTTCCCAAGCTTTTCTAAATCAAAATCAAAATCAACCCAACATTGAAGTACAAATTATAGTCTAATCCATTAGCCTGCTCTCTGATTTATAATGGGAAATTATATCAACTAATTGAGGTTACAAGTAAGTTTTATTTCCTCTTACTTATGAAATTACTGATTCTGCTAATTGTTTAAGTGATTACGTTGGGTAAAAACTACTTCCGCATTTCGACTTTATGTTACTTCCACAGTTGTGTTCTTTTCTAATTTTTCTGAATTTTTATTCATCCCTCCAAATTGATGAGGATGGTAAAAATCAAGAACATTGAAGAGGGAGGAGATTTCAATCGAGAAGATCGAAACCGAGGAAGAAGAAGGAAGAGGTTTCTAGCGGAGAGAAAACACCGAGAAGTAACGAACTGCCTGATAAGTCCAGAAAATGTCGAGAAAATTGTTCTCAGCAGGATTCGAACCTAGCGTCTCCTAGCAACATTAAGCCGTGTATGACAGATTCACCCTTTGCACTCTTTTATTATCATCTTCTACAGTTTGTCATTTTGATTTTCAAAGTTTATAATCCAAGGCCATATCGAGAATTACAAAAAAGCTTCACCAGAAAGGAAAGCTTCACCAAAAATACCTTTTTTATTTATATTAATATAAAATTTATTTATTTTTCGTAAGTTGTTGTCAAAATATATCTTCCTCTTCTTGAGTTTTACCAAGGCTCTTCTTCTTAATTTTTTCCAAGGCTTCGTGTTTTAAAGATCTATTGGAATGTATCGTGTAGAAAATTGCATAAAATTCTTTTTGTTATAAAATATTTTTGAATGTTTTTTGCTGTATAGAATGGAATGTCAGGCGCATCGCGCGTGCGTGTTACACTAGTAGAAAAAAAGGGATGATGCATGTTTAAGCGACAACCCTCTCCATTTTCTTCTATGTACACCAAAGAGGTCTAGGTTTGAACAATAATTATCAAATCCCTACAGGGTTTTAGCAGAGATTCGGCATTAACTAGTAACTGCCTTCCCCGTCAATAACATGTCTTGCGAATTGCTTGCCAAAGAGAGCAAACTTAAGAAGAAAAACAGTTTTCCTTTTGGTTGACTGGTTGGCCTTTCATCTGCACTGTTGTTTGCCGAAACCTATTGCAGTCCGTCACGAGGCGCCTAACTTGGTCTGATTAGTTTAGATGGGCGGGCTCGGGTTTTCCAAAATTTTTGATAGCCTGGCCTGGTACCTGCCCGAACAGCCCCGCCAGATATCCGTTCAAATTTTTAAGGGTTTTTACTCTAATGATAAAGCAAATTGTCATGTGTTTTGGTTATATTTTGGATTAAAATTCTTATTTTCATTTCTATTTTACATTTAGATGATTAATTATTTAAGATTATTGTAACCTATAGTTCATTTAATCTCCAGATCATAAATAGAAGTTAAATAAGTTATTACAAAATTTTGAAAACTCAAAAAACCCGAAGCCTGCCATTCTGGAAACTATTTTTGATTGGTCCGCATAAAAGAAGGTAGATAATACCTCTCAAACTCGAGTGAAAATGTGGAGTATCCAAACTCTATGTATATAGAGTTATAAACGAGCGTATCGTATCGAATTATGCGAGCAGTATTCATACCCCGCCCACTCTTGCAAGACTAAATGGAATGGAAGAATGTTACGATTATTTTATTTGTGTTGGTAATGATTTTTTCGGTTTTTTTTTGTTCTGTTAGCTCACAGTGTACACTCTGGCGTTCCGAGTGCACTCCTGAATCCGACCAATATTGTTTTTCATGGTCGCACCTTCCTAACGGTCCCGGTACCGTTGTGCCTTGCAGTGAGTTGAAGTGGGACGGTCTCGTATATCCTACCAAACTAGTTCACTTTATTATCTAAGTTAAGTACTGTGGCTAAGATGGTTCAGCAAGAGTTTTACAATTCATAACTTCACTTAAAACAATGCAATATACTTTTAATAACTACTTAAACACGTACTGATGCGTAAAAATAAAAAGTAAGACACTCCCAAAGCCCATTATTTGATCTCCCCTCCACTGCCACTGCTATGATTGATGATTATCTTTTGACTGGTACTTCCTCGACACGGAATAAATCAGGGAATAGATTTAGTACCTCCCCTGTTGTTCTATATCTTATCATCTCCGACACTTTCTGCAATGTCAAGTTCTGCAAACTTTTTATTTTCAGAAAACTAGCAGCCTTCGTTAAGTGTGTCAGTGTCGCTGCATCTACATTCACAAACTCCACATCCCAGTCCTTCTCTACATCAGTAATGCACTCATCGTCAGCAGCGTGTTTGTCGCAGTACTCGATCACTTTCGCCAAGATGGTTCCTGTCACGTTAGTCAAAGGGATAAGAATCTCGGTGTTATCATGGTTGTCAGCAGCTATCATGGCGGTAAGGGTTCTAGATTGGAAGGCGATGTTTTCCTGAATATTGAAATTCTGTTCGTCGGAACTAATCAAGGTGATGGTCTTTCCCTTTGGTGCCGACATGATGATGATGATGATCAGAAATATACCAAGAAAGCGTGGTTTTCCTCTACGTGGTTGTGAATGATATAAACTGCAGAAGAGACCTAGCTAACCAATGGTATTTATAGGGTGCAAGTTCTCTATCCTTCTTTCTATTTCTATGTGGACTCGGATTCCGACCTCCTTTCTTCTCCTTCACAATTGGTATCCCTATTGAGACGCCGTTTTGGACTATCAGCCGTTTATTATTCTTGCCAATATATTTTTTATTGTTGCCAATATATTTTTATGTCAGTCGCTCTCTTTATTTTATTTTTCAATACTATCTATGTTTCAGAAAAAGTAATACTTTTACGTTTTCATTTTATTTTGTTTTTGCTTAATATAGACCAAATTGCAAAGGTTAAAGTATTGCTTTTTCTAAAACTGAAGGAGTATATTTCTTCTAAGAGGATGTCAAGTAGCAAAACATAGAAATCAGTAATTAAATCGACAAATGGGTTATTTGTCCAAATATTTTTAAAACATGGTTCAAATATTTGTGGAAACTTACTTCTTCGATTACGGAAAAGTTTGATATCTCAATTAGGGGTTAGGGATTCTCTTTTCAGTTAGGATTTCCCAAACTTTTCTAAATCAAAATCAAAATCAAACCAACATTGAATTACAAATTATAGTCTAATCCATTAGCCTGCTCTCTGATTTATAATGGGAAATTATATCAACTAATTGAGGTTACAGTACGTTTTATTTCCTCTTACTTATGAAATTACTGATTCTGCTAATTGTTTAAGTGATTACGTTGGGTAAAAACTACTTCCGCATTTCGACTTTATGTTACTTCCGCAGTTGTGTTCTTTTCTAATTTTTCTTAATTTTTATTCATCCCTCCAAATTGATGAGGATGGTAAAAATCAAGAACATTGAAGAGGGAGGAGATTTCAATCGAGAAGAACGAAACCGAGGAAGAAGAGGGAAGAGGTTTCTAGCGGAGAGAAAACGCCGAGAAGTAATGAACTGCGTGATAAGTCTAGAAAATTTCGAGAAAATTGTTCTCAGCAGGATTCAAACCTACCGTCTCCTAGCAACATTAAGCCGTGTATGACAGATTCACCCTTTGCACTCTTTTATTATCATCTTCTACAGTTTGTCATTTTGATTTTCAAAGTTTATAATCCAAGGCTATATCGGGAATTATAAAAAAGCTTCACCAGAAAGGAAGGCTTCACCAAAAATACCTCTTTTCTTTATATTAGTATAAGATTTATTTATTTTTCGTAAGTTGCTGTCAAAATATATCTTCCTCTTCTTGAGTTTTACCAAGGCTCTTCTTCTTAATTTTTTCCAAGGCTTCGTGTTTTAAAGATTTGTTGGAATGTATCGTGTAGAAAATTGCAGATAATTCTTTTTGTTATAAAATATTTTTGAATGTTTTTTGCTGTATAGAATGGAATGGCAGGCGCATCGCGCGTGCGTGTTATACTAGTAGAAAAAAAGGGATGATGCATTTTTAAGCGACAACCCTCTCCATTTTCTTCTATGTACACCAAAGAGGTCTAGGTTTGAACAACAATTATCAAATCCCTACATGGTTTTAGCAGAGATTCAGCATTAACTAGTCACTGCCTTCCCCGTCAATAACATGTCCTGCGAATTGCTTGCCAAAGAGAGCAAACTTAAGAAGAGAAACAGTTTGCCTTTTGGTTGATTGGTTGGCCTTTCATCTGCACTGTTGTTTGCCAAAACCTATTGCAGTCCGTCACGTGGCGCCTAACTTGGTCTGATTAGTTTAGATGGGCGGGCTCGGGTTTTCCAAAATTTTTGATAGCCTGGCCTGGTACCTGCCCGAATAGCCCCGCCAGATATCCGTTCAAATTTTTAAGGATTTTTACTCTAATGCTAAAGCAAATTGTCATGTGTTTTGGTTATATTTTGGATTAAAATTCTTATTTTCATTTCTATTTTACATTTAGATGATTAATTATTTAAGATTATTGTAACCTATAGTTCATTTAGTCTCCAGATCATAAATAGAAGTTAAATAAGTTATTACAAAATTTTGAAAACTCAAAAAACCCAAAGCCTGCCATTCTGGAAACTATTTTTGATTGGTCCGCATAAAAGAAGGTAGATAATACCTCTCAAACTCGAGTGAAAATGTGGAGTATCCAAACTCTATGTATATAGAGTTATAAACGAGCGTATCGTATCGAATTATGCGAGCAGTATTCATACCCCGCCCACTCTAGCAAGACTAGATGGAAAGGAAGAATGTTACGATTATTTTATTTGTGTTGGTAATGATTTTTTCGGTTTTCTTTTGTTCTGTTAGCTCACAGTGTACACTCTGGCGTTCTGAGTGCACTCCTGAATCCGACCAATATTGTTTTCCATGGTCGCGCCTTCCTAACGGTCCCGGTACCGTTGTGCCTTGTAGTGAGTTGAAGTTGGACGGTCTCGTATATCCTACCAAACTAGTTCACTTTATTATCTAAGTTAAGTACTGTGGCTAAGATGGTTCAGCAAGAGTTTTACAATTCATAACTTCACTTAAAACAATGCAATATACTTTTAATAACTACTTAAACACGTACTGATGCGCAAAAATAAAAAGTAAGACACTCCCAAAGCCCATTATTTGATCTCCCCTCCACTGCCACTGCTATGATCGATGATTATCTTTTGACTGGTACTTCCTCGACACGGAATAAATCAGGGAATAGATTTAGTACCTCCCCTGCTGTTCTATATCTTATCATCTCCGACACTTTCTGCAATGTCAAGTTCTGCAAACTTTTTATTTTCAGAAAACTAGCTGCCTTCGTTAAGTGTGTCAGTGTCGCTGCATCTACATTCACAAACTCCACATCCCAGTCCTTCTCTACATCAGTAATGCACTCATCGTCAGCAGCGTGTTTGTTGCAGTACTCGATCACTTTCGCCAAGATGGTTCCTGTCACGTTAGTCAAAGGGATAAGAATCTCGGTGTTATCATGGTTGTCAGCAGCTATCATGGCGGTAAGGGTTCTAGATTGGAAGGCGATGTTCTCCTGAATATTGAAATTCTGTTCGTCGGAACTAATCAAGGTGATGGTCTTTCCCTTTGGTGCCGACATGATGATGATGATGATCAGAAATATACCAAGAAAGCGTGGTTTTCCTCTACGTGGTTGTGAATGATATAAACTGCAGAAGAGACCTAGCTAACCAATGGTATTTATAGGTGCAAGTTCTCTATCCTTGTTTCTATTTCTATGTGGACTCGGATTCCGATCTCCCTTCTTCTCCTTCACAATTGGTATCCCTATTGAGATGCCGTTTTGGACTATCAGCCGTTTTTTATTCTTGCCAATATATTTTTATGTCAGTCGCTCTCTTTATTTTATTTTTCAATACTATCTATGTTTCAGAAAAAGTGATACTTTTATTTTTTTTATTTTATTTTATTTTTGCTTAATATAAACCAAATTGCAAAGGTGAAAGTATTGCTTTTTCTAAAACTGAAGGAGTATATTTCTTCTAAGAGGATATCAAGTAGCAAAACATAGAAATCAGTAATTAAATCGGAAAATGGGTCATTTGTCCAAATATTTTTAAAACATGGTTCAAATGGACGAGTAAAAATTAGTACACAAAATTGGTTTAAAAGACCAAAATCAACAATTCAAGGGTGAAAAAGACATCTAGATTTTGAAAATGGGTAGGATGAATCCAATTTCATCAATTCGACACACTAACATGAATTGGTTGAATCAAATCAAACCCAAAATTTTGACAGAGTTTGAAAAAATGGGGTGAACTGATTGAATGCAATCAATTTGCGGAAACTTACTTCTTCGATTACGGAAAAGTTTGAAATCTCAATTAGGGGTTAGGGCTTCTCTTTCCAGTTAGGATTTCCCAAGCTTTTCTAAATCAAAATCAAAATCAACCCAACATTGAAGTACAAATTATAGTCTAATCCATTAGCCTGCTCTCTGATTTATAATGGGAAATTATATCAACTAATTGAGGTTACACGTAAGTTTTATTTCCTCTTACTTATGAAATTACTGATTCTGCTAATTGTTTAAGTGATTACGTTGGGTAAAAACTACTTCCGCATTTCGACTTTATGTTACTTCCACAGTTGTGTTCTTTTCTAATTTTTCTGAATTTTTATTCATCCCTCCAAATTGATGAGGATGGTAAAAATCAAGAACATTGAAGAGGGAGGAGATTTCAATCGAGAAGAACGAAACCGAGGAAGAAGAGGGAAGAGGTTTCTAGCGGAGAGAAAACACCGAGAAGTAATGAACTGCCTGATAAGTCCAGAAAATATCGAGAAAATTGTTCTCAGCAGGATTCGAACCTAGCGTCTCCTAGCAACATTAAGCCGTGTATGACAGATTCACCCTTTGCACTCTTTTATTATCATCTTCTACAGTTTGTCATTTTGATTTTCAAAGTTTATAATCCAAGGCTATATCGGGAATTACAAAAAAGCTTCACCAGAAAGGAAGGCTTCACCAAAAATACCTCTTTTCTTTATATTAGGTCGCGCTTTCCTAACGGTTCCCGATACCGTTGTGCCCTGCTGTGAGTGCTGTGAGTTGAAGTGGGACGGTCTCGTATATCCTACCAAACTAGATCACTTTATTATCTAACTTAAGTACTGTGGTTAAGATGGTTCAGCAAGAGTTTTACAATTCATAACTTCGCTTAAAACAATGCAATATACTTTTAATAACTACTTAAACACGTACTGATGCGTAAAAATAAAAAGTAAGACACTCCCAAAGCCCATTATTTGATCTCCCCTCCACTGCCACTGCTATGATTGATGATTATCTTTTGACTGGTACTTCCTCGACACGGAATAAATCAGGGAATAGATTTAGTATCTCCCCTGTTGTTCTATATCTTATCATCTCCGACACTTTCTGCAATGTCAACTTCTGCAAACTTTTTATTTTCAGAAAACTAGCAGCCTTCGTTAAGTGTGTCAGTGTCGCTGCATCTACATTCACAAACTCCACATCCCAGTCCTTCTCTACATCAGTAATGCACCCATCGTCAGCAGCGTGTTTGTCGCAGTACTCGATCACTTTCGCCAAGATAGTTCCTGTCACGTTAGTCAAAGGGATAAGAATCTCGGTGTTATCATGGTTGTCAGCAGCTATCATGGCGGTAAGGGTTCTAGATTGGAAGGCGATGTTCTCTTGAATATTGAAATTCTGTTCGTCGGAACTAATCAAGGTGATGGTCTTTCCCTTTGGTGCCGACATGATGATGATGATCAGAAATATACCAAGAAAGCGTGGTTTTCCTCTACGTGGTTGTGAATGATATAAACTGCAGAAGAGACCTAGCTAACCAATGGTATTTATAGGGTGCAAGTTCTCTATCCTTCTTTCTATTTCTATGTGGACTCGGATTCCGATCTCCCTTCTTCTCCTTCACAATTGGTATCCCTATTGAGACGTCGTTTTGGACTATCAGCCGTTTTTTATTCTTGCCAATATATTTTTATGTCAGGCGCTCTCTTTATTTTATTTTTCAATACTATCTATGTTTCAAAAAAAGTGATACTTTTACTTTTTTATTTTATTTTATTTTTGCTTAATATAGACCAAATTACAAAGGTGAAAGTATTGCTTTTTCTAAAACTGAAGGAGTATATTTCTTCTAAGAGGATATCAAGTAGCAAAACATAGAAATCAGTAATTAAATCAGAAAATGGGTCATTTGTCCAAATATTTTTAAAACATGGTTCAAATGGACGAGTAAAAATTAGTACACAACATTGGTTTAAAAGACCAAAATCAACAATTCAAGGGTGAAAAAGACATCTAGATTTTGAAAAAGGGTAGGATGAATCCAATTTCATCAATTAGACACACTAACATGAATTGGTTGAATCAAATCAAACCCAAAATTTTGACAGAGTTTGAAAAAATGGGGTGAACTGATTGAATGCAATCAATTTGCGGAAACTTACTTCTTCGATTACGGAAAAGTTTGAAATCTCAATTAGGGGTTAGGGCTTCTCTTTTCAGTTAGGATTTCCCAAGCTTTTCTAAATCAAAATCAAAATCAACCCAACATTGAAGTACAAATTATAGTCTAATCCATTAGCCTGCTCTCTGATTTATAATGGGAAATTATATCAACTAATTGAGGTTACAAGTAAGTTTTATTTCCTCTTACTTATGAAATTACTGATTCTGCTAATTGTTTAAGTGATTACGTTGGGTAAAAACTACTTCCGCATTTCGACTTTATGTTACTTCCACAGTTGTGTTCTTTTCTAATTTTTCTGAATTTTTATTCATCCCTCCAAATTGATGAGGATGGTAAAAATCAAGAACATTGAAGAGGGAGGAGATTTCAATCGAGAAGATCGAAACCGAGGAAGAAGAAGGAAGAGGTTTCTAGCGGAGAGAAAACACCGAGAAGTAACGAACTGCCTGATAAGTCCAGAAAATGTCGAGAAAATTGTTCTCAGCAGGATTCGAACCTAGCGTCTCCTAGCAACATTAAGCCGTGTATGACAGATTCACCCTTTGCACTCTTTTATTATCATCTTCTACAGTTTGTCATTTTGATTTTCAAAGTTTATAATCCAAGGCCATATCGAGAATTACAAAAAAGCTTCACCAGAAAGGAAAGCTTCACCAAAAATACCTTTTTTATTTATATTAATATAAAATTTATTTATTTTTCGTAAGTTGTTGTCAAAATATATCTTCCTCTTCTTGAGTTTTACCAAGGCTCTTCTTCTTAATTTTTTCCAAGGCTTCGTGTTTTAAAGATCTATTGGAATGTATCGTGTAGAAAATTGCATAAAATTCTTTTTGTTATAAAATATTTTTGAATGTTTTTTGCTGTATAGAATGGAATGTCAGGCGCATCGCGCGTGCGTGTTACACTAGTAGAAAAAAAGGGATGATGCATGTTTAAGCGACAACCCTCTCCATTTTCTTCTATGTACACCAAAGAGGTCTAGGTTTGAACAATAATTATCAAATCCCTACAGGGTTTTAGCAGAGATTCGGCATTAACTAGTAACTGCCTTCCCCGTCAATAACATGTCTTGCGAATTGCTTGCCAAAGAGAGCAAACTTAAGAAGAAAAACAGTTTTCCTTTTGGTTGACTGGTTGGCCTTTCATCTGCACTGTTGTTTGCCGAAACCTATTGCAGTCCGTCACGAGGCGCCTAACTTGGTCTGATTAGTTTAGATGGGCGGGCTCGGGTTTTCCAAAATTTTTGATAGCCTGGCCTGGTACCTGCCCGAACAGCCCCGCCAGATATCCGTTCAAATTTTTAAGGGTTTTTACTCTAATGATAAAGCAAATTGTCATGTGTTTTGGTTATATTTTGGATTAAAATTCTTATTTTCATTTCTATTTTACATTTAGATGATTAATTATTTAAGATTATTGTAACCTATAGTTCATTTAATCTCCAGATCATAAATAGAAGTTAAATAAGTTATTACAAAATTTTGAAAACTCAAAAAACCCGAAGCCTGCCATTCTGGAAACTATTTTTGATTGGCCCGCATAAAAGAAGGTAGATAATACCTCTCAAACTCGAGTGAAAATGTGGAGTATCCAAACTCTATGTATATAGTTATAAACGAGCGTATCGTATCGAATTATGCGAGCAGTATTCTTACCCCTCCCACTCTAGCAAGACTAGATGGAAAGGAAGAATGTTACGATTATTTTATTTGTGTTGGTAATGATTTTTTTCGGTTTTCTTTTGTTATGTTAGCTCACAGTGTACACCCTGGCGTTCCGAGTGCACTCCGGAATCCGACCAATGTTGTTTTCCATGGTCGCGCTTTCCTAACGGTTCCCGATACCGTTGTGCCCTGCTGTGAGTTGAAGTGGGACGGTCTCGTATATCCTACCAAACTAGATCACTTTATTATCTAACTTAAGTACTGTGGTTAAGATGGTTCAGCAAGAGTTTTACAATTCATAACTTCGCTTAAAACAATGCAATATACTTTTAATAACTACTTAAACACGTACTGATGCGTAAAAATAAAAAGTAAGACACTCCCAAAGCCCATTATTTGATCTCCCCTCCACTGCCACTGCTATGATTGATGATTATCTTTTGACTGGTACTTCCTCGACACGGAATAAATCAGGGAATAGATTTAGTATCTCCCCTGTTGTTCTATATCTTATCATCTCCGACACTTTCTGCAATGTCAACTTCTGCAAACTTTTTATTTTCAGAAAACTAGCAGCCTTCGTTAAGTGTGTCAGTGTCGCTGCATCTACATTCACAAACTCCACATCCCAGTCCTTCTCTACATCAGTAATGCACCCATCGTCAGCAGCGTGTTTGTCGCAGTACTCGATCACTTTCGCCAAGATAGTTCCTGTCACGTTAGTCAAAGGGATAAGAATCTCGGTGTTATCATGGTTGTCAGCAGCTATCATGGCGGTAAGGGTTCTAGATTGGAAGGCGATGTTCTCTTGAATATTGAAATTCTGTTCGTCGGAACTAATCAAGGTGATGGTCTTTCCCTTTGGTGCCGACATGATGATGATGATGATCAGAAATATACCAAGAAAGCGTGGTTTTCCTCTACGTGGTTGTGAATGATATAAACTGCAGAAGAGACCTAGCTAACCAATGGTATTTATAGGGTGCAAGTTCTCTATCCTTCTTTCTATTTCTATGTGGACTCGGATTCCGATCTCCCTTCTTCTCCTTCACAATTGGTATCCCTATTGAGACGTCGTTTTGGACTATCAGCCGTTTTTTATTCTTGCCAATATATTTTTATGTCAGGCGCTCTCTTTATTTTATTTTTCAATACTATCTATGTTTCAGAAAAAGTGATACTTTTACTTTTTTATTTTATTTTATTTTTGCTTAATATAGACCAAATTACAAAGGTGAAAGTATTGCTTTTTCTAAAACTGAAGGAGTATATTTCTTCTAAGAGGATATCAAGTAGCAAAACATAGAAATCAGTAATTAAATCGGAAAATGGGTCATTTGTCCAAATATTTTTAAAACATGGTTCAAATGGACGAGTAAAAATTAGTACACAACATTGGTTTAAAAGACCAAAATCAACAATTCAAGGGTGAAAAAGACATCTAGATTTTGAAAATGGGTAGGATGAATCCAATTTCATCAATTAGACACACTAACATGAATTGGTTGAATCAAATCAAACCCAAAATTTTGACAGAGTTTGAAAAAATGGGGTGAACTGATTGAATGCAATCAATTTGCGGAAACTTACTTCTTCGATTACGGAAAAGTTTGAAATCTCAATTAGGGGTTAGGGCTTCTCTTTTCAGTTAGGATTTCCCAAGCTTTTCTAAATCAAAATCAAAATCAACCCAACATTGAAGTACAAATTATAGTCTAATCCATTAGCCTGCTCTCTGATTTATAATGGGAAATTATATCAACTAATTGAGGTTACAAGTAAGTTTTATTTCCTCTTACTTATGAAATTACTGATTCTGCTAATTGTTTAAGTGATTACGTTGGGTAAAAACTACTTCCGCATTTATCTAACTTAAGTACTGTGGTTAAGATGGTTCAGCAAGAGTTTTACAATTCATAACTTCGCTTAAAACAATGCAATATACTTTTAATAACTACTTAAACACGTACTGATGCGTAAAAATAAAAAGTAAGACACTCCCAAAGCCCATTATTTGATCTCCCCTCCACTTCCACTGCTATGATTGATGATTATCTTTTGACTGGTACTTCCTCGACACGGAATAAATCAGGGAATAGATTTAGTATCTCCCCTGTTGTTCTATATCTTATCATCTCCGACACTTTCTGCAATGTCAACTTCTGCAAACTTTTTATTTTCAGAAAACTAGCAGCCTTCGTTAACTGTGTCAGTGTCGCTGCATCTACATTCACAAACTCCACATCCCAGTCCTTCTCTACATCAGTAATGCACCCATCGTCAGCAGCGTGTTTGTCGCAGTACTCGATCACTTTCGCCAAGATAGTTCCTGTCATGTTAGTCAAAGGGATAAGAATCTCGGTGTTATCATGGTTGTCAGCAGCTATCATGGCGGTAAGGGTTCTAGATTGGAAGGCGATGTTCTCCTGAATATTGAAATTCTGTTCGTCGGAACTAATCAAGGTGATGGTCTTTCCCTTTGGTGCCGACATGATGATGATGATGATCAGAAATATACCAAGAAAGCGTGGTTTTCCTCTACGTGGTTGTGAATGATATAAACTGCAGAAGAGACCTAGCTAACCAATGGTATTTATAGGTGCAAGTTCTCTATCCTTGTTTCTATTTCTATGTGGACTCGGATTCCGATCTCCCTTCTTCTCCTTCACAATTGGTATCCCTATTGAGATGCCGTTTTGGACTATCAGCCGTTTTTTATTCTTGCCAATATATTTTTATGTCAGTCGCTCTCTTTATTTTATTTTTCAATACTATCTATGTTTCAGAAAAAGTGATACTTTTATTTTTTTTATTTTATTTTATTTTTGCTTAATATAAACCAAATTGCAAAGGTGAAAGTATTGCTTTTTCTAAAACTGAAGGAGTATATTTCTTCTAAGAGGATATCAAGTAGCAAAACATAGAAATCAGTAATTAAATCGGAAAATGGGTCATTTGTCCAAATATTTTTAAAACATGGTTCAAATGGACGAGTAAAAATTAGTACACAAAATTGGTTTAAAAGACCAAAATCAACAATTCAAGGGTGAAAAAGACATCTAGATTTTGAAAATGGGTAGGATGAATCCAATTTCATCAATTCGACACACTAACATGAATTGGTTGAATCAAATCAAACCCAAAATTTTGACAGAGTTTGAAAAAATGGGGTGAACTGATTGAATGCAATCAATTTGCGGAAACTTACTTCTTCGATTACGGAAAAGTTTGAAATCTCAATTAGGGGTTAGGGCTTCTCTTTCCAGTTAGGATTTCCCAAGCTTTTCTAAATCAAAATCAAAATCAACCCAACATTGAAGTACAAATTATAGTCTAATCCATTAGCCTGCTCTCTGATTTATAATGGGAAATTATATCAACTAATTGAGGTTACACGTAAGTTTTATTTCCTCTTACTTATGAAATTACTGATTCTGCTAATTGTTTAAGTGATTACGTTGGGTAAAAACTACTTCCGCATTTCGACTTTATGTTACTTCCACAGTTGTGTTCTTTTCTAATTTTTCTGAATTTTTATTCATCCCTCCAAATTGATGAGGATGGTAAAAATCAAGAACATTGAAGAGGGAGGAGATTTCAATCGAGAAGAACGAAACCGAGGAAGAAGAGGGAAGAGGTTTCTAGCGGAGAGAAAACACCGAGAAGTAATGAACTGCCTGATAAGTCCAGAAAATGTCGAGAAAATTGTTCTCAGCAGGATTCGAACCTAGCGTCTCCTAGCAACATTAAGCCGTGTATGACAGATTCACCCTTTGCACTCTTTTATTATCATCTTCTACAGTTTGTCATTTTGATTTTCAAAGTTTATAATCCAAGGCCATATCGAGAATTACAAAAAAGCTTCACCAGAAAGGAAGGCTTCACCAAAAATACCTTTTTTATTTATATTAATATAAAATTTATTTATTTTTCGTAAGTTGCTGTCAAAATATATCTTCCTCTTCTTGAGTTTTACCAAGGCTCTTCTTCTTAATTTTTTCCAAGTCTTCGTGTTTTAAAGATCTATTGGAATGTATCGTGTAGAAAATTGCATATAATTCTTTTTGTTATAAAATATTTTTGAATGTTTTTTGTTGTATAGAATGGAATGTCAGGCGCATCGCGCGTGCGTGTTACACTAGTAGAAAAAAAGGGATGAAGCGACAACCCTCTCCATTTTCTTCTATGTACACCAAAGAGGTCTAGGTTTGAACAATAATTATCAAATCCCTACAGGGTTTTAGCAGAGATTCGACATTAACTAGTAACTGCCTTCCCCGTCAATAACATGTCTTGCGAATTGCTTGCCAAAGAGAGCAAACTTAAGAAGAAAAACAGTTTTCCTTTTGGTTGACTGGTTGGCCTTCCATCTGCACTGTTGTTTGCCAAAACCTATTGCAGTCCGTCACGAGGCGCCTAACTTGGTCTGATTAGTTTAGATGAGCGGTCTCGGGTTTTTCAAAATTTTTGATAGCCTGGCCTGGTACCTGTCCGAACAGCCCGGCCAGGTATCCGTTCAAATTTTTAAGGGTTTTTACTCTAATGCTAAAGCAAATTATCATGTGTTTTGGTTATATTTTGGATTAAAATTCTTATTTTCATTTCTATTTTACATTTAGATGATTAATTATTTAAAATTATTTTAACCTATAGTTCATTTAGTCTCCAGATCATAAATAGAAGTTAAATAAGTTATTACAAAATTTTGAAAACTCAAAAAACCGAAGCCTGCCATTCTGGAAACTATTTTTGATTGGTAAGCATAAAAGAAGGTAGATAATACCTCTCCAACTCGAGTGAAAATGTGGAGTATCCAAACTCTATGTATATAGAGTTATAAACGAGCGTATCGTATGGAATTATGCGAGGAGTATTCATACCCCGCCCACTCTTGCAAGACTAGATGGAAAGGAAGAATGTTACGATTATTTTATTTGTGTTGGTAATGATTTTTTCGGTTTTCTTTTGTTCTGTTAGCTCACAGTGTACACCCTGGCGTTCCGAGTGCACTCCTGAATCCGACCAATGTTGTTTTCCATGGTCACGCCTTCCTAACGTTTCCCGGTACCGTTGTGCCCTGCAGTGAGTTGAAGTGGGACGGTCTCGTATATCCTACCAAACTAGTTCACTTTATTATCTAACTTAAGTACTGTGGTTAAGATGGTTCAGCAAGAGTTTTACAATTCATAACTTCGCTTAAAACAATGCAATATACTTTTAATAACTACTTAAACACGTACTGATGCGTAAAAATAAAAAGTAAGACACTCCCAAAGCCCATTATTTGATCTCCCCTCCACTGCCACTGCTATGATTGATGATTATCTTTTGACTGGTACTTCCTCGACACGGAATAAATCAGGGAATAGATTTAGTATCTCCCCTGTTGTTCTATATCTTATCATCTCCGACACTTTCTGCAATGTCAACTTCTGCAAACTTTTTATTTTCAGAAAACTAGCAGCCTTCGTTAAGTGTGTCAGTGTCGCTGCATCTACATTCACAAACTCCACATCCCAGTCCTTCTCTACATCAGTAATGCACCCATCGTCAGCAGCGTGTTTGTCGCAGTACTCGATCACTTTCGCCAAGATAGTTCCTGTCACGTTAGTCAAAGGGATAAGAATCTCGGTGTTATCATGGTTGTCAGCAGCTATCATGGCGGTAAGGGTTCTAGATTGGAAGGCGATGTTCTCTTGAATATTGAAATTCTGTTCGTCGGAACTAATCAAGGTGATGGTCTTTCCCTTTGGTGCCGACATGATGATGATGATGATCAGAAATATACCAAGAAAGCGTGGTTTTCCTCTACGTGGTTGTGAATGATATAAACTGCAGAAGAGACCTAGCTAACCAATGGTATTTATAGGGTGCAAGTTCTCTATCCTTCTTTCTATTTCTATGTGGACTCGGATTCCGATCTCCCTTCTTCTCCTTCACAATTGGTATCCCTATTGAGACGTCGTTTTGGACTATCAGCCGTTTTTTATTCTTGCCAATATATTTTTATGTCAGGCGCTCTCTTTATTTTATTTTTCAATACTATCTATGTTTCAGAAAAAGTGATACTTTTACTTTTTTATTTTATTTTATTTTTGCTTAATATAGACCAAATTACAAAGGTGAAAGTATTGCTTTTTCTAAAACTGAAGGAGTATATTTCTTCTAAGAGGATATCAAGTAGCAAAACATAGAAATCAGTAATTAAATCGGAAAATGGGTCATTTGTCCAAATATTTTTAAAACATGGTTCAAATGGACGAGTAAAAATTAGTACACAACATTGGTTTAAAAGACCAAAATCAACAATTCAAGGGTGAAAAAGACATCTAGATTTTGAAAATGGGTAGGATGAATCCAATTTCATCAATTAGACACACTAACATGAATTGGTTGAATCAAATCAAACCCAAAATTTTGACAGAGTTTGAAAAAATGGGGTGAACTGATTGAATGCAATCAATTTGCGGAAACTTACTTCTTCGATTACGGAAAAGTTTGAAATCTCAATTAGGGGTTAGGGCTTCTCTTTTCAGTTAGGATTTCCCAAGCTTTTCTAAATCAAAATCAAAATCAACCCAACATTGAAGTACAAATTATAGTCTAATCCATTAGCCTGCTCTCTGATTTATAATGGGAAATTATATCAACTAATTGAGGTTACACGTAAGTTTTATTTCCTCTTACTTATGAAATTACTGATTCTGCTAATTGTTTAAGTGATTACGTTGGGTAAAAACTACTTCCGCATTTCGACGTTATGTTACTTCCACAGTTGTGTTCTTTTCTAATTTTTCTGAATTTTTATTCATCCCTCCAAATTGATGAGGATGGTAAAAATCAAGAGCATTGAAGAGGGAGGACGACTTTATGTTACTTCCACAGTTGTGTTCTTTTCTAATTTTTCTGAATTTTTATTCATCCCTCCAAATTGATGAGGATGGTAAAAATCAAGAACATTGAAGAGGGAGGAGATTTCAATCGAGAAGATCGAAACCAAGGAAGAAGAAGGAAGAGGTTTCTAGCGGAGAGAAAACACCGAGAAGTAACGAACTGCCTGATAAGTCCAGAAAATGTCGAGAAAATTGTTCTCAGCAGGATTCGAACCTAGCGTCTCCTAGCAACATTAAGCCGTGTATGACAGATTCACCCTTTGCACTCTTTTATTATCATCTTCTACAGTTTGTCATTTTGATTTTCAAAGTTTATAATCCAAGGCCATATCGAGAATTACAAAAAAGCTTCACCAGAAAGGAAAGCTTCACCAAAAATACCTTTTTTATTTATATTAATATAAAATTTATTTATTTTTCGTAAGTTGTTGTCAAAATATATCTTCCTCTTCTTGAGTTTTACCAAGGCTCTTCTTCTTAATTTTTTCCAAGGCTTCGTGTTTTAAAGATCTATTGGAATGTATCGTGTAGAAAATTGCATAAAATTCTTTTTGTTATAAAATATTTTTGAATGTTTTTTGCTGTATAGAATGGAATGTCAGGCGCATCGCGCGTGCGTGTTACAATAGTAGAAAAAAAGGGATGATGCATGTTTAAGCGACAACCCTCTCCATTTTCTTCTATGTACACCAAAGAGGTCTAGGTTTGAACAATAATTATCAAATCCCTACAGGGT
This sequence comes from Papaver somniferum, assembly GCF_003573695.1. Taxonomy (NCBI): domain Eukaryota; kingdom Viridiplantae; phylum Streptophyta; class Magnoliopsida; order Ranunculales; family Papaveraceae; genus Papaver; species Papaver somniferum. The sequence goes on from NC_039359.1 coordinate 150,199,246, forward strand.
TTTAGCAGAGATTCGGCATTAACTAGTAACTGCCTTCCCCGTCAATAACATGTCTTGCGAATTGCTTGCCAAAGAGAGCAAACTTAAGAAGAAAAACAGTTTTCCTTTTGGTTGACTGGTTGGCCTTTCATCTGCACTGTTGTTTGCCGAAACCTATTGCAGTCCGTCACGAGGCGCCTAACTTGGTCTGATTAGTTTAGATGAGCGGTCTCGGGTTTTCCAAAAATTTTGATAGCCTGGTCTGGTACCAGCCCGAACAGCCCGGCCAGGTATCCGTTCAAATTTTTAAGGGTTTTTACTCTAATGCTAAAGCAAATTGTCATGTGTTTTGGTTATATTTTGGATTAAAATTCTTATTTTCATTTCTATTTTACATTTAGATGATTAATTATTTAAAATTATTTTAACTTATAGTTCATTTAATCTCCATATCATAAATAGAAGTTAAATAAGTTATTACAAAATTTTGAAAACTCAAAAAACCGAAACCTGCCATTCTGGAAAGTATTTTTTGTTGGTAAGCATAAAAGAAGGTAGATAATACCTCTCAAACTCGAGTGAAAATGTGGAGTATCCAAACTCTATGTATATAGAGTTATAAACGAGCGTATCGTATCGAATTATGCGAGCAGTATTCATACCCCGCCCACTCTTGCAAGACTAAATGGAAAGGAAGAATGTTACAATTATTTTATTTGTGTTGGTAATGATTTTTTCGGTTTTCTTTTATTCTGTTAGCTCACTGTGTACACCCTGGCGTTCCGAGTGCACTCCTGAATCCGACCAATATTGTCTTCCATGGTCGCGCCTTCCTAACGGTCCCGGTACCGTTGTACCTTGCAGTGAGTTGAAGTGGGAGGGTCTCGTATATCCTACCAAACTAGTTCACTTTATTATCTAAGTTAAGTACTGTGGCTAAGATGGTTCAGCAAGAGTTTTACATTTCATAACTTCACTTAAAACAATGCAATATACTTTTAATAACTACTTAAACACGTACTGATGCGTAAAAATAAAAAGTAAGACACTCCCGAAGCCCATTATTTGATCTCCCCTCCACTGCCACTGCTATGATTGATTATTATCTTTTGACTGGTACTTCCTCGACACGGAATAAATCAGGGAATAGATTTAGTATCTCCCCTGTTGTTCTATATCTTATCATCTCCGACACTTTCTGCAATGTCAAGTTCTGCAAACTTTTTATTTTCAGAAAACTAGCAGCCTTCGTTAAGTGTGTCAGTGTCGCTGCATCTACATTCACAAACTCCACATCCCAGTCCTTCTCTACATCAGTAATGCACCCATCGTCAGCAGCGTGTTTGTCGCAGTACTCGATCACTTTCGCCAAGATAGTTCCTGTCACGTTAGTCAAAGGGATAAGAATCTCGGTGTTATCATGGTTGTCAGCAGCTATCATGGCGGTAAGGGTTCTAGATTGGAAGGCGATGTTCTCTTGAATATTGAAATTCTGTTCGTCGGAACTAATCAAGGTGATGGTCTTTCCCTTTGGTGCCGACATGATGATGATGATGATCAGAAATATACCAAGAAAGCGTGGTTTTCCTCTACGTGGTTGTGAATGATATAAACTGCAGAAGAGACCTAGCTAACCAATGGTATTTATAGGGTGCAAGTTCTCTATCCTTCTTTCTATTTCTATGTGGACTCGGATTCCGATCTCCCTTCTTCTCCTTCACAATTGGTATCCCTATTGAGACGTCGTTTTGGACTATCAGCCGTTTTTTATTCTTGCCAATATATTTTTATGTCAGGCGCTCTCTTTATTTTATTTTTCAATACTATCTATGTTTCAGAAAAAGTGATACTTTTACTTTTTTATTTTATTTTATTTTTGCTTAATATAGACCAAATTACAAAGGTGAAAGTATTGCTTTTTCTAAAACTGAAGGAGTATATTTCTTCTAAGAGGATATCAAGTAGCAAAACATAGAAATCAGTAATTAAATCGGAAAATGGGTCATTTGTCCAAATATTTTTAAAACATGGTTCAAATGGACGAGTAAAAATTAGTACACAACATTGGTTTAAAAGACCAAAATCAACAATTCAAGGGTGAAAAAGACATCTAGATTTTGAAAATGGGTAGGATGAATCCAATTTCATCAATTAGACACACTAACATGAATTGGTTGAATCAAATCAAACCCAAAATTTTGACAGAGTTTGAAAAAATGGGGTGAACTGATTGAATGCAATCAATTTGCGGAAACTTACTTCTTCGATTACGGAAAAGTTTGAAATCTCAATTAGGGGTTAGGGCTTCTCTTTTCAGTTAGGATTTCCCAAGCTTTTCTAAATCAAAATCAAAATCAACCCAACATTGAAGTACCAATTATAGTCTAATCCATTAGCCTGCTCTCTGATTTATAATGGGAAATTATATCAACTAATTGAGGTTACAAGTAAGTTTTATTTCCTCTTACTTATGAAATTACTGATTCTGCTAATTGTTTAAGTGATTACGTTGGCTAAAAACTACTTCCGCATTTCGACTTTATGTTACTTCCACAGTTGTGTTCTTTTCTAATTTTTCTGAATTTTTATTCATCCCTCCAAATTGATGAGGATGGTAAAAATCAAGAACATTGAAGAGGGAGGAGATTTCAATCGAGAAGATCGAAACCGAGGAAGAAGAAGGAAGAGGTTTCTAGCGGAGAGAAAACACCGAGAAGTAACGAACTGCCTGATAAGTCCAGAAAATGTCGAGAAAATTGTTCTCAGCAGGATTCGAACCTAGCGTCTCCTAGCAACATTAAGCCGTGTATGACAGATTCACCCTTTGCACTCTTTTATTATCATCTTCTACAGTTTGTCATTTTGATTTTCAAAGTTTATAATCCAAGGCCATATCGAGAATTACAAAAAAGCTTCACCAGAAAGGAAAGCTTCACCAAAAATACCTTTTTTATTTATATTAATATAAAATTTATTTATTTTTCGTAAGTTGTTGTCAAAATATATCTTCCTCTTCTTGAGTTTTACCAAGGCTCTTCTTCTTAATTTTTTTCCAAGGCTTCGTGTTTTAAAGATCTATTGGAATGTATCGTGTAGAAAATTGCATAAAATTCTTTTTGTTATAAAATATTTTTGAATGTTTTTTGCTGTATAGAATGGAATGTCAGGCGCATCGCGCGTGCGTGTTACACTAGTAGAAAAAAAGGGATGATGCATGTTTAAGCGACAACCCTCTCCATTTTCTTCTATGTACACCAAAGAGGTCTAGGTTTGAACAATAATTATCAAATCCCTACAGGGTTTTAGCAGAGATTCGGCATTAACTAGTAACTGCCTTCCCCGTCAATAACATGTCTTGCGAATTGCTTGCCAAAGAGAGCAAACTTAAGAAGAAAAACAGTTTTCCTTTTGGTTGACTGGTTGGCCTTTCATCTGCACTGTTGTTTGCCGAAACCTATTGCAGTCCGTCACGAGGCGCCTAACTTGGTCTGATTAGTTTAGATGAGCGGTCTCGGGTTTTCCAAAAATTTTGATAGCCTGGTCTGGTACCAGCCCGAACAGCCCGGCCAGGTATCCGTTCAAATTTTTAAGGGTTTTTACTCTAATGCTAAAGCAAATTGTCATGTGTTTTGGTTATATTTTGGATTAAAATTCTTATTTTCATTTCTATTTTACATTTAGATGATTAATTATTTAAAATTATTTTAACTTATAGTTCATTTAATCTCCAGATCATATATAGAAGTTAAATAAGTTATTACAAAATTTTGAAAACTCAAAAAACCGAAACCTGCCATTCTGGAAAGTATTTTTGGTTGGTAAGCATAAAAGAAGGTAGATAATACCTCTCAAACTCGAGTGAAAATGTGGAGTATCCAAACTCTATGTATATAGAGTTATAAACGAGCGTATCGTATCGAATTATGCGAGCAGTATTCATACCCCGCCCACTCTTGCAAGACTAAATGGAAAGGAAGAATGTTACAATTATTTTATTTGTGTTGGTAATGATTTTTTCGGTTTTCTTTTATTCTGTTAGCTCACTGTGTACACCCTGGCGTTCCGAGTGCACTCCTGAATCCGACCAATATTGTCTTCCATGGTCGCGCCTTCCTAACGGTCCCGGTACCGTTGTGCCTTGCAGTGAGTTGAAGTGGGAGGGTCTCGTATATCCTACCAAACTAGTTCACTTTATTATCTAAGTTAAGTACTGTGGCTAAGATGGTTCAGCAAGAGTTTTACATTTCATAACTTCACTTAAAACAATGCAATATACTTTTAATAACTACTTAAACACGTACTGATGCGTAAAAATAAAAAGTAAGACACTCCCGAAGCCCATTATTTGATCTCCCCTCCACTGCCACTGCTATGATTGATTATTATCTTTTGACTGGTACTTCCTCGACACGGAATAAATCAGGGAATAGATTTAGTATCTCCCCTGTTGTTCTATATCTTATCATCTCCGACACTTTCTGCAATGTCAAGTTCTGCAAACTTTTTATTTTCAGAAAACTAGCAGCCTTCGTTAAGTGTGTCAGTGTCGCTGCATCTACATTCACAAACTCCACATCCCAGTCCTTCTCTACATCAGTAATGCACCCATCGTCAGCAGCGTGTTTGTCGCAGTACTCGATCACTTTCGCCAAGATAGTTCCTGTCACGTTAGTCAAAAGGATAAGAATCTCGGTGTTATCATGGTTGTCAGCAGCTATCATGGCGGTAAGGGTTCTAGATTGGAAGGCGATGTTCTCCTGAATATTGAAATTCTGTTCGTCGGAACAAATCAAGGTGATGGTCTTTCCCTTTGGTGCCGACATGATTATGATGATGATCAGAAATATACCAAGAAAGCGTGGTTTTCCTCTACGTGGTTGTGAATGATATAAACTGCAGAAGAGACCTAGCTAACCAATGGTATTTATAGGGTGCAAGTTCTCTATCCTTCTTTCTATTTCTATGTGGACTCGGATTCCGATCTCCCTTCTTCTCCTTCACAATTGGTATCCCTATTGAGACGCCGTTTTGGACTATCAGCCGTTTTTTATTCTTGCCAATATATTTTTATGTCAGTCGCTCTCTTTATTTTATTTTTTCAATACTATCTATGTTTCAGAAAAAGTGATACTTTTATTTTTTTATTTTATTTTATTTTTGCTTAATATAGACCAAATTGCAAAGGTGAAAGTATTGCTTTCTCTAAAACTGAAGGAGTATATTTCTTCTAAGAGGATGTCAAGCAGCAAAACATAGAAATCAGTAATTAAATCGGAAACTGGGTCATTTGTCCAAATATTTTTAAAACATGGTTCAAATGGACGAGTAAAAATTAGTACACAAAATCGGTTAAAAAGACCAAAATCAACAATTCAAGGGTGAAAAAGACATCTAGATTTTGAAATGGGTAGGATGAATCCAATTTCATCAATTCAACACACTAACATGAATTGGTTGAATCAAATCAAACCCAAAATTTTGACAGAGTTTGAAAAAATGGGGTGAACTGATTGAATGCAATCAATTTGCGGAAACTTACTTCTTCGATTACGGAAAAGTTTGAAATCTCAATTAGGGTTAGGGCTTCTCTTTTCAGTTAGGATTTCCCAAGCTTTTCTAAATCAAAATAAAAATCAACCCAACATTGAAGTACAAATTATAGTCTAATCCATTAGCCTGCTCTCTGATTTATAATGGGAAATTATATCAACTAATTGAGGTTACAGGTAAGTTTTATTTCCTCTTACTTATGAAATTACTGATTCTGCTAATTGTTTAAGTGATTACGTTGGGTAAAAACTACTTCTGCATTTCGACTTTATGTTACTTCCACAGTTGTGTTCTTTTCAATTTTTTCTGAATTTTTATATATCCCTCCAAATTGATGAGGATGGTAAAAATCAAGAACATTGAAGAGGGAGGACATTTCAATCGAGAAGAACGAAACCGAGGAAGAAGAGGTTTCTAGCGGAGAGAAAACACCGAGAAGTAATGAACTGCCTGATAAGTCAAGAAAATGTCGAGAAAATTGTTCTCAGCAGGATTCGAACCTAGCGTCTCCTAGCAACATTAAGCCGTGTATGACAGATTCACCCTTTACACTCTTTTATTATCATCTTCTACAGTTTGTCATTTTGATTTTCAAATTTTATAATCCAAGGCTATATCGGGAATTACAGAACAGCTTCACCAGAAAGGAAGGCTTCACCAAAAATACCTCTTTTCTTTATATTAGTATAAGATTTATATATTTTTCGTAAGTTGCTGTCAAAATATATCTTCCTCTTCTTGAGTTTTACCAAGGCTCTTCTTCTTAATTTTTTCCAAGGCTTCGTGTTTTAAAGATTTATTGGAATGTATCGTGTAGAAAATTGCATATAATTCTTTTTGTTATAAAATATTTTTGAATGTTTTTTGCTGTATAGAATGGAATGGCAGGCGCATCGCGCGTGCGTGTTATACTAGTAGAAAAAAAGGGATGATGCATTTTTAAGCGACAACCCTCTCCATTTTCTTCTATGTACACCAAAGAGGTCTAGGTTTGAACAACAATTATCAAATCCCTACAGGGTTTTAGCAGAGATTCAGCATTAACTAGTCACTGCCTTCCCCGTCAATAACATGTCCTGCGAATTGCTTGCCAAAGAGAGCAAACTTAAGAAGAGAAACAGTTTGCCTTTTGGTTGACTGGTTGGCCTTTCATCTTCACTGTTGTTTGCCAAAACCTATTGCAGTCCGTCACGTGGCGCATAACTTGGTCTGATTAGTTTAGATGGGCGGGCTCGGGTTTTCCAAAAATTTTGATAGCCTGGCCTGGTACCTGCCCGAACAGCCCAGCCAGATATCCGTTCAAATTTTTAAAAGGTTTTTACTCTAATGCTAAAGCAAATTGTCATGTGTTTTGGTTATATTTTGGATTAAAATTCTTATTTTCATTTCTATTTTACATTTAGATGATTAATTATTTAAGATTATTGTAACCTATAGTTCATTTAATCTCCAGATCATATATAGAAGTTAAATAAGTTATTACAAAATTTTGAAAACTCAAAAAACCCGAAGCCTGCCATTCTGGAAACTATTTTTGATTGGTCCGCATAAAAGAAGGTAGATAATACCTCTCAAACTCGAGTGAAAATGTGGAGTATCCAAACTCTATGTATATAGAGTTATAAACGAGCGTATCGTATCGAATTATGCGAGCAGTATTCTTACCCCTCCCACTCTAGCAAGACTAGATGGAAAGGAAGAATGTTACGATTATTTTATTTGTGTTGGTAATGATTTTTTCGGTTGTCTTTTATTATGTTAGCTCACAGTGTACACCCTGGCGTTCCGAGTGCACTCCTGAATCCGACCAATGTTATTTTCCATGGTCGTGCCTTCCTAACGGTTCCCGGTACCGTTGTGCCCTGCAGTGAGTCGAAGTGGGATGGTCTCGTATATCCTACCAAACTAGTTCACTTTATTATCTAACTTAAGTACTGTGGTTAAGATGGTTCAGCAAGAGTTTTACAATTCATAACTTCGCTTAAAACAATGCAATATACTTTTAATAACTACTTAAACACGTACTGATGCGTAAAAATAAAAAGTAAGACACTCCCAAAGCCCATTATTTGATCTCCCCTCCACTGCCACTGCTATGATTGATGATTATCTTTTGACTGGTACTTCCTCGACACGGAATAAATCAGGGAATAGATTTAGTACCTCCCCTGTTGTTCTATATCTTATCATCTCCGACACTTTCTGCAATGTCAAGTTCTGCAAACTTTTTATTTTCAGAAAACTAGCAGCCTTCGTTAAGTGTGTCAGTGTCGCTGCATCTACATTCACAAACTCCACATCCCAGTCCTTCTCTACATCAGTAATGCACTCATCGTCAGCAGCGTGTTTGTCGCAGTACTCGATCACTTTCGCCAAGATGGTTCCTGTCACGTTAGTCAAAGGGATAAGAATCTCGGTGTTATCATGGTTGTCAGCAGCTATCATGGCGGTAAGGGTTCTAGATTGGAAGGCGATGTTTTCCTGAATATTGAAATTTTGTTCGTCGGAACTAATCAAGGTGATGGTCTTTCCCTTTGGTGCCGACATGATGATGATGATGATCAGAAATATACCAAGAAAGCGTGGTTTTCCTCTACGTGGTTGTGAATGATATAAACTGCAGAAGAGACCTAGCTAACCAATGGTATTTATAGGGTGCAAGTTCTCTATCCTTCTTTCTATTTCTATGTGGACTCGGATTCCGACCTCCTTTCTTCTCCTTCACAATTGGTATCCCTATTGAGACGCCGTTTTGGACTATCAGCCGTTTTTTATTCTTGCCAATATATTTTTTATTGTTGCCAATATATTTTTATGTCAGTCGCTCTCTTTATTTTATTTTTCAATACTATCTATGTTTCAGAAAAAGTAATACTTTTACGTTTTCATTTTATTTTGTTTTTGCTTAATATAGACCAAATTGCAAAGGTTAAAGTATTGCTTTTTCTAAAACTGAAGGAGTATATTTCTTCTAAGAGGATGTCAAGTAGCAAAACATAGAAATCAGTAATTAAATCGACAAATGGGTTATTTGTCCAAATATTTTTAAAACATGGTTCAAATGGACGAGTAAAAATTAGTACACAAAATTGGTTAAAAAGACCAAAATCAACAATTCAAGGGTGAAAAAGACATCTAGATTTTGAAAACGGGTAGGGAATCCAATTTCATCAATTCGACACACTAACATGAATTGGTTGAATCAAATCAAACCCAAAATTTTGACAGAGTTTGAAAAAATGGGGTGATGATTGAATGCAATCAATTTGCGGAAACTTAGAGCCTGTTTGGTAGCATTTTCAAAAACAGTTTTCAAAAAAGTTTTCTACTGTTTTTAAAACAGACCCTTTTTCATTGTTTTCATTTTCTAAAAGCTGTTTGGTATGGCTGTTTTCAAAACATAATTTTTAAAATTAGTTATATGTTAAAACTAACAATTCAAAAAGTAGTTATGAGCTTGCACAAATGTTTTACACATAACAACAATTTTACATATTTGTATAAGCTAAAGGCGTTGGTGGTGATGTCGGCGTTGATGATAAATCCACATTGTCCCTGCTATGTCATCTCTAACATTATTCATCAGCTCAATATTCGCTGCGCTTACATCAATGTCAATTGCTGTGCTTTCTTGACCAGTACTTGAACTTTCTTCATCTGCCATTAGAAGATCTTCTGCCATGAATTGACGAAACAGTTCGTCATTCCTTGAATTTAAGCGAATGAAGTTGTGTAAAGTACAACATGCAACGGGAATGAGTCTTTGTCTGCGAAGTGGATAATTTGGCATGCATTTCAATATTGGAAACCTACTTTTCCATACTCCAAAACAACGTTCAATAACATTTCGTAAAGAGGAGTGCCTATGATTGAATAATTCCATAGGACCATTTGCTTGTCGACTTCTTCCCCTAAAATCACGCAAGTGATACCGTTCTCCACGATAAGGTGTCAGAAACCTAGGCATGTTTGTGTAAGCGGAGTCAACAACATAATACTTTCCTACATTCAAATTACCAGTTGCTAACTTCATCAATTCAACAGACAGTTGGAAAATTTCATCTTAAACAGTATCTCAAGGTACGGCAATTCAGATATTGCATGGACAGATTGATCTACTGAAGTATTAAATGTAAGCTAACAATAATTAAAGTAATATGTATTCAATACCTTCTCTGGGCATTGGGAATTTGTTTTCTTCGTTCGATATGGCATCCATGAGTACTCTTGCATCATTGGCAGTTCCTTCCCATCCCGTATACAAATGTGAACAACATATCGAACGAGCAAGCACACATAATGTTCTGCGTGATTTGAGCTTTTCTTCCTCGAAATGGAATTTGTTTAGAAGCAGGTACACAAGCACTAATATGAGTTCCATCAATAGCACCAACACAATCCTGTTTTGAATTATCAACTGTAAAGGCTAAGCTAACTATGCTAAAACCAAGATAAATATCAACTGTAAAGAAACAAACATGCATATAAGATACATTAACAAGTAATATGGGAATCAGAGTCATACCACAAACCATGGATAGAATTTAGGATTTGTCATAATCTCTGGAGGTATCTCATCCATATTGGGAGGTTTAATTATGAGGCATCCAAGGAGACATAATGCTTTTAAAACCTTCTTAAAGTGTCTGTATACGGTCTCATTCGAATGTTGAAACATCTCTGCAACCACTCTATTGCGCATTGATTGACTAACAGTAGCCAAAAATATTCCAACCGCCTCTTCAACACTTACTGATCTATCATCTTGTAAGAAGTCATTGGTCCTTAAAGTTGAACACAACAGCATAAATGTAGAAGGATCCATTCTCATCAAGTTGTACATTCGTCTTGGATGTCCATTCAGTAACTCCAAAATAAACTCTCGCCCATTAAGCACTGATGTCATCATTGGTATCTTAATATAACGCTTATGCAACTCCTTAACCATAAGCAATTCCATAAACGAATCTTCCGAGTCACAGGATGAGTCACTTGATGAACTTGTATCCCTGGATTCCATTTAAATATCTGGTAAAACACAAGAGTATTACTGCCTGATGCAAAAGATAAATGATTATAAGAAATATCCCATCCTCAATAAGGTGAACACACTTTCTCTAATATTCTTATGATTTACACTGTCTTTATTTTTATGGTTTTTGGTCTCTACTAGTATTATTACTGATGATATTTTGTTTACAAACAAAAACACAATAGGGAGAAGCTGATGGAAATACATGACCAACACTGCATAGAAGAGATATACGCACGCGCAATTAAATAGTTTGATTTATATTTGACACGCACGCGCAATTGAAAAGAAGGACAATGTCCCCCTGCCATTAGAGACCAAAACATATGCGCCAAAGTTTTGGATCATCCAAATAACAAAGCAACACAGAAACAGTGTTTTATGAGATTTTCTATCAACAAAAGTTTCAGGGATCTACACATCAACGAAATGTGATTTAATGATAAAAGTGGCAATGGAGGAATGCTACCTATTTTCTTATACCATTTCTATAATCTCCACGCACACTTCTAATGAAGTCTTTCTCTCAAATGTGGGTAAATAGCTAACACTAATGAGAGAATTGTGATGCTTCGAGTCTAACAGAACTAGTCTTTTTTATATAATGGAAATGGTATATCTATAGCAAGTTTACATGGTACCGTACACGTATATTTCTTACAGAGAATGATATTTTTCATTTTTCTATTGATCCTACACTGATTACAGAGAATGGCAAGGGATTTTCTATTGATCCTACATTTGTCCTGATGATGTGCAGTGGCGAATAATGAATGTTCTATTCATAGATTTAAGCTAGAAACAATGGAATAGTAAATCTACATACCTGGAACTTTTGATATGCCAATGAACAACCAAATATCTTCCAAATACTCCCTTTGGTACAGTCCCTACACAAAGCAAATACATATTGTTATTACAAGCAAAATGAATAACAATAAAAAAGAAAATTTTACTGATATCAACATAAACCCATTACTAATTACTATCAAAAAAAGCAAATCACACAAAACCAAGCTCACATTAACATAAATATTGTGTCACAGTGTAACTTCCAACAACCCTTAACCGAATTCAGTTTCTAAGAAAAAAAACATATTACAAACTCTTAAGCCACATAATTCTCCTTGATTCTTTCATTTTCTTAAAAATTCTCCTATAGTCAGGGTTTCTGAACTTGTTAATGGCTTTGAGATATACATCATCTTCCACTCCTTCCATGTTGTCCAATATATCCATACAATCTTCAATAGATGATATCTCGGTGCTGGTACAAAGAGGAGATGTTACTTCCTTATCCTTCTTACGTTCAGCCTTCGCTTTTGTTACTTCAGCTTTAGCTTTAAGATTTTCAGTCCATGCTACAAGTGCATCATCAAACCTTGATGATTTAGTCGCCTTTCGCTGAGGAAGATCAATAGGAAGTTCTAAAGCACGTCTCTGTATGTTTGATTGTGTGTGTGATGAAGGGTGACTCGTGTCTCCAGAGCTAGCGGGTTCTACATGTACCCCTTTGCCAAGGAATTCTGTTTCCAAGTCTCTTTCGGTGTCTGAGTCAGGAGGAGACAGTGTTGATGCATTAGACATGCTTCCAGATGCTGTTGTGCTATTAAATATCTCCCCAAGCATATAATAATTGTCTAACCCCTTTTTACGGAAGGATTTTGCACCAGGATATTTCTGCATTTGGGAATGTTACACATGCATTATACTCTTGACCTATATTATGTACCTATATTATGTACAAGTAAATATCTTAGTGTAAACATTATGAGCATACCTTCAAGTAACGCTTCCAAGCATCATCACTTGCAGTGACCGTGTTTGCAACTGGATCCCAACCCATACCAGTATCACTCACTAACCTTGCAAATTCCCTATGCTCTATACACAGTCGATTGAATTTAGCTTTCAACTTAGAAATGTTGTATCTCTTACCAAACTTAGCAAAGAGAGCATTATCTATTTCTCCCCATTTCTTCTTCTCCATGTAGTGGTTTGTAACCCCTTTTTGGCTTCATCATGAACCAATTGAACAAAGTAATCCACAATATACTGTGGCCATGTGCGGATATCATCTACGTTATCATCACTTGATAGAGAAGCCATCTTTTTTTCTACAGAATACATACTGTATAAAACTTAAAGCTCACAGGTATGCAAAATCACATAACTCGGAATTTTAAGGCAACAAGATTAAAAAATATTATGCAAAATCAAAACATGTTTACTTAAATAGAAAATAAATAAATCACTGTGTTGCTTAAATAATTTATGCATTGTTGTCCAGGCTTAGTGTTGTTGCTTCTCAATCAGTTTTAAAGCAAGAGAAATATCAAGCAACCTGCTGATTTAGTCATGAAAATGGTGCTACTGACAGTTACAACTAGTTGTTAATAAACTCCCAGATAAGATGACGTACGAATGATCCTAAAAATTCAGTGTAGTCCACCACATGGTACTTACGTAAGAAAAAAAAGAATTGTAATAACAGTAGCCCGTAAGGATCCCTAGTTTTAGAAAATGTATCCATATCCCTTCCCAAAAATCCCCTTCATAAGCTTAAGTGTAGCTATCCCCATCTTCCTAAGTGAGCTTCAAAAATCCACAGTATAAAGAACACAAATGGCATATTCTTCTACCTACAAACATCCATGTTAAGTTGATTTATATGGTCAAGGAGTTGATGACAGTCAGCATGCAGTAGTCAATCATTGAAAAACCCCAGGCTCAAAGGCTAATCGTAACTTAACTCAACGAAATCCAAGTACAAATGCTATCTAGTTTTTTTTTTTGGATATAGTTTGTTTCAGTCCTAAGATGGTGTATATTATTTCCTACCTTTTAGTTGTTTAAGAAAGAAGACATGCACAAATTAGTTATCCCCATTGCTACACCGGGGTAAATTTGTACTTCCCCTGGTAGAAACACAAGCATCTAAACCCATAGGAACAGTGTACATCAAGCTAGAGGTATGATGAGAATAGCAGTGGCAGCAACAACAATAGTAGGATTAGGAAAATACCCAGCCAAGACAATCATAATCTCATACCACCACCATTCTAGACAATCATAATATCACATCAAGATATGAGCGATAGATTACCTCGTATTCAACCTTGTGCTTCTGAGATTCTTCAAGAGGAACGTAGTACTTTGCAAGACGAGTTTTCCCTTGTCTGTTTTGCAACAATATGAATCGAATCTGCAGTAACATACAAACAATTAAAAGATGCAGGAATGGTGGTTTCTAATAACCGTATACCAAATCAATCAATACATTTGTTTCAAATCATATACCCATTATTCCAAAAGGGGATTAGCTAATAACCGTAGAGAAATCGAAAAGAAATCATACATGCAACCCAGAAATTGAAATAGATATTCATACCTAAAAATTGTTGCAAACCCTAGAACTTGATACCAAATCAATCAACCCATCTGCTTCAAATCATACACCCGATTAGTCCAAAGGGAGATTCACTAATAGCTTAAAAGAAATCGAAACAAAATCAACCCACCTCCTCTGGGAAATTCTCTGCTCGTTTCTGAAGGAAAAAGAAGAAGAAGAAATGAAAACGATGAAATGTTGTTTTCATTTATGTGTTTTCGAAAACAAAAAACGAGTAAAAAACGTTTTTAGAAAAACTGCTACCAAACACGTTTTCTCATTGTTTTCTGTTTTCCCTGTTTTTGAAAAGTGAAAACTGTTTTGGAAAACACTACCAAACAGGCCCTTACTTCTTTGATTACGGAAAAGTTTGAAATCTCAATTAGGGGTTAGGGCTTCTCTTTTCAGTTAGGATTTCCCAAGTTTTTCTAAATCAAAATCAAAATCAACCCAACATTGAAGTACAAATTATAGTTTAATCCATTAGCCTGCTCTCTGATTTATAATGGGAAATTATATCAACTAATTGAGGTTACAGTACGTTTTATTTCCTCTTACTTATGAAATTACTGATTCTGCTAATTGATTAAGTGATTAAAAATCAAGATGAAATTACTTCCGCATTTCGACTTTATGTTACTTCCACAGTTGTGTTCTTTTCTAATTTTTCTGAATTTTTATTCATCCCTCCAAATTGATGAGGATGGTAAAAATCAAGAACATTGAAGAGGGAGGAGATTTCAATCGAGAAGAACGAAACCGAGGAAGAAGAGGGAAGAGGTTTCTAGCGGAGAGAAAACACCGAGAAGTAATGAACTGCCTGATAAGTCCAGAAAATATCGAGAAAATTGTTCTCAGCAGGATTCGAACCTAGCGTCTCCTAGCAACATTAAGCCGTGTATGACAGATTCACCCTTTGCACTCTTTTATTATCATCTTCTACAGTTTGTCATTTTGATTTTCAAAGTTTATAATCCAAGGCTATATCGGGAATTACAAAAAAGCTTCACCAGAAAGGAAGGCTTCACCAAAAATACCTTTTTTCTTTATATTAATATAAAATTTACTTATTTTTCGTAAGTTGCTATCAAAATATATCTTCCTCTTCTTGAGTTTTACCAAGGCTCTTCTTCTTAATTTTTCCAAGGCTTCGTGTTTTAAAGATCTATTGGAATGTATCGTATAGAAAATTGCATATAATTGTTTTGTTATAAAATATTTTTGAATGTTTTTTGCTGTATAGAATGGAATGGCAGGCGCATCGCGCGTGCGTGTTATACTAGTAGAAAAAAAGGGATGATGCATGTTTAAGCGACAACCCTCTCCATTTTCTTCTATGTACACCAAAGAGGTCTAGGTTTGAACAATAATTATCAAATCCCTACAGGGTTTTAGCAGAGATTCAGCATTAACTAGTGACTTCCTTCCCCGTCAATAACATGTCTTGCGAATTGCTTGCTAAAGAGAGCAAACTTAAGAAGAGAAACAGTTTGCCTTTTGGTTGACTGGTTGGCCTTTCATCTTCACTGTTGTTTGCCAAAACCTATTGCAGTCCGTCACGAGGCGCCTAACTTGGTCTGATTAGTTTAGATGAGCGGGCTCGGGTTTTCCAACAGCCCAGCCAGGTACCTTCCCGAACAGCCCAGCCAGGTATCTGTTCAAATTTTTAAGGGTTTTTACTCTAATGCTAAAGCAAATTGTCATGTGTTTTGGTTATATTTGGATTAAAATTCTTATTTTCATTTTTATTTTACATTTAGATGATTAATTATTTAAGATTATTTTAACCTATAGTTCATTTAATCTCCAGATCATAAATAGAAGTTAAATAAGTTATTACGAAATTTTAAAAACTCAAAAAACCGAAGCCTGCCATTCTGGAAACTATTTTTGATTGGTACGCATAAAAGAAGGTAGATAATACTTCTCAAACTCGAGTGAAAATGTGGAGTATCCAAACTCTATGTATATAGAGTTATAAACGAGCGTAACGTATCGAATTATGCGAGCAGTATTCATACCCCGCCAACTCTTGCAAGACTAGATGGAAAGGAAGAATGTTACGATTATTTATTTGTGTTGGTAATGATTTTTTCGGTTTTCTTTTGTTCTGTTAGCTCACAGTGTACACCCTGGCGTTCCGAGTGCACTCCTGAATCCGACCAATATTGTTTTCCATGGTCGCGCCTTCCTAACGGTTCCCGGTACGGTTGTGCCCTGCAGTGAGTTGAAGTGGGACGGTCTCGTATATCCTACCAAACTAGTTCACTTTATTATCTAAGTTAAGTACTGTGGTTAAGATGGTTCAGCAAGAGTTTTACAATTCATAACTTCACTTAAAAAAATGCAATATACTTTTAATAACTACTTAAACACGTACTGATGCGTAAAAATAAAAAGAAAGACACTCCCAAAGCCCATTATTTGATCTCCCCTCCACTGCCACTGCTATGATTGATGATTATCTTTTGACTGGTACTTCCTCGACACGGAATAAATCAGGGAATAGATTTAGTATCTCCCCTGTTGTTCTATATCTTATCATCTCCGACACTTTCTGCAATGTCAAGTTCTGCAAACTTTTTATTTTCAGAAAACTAGCAGCCTTCGTTAAGTGTGTCAGTGTCGCTGCATCTACATTCACAAACTCCACATCCCAGTCCTTCTCTACATCAGTAATGCACCCATCGTCAGCAGCGTGTTTGTCGCAGTACTCGATCACTTTCGCCAAGATGGTTCCTGTCACGTTAGTCAAAGGGATAAGAATCTCGGTGTTATCATGGTTGTCAGCAGCTATCATGGCGGTAAGAGTTCTAGATTGGAAGGCGATGTTTTCCTGAATATTGAAATTTTGTTCGTCGGAACTAATCAAGGTGATGGTTTCCCTTTGGTGCCGACATGATGATGATGATGATCAGAAATATACCAAGAAAGCGTGGTTTTCCTCTACGTGGTTGTGAATGATATAAACTGCAGAAGAGACCTAGCTAACCAATGGTATTTATAGGGTGCAAGTTCTCTATCCTTCTTTCTATTTCTATGTGGACTCGGATTCCGACCTCCTTTCTTCTCCTTCACAATTGGTATCCCTATTGAGACGCTTTTTTGGACTATGAGCCGTTTTTTATTCTTGCCAATATATTTTTTTGTCCGTCGCTCTCTTTATTTATTTTTCAATACTATCTATGTTTCAGAAAAAGTGATACTTTTACTTTTTCATTTTATTTTATTTTTTCTTAATATAGACCAAATTGCAAAGGTGGAAGTATTGCTTTTTTTAAAACTGAAGGAGTATATTTCTTCTAAGAGGATGTCAAGTAGCAAAACATAGAAATCAGTAATTAAATCGGAAAATGGGTCATTTGTCCAATATTTTTAAAACTTGGTTCAAATGGACGAGTAAAAATTAGTACACAAAATTGGTTAAAAAGACCAAAATCAACAATTCAAGGGTGAAAAAGACATCTAGATTTTGAAAATGGGTACGATGAATCCAATTTCATCAATTCGACACACTAACATGAATTGGTTGAATCAAATCAAACCAAAAATTTTGACAGAGTTTGAAAAAATGGGGTGAACTGATTGAATGCAGTCAATTTGGGAAACTTACTTCTTCGATTATGGAAAAGTTTGAAATCTCAATTAGGGGTTAGGGCTTCTCTTTTCAGTTAGGATTTCCCAATCTTTTCTAAATCAAAATCAAAATCAACCCAACATTGAAGTACAAATTATAGTCTAACCCATTAGCCTACTCTCTGATTTATAATGGGAAATTATATCAACTAATTGATGTTACAGGTACGTTTTATTTCCTCTTACTTATGAAATTACTGATTCTGCTAATTGTTTAAGTGATTATGTGTTGGAAAATGATTAATAAAAAATATTTTTTAAAGTTTTAATAAAAAATTATAATTTATTGTTTTATTTTGTGAATGAAACTTTTTAGTCCCACATCGTGGAGTTTCCAATTTTTAGTAGTTTTAAGAAACTATATAAACCTTTTAGTCCCACATCGGGGAGTTTTTCTTCTTAAGTTGTATTTGTCAATTATATAAAGAAATTCACTACTTTTGTAAAATCTATGGGAAAGGGGTTGCTCTATATTTTAGAGGGACCCTAAGGGAAAATATTTTATAGCGTTTTTAAGATTCGCGATTTTCCTTAACGGTTTTTTCGGAGTTGCCAAGCTCAAGTTGAGCATCTACTACATATGCTAGTAGTAGGTGTAGTAGGGTGTTTTATCCTGGAGATATCCGTCTGTGAGGGCTATAGCATCACTCTTGAGTGTAGCCGGGCGCTAATGTCTTAAGGGCAACGTGTTGAACAGTGACTCACTCTGTTTTTCCAAAGTTTTGCCTTGTTTTGTTGCGGAGATATGAGAAGCTCGTTCGTTTCGTCAATCGATCAATTCCATTATAAAGGAGATAAGTATCAATAACTTTTGCTTATTTGATTTTTTCTTTATTTTAATTATTGCACCCAACAATCTTAAGACATTAGTATGTGTAATAATAAAAAATGGTTGGTTGGTTTGTGAATCATGGATGTTAATTGTGGAGTGAAAAACAAAAACGAATTTTTTGGTCAGCTGTAGAGTTTCGAGATTATCTCTTAACCTAGAAGGAATTTCGATGAACCCTTTTGACACAACGTAGTACATCCTGATAGTTACCCACGTAAATTTCAGAATTTTTGGAGTTGTAAAAGTATTTTTTTGATATTTTAAAAACAGACAAATGTTCCTGAAAAATTCTGACGGGCAAACTTTTGTTGTTAACTAAAGTATTTTTATGGGGTAATCATGATTTTTTGATATGGTGGTTCAAACGAAGTTTGTAAATCTAGATATTATCTTCAAAACTCATATTTTATCTTCCGTTTCGGAACTAAGGTTTGTGAGATGTGTGGTGTATTAGGTGATTGGGAAATTACCGTGTCCGTGGTCAGAGTATAAACGAAGATTGTGACATGAAATTGAAAAGGAACATGGCTACCAGGCGCATGTGGATGAACACAGTCTTCCAAAGCTGACAAAGGCGGGAATATCAAACACAACTCTAACCGTAGTCTTCATAAGAAAGGTATGTTTCGTAAAACTGAATCCGGCGTTACTTTAATTAAGGGTGATTGTTATGTTTGTAAAATTCCGGGCCATACGGTAGTAAAGTGTAGACAACAAAAACCTAAGTAGAAAGTTAATGCTAATTTAGTTGAAACAAATTAGAACGATTTCATTGACATGATGTCGGAAGTTATTTTAACAACCAATGTGAGAGACCAGAAGGTGGACTCTGGAGCCACCAAGAATGTTTGTTGAAACAGAGACCTGTTCACCTCCTATCAGAGGATAGGGGATGTCGAGAAACTCTTTTTGAGTAACTCATCTGCAATAGAGGTTGCATAAAAGGAAAAGGTCGAGCAGAAGCTCATATCTGTAATACTCTCACATTGAATGAAGTTTTCATGTTCCAAGCATATGCAAGAATCTTGTATCTTGTTCTATTGTAGATGGAAAAAGATTAAGATCTTAATTTTTTATGGAAAACTTGTTGTAACAAGGCAGTTATTTTTTAAGCAAGAGTTATAGGACTTTGGGTCTATATAAGCTTAACGGAAAAAATGATGATGTGAACATAGTTGATTCTTGTGCTTTCTTTATGTGATTGATTGTTTTATGTGGTAAGCTTGTAACCGTAAACTTATAAGTCAATGCTTAACTGGATAGCATAGGCTGCGTACCCAAATTTAGTTTGGACTTTGAACACAAAAGTGAAATATGAAGAATCAAATTGCTTTAAAACCTTTTAGCACAAATGTTCAGAGTAATTCTAAGCCTTTAGAATTAATTCAGTTAGGCCTAGATGACATGAGTTCAACCAAAATCACTGTGGTAAAAGATGGTTTATAACTTCCGTAGATGATTGTACGAGGTACTGTCTTGTATAATTGCTTAGGGATAAGGATGATGCCTTAGAAGCCTTAAGATGTATAAACTTGAAGTTGATAACCAATTAGAAGCCTTGAACATATTAATTGTATCCTTAAGGAGATCATAATTACCATGTTGATTAGTTCAGGATTACCTGCGGTCTTGTGGGAGGAGGAAGTCCTCTTAACTAGTATATCCTGAATATAGTACCCTTAAGGATCAGATGAAACTCCATATGATTTATGGAAAGGTAGATGACCTTCTTATGAATATGTCAAAGTGGGGGTGTTTGACTAAGATTGTCATTCCTCTTCCTAAGAACTAGATAGAAACCAAAAATGGTGATTGTGTCTTCATATAAGGTATGCTGAGTATACTTCTACATATAGATTTTTGGTTGTGTGTTCTGATTTTTCATACTTTGGTGTGATTTTTCTGACTTTGTTGTGAATACTATTACATAATCTAGGGATGCTGAGTTCTTTGAACATGTTTATTCTTAAACCTGTACCTCATTAGAGATGTGTTGTTGATCCCTAGATTTATTTTCAAATAGTCAGAACTTATCTTAAAGGAAGATGAAGTTAAGGTTGAGCCTAAAAAAAAAATTAGACTTGAGACTTCTTATGAAGCCGACTTCATAACATGCCTAGCTTAGTCTAAGCCCTACTTGTAAAGAAGCCTTGATATCTACTGAAACCCCATTCTGGTAAGAAGCTTCATTTAGTGAAATGGACTCAGTCCGTCGGAACCTGACTTGGGAGGTTTATAGTTTACCTCCAGAGAGTAAGACCATGAGATGTAAATGAGTCTTTAAGAGGAAACATTAGGTATATGGAACTGTAGAAAAATATTAGGCTAAGTTGGTAGCTAAAGGCTATAAACTAAAAGAAGGTGTATATTTCCTTGATTCTTATTCACATGTGACGAGATTTACTTACGTTGAGATGCTAATTGTTATTGCTGTCATAAACAAATTAGAGATACATCAGATGGATGTTAAGACAGCTTTTCTAAAATCGTGAATTAGATAAAGAAATTTACATAGACCAACCTGAGGACTTTGTAGTGAAAGGTTATGATGACAAAGTTTGTAAGTTGAACAAAATTTTGTATGGTTTATAAAATAAGCACGTAAACAGTGACATGGAAAATTTGATCATGTGATAATGTGTAGTGGATTTAAGTTAATGAATCTGACAAGTATATTTACAAGTAACTTGTTAAGGATGCCTGTGTGATTGTATGCTTGTATGTTGATGATATGCTTATACTTGATACAAACATAGATGTGATTAATTCCACTAAAAACATGCGCTGAATGAGAACGTTGACTTGAAAGACTTAGGCCTGTTGATTAATCTTAGGGAGGATTAGAAAATAATCTAACATATGTAGTCTTAGTCATTCTCATTATTTGAATTTGTGCTTAAGAGATACAATCAGTGTGATTGTAATTCTTGTACTCCGTACGATTATTCTTGTAGACTCAAAAAAAAGGGTAATGGAGTATCTTAACTTGAATACTCAAGAGTTATAGGATGTCTGATGAATTTAATGAACTGTAAGAGTCCAGACATTGCCTATATTGTGAGTAAGTTAAGTAGATATAATTTAGTCCAGAGCAATAGCATTCAGATGCACTGAGTAGAGTATTATGGTACCTAAAATACTCTATTACCTTTTATTTGATTTATCAAAGGTATCTTGCTGTCCTTGAGGGACTTTGTGATGTAAACTGGATAGTTGACTCAGAGGAGTCTAAGTCTACGAGTGGATATGTTTCACTCTAGCATCAGGGTTTGTTTTGGAAGATTTACAAACAAACATATATTGCTCAATTCATTATGGAATCTGAGAGTATTGAGTTAGATAAAGCACGAGAGGGGCCGAGTGCCTAAGATGTTTTTAGAAGACATTCCTCTCTGGCATAGGCTGTGCCAGCTATATCTATACATTGTGTTAGCCAAGATATAATAGCTAAAGCTGAAAATAACTAATCTCAATCGGCGTTATTTCCATTGATTGGATAAAGTCCAAGGAGAATATCGCGCAATCTTTGACGAAAGGTTTATCCCAAGAGATAGTTAGAAATGCATCGAGGGGGAAGGGGCTTAAGCTCATAAATTAAACTTGCCATGAAGGATACTCAACCTTGCTGACTGGAGATCCCAAGATCAAGGTTTCGAATGAGACAACTAATTTGTGGTGGGTAAAGGTAAACACTATCAGAGAATTTTATTCTCTGTCCCTTCCCTATGGTGTAGACGTGATAGTGTGACTGCATGTGAAGGATGACTTTTAAGAAGTCTTAATGAGTTCTATAGTTTCAATTTAAGATTGAAGTGGGGTGTAGCAGTAACACTCTTTATGGAAACTCACCTATCTGAATGAGGAAGTGGGCCGCTTCCTATGAGAATATGATTTGATTCTCTAGAGCATTCTGAGAAACAGGATATGTCCAGGGCCAAATTGGACAAAACGGCACGAGCTTGGCAGCAATCTTGGAGATATCACCCGTGGTTGTTATCACGAATTACATCAAATGCTAGCAGTTCAAGACATAGTTCACTGTCTCTAGCAAGTAATTCCGGTAATATCTCACTAAGCAAAGGTTCAAGACCTCATGGACACCTCTGCCTAAAATGGTATTTCCTGCGTTTTTATGTGATTTTCGTTTTGATGGTTTTGGTATTACTGGAACTTAGGACCTAAAGGTCACTAAGGGTTCACTAGTTCATGCTTTTTCACTTTGGTGAAAGATACCTATAGTCTCACCATGTGAGAACTAAAGATGAAAGCTCTCAATACTATTATGATTTATGCAATCCATAGTATGACCCTGGGGTCAACACACTTTTGTGTGAGGGAGAGGACGTAGAAATGACTAGTATGATTTCAACACTTGCACGATCAGTCTGTTTGGATCGTGAGGTTGGGATGTTGATTTACCAAGATCTATCTGTGTTTTCATGTTTTATTGAGTTTTCATTCATGTGGGGGATTGTTGGAAAACGATTAATAAAAAATAATTTTTTAAAGTTTTAATAAAAAATTATAATTTTTTTTTTTTTGTGAATGAAACTTTTTAGTCCCACATGTGGAGTTTCCAATTTTTAGTAGTTTTAAGAAACTATATAAACCTTTTAGTCCCACATCGGGGAGTTTTTCTTCTTAAGTTGTATTTGTCAATTATATAAAGAAATTCACTACTTTTGTAAAATCTATGGGAAAGGGGTTGCTCTATATTTAGAGGGACCCCTAAGGGAAAATATTTTATAGCGTTTTTAAGTTCGCGATTTTCCTTAACGGTTTTTTCGGAGTTGCCAAGCTCAAGTTGAGCATCTACTACATATGCTAGTAGTAGGTGTAGTAGGGTGTTTTATCCTGGAGATATCCGTCCTGTGAGGGCTATAGCATCACTCTTGAGTGTAGCCGGGCGCTAATGTCTTAAGGGCAACGTGTTGAACACGTGACTCACTCTGTTTTTCCAAAGTTTTGCCTTGTTTGTTGTGGAGATATGAGAAGCTCGTTCGTTTCGTCAATCGATCACCATTATAAAGGGTAAGTATCAATAACTTTTGCTTATTTGATTTTTTCTTTTTTTGATTATTGCACCCAACAATCTTAAGACATTTATTTGTAATAAAAAAATGGTTGGTTGGTTTGTGAATCATGGATGTTAATTGTGGAGTGAAAAACAAAAACGAATTTTTGGTCAGCTGTAGAGTTTCGATATTATCTCTTAACCTAGAAGGAATTTCGATGAACCCTTTTGACACAACGTAGTACATCCTGATAGTTACCCACGTAAAATTTCAGAATTTTTGGAGTTGTAAAAGTATTTTTTTGATATTTTACAAAACAGACAAATGTTCCTGAAAAATTCTGACGGGCAAACTTTTGTTGTTAACTAAAGTATTTTTTATGGGGTAATCATGAGTTTTTTGATATGGTGGTTCAAACGAAGTTTGTAAATCTAGATATTATCTTCAAAACTCATATTTTATCTTCCGTTTCGGAACTAAGGTTTGTGAGATGTGGTGTATTAGGTGATTGGGAAATTACCGTGTCCGTGGTCAGAGTATAAACGAAGATTGTGACATGAAATTGAAAAGGAACATGGCTACCAGGCGCATGTGGATGAACACAAGTCTTCCAAAGCTGACAAAGGCGGGAATATCAAACACAACTCTAACGTAGTCTTCATAAGAAAGGTATGTTTCGTAAAACTGAATCCGGCGTTACTTTAATTAAGGGTGATTGTTATGTTTGTAAAATTCCGGGCCATACGGTAGTAAAGTGTAGACAACATAAAACCTTAATAAGTAGAAAGTTAATGCTAATTTAGTTGAAACAAATTAGAACGAGTTCATTGACATGATGTCGGAAGTTATTTTAACAACCAATGTGAGAGACCAGAAGGTGGACTCTGGAGCCACCAAGAATGTTTGTTGAAACAGAGACTGTTCACCTCCTATCAGAGGATAGGGGATGTCGAGAAACTCTTTTTGAGTAACTCATCTGCAATAGAGGTTGCATAAAAGGAAAAGGTCGAGCAGAAGCTCATATCTGTAATACTCTCACATTGAATGAAGTTTTCATGTTCCAAGCATATGCAAGAATCTTGTATCTTGTTCTATTGTAGATGGAAAAAGATTTAAGATCTTAATTTTTTCTGGAAAACTTGTTGTAACAAGGCAGTTATTTTTTAAGCAAGAGTTATAGGACTTTGGGTCTATAAGCTTAACGAAAAAACTGATGATGTGAACATAGTTGATTCTTGTGCTTTCTTTATGTGATTGATTGTTTTATGTGGTAAGCTTGTAACCGTAAACTTATAAGTCAATGCTTAACTGGATAGCATAGGCTGCGTACCCAAATTTAGTTTGGACTTTGAACACAAAAGTGAAATGTGAAGAATAAATTGCTTTAAAACCTTTTAGCACAAATGTTCAGAGTAATTCTAAGCCTTTAGAATTAATTCAGTTAGGCCTAGATGACATGAGTTCAACCAAAATCACTGTGGTAAAAGATGGTTTATAACTTCCGTAGATGATTGTACGAGGTACTGTCTTGTATAATTGCTTAGGGATAAGGATGATGCCTTAGAAGCCTTAAGATGTATAAACTTGAAGTTGATAACCAATTAGAAGCCTTGAACATATTAATTGTATCCTTAAGGAGATCATAATTACCATGTTGATTAGTTCAGGATTACCTGCGGTCTTGTGGGAGGAGGAAGTCCTCTTAACTAGTATATCCTGAATATAGTACCCTTAAGGATCAGATGAAACTCCATATGATTTATGGAAAGGTAGATGACCTTCTTATGAATATGTCAAAGTGTGGGGGTGTTTGACTAAGATTGTCATTCCTCTTCCTAGAAGAACTAGATAGAAACCAAAAATGGTGATTGTGTCTTCATATAAGGTATGCTGAGTATACTTCTACATATAGATTTTTGGTTGTGTGTTCTGATTTTTCATACTTTTGGTGTGATTTTTCTGACTTTGTTGTGAATACTATTACATAATCTAGGGATGCTGAGTTCTTTGAACATGTTTATTCTTAAACCTGTACCTCATTAGAGATGTGTTGTTGATCCCTTAGATTTATTTTCAAATAGTCAGAACTTATCTTAAAGGAAGATGAAGTTACGGTTGAGCCTAAAAAAAAAATAAATAGACTTGAGACTTCTTATGAAGCCGACTTCATAACATGCCTAGCTTAGTCTAAGCCCCGTACTTTTAAAGAATCCTTGATATCTACTGAAACCCCATTCTAGTAAGAAGCTTCATTTAGTGAAATGGACTCAGTCTGTCGGAACCTGACTTGGGAGGTTTATAGTTTACCTCCAGAGAGTAAGACCATGAGATGTAAATGAGTCTTTAAGAGGAAACATTAGGTATATGGAACTGTAGAAAAATATTAGGCTAAGTTGGTAGCTAAAGGCTATAAACTAAAAGAAGGTGTATATTTCCTTGATTCTTATTCACATATGACGATATTTACTTACGTTGAGATGTTAATTGTTATTGCTGTCATAAACAAATTAGAGATACATCAGATGGATGTCAAGACAGCTTTTCTAAAATCGTGAATTAGATAAAGAAATTTACATAGACCAACCTGAGGACTTTGTAGTGAAAGGTTATGATGACAAAGTTTGTAAGTTGAACAAAATTTTGTATGGTTTATAAAATAAGCACGTAAACAGTGACATGGAAAATTTGATCATGTGATAATGTGTAGTGGATTTAAGTTAATGAATCTGACAAGTATATTTACAAGTAACTTGTTAAGGATGCCTGTGTAATTGTATGCTTGTATGTTGATGATATGCTTATACTTGATACAAACATAGATGTGATTAATTCCACTAAAAACATGCGCTGAATGAGAACGTTGACTTGAAAGACTTAGGCCCTGTCTATTTAATCTTAGGGATGAGGATTAGAAAATAATCTAACATATGTAGTCTTAGTCATTCTCATTATTTAATATTTGTGCTTAAGAGATACAATCAGTGTGATTGTAATTCTTGTACTCCGTACGATTATTCTTGTAGACTCAAGAAAAAAGGGTAATGGAGTATCTTAACTTGAATACTCAAGAGTTATAGGATGTCTGATGAATTTAATGAACTGTAAGAGTCCAGAAATTGCCTATATTGTGAGTACGTAGATATAATTATAGTCCAGAGCAATAGCATTCAGATGCACTGAGTAGAGTATTATGGTACCTAAAATACTCTATTACCTTTTATTTGATTTATCAAAGGTATCTTGCTGTCCTTGAGGGACTTTGTGATGTAAACTGGATAGTTGACTCAGAGGAGTCTAAGTCTACGATTGGATATGTTTCACTCTAGCATCAGGGTTTGTTTTTGGAAGAGTTACAAACAAACATATATTGCTCAATTCATTATGGAATCTGAGAGTGTTGAGTTAGATAAAGCACAAGAGGGGGCCGAGTGCCTAAGATGTTTTTTAGAAGACATTCCTCTCTGGCATAGGCATGTGCCAGCTATATCTATACATTGTGTTAGCCAAGATATAATAGCTAAAGCTGAAAATAACTAATCTCAATCGGCGTTATTTCCATTGATTGGATAAAATCCAAGGAGAATATCGCGCAATCTTTGACGAAAGGTTTATCCCAAGAGATAGTTAGAAATGCATCGAGGGGGAAGGGGATTAAGCTCATAAATTAAACTTGCCATGAAGGATACTCAACCTTGCTGACTGGAGATCCCAAGATCAAGGTTTCGAATGAGACAACTAATTTGTGGTGGGTAAAGGTAAACACTATCAGAGAATTTTATTCTCTGTCCCTTCCCTATGGTGTAGAGTAGTATGCAGTGTGAATGATGACTTTTAAATAATGAGTTCTATAGTTTCAATTAAGATTGAGTGGGGTTGTAGGGTGCAGTAACTCTTTATGGAAACTCACCTATCTGAATGAGGAAGTGGCCGCTTCCTATGAGAATATGAGATTTGATTCCCTAGAGCATTCTGAGAAACAGGATATGTCCAGGGCCAAATTGGACAAAACGGCACGAGCTTGGCAGCAATCTTGGAGATATCACCCGTGGTTGTTATCACGAATTACATCAAATGCTAGCAGTTCAAGACATAGTTCACTGTCTCTAGCAAGTAATTCCGGTAATATCTCACTAAGCAAAGGTTCAAGACCTCATGGACACCTCTGCTTAAAATGGTATTTCCTGCGTTTTTTATATGATTTTCGTTTTGATGGTTTTGGTATTACTGGAACTTAGGACCTAAAGGTCACTAAGGGTTCACTAGTTCATGCTTTTTCACTTTGGTGAAAGATACCTATAGTCTCACCATGTGAGAACTAAAGATGAAAGCTCTCAATACTATTATGATTTATGCAATCCATAGTATGACCCTGGGGTCAACACACTTTTGTGTGAGGGAGAGGACGTAGAAATGGCTAGTATGATTTCAGCACTTGCACGATCAGTCTGTTTGGATCGTGAGGTTGGGATGTTGATTTACCAAGATCTATATGTGTTTTCATGTTTTATTGAGTTTTCATTCATGTGGGGGATTGTTGGAAAATGATTAATAAAAAAATAATTTTTTAAAGTTTTAATAAAAAATTATAATTTATTGTTTTATTTTGTGAATGAAACTTTTTAGTCCCACATCGTGGAGTTTCCAATTTTTAGTAGTTTTAAGAAACTATATAAACCTTTTAGTCCCACATCGGGGAGTTTTTCTTCTTAAGTTGTATTTGTCAATTATATAAAGAAATTCACTACTTTTGTAAAATCTATGGGAAACGGGTTGCTCTATATTTTAGAGGGACCCCTAAGGGAAAATATTTTATAGCGTTTTTTTTAGAATTCACGATTTTCCTTAAAGGTTTTTTCGGAGTTCCCAAGCTCAAGTTGAGCATCTACTACATATGCTAGTAGTAGGTGTAGTAGGGTGTTTTATCCTGGAGATATCCGTCATGTGAGGGCTATAGCATCACTCTTGAGTGTATCCGGGCGCTAATGTCTTAAGGGCAACGTGTTGAACACGTGACTCACTCTGTTTTTCCAAAGTTTTTCCTTGTTGCTGTTGTGGAGATTTGAGAAGCTCGTTCGTTTCTTCAATCGATCAATTCCATTATAAAGGATATAAGTATCAATAACTTTTGGTTATTTGATTTTTTCTTTATTTTAATTATTGCACCCAACATTAAGTTGGGTAAAAACTACTTCCGCATTTCGACTTTATGTTACTTCCGCAGTTGTGTTCTTTTCTAATTTTTCTGAATTTTTATTCATCCCTCCAAATTGATGAGGATGGTAAAAATCAAGAACATTGAAGAGGCAGGAGATTTCAACGAGAAGAACGAAACCGAGGAAGAAGAGGGAAGAGGTTTCTAGCGGAGAGAAAACACCGAGAAGTAATGAACTGCCTAATAAGTCCAGAAAATGTCGAGAAAATTGTTCTCAGCAGGATTCGAACCTAGCGTCTCCTAGCAACATTAAGCCGTGTATGACAGATTCACCCTTTGCACTATTTTATTATCATCTTCTACAGTTTGTCATTTTGATTTTCAAAGTTTATAATCCAAGGCTATATCGGGAATTACAAAAAAGCTTCACCAGAAAAGGAAAGCTTCACCAAAAATACCTTTTCACTAGTGGAAAACAGTAATTCCGTGACCGCCAGGACACGTCATATATACGAGTTAAACGACCTGTTCTATGGTTCTCTGAATGGGTCGTTTATAAAGCGTTTTTTAATTGCACGACCCTTATTGCCTGGGTCTCTGAACAGAGACCGTTTCTTACAGTAACTAAATGCTGACCCGCGATGTTGGTCGTAGATTTGAATTATAATATAAAAAAACAGATTCAGATCAGCTGAAATGTCTGAATGGCTGAATCTGAATTAATCTTATTGGTATTTTAGTCAAACAGTCAAGTCAAGTTAAGTCAAACAGTCAAGTCAAATTAAGTCAAACTACAGTCAAGTCAAATTAATGTCAAACTGAAATTCAAATGCAACCTCAAATTTAATTGAAATGCAAATGCAACTCAAATTTAACTGATATTTAAGTGCAAGTTCAAATTTAACTGAAATTTATAATGAAACTGAGAATTTTAACATTCATTCATTTTATCCATTGGGTGTAAAACTACGCAAAAAAGATGAAATACTGAGGTCAGAGAATACATGTCCAAGATAGCTAAGTTTTGACAAGAACATGCTAAACTAATAGCCAACTGATAAAAAAAAACAAAATGATAATTCAGCTCCTCCTATGACAATGAACTTAATTAGCCAATACTTCACAAATGATATCAAGCAGAGCATCCATGTGTTGTGTCCTTGGGTCACATGCGACTTCCTGAAAACAAATCAACAACAGTACAATGACTTTGTTCAGTTCATAATACACGGTAGAACAAAATAAGTTACTAGATATAGGTCATGTACAACAGTGTGAGGTAATTTGACAGACATTCTAGCAATGGGTAGTAGCTGAAAGCACATGTGTGAGGTAATTTGACATATAGGTCATGTAGTTAACAATTGGATCATTAATTGCAGGGATCAAACCATAATCATTTCCATTCTACCAGACTAATCAAGACCACAACTATAATTCACATCACCTGAACAACTTATACAATCCAAGCAAAACTCATTGTAATATACAATCATAAACTCATCTTACTTTCCAATCCACCCATAGCTGCAATCTCAATTTCCCTGAACTACTACCACCAGATTCAACAAACTCATCATTTCCATACATACAAATTCTCTGTGAGTCAACCATAACTCTAAACTAAAAACATAACCATAACCTAATCTAGGTCATGTGTGAGGTAAGATTCAACATGCTATTTGACCCAAATAAGTACCTAGTTGTCAAGGTTCTGACTATACAATGCCTTTAAGATGCACATGAAAACTCATAATCAGAGGTTCAAGGTTTGTTGTCAACTCACATGTGCGCAGGTGAGCTACATGATTTCCACCAGTTAAATTATAAGGTGTTGGGAAAGTTCATTCATGTACGAGTATCCCCATTTCTCGTTCCCTTGGAAAGATAACCAATTGTAGAAAATGAAATTAAAACGAAAGTAAAAGATCTAACATAACAAATATGGAATCTACTAGAAGAGACATGTAAGAATAAATATAATGAAACCTTACCTGAGCTTCTCCACTCCAATACTCATCATCTCCAAAAGTTGTCAAAATTGACGGAGCTTCATTCTCATTTGCAGTAAAGCCCCTATCATTAGTTCCAAGCACCTACGAAGAAGTAAACAAAAACATTTATCTAGCTAATAACTGACATGTTTCTTTTTTTTCAAACTTCAATATGAATCCCTGAGTTCAGAACAATACACAAGTCCTAGTTAGCTAATAAGAAAACACTTTCCCTAGTGCCAATGATGCAATAAATAGATTATATAGAAAACAAGACCATCACACCTTATATCTATAAATACTTTTAAAGTGACTCCTTCCAAGATCAGTATGGACCAATATCCAGCATCAATTTGTGCTACAGCTTCATCAAATTCTTGTTAATTTAGCAAGGAAGTGTGCCCTGCATACCAAGTAAATAAACCACCTATAAAGCTAACCGCCAAACAAACAATATAACAGAATGGTGCAATGGGTGACAAATCTGAAGCAAGCAGAGGTTTCTTCGGCCCTCGAGCAGCATAATCAATTCATGACATCAATGGTAAACATTCAAGTCTGGATCCTTATAGGTTATTTCTTTCACTTGGATTAGTAGAATCCCTGAAAAAGAAAGATAGACAATCACAAAATTAAAGGTGCACTGTTGTTTCACACATCTGATGGTAAATAATTCAGGCATCTTATAATGACTCACCAGAAATATCCATTTTGTCAATGAGTTACTGGGATTCAAAGTAGCAAAATCTCTGCTGCTTGTAACAAGTTCTTGGCAGAAACATGCTTTGTCTCTGTGAACCCTGCAAAAGAAAAAACCCTTTCGTTTAACTCACAATCATAAATCATAAAATGCCATACCTAAATACAAAAATCAAAACAAAATAGAAAATTTACTGAACTTACCTGCAAGAACTCTCCCTCCGTCTTCCCCGTAGTAACTATTGCAACTTCAACTGCATAAGATTGCACCAACAAATACTCATCAGCAACATCACAAAATATCATCAAGATTTGTAAATCCAGGGTTAAGCAATTGCACCTTAATGATATAACATAAAATCAAACAGGGAACTCAGAATATTAAATTACCTCGATGTAGTTTAATCTCTGCTCTTTTGTTGGGGATCAGCCGCTTATCATCAACATTAAAAGTAGTTCAATCAAACATGCACATAAGAGTACCCAGAGGACTGGTGTCACTTGTCGCTCCACAATGTCCAAGTGTCTTCTCCTATTATGATTTTGCAACAAAAACTATCTAGTATTAGCAAAAGTAACAAGAATACACACAATACGCGAAACTTGCAGACCAGTCAAGGACAAGCTATTCACCTCTACCATTAATCGTTATTGCAGGTATAGGCAGTATCCATGGTACTTGTCCAAAAACTAAGAAATCTAAACTGATTGACCTTTTTATTCAGTGGCCTAGCCTTTGAATTTTGGAATCTTTTCTAACTCCTCAAGCTCGGCTGCGCTTTTCACGTTGTAAGAGTGAACGCGGTTAGCTGTTTCAAAGTCAGGTCTCATGGGCCTTGTAAGAGTGAGTTTAGGCTACTTCTAAAGAAGTCAAGCCGCATCATCCTGGATTAAAGAAAAACAACCAGCAAAGATTTCAAAATGAGTTCTAATTGATATATATTGATGATAAAAAATGACCAGCAAAGATTAAATTCTAAGGATAAAAATTAAAACATAAAAATGTGGTGAACCAGTTACCTTTTCGTCATCGCATTTCTTGGCCTCGACTTCCTTCTCCTCCTTATTTTGGGATCATCTCTTTCCTTGTTTGCTTCAGATGTTGCTACATCACTCTGCAACCAGAATATAACATTAACCATGAGATCGATTCTTCTTATTTTAAACCAACATGCCTATCCATATGTAAAAGTGGAAAACATCTAAGAACAAGCCCTAAATACTCATGATTGATACAATACATAAGCTAAAGACAAAAGAAAAGAAAAATAGGATTCACCTTGATCTCCACCATTACTGTTTCCATCATGGTAACTAGTAAGATGCACTTTACAACCACTGCTCAATAATTTAAAAACAATTTCATCTTCCTACAGAGGAATCGATTCGGTCAACCTTGCTTAAGGATTTTCACATTGAGGAGCTTGTCAATGTGAAAAGGTCACATGATGCAAATAACATTCCTTACAAAGAGTAAAATGTTGAACTAAGCTATAAGCTATGAAATATGTTGCTTGTGTTGGACAATGGCACACTCACCTATTATCAAATTCATATAATAAAGATGCAGAATAACATTCTCACAGCATAAGCTAAGGTGAATATTTAGGCATCAGATATGAATATTTATCATGATTGACAGACAGAGACCTTAACGTTTATCAGATTTGGACACTACATATGCACATAGATGCACATAGGGGATCCACAAATCATTCATTCCCTAAAATCATTCACTGAAAACAAAAGCGAGACCTTAAAATCCGTGGTAATGAAATATAAAGGTTAAACTTCTCATGTTAACAGTTTGAAATATCTTTTTTACATACCCATATGATGCAAGCTTTCTAAATTTATTAGAGTCAATACCGAGAATAAAAAATCTGATACAAAAATGTAACAACTTGTCATACTGTCTACACGGTTTCTAGCCTATACAGATAACAAATTGAGCATCTTAAGTAATAAAATCATAAGCAGAAATTAGCGAACCATGTTAGATACGCAATATTTATGGTATATACAATGAAAACCAGCTATAACTTGAACTAAAAGATGACAAATTCACACAAAAATTACAAACCCATCCAAATATCTGATACCTAACACAGTTCCTATCAGTTTTTTCTCAGAGTCTTAACATCACTTTCACAAGCAAAAGACTGCAAAACACCTAAGCATATATACATCTCGAGTCAACAACAAGAAAATTTGTAATATGACGGATAGAGAAGGTATGACCTGCTAACCAAGAAAAAAGGTGGGACTGATAACAATAAAGGTGGTAGTCTGTAGATATATAGACTTCATAAATCTCATTTTTCCTTCAATAAGAATATGCTACTCAATTATGAAAGCAGTTTCCTATGTTAAGTAAAGACCAGAATATATTATCTACCATTCCAAGTATCTACGTACCAGAGGATCCTTCCATATC
Organism: Papaver somniferum; assembly: GCF_003573695.1. Taxonomy (NCBI): domain Eukaryota; kingdom Viridiplantae; phylum Streptophyta; class Magnoliopsida; order Ranunculales; family Papaveraceae; genus Papaver; species Papaver somniferum. The sequence continues at coordinate 150,232,963 of NC_039359.1, forward strand.
AAATGAGACAAAATTAGTAAGCAACTAAATCACTTAACAACTGAATCTAAACAAACTCCAAAATCAGATAAAACTTTCACATCAAAATCAGTTACAATTAAACATATCCACCCATTACCTAGACCCTAATATAAAATCAAGTTGAAAGAAAAACCTAAATTCTGTACCTGATGAAGTTTGTAAAATCAAACCCTAATAACCGCGCCAAATTGAAAAATCAACCTGAAATCGACCAATAATCGAAACATGGTTAAAACCCAATAAAGAGAATCAACCAGATCAAAAAATAAAGTTATAAGAAAAGAAAATAAGAGAACTTGAATTCAAACCCTAACTTTACCTGATGTTGTTTGAAAAATTAAACCCTGCGCAAAATTAAGAGATGTGAAGCTTTATCGAGTTTCCATTAGGTTTCTATTAGGCTTTCAAGCGAAAAAACTCATGGTGGACTCTGGTTCGTGGTGGTGGTGTTGCAGGAAAAGGTGTTCTGCTGCGGATAAGGTTTGGGCGAAGTGAAGTGAGAGAAAAATATCGAGATATATATAGGCTCGTTAATACCAAAGTTGAATCTTGACCGTGCAAATTGAAACTACCAGATCTGAATCGGAGGTCGAGGGTCGTTGAATCGGTAGCTCCTTGAAGGCAAAATAGTAAATAAATTTTCTAGTTCAGAGACGGCTAACTAGGCTCTCGGAATTTTTCCGTGTTTTTACCGAATCAGAGACCGTTATCTTTGGTCAACGTATCCGCTACGGTCAATGAGGGTCTCTGATGTGGGTCCTAGAAACCCCATTTTTCACTAGTGTTTTTCTTTATATTAATATAAGATTTATTTATTTTTCGTAAGTTGCTGTCAAAATATATCTTCCTCTTCTTGAGTTTTACCAAGGCTCTTCTTCTTAATTTTTTCCAAAGCTTCGTGTTTTAAAGATCTATTGGAATGTATCATGTAGAAAATTGCATATAATTCTTTTTGTTATAAAATATTTTTGAATGTTTTTTGATGTATAGAATGGAATGGCAGGCGCATCGCGCGTGCATGTTATACTAGTAAAAAAAAGGGATGATGCATGTTTAAGCGACAACCCTCTCCATTTTCTTCTATGTACACCAAAGAAGTCTAGGTTTGAACAATAATTATCAAATCCCTACAGGGTTTTAGCAGAGATTCAGCATTAACTAGTAACTGCCTTCCCCGTCAATAACATGTCTGGCGAATTGCTTGCCAAAGAGAGCAAACTAAAGAAGAAAAACAGTTTGCCTTTTGGTTGACTGGTTGGCCTTTCATCTGCACTGTTGTTTGCCAAAACCTATTGCACTCCGTCACGGGGCGCCTAACTTGGTCTGATTAGTTTAGATGAGCGGGCTCGGATTTTCCAAAAAATTTGATAGCCTGGCCTGGTACCTGCCCGAACAGCCCGTCCAGGTATCCGTACAAATTTTTAAGGGTTTTTACTCTAATGCTAAAGCAAATTGTCATGTGTTTTGGTTATATTTTGGATTAAAATTCTTATTTTTTCATTTCTATTTTACATTTAGATAATTAGTTATTTAAGATTATTTTAAAATATAGTTCATTTAATCTCCAGATCATAAATAGAAGTTAAATAAGTTATTACAAAATTTTGAAAACTCAAAAAATCGAAGCCTGCCATTCTGAAAACTATTTTTGATTGGTCCGCATAAAAGAAGGTAGATAATACCTCTCAAACTCGAGTGAAAATGTGGAGTATCCAAACTCTATGTATATAGAGTTATAAATGAGCGTATCGTATCGAATTATGCGAGTAGTATTCATACCCCGCCCACTCTTGCAAGACTAGATGGAAAGGAAGAATGTTACGATTATTTTATTTGTGTTGGTAATGATTTTTTCGGTTTTGTTTTGTTCTGTTAGCTCACAGTGTACACCCTGGCGTTCCGAGTGCACTCCTGAATCCGACGAATGTTGTTTTCCATGGTCGCGCCTTCCTAACGGTTCCCGGTACGGTTGTGCCCTGCAGTGAGTTGAAGTGGGACGGTCTCGTATATCCTACCAAACTAGTTCACTTTATTATCTAAGTTAAGTACTGTGGTTAAGATGGTTCAGCAAGAGTTTTACAATTCATAACTTCACTGAAAACAAGCAATATACTTTTAATAACTACTTAAACACGTACTGATGCGTAAAAATAAAAAGTAAGACACTCCCAAAGCCCATTATTTGATCTCCCCTCCACTGCCACTGCTATGATTGATGATTATCTTTTGACTGGTACTTCCTCGACACGGAATAAATCAGGGAATAGATTTAGTACCTCCCCTGTTGTTCTATATCTTATCATCTCCGACACTTTCTGCAATGTCAAGTTCTGCAAACTTTTTATTTTCAGAAAACTAGCAGCCTTCGTTAAGTGTGTCAGTGTGGCTGCATCTACATTCACAAACTCCACATCCCAGTCCTTCTCTACCTCAGTAATGCACCCATCGTCAGCAGCGTGTTTGTCGCAGTACTCGATCACTTTCGCCAAGATGGTTCCTGTCACGTTAGTCAAAGGGATAAGAATCTCGGTGTTATCATGGTTGTCAGCAGCTATCATGGCGGTAAGGGTTCTAGATTGGAAGGCGATGTATTCCTGAATATTGAAATTCTGTTCGTCGGAACTAATCAAGGTGATGGTCTTTCCCTTTGGTGCCGACATGATGATGATGATGATCAGAAATATACCAAGAAAGCGTGGTTTTCCTCTACGTGGTTGTGAATGATATAAACTGCAGAAGAGACCTAGCTAACCAATGGTATTTATAGGGTGCAAGTTCTCTATCCTTCTTTCTATTTCTGTGGACTCGGATTCCGACCTCCTTTCTTTTCCTTCACAATTGGTATCCCTATTGAGACGCCGTTTTGAACTATCAGCCGTTTTTTATTCTTGCCAATATATATTTATGTCAGTCGCTCTCTTTATTTTATTTTTCAATACTATCTATGTTTCAGAAAAAGTGATACTTTTACTTTTTCATTTTATTTTATTTTTGCTTAATATAGACCAAATTGCAAAGGTGGAAGTATTGCTTTTTCTAAAACTGAAGGAGTATATTTCTTCTAAGAGGATGTCAAGTAGCAAAACATAGAAATCAGTAATTAAATCGGAAAATGGGTTATTTGTCCAAATATTTTTAAAACATGGTTCGAATGGACGAGTAAAAATTAGTACACAAAATTGGTTAAAAAAACCAAAATCAACAATTCAAGGGTGAAAAGACATCTAGATCTTGAAAATGGGTAGTTTGAATCCAATTTCATCAATTCGACACAATAACATGAATTGGTTGAATCAAATCAAACCCAAAATTTTGACTGAGTTTGAAAAAATGGGGTGAACTGATTGAATGCAATCAATTTGTGGAAACTTACTTCTTCGATTACGGAAAAGTTTGAAATCTCGATTAGGGGTTAGGGCTTCTCTTTTCAGTTAGGATTTCCCAAGCTTTTCTAAATCAAAATCAAAATCAACCGAACATTGAAGTACAAATTATAGTCTAATCCATTAGCCTACTCTTATATCAACTAATTGAGGTTACAGGTACGTTTTATTTCCTCTTACTTATGAAATTATTGATTCTGTTAATTGTTTAAGTGATTACATTGGGTAAAAACTACTTCCGCATTTCGACTTTATGTTACTTCCACAGTTGTGTACTTTTCTAATTTTTCTTAATTTTTATTCATCCCTCCAAATTGATGAGGATGGTAAAAATCAAGAACATTGAAGAGAGAGGAGATTTCAATCGAGAAGAACGAAACCGAGGAAGAAGAGGGAAGAGGTTTCTAGCGGATAGAAAACACCGAGAAGTAATGAACTGCCTGATAAGTCCAGAAAATGTCGAGAAAATTGTTCTCAGCAGGATTCGAACCTAGCGTCTCCTAGCAACATTAAGCCGTGTATGACAGATTCACCCTTTGCACTCTTTTATTATCATCTTCTACAGTTTGTCATTTTGATTTTGAAAGTATATAATCCAAGGCTATATCGGGAATTACAAAAAAGCTTCACCAGAAAGGAAGGCTTCACCAAAAATACCTCTTTTCTTTATATTAGTATAAGATTTATTTATTTTTAGTAAGTTGTTGTCAAAATATACCTTCCTCTTCTTGAGTTTTACCAAGGCTCTTCTTCTTGATTTTTTCCAAGGCTTCGTGTTTTAAAGATCTATTGGAATGTATCGTGTAGAAAATTGCATATAATTCTTTTTGTTATAAAATATTTTTGAATGTTTTTTGCTGTATAGAATGGAATGGCAGGCGCATCGCGCGTACGTGTTATACTAGTAGAAAAAAAGGGATGATGCATGTCTAAGCGACAACCCTCTCCATTTTCTTCTATATACACCAAAGAATTCTAGGTTTGAACAATATTTATCAAATCCCTACAGGGTTTTAGCAGACATTCAGCATTAACTAGTCACTGCCTTCCCCGTCAATAACAAGTCTTGTGAATTGCTTGCCAAAGAGAGCAACCTTAAGAAGAGAAACAGTTTGCCTTTTGGTTGACTGGTAGGCCTTTCATCTGCATTGTTGTTTGCCAAAACCTATTGCAGTCCGTCACGGGGCGCCTAACTTGGTCTGATTAGTTTAGATGGGTGGGCTCGGTTTTTCCAAAAAATTTGATAGCCTGACCAGGTACCTGCCCGAACAGCCCGGCCAGGTATCCGTTCAAATTTTTAAGGGTTTTTACTCTAATGCTAAAGCAAATTGTCATGTGTTTTGGTTATATTTTGGATTAAAATTCTTATTTTCATTTCTATTTTACATTTTGATGATTATTATTTAAGATTATTTTAACCTATTATTTTAACCTATAGTTCATTTAAGTTAAATAAGTTATTACAAAATTTTGAAAACTCAAAAAACCGGAAGCTTCTCATTCTGGAAACTATTTTTGATTGGTCCGCATAAAAGAAGGTAGATAATACCTCTCAAACTCGAGTGAAAATGTGGAGTATCCAAACTCTATGTATATAGAGTTATAAACGAGCGTATCGTATCGAATTATGCGAGCAGTATTCATACCCCGCCCACTCTTGGAAGACTAGATGGAAAGGAAGAATGTTACGATTATTTGATTTGTGTTGGTAATGATTTTTTCGGTTTTCCTTTTTTTCTGTTAGCTCACAGTGTACACCCTGACGTTCCGAGTGCACTCCAGAATCCGACCAATGTTGTTTTCCATGATCGGGCCTTCCTAACGGTTCCCGGTACCGGTGTGCCCTGCAGTGAGTTGAAGTGGGACGGTCTCGTATATCGTACCAAACTAGTTCACTTTATTATCTAAGTTAAATACTGTGGTTAAGATGGTTCAGCAAGAGTTTTACAATTCATAACTTCACTTAAAACAATGCAATATACTTTTAATAACTACTTAAACACGTACTGATGCGTAAAAATAAAAAGTAAGACACTCCCAAAGCCCATTATTTGATCTCCCCTCCACTGCCACTGGTATGATTGATGATTATCTTTTGACTGGTACTTCCTCGACACGGAATAAATCAGGGAATAGATTTAGTATCTCCCCTGTTGTTATATATCTTATCATCTCCGACACTTTCTGCAATGTCAAGTTCTGCAAACTTTTTATTTTCAGAAAACTAGCCGCCTTCGTTAAGTGTGTCAGTGTCGCTGCATCTACATTCACAAACTCCACATCCCAGTCCTTCTCTACATCAGTATTGCACCCATCGTCAGCAGCGTGTTTGTCGCAGTACTCGATCACTTTCGCCAAGATGGTTCCTGTCACGTTAGTCAAAGGGATAAGAATCTCGGTGTTATCATGGTTGTCAGCAGCTATCATGGCGGTAAGGGTTCTAGATTGGAAGGCGATGTTTTCCTGAATATTGAAATTCTGTTTGTCGGAACTAATCAAGGTGATGGTCTTTCCCTTTGGTGCCGACATGATGATGATGATGATCAGAAATATACCAAGAAAGCGTGGTTTTCCTCTACGTGGTTGTGAATGATATAAACTGCAGAAGAGACCTAGCTAACCAATGGTATTTATAGGGTGCAAGTTCTCTATCCTTCTTTCTATTTCTTTGTGGACTCGGATTCCGACCCCCTTTCTTCTCCTTCACAATTGGTATTCCTATTGAGACGCCGTTTTGGACTATCAGCCGTTTTTTATTCTTGCCAATATATTTTTAATTATTTGGGATGATTAAAAGAGTTTTCTTCACTTTGAGAGAGTTGGGTTTGTTCATTGAGAGTAGATCACGATCCAAGGCTTGTTAGACGTAGTCTTCAATTTCGCTAATATTTTGGACAAAAAATTATTGATTTTTTGTTAACCAGGGCAACGGTACAGCGAGATTTTGAAACCCATCAAAAACTGCATCTTCATCACTATAAATTTTACTAGTATTCATCTTTATCAAAATAAAGTCATCATTTTTGTTCTTCTGGATCTGAAGTTTCTCTAGGTTAATTAGACATCCGAACCGATTACTTATTCACACAATTTAGTTTTCCTTTTTCTCTAACGATGAGGATCAACGATGACTGGACAACGAAAAATGCTTCTCTCCCCCACGTCAGATTCGAAGTCAGTTTTTACTGTTACTCGGCTGTTATTTAGCTGGTCATATAGCATTTTTGTTATTTTATTTTTCAATATTATCTATGTTTTAGAAAAAGTGATACTTTTACTTTTTCATTTTATTTTATTTTTGCTTAATATGGACCAAAATATCCTTTTCACCTAGGAATTATTGATTTTGGTCTTTTTAACCAATTTTGTGTTTTCTTTTTGAGAAATCTGAAATTCAACACTTATAAATGAACCAATGGCATGCAGCTAGGTGAGGCAAGTGCACCCGTGGGACTACTGCCTTCAAAGACAAATTTATTTATAGTAAAAACTTTATTTTACTATTGAAAATTTTCATCTACACTTTCACACAACCCCTTAAATTTGTTACTTTTACACCTGGTGCATCCTTGTTTTGCCTGGAGGGTTGAATTTTTTTCTGCCACACCAGAATTAATATCGGAAAATGGGTCAGTTGTCCAAATATTTTTAAAACATGGTTCAAATGGACGAGTAAAAATTATTATGGGTGAAATGGGCACCAAAAAAATAGCAAGGATGAAATTGGATTCATCCTGACTTAAAGTTAAAAAATAGCAAGGATAAAACTGGATGCGTCCTGATGTAAATTAAAAGTATTTGAAAATGGGTAGAATAAAACTGTTTACATCCTGGCTATTTTTACATTTTTTTCCATTTAAACAGTATCAAAATCTAAATGTCCTTTTCACCTAGGAATTATTGATTTTGGTCTTTTTGACCAATTTTGTGTAATTAAATCCACACCATACAAAATGAAAATGAGTAACAGTTCTAATGAGCGGAGTCGATTCCACGCGACTTTAATCCAACATTTAAAAATCTTACTAATATAAAGAAAAGAGTTATTTTTGGTGAAGCCTTCATTTCCGGTGAAGCTTTTTTGTAATTCCCGATATAGCCTTGGATTATAAACTTTGAAAATCAAAATGACAAACTTTAGAAGATGATAATAAAAGAGTGCAAAGGGTGAATCTGTCATTCACGGCTTAATGTAGCACGGGTGACAAACTATTCCGACGAGAAATGTAGCGCCGCTAAAAGGTTAGTTAACGGCAAATTAAAGAACTTAGGAGAGGGCATCTAGCGATAAAAGAGATAAAAGCCGGGAAGAATCGGTGCAGATTACTCATCTTCCAGTGATATGTATTGGATGCACAGAATATGCCATGAGAAAAACGTTGGTGTAATACGCCATATGCTCAAACCAGGAAGCAAAACCATTGGGCATCACTTGGAGTGGATGAATTGTGGTAAGGTTTTCGTTCAGCATATGATGGTGTGGGAATGAGAAATGATGGCAAACACAAACGCCAAAAGAGAAGATGGAATATTGTTAAAGACGGACTTGCTATGAGTGCAAAGATGTACCATAATTGAAAGATCGTTCAACAACGAATTAAACATCATCACCAAACTGAAAATTGAGAGGTACGTACTTTCGGTCAAAGATGTACTTTGAATAACTACTTAAACACTGATTCACATAACAATAAAAAGTAAGACGTACGTACTTTCCATGTTTTATTATGAAAATTAAGAAAAACCCCATGCAATGCATGCATGTTCTGCTCCAAATATAAATCACTCCAAAGCCCATTATTTGATCTCCCCTCCACTGCCACTGCTATGATTGATGATTATCTTTTGACTGGTACTTCCTCAACACGGAATAAATCAGGGAATAGATTTAGTATCTCCCCTGTTGCTTTATATCTTATCATCTCCGACACTTTCTGCAATGTCAACTTCTGCAAACTTTTTATTTTCAGAAAACTAGCAGCCTTCGTTAAGTGTGTCAGTGTCGCTGCATCTACATTCACAAACTCCACATCCCAGTCCTTCTCTACATCAGTAATGCACCCATCGTCAGCAGCGTGTTTGTCGCAGTACTCATCACTTTCGCCAAGATGGTTCCTGTCAGGTTAGTCAGAGGGATAAGAATCTCGGTGTTATCATGGTTGTCAGCAGCTATCATGGCAGTGAGGGTTCTAGATTGCAAGGCGATGTTTTCCTGAATATTGAATTTCTGTTCGTCGGAACTAATCAACGTTATGGTCTTTCCCTTTGGTGCCGACATGATGATGATGATGATCAAGCTAGAACTAATAATTTGTTTAAAGAAACTGTGGTTTTCCTCTACGTGCTTTTGGAGAAGAGCCTAGCTGTGAATTTATAGGGCATGCAACTTCTCTATCTTAATTTCCTTCTATTTATTGGTGGACTCAAGTAACCGACCTCCTTTTTATTAGCTGGAAAAGTTGTTTCCTAAATTGAAATGCCGGCCGTTTTTAGGCTAACTCGTATGGTGTGCTAATCTCTCCCTTGGTACATATATTAATTTTCTTTGTGATGGAGTACATCCCGATAGTTCACTATGCTTCTTGCAAGCTTCGGCTTGGTAGGCGCCACCTTAAGACTGAAAAGCATAAGAGTATGTCGGGTGGGGAACATAAGGGGGCCTAGTGATAAGCAAGAGTCGGGGAATTTCCCCACGATACATTTTGATCACAAACGGCAACTGGCAACCACGGAATAATGGGCCTGAAAATATTTTAGAGCTGGGCTTAAGTCTAAAATTCACGTTTAGTTTAGGAGCCCACCTATATGTCATGAAGAAAAAGAACCCTGTTTTAGAACGATTTTTTGGGCACCTGTGATGCCCCAATACTAAACCTGCTTAGTTATAGGATTATAATCTAATTGAAGCATCAAATCCAGATTATAGATCTAACCAACCATATTTATATAAAATGCTAACAAATAAACTGAAACTCTCTGATACACTATGTTTGAAATTCTCTCATGTTATATAATTATATAAATATGTTGTTTTACAGAATAAAGAAAGAATATATAACAACACTAAATTCGGTAGAGCACTAAGCTACGAAAACGAATATCTTCGCGCGCTCCATTCTTTCTGATTACTGAAATTGAAGTGGGAACAAGTGAGCACATTGTCCCAAAGGGTGCCCAAAGAAAAACATATAACTTCCAAGTAATCACTAACATGATTCACAGTTCGAAGAACAGAAATTGAAAAGAAGATTAATGACTCTAAGCAATCAGCAATTCATGCAACAAGAAGCAAGTGTTATCATAACCTCGCCAAATTCATTGGAGAAGACGACGCGAGAACAACCCTAACCAATAATAATAACATCATCCACACAGAGTGCCCATACAAACTATAATTCACAATATTACCATCAAAATCAGAAAGTTAGACGAACAAGTATAATATGCACACGAGTGATTTCCCTCAAATAAAATAGTATATATAATATCATAACGGATGAATTACCGCCCTACTAGGTACTATTCAAATGGATGAGTTACCGCCCTACTATATTAATAAGCAATACTACTAAAACGGATGAATTACCGCCCTACTATGAAATATTTATAATACTATTAAAACAGATGAATTACCACCCTACTAGGTAATACTGTCGACGGATGATTTACCGGCTTACTTAACTTAGTTAAGAGCCGTGGGGAAACACAGACACTTCTCGCAGGGAAATCTCACAATGCATATCACAAACAATACATCGAAGCAATCATCTTACATACATATACGTCATACTAAAAGATACATGAATAGTACATCAAAGAACACGCAATCATGCACACCGATAGTAAGGACTCATCATGCTCGCAGATAAAGAAAACTTAATGATTACAAGAAGGTTACAGAGTTTCCACCTATTTTTGATGACAAGTCACGCCTACCTTGAAATCCACAATCCACTAGTTCATCCTTTGAATCGTTCGTTGTTACAATAAACTAACTGTTAATCACACAAGCACTCTAAGAAATTAGTCAAAAGGCTCACACAAAATTCATAACATAATCTCAAACAAGTCTCTAGTTATAGGCTAAGTGAACTATCTAATGATTCTAAGCCCATTTATGGTTCGACACCTTTTTATTATCTATCTTTAGCACATCTAAAAGTTTACAAATCCAATTGGGTTGATTGTATAGTCCATTAGATATGTCTTATGAATATCTACAACTTTATAGAAGAAATCAAAGGCTAGTTCGGATCATAAAGGGTCCAAAGTATCAAACTACGAAATATGGCACGAAGCTCAAGCCCACTAAAAAAGCCCATTAACTAAGGTCCAATCCATCTGAGTCAACTAACGGTCACAAGTCAACTAACAATCAACGTCTAGAGCTAAGTCAAAGCCCGGAGTCAAAGTCCAAGGTCAAGTTAACAAGTTAAGTTACTGAGTCAAATAGGGTCAAGTCTGGTTACTGAGTTAACTCTAGTCGGGTCTGGGTCAAAACAGGAAAACAAAGAGTCAAGATCATAACTATAAACAGTCTAATAACACCAGTACAACATAAATACTATGATTCCAACCCATTTACTAAACTCATAACTTAATCTTGATCTCTCTTATTCAGTGCCATTAACATTAACTAATTTGTACATCTAAATCTTAGCTGAAATCCATCTACCAAACACTCAAACACACTAACTTTAGAGTTACAATCTTCATATCTGCAATACCGACATCTAAGCAATTTCAATATCTACCATCTCTTGAATTCATCACAAGTTCAGTTGCACCAACACATCTCAACACAGTATGCTCAAATCAATACAAGCCTTTCCATACTGAATTTCACTTCAACTCTATAAGATACAATTCTATCGCCTTCACAGTCTCTAGTCAGAATCACAACCATTACATCTCCACCTGAAGTTTAACCCATATATTCATAACTGGAGCTTCAATACCAGCCACACACAGTTCAACCAATCTATTTCCTAAGCTTCCCTGTAATTTCAGTAGCATAACTAGTCACATCCACTTTCATTCTGCAGTTGCACTTCAACTAGTACTACCAGTTATACCTCTTAAAAGATTATTCCCTGTCTAATCTCCATCTAAGCTAAGTTTCAGCTCCTTTCCCATCTTAGTTTCTTACATGCTCCGCATACACTATATTGTCATTCTTAACTGAGATAACCAATAATCTTGCACTATTATCCAGAATCATCTCTCTTGCCTCTACCAACTCCATCAATTACAGCTACAACTTCACATATTAACACTTCTTGCTCATGCAACTTCAACTTCGTTTCAATCCTGATGCACTAGTTCATACATCTCATAACTCGCCTCGCTAATCTTCAATCCAAAGACACTGCAAACCAACCTGAACCACTACTACTTACAATTCCATTTCCAGCTGTAGTGTCTCAGCTTCAAACATTACTTTCACTAAGCTCTACAACTTCCTCCTCTGCCTTTTCAACAGAACACCTAATTCATCTTCATCTTTTGTAGTTCAACTCAGCTACAACCTGCTCCACTAGCTCTATTACCAACACGGAAGCTCAATACAACAATTCCCATTAAATCAACTGTCTTGATTCACCCTGAGATTCCAAAACTCCAATATGAAGATATCAAACATACAAACCTCCTTCACCTGAATCTAAATCTTCCACCACAAACTTAAAACCATAACAGACAACCCTAATTAGATGAACCCTAATTTCTGGTTTGATTTAGGGAAGAACAGAAACCCTAGTTTCCTATGAACTCAAAATTAAACTTCATACAACAACTCTATACTCAATTAACAACAAACCCACTCTATAACCGATCAAAACAAAACGATTGCATAAAGAACAATCAAACAATTCGAAACCCTAAATTAACTTACCATATTCATCTTGTTTCTGAAATCAGTAGCTTCAATATCATCTCCACCCATTGGTCCAAGTCTTATAACCTTCACTGGTGCAAATAATAACCTCAAAATTCCGCTCCATCGATTGATACGGGTGAAGGAAGAATTTGCAGAGGAAAAGAGGAAAAGAACAGAGACAGAACGGAGAAGAAGAAGAAAGAAGAAAGAGAAAGAAGAATAAGAGAATGATTATTCTCTTCGATCCATTTGGGTATAAGCTCGACCAAAATGCTGAGGCGCCCAATACTTGGATAAGGGCTGTCAAGTCGGTTAAACATCAAAATAACTATTTTTTCCCTTCAAAGTAATCTGATGTTTTCTTCTTCATCCGGTATCCGAATGACACGTTCGAGTAGTTCATTACGCATAACTTTTCGAGATCTATCTAACAATACTAGTTTCGTATCTAAATCGGTGTTATATTAATTTCTATTAATTAAAATCTATATTAACTAATCGAGTCATTAGCGAGTAAATCACTTCTCGATCTTCTCTTGACCGGTCAAATAGCGTTGACGAGCTTGAGGGTTCTTACAGCACCCTCGATTTTGGAGAGGGACAATGATTTCATTTTGGTAGGTTATTCGTAAGTAAATTCAGAACATACCTTGTCCACATGTTTATCTTAATACCAAAATTACCCTTTTTGATAAAGTCAGCATAAATTATGAAGTTAAGATAATTCATGATTAGTGTATAATTAAATCAAATAATTGTTATTTTTTTAAATTAAGTTATTGAGAAAAGTAGAATAAGGAGAATAAAAGTTTCGGATTTCTTCTTCTTCTTTTTTATCCGAACCTTCAAACTATTTAGGTATACTTCAATGCTAGTTTTTTGTTGCTTGAATTGGCCAAATTATCCTGAAAATGAGAAATTTTACAACTTGATTTGGGCTAAGTCAAACAAGTTCGGCTAACATATCTGAAGAACAGGTAGATGAACATATCTGCTAATGTAGTTTGGCTAATATTTCTGAAGGCGCGGGTTGTCAAACTTAGTTTTAATGGATTTTTTGCTTTCAGAGAAAAGTTCGATTAGGAGAAAAAAAACTGCGACGTAATTAAGTTTCAGAGAAAAGTTCGGTTAGGAGAAAAAATTTACGAGTAACTGAACTAAAAGTTTGACTAGGAGAAAAAAACTGTGAGGTAACCGAACTAAAAGTTCAGCTAGGAGAAAGCCAAAGTTCGTCTAGGAACTTGATTTTTTTTATTTATTTTTTTTGCGAAATAGCCGAACTGTTCTTCGTTTCCATCAGGTTCGACTAGTTTGACAAAGTTTTTCACAAAATTCGTAGTCGAAGTTCTCTCTGCAACTTCCGATTTCAAATCATTTTAATTATTACTACTCACTTTTTCAACAAAAAATGAATCACAAGTAATGCATTTGTGGAAATTTCTTTGAATCAACGGCGACAAGGAAGAGGGAAGAAAAGAAGAAGACGAGCCCCATAAGTAATGGGTTTGTGACAAATTAGATGTAATGAGTTTGTTATAATTTTGATTTGATTTTGTTTTGTTATGTTAATGATTTAGTTAAGTTATATATACAAATTATTAGTTTAGTTATAAATTAAATTAAATTAAGGGTAGATTAGTCATTTCCGCTCTTTAGGACACCCCTTATGACTATATTGTAGATATTCTTATCACATAATTGTCCCTCACCAAAAAAAAGATGGTGCCAAAAAACGGTTCCTGTTTTGGGGCATACAAAAGGATTAAACTTATTTGGGCATGGTGATAAGGGGTATTATAGGATAAATATATTATTCAGTTACCCTCGATTAGTTTACCAGTTTAATTATTATTTTTTAAATTTTAAATTTTTTACCTTTTCTCTCTTCCCATACCTACCTAAATATACAAATAGAAAGTTTCTCACAACCCGTGTCTTATTTTTGTCGTATTTGATTGATAAATTATTAGATTAAATAAAAAAAAGGTAGGCACAAAATGCAGTTTGGATGATAATTGAAACAAATTATAGCGGAACTTTACTTTACAAAGAACAACATTAAGTTCGTTGTCCTACAATATGCTCGAATCAGCCGAACCTATGTCTGGAAATTATAGTGTGAAGTTCGACTAATAACTTATTAGGAGAACCTAGAATACTGTAAATGTTAGAAAAAAGAAGGACAGGTTTGCCATTAAGAAAAACATATGGATAAGGGGCTTTAAGGATTATCATCTAATTAAGGACCCCTTTTTTGCCCTCATTTGATTCACCCAGAAATTTTTCTTGATGCCTTAAAACACGGTATAAAAAGAAATATGTGTTGTAGAGCTTTAGGTCTATATGTGTGCGGTGGTTAACCTATATATCCTATTTGTAAGGGGATTAGGGAGGCACATAATATATATGTAAGGCTAAGTCCTATGGTGTGCTAATCTAGCACCTAGATTAGCAGTCTACGTCAGCTAGGACTACCTCCTAGGTCCTATAGGAGTGCTAATCTAGCAACTAGATTAGCAGTCCACGTCAGCTCGGACCACCGCCCAATGTTGTTTGGTTCAGCGTCTGCGCTTTAAATCTCAGCCGTCAGATCAAAAAATAAATCTCTCAGTGCTGAACCATTCAGCGAAAAGGTGATTTTTGTAGCGCCGAACCATTCAGCGCTATTCTCTCAGTGCTACTTCAAGTGCGAGCAAATGCTAGGAAGGAGAACTAGTGCTAACAAATAGATAATACTTTTTTTTTTGAATTGCAACACTTTTCTGCTAATCTAGCAGCTCAATCTAACCCGTAGGACTTAGCCTAAGGGTGATCTCTTAATCTTTAGGTTTTCATGTTCGTCACTTTAATGAGACATTCTTTACGTCGTGGAGGAGAGATAAGATAAATGATTTTCAAAGGGGAACGATGTAAGTGGTGTGTTTTCATTCTGTCTCATATTAATTCTTGTATTGTACTTCATGAAAAACACCAATTTGGAAGCCACTAGACTTGACATTGCATAATTTTTTCACACTTGAAATAGGATGGATTCCACCAAAAGATTTTCTCTTAAAACATGGAAAGTTGGAGACTACGAAATTAACCTCCACGCGATATTTTTGTTTTTGTGGCACGAAACTGAAGAGTTGTTGTTGGTTTTTTCTGTGTTGATTCATGAATTCTTTGTCAAGCATTGGCTCTTAATTTCTGGCTATTTAAGAAGGGATTTTGATGGTATATTAGTTCATGATCATTAGTTTCTTTTACATTAATTGGCCGCTCAGAAACAACTTCAAGTTACTCATGCTTTTATTTCGGTTGCTTTAATTTGTTTGAAACTTGACCATCTGTTGCTACATTTTGGTTAAAATGATGCAGGTGATATCCTTCTCTTTGCCCACCTGTTGGTATAAAGAAGACTTGGACAAACCAACCAGCGCATGGCTTCTCGTGCTTGGTACATATATTAGTTTTTTTTTGTGATGGAGTACATCCCGATAGTTTACTATGCTTCTTGCTTGCAAGATTTGGCTTGGTAGGCGCCACCTTAAGACTGAAAAGCATAAGAGCATGTCGGGTGGGGAATATAAGAGGGCTCAGTAATAAGCTAGAGTGGGAGAACTTCCCCAGGATACATTTTGATCAGAAACGGCAACTGGCAACCACGAAATAATGGATATTTTGAGCTGGGCTTAAGCCTAGATTTCACGTTTAGTTTAGGAGCCCACCTATATGTCGTAAAAAAGAAAGAACCCTGCTTTAGAACGATTTTTTGGGCACTCCTTGCTTTTGGAGGGGGGCAATGATTTCATTTTGGTAGTATCGGCAGTTCCAATGGCAATGAATAAAAATAAAAATTTATTGAGCCTCGTGGATGAATAAACTGCATTTTCCACTACGGGAAACAAGGTAAAATGAACAAATATGATATTTTAAGGTTCCACTAGTGATTTTATTAATATAAATTAATAAGAGTTGGGTCCCACTAATGATTTTATTTATATAAGCTAACAAGAGTTGGGTCCCACGGATTATTTATATAATAATAAAAAATAAACCCTAAATATAATAACCGGGTTTGGGAGAGAAAAAAGCAATGGACGATCTTCCTTTCAACTCCAACGATCTTCCTTCCAACTCCAGCGATCTTCCCTACAACTCCGCGTTTGTGGCACGATCGACCGGCCTATCATCAAGCGCGCGCTACATCATCCAACTCAATGAACAAACCAACAAATTTGTTAGTTTGAGCATCCATTTTTCATGTTTGTTGAGTCCATAGTGGGAGTAAAATGAACAAACCAACAAAACTTGATAGTTTGTTCATTCCATAAGAACTGCTCTAAGTAAATTAAGAACACACCTTATCCACGTATGTATCTCAATACAAAAATTACCCTTTTTGATAAAGTCAGTGTAATGATTAATTGAATCATAAAGTTAAGATATTCATGATTAGTGTAGGATTAATTCAAATAATTGTTATTTTTTTTAAATTAAATTCCGAGAAAAGAAGAAGAAGGAGGAGAATAAAAGTTTCGGATTTTTTTTTTATCTGAAACCTTTAAACTACTTAGGTATACTTCGATGCTAGTTTTTTGTTGCTTGAATTGGCCAAGTTATCCTGAAAATGAGAAATTTTATAACTTTATAAGTCAAACAAGATCAGCTAACATATCTGAAGAACAGGTAGACAAACTTATATGCTAATGTAGTTCGGCTAATACTTCTGAGGGCACAGGTTGTCGAACTTATATTAATGGAGTTTTTGCTTTCAGAGAAAAGTTCGGTTAGGAGAAAAAAATTGTGACGTAATTAAGTTTCAGAGAAAAGTTCGGTTAGAACCGAACTAAAAGTTCAGCTAGGAAAGTAAAAGTTCGTCTAGGAACTTTTTTTTTACGAAATGGGCAAACTGTTCTTCGTTTCCATCAGGTTCGGCTAGTTCGACAAAATTTTTCACAAAACTCCTAGACGAAGTTCTCTATGCAACTTCCAATCTTAACTTATTTTGATTATTACTACTCATTTTTTCAACCAAAAATGAATTACAAGTAATGGGTTTATGGAAATTTGTTTGAATCAACGACAATAAGGAAGAGGAAAGAAGAGAAAACGACGAGCCTTCTAAAAGTAATGGGTTTATGAAAAATTAGATGTAATGAGTTTATTATAATTAATTTTGATTTGATTTTGTTTTGTTTTGTCAATGATTTAGTTAACTTATACATACACATAGGTGGTTATTCAGTTAGTTATAAATTAAATTAGGTTACGGGTAGGTTAGTCATTTCCGCTTTTTAGGACATCCCTTATGACTATGGCGTAGATATTATTATCACATAATGGTCCCTCACCAAAAGAGGATGGTGCCCAAAAAACGGTTCATGTTTTAGGGCATACAAAAGGATTGAACTTATTAGGACAGGATGATGAGGGGTATTCTAGGATAAATATATTATTTAGTTACCCTCGATTATTTACTAGTTTGATTATTATTTTTTAAATTTTAAATTTTTTAACCTTTTCTCTCTTCTCATACCTGTCAAAATGTACAAAGAGAAAGTATTTCTCACAACCTGTGTCTCATTACTGGATTTGATTGATAAATTAGATTAAATAAAAAACTGTAAATTTTTTGGTAGGCACAAAATGCAGTTCGGTTGATAAATGAAACGAATTATAGACGGACTTTACTATACAAAGAACAACACTAAGTTCGGTTGCCCTACATTTTGCTCGAATCAGCCGAAACTATGTCTCGCAGTTACAGTGTAAAGTTCGACTAATAACTTATTAGTCCAACCTAGAATGTTGTAAGTGTTAAAAAAAATTAAAAAAAAGAACAGGTTTACCATTAAGCAAAATATATGGATAAAGAAATTTAAGGATTATCATCTAATTAATGACCCCTTTTTGTCCTCACTTGATTTTCCCAAAAAGAAATATGTGTTATAGAGCTTTTAGGTTCATATGTCTGCGGTGGTTAACCTCTATAGCCTATATTTATGGGATTAGGGAGGCACATAAAATATATGTAAGGTGATCTTTTCATCTTTAGGTTTTCTTGTTCGTCACTTTGATGAGACATTCTTCAAGTCTTGGGAGAGAAATAAGATAAATAATTTTTAAAAGGGAACAATGTTAATTGTCGTGGTGTCTTTTCACTCTGTTTCATATTAATTTTTGTATTGTACTCCACAAATATGTATGAAAAGTGAAAAAGAATAATCGCCTTTCTGACCATGTTGTGATATTACTAAAGTAACTTCCAATCAAAAAAAGATATTATTAAAGTAACAAGATCAGACATAGTTGCCAGCAAGTTTAATTTCAGAAATAACCAGGATATTAGTGGCTATCAGAACCACGAGCATGCCATTGCCAAGAAAATTAGCAAAACATAAAAGCAGTAATCAAAATCCACATAACTAGACACATGACGTAAAAAGGTGGAACATAACAGTTTTACTGAGGTAAGTTGGTTCCACACGACTCTATTCCAACATTAAATTTAAAGAATGTGCATGACAATGCATTTTTAAGCGACAATCATCTCGATTGACATTTTCTTCAATGTACACTGAAGAGGTTTGGACTTGGTTAGTAAGTTGAAGAACAATTATCAAACCCCTATAGTTTTTTTAGCAGACACACATATTTAAGCATTCAGTGCCTCCCCCAATACATGTCTTTTGATTTAATTTACTTGCGAAAGAAAGAATGGTTTTCCTTTCATCTTCACTATTGCAGGTCTGTTATGTTGGCACTCATTGCCATCATACAAAAATATACAGTAGAGAAACAGTAAGGTAAGCTTCCAAATGAAAATGAAAATGAAAACAACTTCCCTCCAATGACCGAGGTGATAGTTTTGAAATGCAACTTCCGTACGTAGAGCGACGAGATATAGATGCAAATTCTCATGTTAAGTAAATACTTCTGTTCGATACACTGAACCAAGAAATCCAAACCATTCTGAAACCAATTATTTCCGGTAAATTAGAGCAACTGATATAGGGAAACTTTATAGTCATCAAATGGCTAATGCTTCCACATCATTAAATTCCTATTGAGAGACCACAAACCACCTGGTATATCATGTGTTAGCCAATGCACAAAGTTTATCGAGAATTATAAATTTGAAGTGAAAAATATTACAATTATATGCAACTTCCGTGCTAAGTCTAGAAAACACTTTTTAGAAGTGAAAGTTTGCGGACTCGAAACCAAATGAGTTGAGTGACCCTTCAATATTATATTAAATATTTATTAAGGGGATATTAGCATGTGGGAATATTATCCTTTACCCGCCACTACACGTGTAGGGAATTCTCGGTGAGCCTCTAACATGTGGATCAATGTTATATCGGTGACCATTGGGCCCATTCGCACACGGACTTGCCTCTGATACCAAGATAGATTTTGATTTTTGGTGAATATCTTCCACAGTTAAATTGTGGAGATAAAGAGAGTTATTTATATTCAAAGAATACAGGTTTTGCTGTTACAGAGTATGTTACAAAATTAATTTTGAAATTCAACATATAACAAAAGATCTTTAAAAACCCGTAAACTAAGTAGGAGGCTTTGTAGGACGACCAGACTTGGTAACTTTGAGATAATTATTGTCTTGTAGTTGAGCTTGTTGCGATTCTATTATCGAATTTACGTCTAGAAGATCTCAAAAGCTTCAAACGAAATTATTTTCTCATTTTAATCGTCCGAGTGTTTCCTTTCCCCTTGATTCCTTCTTTTTTCCTCGTCTGCAGTCATTGAAGAAAGGTATACATAGGAACCATATTATCCAAAACCTATTTTCAATCATAACCGATCATAATCTAGGACATGAAGTATGTTTCAATCATATTTACAAGTTGCAGATCCAGTAAGGGCGCTACCACGTCCGTATTTCTATTGGAATTGAGTCTTTGAAAAAATAATCCCGTTCAAAGATTTTAATTCAATTCAAATACTAGATCATAACAGAGTATTCTTTGACAATAATGTTTTGCAAATATATAAAAACAAAAAAATATACACCTTCAATGGCAGTACGTTTCATGTGTGAGAGTAAATTACCCGATGGTCACGTGTCAACATCCCAAGAAATGAATCCATGATAAGATGATACGATATGAGCATCGAATCATACTCTAAAAAAGTGAGTTCGTCTGAATCGAGATGCCTGCTACAACGTCACATTTTGTAGCTAACCGTCGTCTTCTTTACTGTCTCTGTTACTTGTTCCAAGTTGCGGCTCCAGTAGCCGGTCTCCTCTTCTTGGCTCTCTCCTTTGCGGTGCCCATGAGTATAACTGTGGTGATTTTTGTCGCAAAATGCTAATTAGCCTCTAATATAGTTGTTTATCCTTCGGTGATCGGAATTGCTCGTATTTCCTATAAATGGTCTAAAACAATACTATTAGCAGAATAATGAGGCTTAGCTAATATAAATATGGGTCTAAAATGTAGCACATAGGTGCTGATCAAATGACGCGTGTAAGGAATGGTCTAATCCGCTCAGACAGTCAAGTCTAAAAAGAAGGACTGCATTTAATGAAGGATAAGAACAGACGTGGGAGAATCTACATCGTGACAGAAGGCTCGGGCGATCTATACTATGACCTAGAGGTGATACAACACGAGGTTCTCCAAGGAACAGCTACACGATGACGAGCGGAGCGAGACGAATCGGGAGGAGAACCAAGCAAGCCACCACGAGGGATAGTATAGAACCCGCCTGAAGCAACGAAGGCGATGTACGATAACTCCACCAGCTCAGCGAGACCAGGCCTTCACGAGTCTAATTTGCCTATAAATACCAGTCCATGTAGAAGGAGATGGACAACTTATGTAACATTAGATGGTCTTTCTACAGAAAATTCATGAGAGAGATCTAGATAGAGAGAGAGTAAGAAATCTAAGTGATATTTGTAGCTCTTTCAAGGGTAAGACCTTATAATCAATAAAGAAAACGTCTTTTTTCCCTTGGACGTAGGTCTTCATGACCGAACCACGCTATATGCTTGTGTTAATATTTACTTTTCATGTCTTTTACATCTTGTTCATCTTGAATCTTGAATATTTTAGTAGTTTATAGCCATTAAATTCACTTGGAAGTAGTCATCAGAAAAGTTGCAACTACATTTTGGCGCTAGAAACAGGGAGGTATGAAGATCTATTCTACCTCCCTAGTAACCGGTCTATATTGTTTTCATAATCTCCATGAGAGAAGCGGCTTTCATACTACTGTGTAGAACTTTGTTAGGATTTATGAGTAAAGCTCGGACTCGAACGCGATCTACACGATCTGTGGAGTCTTGAAGACTCTCAAAACCAAGAGAGTTACATGTTTTGTACTGATTTTCTTAAAAAAATTCATTCTTTTAAGATTTCCTATATCTTCCTCAAGATGCTCAGGAGAGTTGCAGATCGGAGTAAAAATGAAGTTTTAAACACTTCAGCGCTCAAACGATCTCCTCCATGAAAGAGCTGAGAAGAAGTTTATGTCAGTAAACTTCATAAGGGAAAATATTGTCCTATGAAAGTTGAAAAGGCGGATTTTTCATGATGTTCTTCATCAAACTCAAGATAATCCATGATCTCCTTCTTAGAAATCTAACTCTAAGTCAATGGTAAGGGTTAATGAATACATAGTCATTCATCAAACTCAAAGTTTGTTCAAACCCAAAAGTTTAAATATGATGTGAAATGTTTCCACCACAAGAAATGTAGTGTATTCCAACATGTCATTCATGTGGCTAAATCATGTTGCCGCAAAAAAATATTTTGCCACACCTGTGGCAACAACCTGGATGGCAAGAAATTATTGCCACACCGTTGATAGACTGTAGTAATAGCTAGGTTTTTTGCCACACCTAATGGTGTGGCAATTACATGAGGCAAAAGGGTATTTTCTTTATTAGTTATTAGTTTTAACTTTATTTTTATTTTATTTAAAAAATCTCTTTCCACACCAGCTGGGGACCTGGGATGGCAATAACGTGAGGCAAAATAATTTTTTTATTATTTTTTATTTTTTATTTCCAATTATAATTGCTTTAAAAACTTTTTGCTACGTCACATGAGTGCGGCAAGAAAGCATCTTGCGTGCCGCATAAACGTGCTCAAAATTTTATGGGTCACTCGAATAGTATGCAATTGGTACAGAGTAACAGAAAATCATATAAGCATTTCATACATAAAAATTGAATTGAAGCTAAGAATGTGAAATTTATTAATTATTACGAAAAGTATCTATGTTAAGAAGATTATAGGAGTTAGTTTTCTAGGTTTCTATAGTGAGGGAGGGGGAGTCTTCGATGGAGAGAGAAAATTATTTGGTTTACCCCAGAGAAATGGAGTTCCAGGCATAAAGTTTGTGGTTGTGGAAAAAAGTTTTATGGTTCAAGATCCAGAATAAGGAAAGATGTACAGGCGGTTTTGGAGGCACGTAATATACTAGAAATAACTTCTTTTCACATGTTTTCTAATTTAATTGAAATTCAAAAAGAATAAAATAAAATTAATTCAATAAATATCTGTAGCCTCACATATGAGGCAAAATGAGAGTCAAAATTTTAATAATTATATTATTTATACTTGTACCCACATGTATGTGGCAAGAATTTCACTTATTGCGACGTCACTTATTTATGTGTGGCAAGAACTGATCTTTTGCTTCACTGATTCGTGGATGTGGAAAAATTTCTTACTTAATGCCACACTTATCTTATGGTGAGGCTAAATCCCACCTATTGCTACATCATTCATAGATGTGTGGCAAAGAATTGTGGCAAAGAAGTGTGGCAACAAACTCATTTTCTTGTAGTGTTCCTAAAACGGGAAAATGTGTTCAATCGTCATAACTTGGTTTTTTCCCAGTAAAGGTATGATGTGTTGAAGGAGGTATTTTTCTCGAAAACAGAGACAACCAAAACACATCTTTTCATCACTAAAACTTTATGCAAGTAGGGAATGTTTTTACATCTTCACATGTCTCCAAAATTTACTGCAAAGTCTTCATATACTAAACTGTCCAGTCTGAACTATGACTTAGTAATTGCATGTGGCCTTCAAATTTAGGGTCTCACCTTTCTAGAAGAATAGACAAATTAAGCATTATTGCGTATATCGCAGGTAAAGGCATGGTGATCAGACGATCTACTCGTGCGAGCCAAGGCGAGACGGGTGGAATACACCGAGACGGACTAGACGATATAGAGCCAAGCGTGATGATGCACAACGGTGCACTCCCAGGAAAGGGAAATCCCGACAATCCATATCGGGAGGGGTTAACATATATCTCCAGCTCATACGAAGAGGGTAACCCCTTCGAAGGGCAAGATGATATCCATCTAACTCAACCAGGAGGGTTTGCCAAGGAAAATGATAAACCAAGAGGTGAAGAAGGACGGTCCTTCTAACCTTGGTAATACCACTAAGACTATCGTTGCCATAATTAAAGCACAGAAGGCGCATGATGAGAGAATGAAAAAGTTAGAAAGGCGTAACAGAAGGCTAGAACGGAGAAACCGCAGGCTGAAACACAGAGCAAAGAAGAATGTGCCACTGACCGCCATTGAGGAGATCCCCGAGGAGGAAAATCCTTTCGAAACCTTGCAGGACGGAGAGCGAGTCAATATCCCTGACACCTCGAACGAGGAAACAGTGGATCACTTTCCCAAGGGAAGCCGAAGTATTCAAAACCAGGAGGATAGTCCGTTTGAAGGATCGTCTGATTTCGATCCTAAGAACAGACGAGAGAAGAATAGAAACGACGAGATTAAACGTAATTGTGAGGCTGAGAACCTCGCAACCACCAACCGTAAATGAGGGGAGACCTCGAAGTCGACTCGTTCAAAGATTGTATCATACGCTGAACAATAGGACGAAGATTTTGGGCGATCACGATATCGCCGTCATGAAATCTCTTTCTCATCCGAGAGAGCCCGGAGAAGAAAAAAGAAGGCCGAAACGCGACACATAGACGATCAGTTGTATGCTCGACTCTGGCAACTCGAAGCTATGTGAAAAAGCGGGGGTCTAACGACACCACCCAATAATTCAATTAGCAATCTGTATGGACTAACTCCGAAATAATTTACTAGAGAATCAACTAGACAGTCAGACTCAATCTAGATAAAAGTATCTCAAGGAGTTAATATCTCTCTCTTGATTTGATTTTTACTCAAGCTAAAAACAATAGTGAATCTTTATCAAATACAAGGAATAACTTGGGCGGTACCAAAGACCAATGTCCAAGGATCAATCAATATCAATCAATATCAATCAACAACCAAAGGTTGGATTTCCAATTGATGATCACGAACGCACAACCTGTATTATTTCAATTATATAAAATATAATGCGGAAAAGAAATAAACAGACACTAGAAATTTTGTTAACGAGGAAACCGCAAATGCAGAAAAACCCCGGGACCTAGTCCAGATTGAATACACACTGTATTAAGCCGCTACAGACACTAGCCTACTCCAAGCTAACTTCGGATTGGACTATAGTTGAGCCTAAATCAGTCTCCCACCGATCCAAGGTATAGTTGTACTCCTACGCCTCTGATCCCAGCAGGATACTACGCACTTGATTCCCTTAGTTGATCTCACCCACAACCAAGAGTTGCTGCAACCCAAAATCACAGACTTGATAATAAACAAATCTGTCTCACACAGAAAAGTATATCGAAGAATAAATCCGTCTCCCACAGAAAAACCCTAGGTTTTGTTCCGTCTTTTGATATAAAATCAAGGTGAACAGGAAACAATTGATAATCCGGTCTTATATTCCCGAAGAACATCCTAGATTAATCAATCACCTCTCTACAATCCTTCCTAAATACACAGGCGGTTTGTCGAGGAATCACAAACAGTGAGACGAAGATGTTTGTGACTTATTTATCTTGCCTATCGGAGAACTCTCACGATCTCAAATCCAATCAATTGATTGTACTCGTACGATAGAAGATTCAAGGTCAGATCACACAACTATGATAAAGTAGTATCGGTCTGGCTTCACAATCCCAATGAAGTCTTTAAGTCGTTAACCTGATTTTAGAGAAGAAAATCAAAGTTTAATGGAGATCGACTCTAGCGGGCGTACTAGTAGCACACATACGTGTGGGTATTAGTTTTGCACAATGCTAGATGTCTCCTTTATATAGCCTTCAAATCAGGGTTTTGCCTTAGGTACAAAGCAATCCATATTTACCGTTAGATGAAAACCTGATTTAGATTCAAGCTAATATTTCTCAACCGTTAGATCGAAAACTTAGCTTGTCACACACACTTGGGTAGACGTTTACTAGGTTTGTGAAAACCATGCCCAAACGTGTACGTGTATGTTGGTTCAACATAGTAACCCAAAGGTTAACCATATGAGCATTTCATAGTAACCTTGTTCTTCTTCACCTTAACTAGTTCAATTGACTCAAATTGATTCGATTTGATTGAATCGGCTCATGAACATTATAGCCACGGTTTGCATAAAGCATTGCTTAGTAATTTAATGTTTCATGTTCAGAGCACATCTTTAGATCATAACCTCTTAAGTTCACAAACAAGTTCGCAGACTTAAGTTAATCGGTTGAGTTTTCTAAACTCCGCAAAAATTCTCGGAAAGAGAACTTCTGCCAGTTCGCGGACTGGGTTCACGGACTTGGCAAGCCAATTCGACAATCCTCTCGATTTCTATTGATCAACAAAGTTTGAAAACTTCGGTTCAAGGAATACATGGTTATGTAATCTAAACTCTCATTTCAATCATCGAGACATTCTCAAAGGACGTTATGTAGCCGTTATTCAGAGACCGATTCACGTCAGAGCAATTCTCAAAGTGATTGAAACTTTTCATGACTTTCGTCACTAGGTGAAGATAAACTTGATCAATGCGAAACGCTTTACCGACACACGATTTCGAGATAAAAGATAAGCAATGAATGCTCAGCTAGAAATGTCAAATGTGTATGATCAAGTCTATATACCATACAACTTTTGTCTCATAAGAAGTAGGAGATAGAATAGATAGACTTTTGAGTGATAGATAAGTTCAAGTCTCCACATACCTTTTTGTTGATGAAGTTCCACGGTTCCTTGTATAGATCTTCTTCGTTGTATGATGAATCTCCATGAAGTCCTTGAGCTCAACTACACTTTTCTATCCTAGTCCGAAACTTAGCTATGTAGGCTAGAAATCAAGACTCATAGTTTTATCACTAACATTTACAAACATGCTTGAGATAGCAACGCATGCGAGGACGACCGAGCTATGCTCTAACAATCTCCCCCTTTGTCAATTTTAGTGACAAAACTATTAATACATATGGAATAAAAAAAAGATAAACTTTAGTGGCTCATATTCCATAGTTAATCTTCAACCTTCCCTGAAATCTTCGTCTTTCCTAGTACTCCAATGATCCCAAAGGTTGTAAGTTTAGCATCACCGTTGTTGAAGATCCGTAACTATAACAATAAGAGAAATCGAGATTCCCAATCATTATTATACATTGTCATAGTATTATTATGTAATATAAAAGTCCAATTGTATCACGACTTTAACAATAATACTACGGCGACATGTATCACTCCCCCTTAGTCAATACTCCATCTCGATCATGGAAACCACTCCCCCTTACACAATGATCCGAAAACCATATGTGTTTGTAGTGTGAACTACATTATTTCTCCCCCTTTTTGTCAATAAAATTGGCAAAGGTACAAGAACGGGATCATAATGAAATTTCCACAAGAGACATTTCATAGACTAAAAGAAAAATACATACCAACTTAATGTAGATGCAATCATAAAGCCGAAGCTAAATGCATTCATCAAGGAGTTTTAAGATACAAGATAACCCCTATAAAATTCCATAGCCGCATACCCCGCAAGATATTACCATTAAGCACAAGCTCAAAAGAACTCTCCCCCATTTGATTTCATTCCCGAGAGAACAACAAGAGCGACCTTAATTTCGAAAGAAAAGAAGGATTTTTTAACTGGACACCAAAAACCATAGGAATGATTTTCTATATCCAAAACTCAACCAAGTTAACCAAAAGTAAACCCATGATTAATTCAATTGGAATATGCAACTAAATAAAACCACAAAGTGATCAATTTAATTGAAGGTGCTCAACATAAGTAAACTCACAGAGCTACGACTAAGTCAATCATATGGAGATGACTAACTTAACCGTTCAAATTCTCAACATAAGAAAAACCTTACGGAGTATACGACTACATTAACCAATAGAACATGATAGTGTAGCCTTTCATATACTCAACACAAGAACTTGTGAAATATATGAAAACTCAACTAGATTAATTACAAAAGAACCTATAATTAATCTAATTGGAATACAAATAACCAAACTAATCACTGAAGAAATCAATTTAATTATTTTGGGCTCAACATAAAAGAACTTATGGAACCCCGACTAAGTTCATCATAGAATATGACAACCTTAACCGTACATGTACTCAACATAAGAAAGAAAACTTATGGAGTACTAACTAAATAACCAAACTAGTTGATTAATTTAGTTCCTAATGATCGACATATAGCATCTCATGGAACAACCAATAAAGCCAAGGTAAATCGACTTAGTTGTAAGGTACTCAACATAAGACACACAATGGAGCCTTCACGGTAAAACATAATAAAATGGATCAATGAAGATCAATACCATGGATAACATACAAGGATCTATTCTATTTTCCATCACTATTTGCATAACGACATAATATACTTTATCCTTGTCAAACAAAAGATTTCATCCTATTTTCCATCAAATAAATGACTGCATAAGCATAACTTTTGTATTTGTCGAAAGTCCATTCGTCCTTTCATCAATACGAAAACCAATTCATGAACGACTTTACTTCTGACAACATAAGGGACCTTCAAGTTCACGAACGCAAACAATACATATCCCATAAACAATTGCAATATCACAAAATCATAAAGATTAATACTGCAATAACAATCTTTTCCCTTGGAAGGTAGAATCAATCTTTTTCGCACGGATTTATACCAAGAGTGGTTACCAAAAGCGTATAAAAATATTTCCATAACAAAGAAGAACATACAAAGTCATTGACGACTATGCACCATAGTTCACATGAGATGATTGTGAACACTCTAGAATATATAGCAATGTGAACTACTACCCATTCTCGAACTTCCTTATTTGTGATTCACCAACATCACTCTTGTAACAACCACAAAATAGCTTAGAATAGGATTTCTCCAAGAATCCCAGTGCAGAAGTCCAAGAGAATAGAACAAGTGCAACGAAACAGAGCAAACACTAAAAAACAAGAGACAGGACAAAGAACAATATTAACTCATCCAAATTCAATAATTATCATACACATTTTGAAGGGAATTTAATAAGGAAGAGAATCCAAAAAGAATGAGGTAAATCCGACTTCGGACGAAGAAGTTACGACCAAAACAAGTTTACCGAATATCGACGTCAAGTATGCATACGGGTTTGCGAACTTAAACCCCTGGATTTTGATTTTGAATGTTGTCATGCATACTTGGTATGTGTACCATGTAGTCTAAACATCCCGAACTATTATTTTCGAACCTAAACATTTAAGAACCTTAAACACAGATCAAGTTAGGTAGAAATGAACGATAAGCAAGATTATTATAAGTATTCTAAGCAAATAAAAGTACAAATCTTTCTCAATTTTATAGACATACCTTTTTAGATGAATCTAATCGAATTCTACCTCCTTGCCGAACATAATCTGTGTGCCCCAATTCTTGTGCTTCTCTCACCGTATACAAAGCAGGGAATTCCTTGGTGAGGATGCACTTCCAACACAATCAAGTTGTGTTGGGGTGAACAAAGTCTTGATCACCACAAGTGACCTTTGGATTATCATGAAAAAGATCACTTTTAGAACCTTTCACATCCAAATCCATCTTCCCAAAGAACTCTTTAAGTTCCAGCATCATGGATACTGCTTTCTCCATAGTCATGGAACTTTCTGGGAGATCATTCATTTTCACACTCAAACCATCATTGTCTTTCTTCGGTATCCACTTATGAGTGCGTTTAGGAATAGTAGGAACCTTCTTCCCATTACTCTCTTCAAGATTTTCCGGAAGAGAATTGGATTGACTATTCTTTTGCAAGTTAGTCTTTCTCCAATTGGGGGCATCAGATCTTGTCTTCGTCTTTACGAAGTTATCCTTTTGATAACCATTACAATTGTGAAAAGCCTTCGTATGACGTTTATAGACATATCTAGGATTATCACAACACTGATTCCTTTGCCTAAAGGTTGGACATTTACAACCCGTAATGTCAAGAGTATTAGCCTTAACATATGATCCCGGTTTAAAAACTTCTTTTGACACCCAAACAAGAATATCATGAAGTTTTTCATTCCTTATACGAAAACGACATCTCCTTTCCAGGTGACCTTTATTTCCGAAATAGTGGCAAACATAAGGAATGTTCTTACCTCGATCAGTGTGTGCTAACTTTGGAGGTGGATAAACTTTGCTCTTTTGAACCTTAACTGCCGGAGAAGGTATTTCACTTTTGCCATCAGTGGAAACCTTTTGTTGAGAAGAATCACTAGCCTTGACAAATTTTACCTCTTTGCTAGTACTTGGAGCATCTATTCCCTTATAGCCCAATCCTCGTGTATCAAGATGATTTTTACTTGCTCCTAGCATAGTGGTTAATTTTCTTGAACTAGTATTGAACTTTTTCAAGTCATCTTCCAACATCTTGATTTTATCAAGAGCAGCAGCTAAATAAGCCTCAAGGCGTTTTTCTCGAGCGCTTTCTTTGTCGTCAAAACTTGTTTGCTGGGAGTTAAACCTTGCTTCAGACTCTGCAAATTTCTCTTCCAACAAAAAGTACTTTTGATAAAGATTATCACATTCAAGTGACTTCATACATAGGTTTTCCTCAGAATCCTTGAGGATCGATTCACAAGAACGATTCCAAAAATAAACACCTGCGTAACATCTTCTCAATTTCTTATTTTCTCGACAGAGAGGAATCAGAAGAGGTGAGATATGAGAAGTTGTAATCTTCTTCATTTTTCATGAATCCAAAAACTTAACATCCTCTAAGACTTCCTCATCAACATCTCTATCAATATCTGAATCACCTTCATCAGAAAGTTCATCCAACTGTTCTTCTAGGAGAGTTTCCCAAACAACAGTTTTTACATCAGGAGAATTTTTAGATATTGACTTAGATGTGATAGTTCTCTCAGGTGAATCCAAGCTTTTAGAATCATCTGGTAATTTATGAACTGGTACGTTATTAGAGATAGACTCGTCCATAATCAGATCGCTACAAACACAGACTTATAAGGTCTTTAACGTGTTGGCCTTCTCTGATACCAACTGAAAAAGCGGGGGTCTAATAACACCACCCAATAATTCGATTAGCAATATGTGTGGACTAACTCTAAAATACTTTACTAGAGAATCAAACAGACAGTCAGACTCAATCTAGATAAAAGTATCTCAAGGAGTTAATATCTCTCTCTTGATTTGATTTTTACTCAAGCTAAAAACAATAGCGAGTCTTTATCAAATACAAGGAATAACTTGGACGGTACCAAAGAACAATGTCCAAGGATCAATCAATATCAATCAACAACCAAAGGTTGGATTTCCAATTGATGATCACGAACACACAACCTGTATTATTTCAATTATATAAAATATAATGCGGAAAAGAAATAACACAGACACCAGAAATTTTGTTAACGAGGAAACCGCAAATGCAGAAAAACCCCGGAAACTAGTACAGATTGAATACACAATGTATTAAGCTGTTACAGACACTAGCCTACTCCAAGCTAACTTAGGACTGGACTATAGTTGAACCCCAATTAGTCTCACACCGATCCAAGGTACAGTTTTACTCCTACGCCTCTGATCCCAGCAGGATACTACGCACTTGATTCCCTTAGCTGATCTCACCCACAACCAAGCGTTGGTGCAACCCAAAATCACAGACTTGATAATAAACAAATCTGTCTCATACAGAAAGGTTTATCAAAGGATAAATATGTCTCCCGCAGAAAAACCCTAGGTTTTTTCCGTCTTTTGATATAAAATCAAGGTGAACAGGAACCAGTTGATAATCCGGTCTTATATTCCCGAAGAGCACCCTAGATTAATCAATCACCTCTCTACAATCCTTCCTGACTACACAGGAGGTTTGTCGAGGAATCACAAACAGTGAGACGAAGATGTTTGTGACTTCTTTATCTTGCCTATCGGAGAACTCTCACGATCTCAAGCCAATCAATCTATTGTACTCGTACGATAGAAGATGCAAGATCAGATCACACAACTACGATAAAGTAGTATAGGTCTGGCTTCACAATCCCAATGAAGTCTTTAAGTCGTTAACCTGATTTTAGAGAAGAAAATCAAAGGTTAATGGAGATCGACTCTAGCGGGCGCACTAGTAGCACATATACGTGTGGGGATTAGTTTTGCACAATGCTAGATGTCTCCTAATATAGACTTCAAATCAGGGTTTTGCCTTAGGTACAAAGCAATCCATATTCGTCGTTAGATAAAAACCTGATTTAGATTCAATCTAATATTCTCAATCGTTAGATCGAAAACTTATCTTGTCACACGCACTTGGGTAGACGTTTACTGGGTTTGTGTAAACCATGCCCAAACGTGTACGTGTGTGTTGGTTCAATATAGTAATCCAAAAGGTTAACCATATGAGCATTTCATATTAACCTTGTTCTTCTTCACCATAACTAGTTCAATTGACTCAAATGAACTAGTTGAAGAGTTGTTCAATTGCTATGAGATCTTATGTAACTACACAAGACACAATTGAAACAAAGATTATTCGATTCGATTGAATCGGCTCATGAACATTATAGCCACGGTTTGCATAAAGCATTCCTTATTAATATAATGTTTCATGTTCAGAGCACATCTTTAGATCATAACCTCTTAAGTTCACAAACAAGTTCGCGGACTTAAGTTGATCGGTTGAGTTTTCCGAACTCAGCAGAAATTCTCGGAAAGAGAACTTCCGTCAGTTCGCGGACTTAGCACACAAACGAGTTTTGGAAAATCCAGCAGAAATTCTCGGTCGAGAACTTCCAAAAGTTCGCGGACTGAGTCTGCGGACTGGGTTCGCGGACTTGGCAAGCCAATTCGACAATCCTCCCGATTTCTCTTGATCGACACAGTTCGAAAACTTCGGTTCAAGGAATACATGGTTATGTAATCGAAACTCTCATCTCAATCATTGAGACATTCTCAGAGGACGCTATGTAGACGTTATTCACAGACCGATTCACGTCAGAGCAATTCTCAAAGTGATTGAAACTTTTCATGACTTTCGTCACTAGGTGAAGATAAATTTGATCAAACAGAAACGCTTTACCAACACATGATTTTGAGATAAAAGATAAGCAATGAATGCTCAGATCGGAATGTCAAATGTGTATGATCTAGTCTATATTCCATACGACTTTTGTCTCATAAGAAGTAAGAGATAGAATAGATAGACTTTTGAGTGATAGATAAGTTCAAGTCTCGACATACCTTTTTGCTGATGAAGTTCCACGGTTCCTTGTATAGATCTTCGTCGTTTTATGATGAATCGCCATGAAGTCCTTGAGTTCAACTACACTTTTCTATCCTAGTCCGAAACTTAGCTATGTAGGCTAGAAATCAAGACTCATAGTTTTGATCACTAACATTGACAAACATGCTTGAGATAGCAACACATGCCAGGTCGACCGAGCTATGCTCTAACACTATGTGTAGAGAAGCTTCAGGAAAGCAAGAAGGCAAGAAGTTGGAGGAAGTAATGCAGGAGGCAGGACAATCCCCTTTGTCCGAGAATCTACTAGCACAAACCTTTCCAAGGAAATGCTCGCTTCCGACGTTCACAGTTCCATTCACTGGGATCGGGGACGCAATCGAACATCTTAGAACTTACCGCATGACGCTAACTCAGTGGGATCCCTACAATGTTGTATTGTGTAGGTTCTGTTAGAGCATTGCTCGGTCGAACTCGCGTGCGTTGATATCTCAAGCATGTTTGTCAATGATTTATAGCCGATATAGCTAAAGGTCTCGGACTAGGATAAAATGTGTAGTTGAGATCAAGACTCCATGGCAATTATCATATAAGACGAAGCACTACTCAAGGAACTGGTGGATCTTCATCGACTAAAAGGTATGTGGAGACTTGAACTTATCTATCACTCAAAAGTCTATTTACTCTATCTCCTACTATTGAGACAAAAGTCGTTTTGGTATAGACTTTCATTATACACATTTGCTATTTCTAGCCGAGTTTATCTCGTATATCTATTTCTCGAAATGTGTGTTGGTAAGCTTTCGCTTTAGCCAAATTCATCTTTTCCTAGTGACGAAAGTCATGTAATGTTTCAATAACTTTGGAAATTGCTCTGACGAAAAATGGTATGTGAATAACGGCTATATGACGTTCTCAGAGAATGTTTCAAATGATTGAAATGAGAGCTTAGATTACATAACCATTGGTAGGATATAAGCATCATTGTGGAAACACATATATGTACAAGTCCTTATTCCTTGAACCAAAGTTTGTGACTTTGTTGATCAAGAGAAATGGAAGTGGCGTGAGCCAAATCTGCGAACCCAGTCCGTGAACTTGATTGGTTATATCTAAAATCGGTTGTTATTGAACTCATGTTTAAAATAACCGTGCCTATAAAGTTCATGAACCGATTCGAGTGAATCAAACCGATTTTGCTTCGATTGTGTCTTGTGTAGTTACATAACATTTCCTTGCAATTGAACAACTCTCTAACTAGTTCATTTGAGTCATTTGGACTAGTTATGGTGAAAAAGAATATGGTTGATATGAAAGTGATCATATGGCTAACCATTGGTTAACTTTTGTTGAACCAACAAATGTTAATGTTTGGGTACGATTCATAAACCCAAAATTGGACATTTCATTTGTGTGTAACAAGCAAAGTTTTCGATCCAACGGTTGAGAAATATTATCTTGAATCTAATCAGGTTTTCATCTAACGGTGAATACTGAATGCTTTGTTACCAAGATAACATTGATTGCAAACCCTAATTTGAAAGACTATATAAGGGAGAACTCTAGCAACTGGGAAACCTAATCCCCACACATTCTGTGTGATACTAGTTGTGCTAAGCTAGAGTCGATTCTCCTTTAACCTTTGGTTTCTTCTTCTAAACCAGGTTAACGACTTAAAGACTTCATTGGGATTGTGAAGCCAGACCGATACTACTTTTATCGTAGTTGTGTGATCTGATCTTGCTGTTTCTATTGTTACGAGTACAATTAAAATAATTGGCTCGAGATTTATATCTACGATAGGCAAGATAAAAAAAAAGTCACAAACATCTTCATCTCATCGTTTGTGATTCCGCAATATCTTCACTGCATCGATTAAGATTATTGTGAGGTGATCAATAATACTAGGTTGTTCTTCGGGAATATAAGTCCGGGTTATTGATTGGTTCTTGTTCACCTTGATTTATCAAAAGACGGAACAAAAACTCGTGGGTATATTCGTGGGAGACGGATTATCTATTACCGTAGACTTTTCTGTGTGATACAGATTTGTTTATTAAAGTCTTCGACTTTGGGTCGTAACAACTCTTAGTTGTGGGTAAGATCAGTTAAGGGAATCAAGTACGTAACATCCTGCTTGAATCGGAGGCGTAGGAGCATAATTGTACCTTGGATCAGTGTGAGATTGATTGGGGTTCAACTACAATCCAGACCGAAGTTAGTTTGGAGTAGTCTAGTGTCTGTAGCGGCTTAATACAGTGTGTGTTCAATATGGACTAGGTCCCGGGGTTTTTCTGCATTTGCGGTTTCCTCGTTAACAAAATTCTGGTGTCTGTGTTATTTCTATTCCGCGTTATATTTGTTTATATAATTGAAATATCACAGTTTGTGCGTTGTTCAATCAATTAGAATATCCGACCTTTTGATGGTTGATTTAAATTGATTGACACTTGGATATTGGTCTTTGGTACCATCCAAGTTATCTTTCTAGTATTTGATAAAGACTCGCATATTTTTATTTGCTTGAGTATATACCAAATCGAGAGATTGAGATATAAAATCTTTGATATACTTTTCTCTAGATTGAGTCTGACTGTCTATTTGATTCTCTAGAAAGTATATCGGAGTTTGTCCATACAGATTGCTAATCGAATTGTTGGGTGTAGTTGTTGTACCCCCGCTTTTTCAATTGGTATCAGAGCATGCAAACACGCTTAAAAGACCTTACAAGTCTGTGTTTGTGGCAATCTGAGTCTGAGGACAGAATCTCTGATGTTTACGCATACCAAGATGTCTTTTAAATGTTTTAACCATGACAGATGTCTTGGGAATACCTCAAAGTATTACTCCTTAGATGATTCTTCCGAATCCCGAGGTAAGAAGATTGTCCCATCTTGTGATGACATATCTCTCTCTGATGAGACATTGGGCACTATGGAAAAAGATGAAATGAAGCTCACCAGAATTTTAAAAAATTCTACTGAGATCATTGATTTTCAGGATCATGATCAGCTTATTGATGAATTTGAAAAGTCCTTTCATCGAGAACATGAACTCTACAACATCATTGAGTCCTATTCTAAGAATATTGAAAAAATTCTCAAAGAAACTACTCAACAGCGTGAAAAGATTAGTGTTCTTGAGGATATTGTTAAGGAAGACTCAGTTAGAGAGAAACGTTTGATCAAGACGCATTCATCAGAGCTTAACAGGCTTCGTGTAGAAAAAGAGAAATTAGAAGCATCCCTTACTCTAGCCGATGAACAGTGCAGATCCTTGGAAAAGGAAAACTCTGTCTTAAACAGAAATTCTTTTGTGCAAACTAATGGATTGCAGTACATGAAGGATCCTCCATAATAAGGTTGTGTCAAGAAAGGTTTACATAAATTGCAATCTTCTCATATGGCTATGAAGTTAAAACAGGTGCCTTTATTTCTTCTCCTCCACGAACCTGTACTTTCTGTGGGAAAAAGAATTACTATACTATCCATTGTTTTTCCAGGAGGAAATAAATTTCAAACTTCATAATTTTCTTATGTCCACTGTCAATGGAACAAATAGACAGTTGATTACTGCAGTAAATCGCATGCCCACATAAAACCAGAAACCTTATAAATGTGATCTCTTTTCTAGAAATCATCACAGGGTTCAAATGCATTTTAGTGGTTTAAATTCTTGTGTTGCTGATAAAAGCATTCCCTGTGTTTATAAGACTGTTTCTGGTAAATCTAAGTCTAGAAAATGGATTCCTATCTATTCTGATCCTCTTGAACCAGTTGCAAGAGGTCCTAGATTTATTCCTCAGAGAAACGCACCGTGTCTTACTCTTCTGGGATGAAAGAAAACCAAATAAAG
This sequence comes from Papaver somniferum, assembly GCF_003573695.1. Taxonomy (NCBI): domain Eukaryota; kingdom Viridiplantae; phylum Streptophyta; class Magnoliopsida; order Ranunculales; family Papaveraceae; genus Papaver; species Papaver somniferum. Next base: position 150,269,669 of record NC_039359.1, read on the forward strand.
GAGAAGAACACGAAGATCAAACCGTCAGATGATATATACAACTCCTTTCTCGATGATCACAGTGGGATTAATTTCCACTCTACCACCTGACTCCAGGTATTCTTTTCCTTGTTTCTAATTTGAGAGGTGCAAGGAAATTTATTGAGAAACACTCAAGTATGTTGTATATTATTTCAGTTTGAGTTTTTTGTTTTTTTTTGTGTGCTGACGGTCCACAAACGCCCGCGTCCTCCTCTTGAGAGTTCTTAGGGTTTCCAAAAAACAAGAGTTTCCTTCTCCTGTTTTCATACACATATATATTACCCTATATTGTGTCTCTCCATCCCTAACAAAAATTATTTGGAGAACTCTGCAAAATCTCAAGAGATCGTGCATCTTGATATGAAGGAAGAAGCTCAAGGACGTGAGTCAATTCAAGCACTGGTTCTAAAGAAGATGCTTGAAAGAAAGGATCACAACTCCTAGATTGATGATTCTGTCAAGGATTTGATTCGTGTTCAAAACGGTTCAAAAGTCGAGTTTGCAAATCTTCAACTGCAAATAAACCAACTCTTGGATGGTCAGGCCAGAAACCTTGCTAATCAGAATATTCTGATACGGAATCAAAAGAAGCTCATCATGGATTGCGCCAAGGCTAGACACAACTTTCTCGGGTTGTTGATCGCAAAGTTAGTGTTCTAACTCATGAACATGGTGTGTCTACAGTCGAGAGAATAAAGGAAATAAGTGATACCTTCTTTGATGGATTCATTGAAAGATATGACGTTCTTAACGAACTTTGATTCTCTTTTATATTGTCTAGTAAATCTTCTATTTTTCTTGTTTTGTTTAGAAGAATAACTAGAGTTTGGAATACCATTATTGTGATTGCACATAGCTATGTCCAACATTTTCATCTTCATGTGTTTAGATTTATTGGTTAAAATTCTAAACTTGTTTGGAAGATGATTTTTGCAGTATTAATCTTTATGATTTTATATATTGCAATTGTTTATGGGATATGTGTGTTTGCGTCCGTGAACTATGGTTGTCCCATAACTTGTCAAAAGTAAAGTCTTTCGTAAGTCGATATTCTTGTATTGATAAAGGAATGAATGGACTTTTGACAAATACAAAAATTAAGCCTATATTGTTAATTATTGATGGAAGATAGGTTAAAATCTTTTGTTTCTCAAGGATTATGTCTATTGGTTGTCATTGTGCAAATTGTGATGGAAATGAATCCTTGTGTATTCCGCAGTAATTGATCTTCCCTGATCCATATTTTGTGTATTACTGTGAGGCTCCGTAATGTGTCTTATGTTGAGCATTATAACAACCAAGTTGATTATTTTTGTGATTAGCTCTGTTGTTGTTCCGTAAGGTACTTTATGTCGAGTATTTTTGAACTAAATTAATCATCTTGTTTGGTTATTTAGTTATGACTCCATCAGTTTTCTTATGTTTGAGCGCTCTTGACTGGGTTGGTTATTCTCATGATTAACTTAGTCATTGCTCCATAGATTCTGTTATGCGAGTATGGCCAATTAAATTGATTACTTTTTGTGATTAGTTTGGTTGTGTATTTCGATTGAATTAATCATGGGTTCTCTTGTGGTTAATTTAATTGAATATTTTGGATTCAAATCCATACTTGTATGTGATTTGTTATGTCCAAAGAAATCCTTCTTTTCTTTCGAAATTAAGGTCGTTCTTGTTGTTCTTTCGGGAATGACATATTATGGGGGAGAGTTCTTTTTGAACTTGCGCTTAATTTCCATATCTTTGTGGGGAGTGCGACTGTGGAATATTATAGGGGTTATCTTGTATCTTTAAACTCCTTATTGAATGCATTTAGCTTCGGCTTTATGATTGCATCTAAATAAGATGATGTGTGTTTCTTTCTTTTGGTCATGAAATGTCTCTTTCGGAAATTTCATTAGGATCCCGTTCTTGTACCTTTGCCAATTTTATTGACAAAAAGGGGGAGAATTAATATGTAGTTCACACTACAAATACATATGGTTTTCGGATCATTATGTAAGGGGGAGTGGTTTCCATGTGAGATAGAGTATTGACTAAGGGGGAGTGATACATATAACCATAGTATTGTTGTTGAAGTTGTGATACAATTGAATTTTGACGTTGTGTAATGATACTATGACATTGTATAACAATGATTGACAACTATTGTTTCTTGTTGTTATAGATACAGATTTTCAACAACGATGATGCTAAACTTACAACCTTTGGGATCATTGGAGTACTTGGAAGTGACGAAGATTTCGAGTAATGTTGAAGATTAGGCATGTGGAATATGAGATACTACAATTAATTAATTTATTTTTTGTATTCCATATGTATTAATAGTTTTGTCACTAAAATTGACAAAGGGGGAGATTGTTAGAGCATTTCTCGGTCGAACTCGCATGCGTTGCTATCTCAAGCATGTTTGTCAATGTTAGTGATTAAAACTATAAGTCTTGATTTCTATCATATATAGCTAAAGGTCTCGGACTACGATAGAAAGTGTAGTTGAGCTCGAGACTCCATGGCAATCATCATACAAGACAAAGGACTACCCAAGAACTGGTGGATCTTCATCGACTAAAAGGTATGTGAAGACTTGAACTTATCTATCACTCAAAAGTCTATTTACTCTATCTCCAACTCTTGAGACAAAATTCGTTTTGGTATAGACATTCATTATACACATTTGTTTTTCGAGCCGAGTTTATCTCGTATATCTTTTTCTCGAAATGTGTGTTGGTAAGCTTTCGCTTTAGCAAAATTCATCTTTTCCTAGTGACGAAAGTCATGTAATGTTTCAATCACTTTGGAAATTGCTCTGACGAAAAATGGTGTGTAAATAACGGCTATATAACGTTCTCTAAGAATGTTTCAAATGATTGAAATGGGAGTTTAGATTACATAACCATTGGTAGGATATAAGCATCATTGTGGAAACACATATATGTATAAGTCCTTATTCCTTGAACCAAAGTTTGCGAACTTTGTTGATCAAGAGAAATGGAAGTGGTGTGAGCCAAATCCGCGAACTCAGTCTGCGAACTGGCGAAGTTCTCAAACCCGAGAATTTCTGCTGGAGTTTGTGTACTCCTTCCATGAGCTTAAGTCCGCGAACCCAGTCCGAGAACTTGAGTGGTTATATCTAAAACCGGTTGTTCTTGAACTCATGTTTAAAATAACCGTGGATATAAAGTTCATGAACCGATTCGAGTGAATCAAACCGATTTTGTTTCGATTTTGTCTTGTGTAGCTACATAATATTTCCTTGCAATTCAACTCTCTAACTAGTTCATATGAGTCATTTGGACTAGTTATCGTGAAGAAGAATATGGTTGATATGAAAATGATCATATGGCTAACCATTGGTTAACTATTGTTGAACCCACAAATGTTAATGTTTGGGTACGGTTCATAAACCCAAAATTGGACATTTCGTTTGTGTGTAACAAGATAAGTTTTCGATCCAACGGTTGAGAAATATTAGCTTGAATCTAATCAGGTTTTCATCTAACGGTGAATATTGAATGCTTTGTTACCAAGCTAACATTTATTACAAACCATGATTTGAAAGACTATATAAGGGAGAACTCTAGCAACTGGAAAACCTAATCCCCGCACATTCTGTGTGATACTAGTTGTGCTAAGGTAGAGTCAATTCTCCTTTAACCTTTGGTTTCTTCTTATAAACCAGGTTAACGACTTAAAGACTTCATTGGGATTGTGAAGCCAGAGACCGATACTACTTTTATCGTAGTTGTGTGATCTGATCTTGTTGTTTCTATCGTTACGAGTACAATTGAAATAATTCGCTCGAGATTTATATCTCTGATAGGCAAGATAGAAAAGAAGTCACGAACATATTTGTCTCATCGTTTTTGATTCCGCAATATCTTTTGTGCTGCGTCGATTAAGATTATTGTGAGGTGATCAATAATACTAGGTTGTTCTTCGGGAATATAAGTCCGAGTTATTGATTGGTTCTTGTTCACCTTGATTTATCAAAAGACGGAACAAAAACTCGTAGGTATATTCATGGGAGACGGATTTATCTATTACCGTAGACTTTTCTGTGTGATACATATTTGTTTATTAAAGTCTTCGACTTTGGGTCGTAGCAACTCTTAGTTGTGGGTGAGATCAGCTAAGGGTATCAAGTACGTAGCTTCCTACTGAGATCATAGGCGTAGGAGCATAACTGTACCTTGGATAAGTGTGAGATTGATTGGGGTTCAACTACAGTCCAGACCGAAGTTAGTTTGGAGTAGGCTAGTGTCTGTAGCGGCTTAATATATACAGTGTGTGTTCAATCTGGATTAGGTCCCGGGGTTTTTCTGCATTTGCGGTTTCCTTGTTAACAAAATTCTGGTGTCTTTGTTATTTCTATTCTGCATTATATTTGTTTATATAATTGAAATATGTACATGTTGTGCGTTGTTCAATCAATTAGAATATCCGACCTTTTGGTTGTTTATTTAAATTGATTGACACTTGGATATTGGTCTTTGATACCATCCAAGTTATCTCTCTAGTATTTGATAAAGACTCACATATTTCTATTTGCTTGAGTAAAGATCAAATCGAGAGATTGAGATATAAACTCTTTGATATACTTTTCTCTAGATTGAGTCTGACTGTCTAGTTGATTCTCTAGAAAGTATATTGTAGTTTGTCCATACAGATTTCTAATAGAATTGTTGGGAGTGGTTGTTGTACCCCCTCTTTTTCAGGTTCTTCCCATCCAGTCTAAAAGACGAGGCCCTAATGTGGTTCAACAACTTGCAGAAATGATCGGTTAAATCATTCGCTCACCTATCCGAGTTGTTCTTAGAAGCATACGTTCATAATAGCAGAGTCAAGCCATAAATTGATGCACTGTTTCAGCTAGCTCGAGAACCAAATGAGTCACTCGGCTCTCTGGTAACACGCTGGAGAAAATTATGTGCCGTGATCGGAAAAGTCCCAGATGCCTACGCGGTCTTGGGCTTCAAAAATAGTCTGAGAAAGACGGACCCTATATTTGTCCGCATGTATGAAACCATGCCACCAATTTGGGAAGGTTTAGGGAGATTCAAGAGGACTACGTGGCCCTTGAAGAACTCCAAGAAGGTACTTATGAAAAATTGGTGAAAGGAACCAGCAGAGGAGCAAATGTGGTCGAACCACAGAACCCCCAGGTGCCTTCCCAGGGGGAAGGACGATCCGAAAACGGATCCACCTAGTTCGATAAACATCGAAGTGGAGCATGGAAGGGGAGTGACCAAGCCCAACAAAAGAAAAGTAAATTTGTAGACCCTGTAGAAGATCGAAGGAAAACACAAAATTACTTACCCATGGAACAGAAGTTAGCAGCCCGAGCGGGCGAAAAATAAAACAGACTTTTGCGAGTTCCACCAATTTCATAGTCACACGACAGACTCGTGCAGAGACTTGAAGAAGATGGTGCATGATATGATCAATGAAGGAAAGCTCCAAGAGTACATCGCGCAACCAGTGATCCAACCAGCCACTGTGGCACCCATACATCGTGTGTAAATCCCTCGTGAGGCGCAGTATCTAGGATGCAATACGATATCGCACTCAGTTATCATTGCTCCTACACCTGAAGGAAATACCACAGAGCGAATTCACAAACGAAACTGTGAATGTGACGAAGTCTTCAGTGTATCTAGATAACCCCCCATTGAGGAGTGGATGAAATTTCCTATTATCTTTTCAGCCTCAGAGGCACCTGATGGAGGTCGAAACCACAACGACCTGCTAGTGGTCACGATGGCCATTGCACACCCAAACGTGAAGGCGAGGAAAAAAAACCTAAGGTATTGCCATGGGCCATGCCTAAGATTTTAATCGATGGAGGAAGTTCCGTCGAAATCCTATTTTATGAAACATTCAAGAAGATGGGTCTTAGAGACGACTGCCTAATACCCTCCACTTATAACATATTTGGCTTCAATGGCTCGTTAATCCTCCCAAGGGGCGAGGTGACACTAGAAATTCGGGTATGAAAAATCCTTACCCTAACCACTTTCTGTGTAGTAGATGTACTTTCACCTTACACAACTATTGTCGGGCGATCCTGGATCCACGGGATCAAAGGAGTTGCTCGACTTACCACCAGAGGCTAAGGTCCCTACGCCCGATGGAATCGCAGAGATCATCAGAGACTCTGGTGAGGCAAAATACTATTACAACATGTATGTACAGAATGACGAAAACAATATAAATTCCGCGAGAGAGAAGAAGAAAAGGGAAAGAATGCTAAGAGCCAGGCTGAAATCGATGCCTACATAGCAGTAACAAACGAAGCAAGGCGCTCAAATGATGCACCAATTTCAGATAATGTTCCCATCTCGGACTCACCCATGGAACCCATACAAAACCTCTCCGATATTGAAGAACTTAAGTCAAACTTCTCGGCCTCGGAGCCGACGAAAGAAGTAAACATCAGAATACCCAAAAATCCGGGTATGGTTAGAATTGGAACTCTCCTCAACAATGAGGAAGTAGAAAAATTAATGCAAGTATTAAGAGAATATTTCGATGTCTTCACATGGCGCATATAAGAGATGCCCGGAATAGATCCAGAAGTCTGCTGTCACCACTTGAAAATCAACCCAAAGCACAAGCCCATGCGGCAAAAGATGCGAAAGGTGGCACCCGAATACCACGAAGCCATTCAAAAAGAACTAAAGAAAATGGAGGCATCCGGAGTCATACGAGAAGTACAATATCCAATATGGATATTTAATATGGTGATAGTGCCTAAGAAAAATGGAGGAGTAAGGATCTGTATTAATTTTAGTGACCTTAATAAGGCATGTCCAAAAGATAGCTTCCCAATCCCCGGCATCGATCAGCTCGTAGAAGAAAACTCTGGACAAGGATTGCCATCCCTCATGGATGGATACTTGGGCTATAACCAAATTCCTCTCGCTGAGGAAGACCAAGAGCACACTGCCTTCTTCACTCCCCGAGGTCTATATTGTTATACCAAAATGCCATTTGGGTTGAAAAACACAGGTACTGCCTACCAAAGAATGGTTGAAAAATGTTTGATGGTTAGATACACAAAACCTTAGAAGTATATGTGGATGATATGCTTGTCAAGAGCAAGCTTCCACAAGACCATGCAAACGATCTCAAAGAGATATTCGAGCAGATGAGGAAATTTAACATGAAAACTAATCCTGCAAAATGCACTTTTGGAGTAACCTCGGGAAAATTCTTGGGATAATTGGTCACCAAACGAGGAATCGAGGTGGACCCGGAAAAAGTACGAGCCATACTAGAAATGCCTTCACCTGCAACAATTAAAGACGTGCAGAGACTAAAAGGTCGACTACCATCCATGGGAAGGTTCATAGCTAGGTCGTCCTATAAATGTAAAGACTTCTTCAATACCTTGAAAAAGGGAGAAAAATTCTCATGGAGCGCTGAGTGCGAGGAAGCTTTTCAAAAGATCATAGAACATCTAGCAGCCTTTCCAATTCTTCAGAGACCCGATCCAGGCGAGAAACTTTACATTTACCTATCAACAACTAACACCTCAACTAGTACGGTGCTAACTCGTATAGGCAAAGAGGTAGAACAAACCATTTACTTCATAAGCAAGACTCTGACATAGGCAGAGGAAAACTATTCCAAGATCGAGAAGATAGTATTATCTCTGGTCTATGCAACACAAAAGTTGCGAACATATTTTCATGCACACACCGTGACAGTCATCACAAAGGATCCAATAGAGTCTGTACTAGACCATGCCGATAGAGCAGGCGGAATCTCCAAATGGGGAGCATAAATCAAACAATTTGGAGTAAAATATCAATCCCAGACAGCAATTAAAACCCAATTGGTTGCGGATTTCTTATCCGATTTTCCATTGGATGATGCCGACGAAAAAGAGGAAATCCCAGGAATGGAGGACGAGCTAGAAGATCCTCTCGAGCTACTTCGCTCATAAAACCCAAGGCGATGGGAAGTCTTTGTGGACAGGTCATGCAATTCGGAAGGATCTGGCATCGGGATGGTTTTTAAAACCCCTAGAATTACCCTCCACTAATAACATAATTGAATACGAGGCAGCCATACATGCCCTCCGAGTAATAATCCCGCTTGGCATCACCTAAGTGAGACTTACGAGTGACTCATAGCTCATCGTCCGGCAGATAGATGGAACGTATCAGTCCTCAGATCCGTGTTTACAACGGTATCTCCATCTCTCCAAACATTATATCTAACAGATACCAAACATCACGTTCTGAAATTTAAACAGAAACAATAATAGGCACGCAGATGCCCTAGCATTCACAACTTCTATGACAATAGATCCGGAGGCTACAAATATTAGAATCGAAAGGGTCATGCTTCCCTCCATACCCATATAAGGAGATATGGAAATCCTCAATGTATATTCAACAGGCCAAGAAGAGGCCCTACCCGAAGACGATTGGAGAACACCAATCATGAAATATCTAGCCAACGGCGATCTCCCAAGCGACCAACAGCTCGCGCACAAAGTAATATCACGATCTAGGAATTATCAGCTTAGAGACGGCGTTCTATAAGAACAGTCGTACCTAGGACCTCTTTTCAGATGCATCTTCTTCGTTGAGGGCCAAAACATATTGAGAGAGATACACTATGGTTACGCAGGGAACCATAGTGGGGGACGATCCCTAGCTCACAAAGAGAGATTACAAGGATACTTTTGGCCTCGCATAAACGAGGACTCAAAGCAAATGGCAAAGTCCTGCATAGAATGCCAAAAATTTGGCAAAGAAGGCATGCACCATAAATGGATCTAAAGTCTGTCCTAAGCCCTTGGTCATTCGAAAAGTGGGGGTCGACATTGAAAAAGCGGGGGTCTAACAACAACACCCAATATTTCTCTTAGCAATCTGTATGGACTAACTCCGAAATACTTTGCTAGAGAATCAACTAGACAGTCAGACTCAATCTAGATAAAAGTATCTCAAGGAGTTAATATCTCTCTCTTGATTTGATTTTTACTCAAGCTAAAAACAATAGTGAGTCTTTATCAAATACAAGGAATAACTTGGACGGTACCAAAGATCAATGTCCAAGTGTTAATCAATGAAATCGACAACCACAAGGTCGGATCTCCAATCGATTAACCTTTAACGCACAGCCTTTATTATTTCAATTATAAAGATAAACAATATAATGCGAAAAATGAAATAACACAGACACCAGAAATTTTGTTAACGAGGAAACCGCAGATGCAGAAAAACCCCGGGACCTAGTCCAGATTGAATAAACACTGTATTAAGCCGCTACAGACACTAGCCTACTCCAAGTTAACTTCGGGCTGGACTATAGTTGAACCCCAGTCAGTCTCCCACTAATTCAAGGTACAGTTGTACTCCTACGCCTCTGATCCCAGCAGGATACTGCGCACTTGATTCCCTTAGCTGATCTCACCCACTACCAAGAGTTCCTGCAACCCAAAATCATAGACTTGATAATAAACAGATCTGTCTCCCACAGATAAACCCTAGGTTTTGTTCCGTATTTTGATATGAAATCAAGGTGAACATGAACCAATTTATAATCCGGTCTTATATTCCCGAAGAACAACCTAGATTAATCAATCACCTCTCTACAATCCTTCCTGACTACACAAGCGGATTGTCGAGGAATCACAAACAGTGAGACGAAGATGTTTGTGACTTATTTATCTTGCTTATCGGAGAACTCTCAAGACCTCAATCCAATCAATCGATTGTACTCGTACGATAGAAGATGCAAGATCAGATCACACAAGTACGATAAAGTAGTATCGGCCTGGCTTCACAATCCCAATGAAGTCTTTAAGTCGTTAGCCTGATTTTAGAGAAGAAAATCAAAGGTTAGTGGAGATCGACTCTAGCGGGTGCACTCGTAGAACACAGACGTGTGGGGATTAGTTTTGTACAATGCTAGATGTCTCCTTTATATAACCTTGAAATCTGGGTTTTTCCTTAGTTACAAAGCAATCCTTATTCACCGTTAGATGAAAACCTTATTTAGGTTCAAGCTAATATTTCTCAACCATTAGATCGAAAACTTAGCTTGTCACACACACTTGGGTCGACGTTTACTGGGTTTGTTAAAACCATGCCCAAACGTGTACGTGTATGTTGGTTCAACATAGTAACCCAAAAGGTTAACCATATGAGAATGTCATATTAACCTTGTTCTTCTTCACCATAACTAGTTCAATTGACTCAAATGAACTAGTTAAAGAGTTGTTCAATTTCTATGATATCTTATGTAACTACACAAGACACAATTGAAACAAAGATGATTCGATTCGATTGAATCGTCTCATGAACATTATTGCCACGGTTTTCATAAAGCATTCCTTAGTAATTTAATTTTTCATGTTCAGAGCACATCTTTAGATCATAACCTCTTAAGTTCACAAAAAAGTTCGCGGACTTAAGTTAATCGGTTGAGTTTCCAAACTCAGCAGAAATTCTCGGAAAGTGAACTTCCGCCAGTTCACGGACTTAGCACACAAACGAGTTTTGGAAAATCCAGCAGAAATTATCGGTCGAGAACTTCCGACAGTTCACGGACTGAGTCTGCGTACTGGGTTCGCGGACTTGGCAAACCAATTCCACAATCCTCCCGATTTCTCTTGATTAACAAAGTTCGAAAACTTCGGTTCAAGGAATACATGGTTATGTAATCTAAAATCTTATTTCAATCATTGAGACATTCTCAGAGGACGCTATGTAGCCGTTATTCACAAATCGATTCACGTTAGAGCAATTCTCAAAGTGATTGAAACTTTTCATGACTTTCGTCACTAGATAAACTTGATCAAAGCGAAACACTTTACGAACACAAGATTTCGAGATAAAAGATAAGCAATGAATGCTCAGCTCGAAATGTCAAATGTGTATGATCTAGTCTATATAGCATACGACTTTTGTCTCATAAGAAGTAGGAGATAGAAGAGATAGACTTTTGAGTGATAGATAAGTTCAAGTCTCCACATACCTTTTTGTTGATTAAGTTCCACGGTTCCTTGTATAGATCTTCGTCGTTGTATGATGAATCGCCATGAAGTTCTTGAGCTCAACTACACTTTTCTATCCTAGTACGAGACTTAGATATGTAGGATAGAAATCAAGACTTATAGTTTTGATCACTAACATTGACAAACATGCTTGAGATAGCAACGCATGCGATGTTGGATGAGTTATACTCTAACAATCTCCCCCTTTGTCAATTTTAGTGACAAAACTATTAATACATATGGAATACAAAAAAGATAAACTTTAGTGGCTCCTATTTCATAGTCTAATCTTCAACGTTCCTTGAAATCTTCGTCCTTCCAAGTATTCCAATGATCCCAAAGGTTGTAAGTTTAGCACCATCGTTGTTGAAGATCCGTAGCTATAACAATGAGAGAAATCGAGATTCTCGATCATTATTCTACAGTGTCATAGTATTATTATATAACATCGAAGTCCAATTATATCACGACTTTAACAATAATACTACGGTGATATGTATCACTCCCCCTTAGTTAATACTCCATCTCGATCATGGAAACCACTCCCTCTTACACAATGATCCGAAAACTATACGTATTTGTAGTGTGAACTACAATATTTCTCCCCCTTTTTGTCAATAAAATTGGCAAAGGTACAAGAATGGGATCATAATGAAATTTCCACAAGAGACATTTCAGGAACAAAAGAAAAATACACACCAATTTAATTTAGATGCAATCTAATAGACGAAGCTAACAACATTCATCAAGGAGTTTTAAGATACAAGATAACCCCTATAAAATTCCACAACCGCACACCCCGCAAGATATTACCATTAAGCACAAGTTCAAAAGAACTCTCCCCCATTTTATGTCATTCCCGAGAGAACAACAAGAGCGAACTTAATTTCAAAAGAAAGAAGGATTTTTAATTGGACACCAAAAACCATAGGAAAATGATTTTCTATATCTAAAACTCAATCAAATTAATCACAAGTGAACCCATGATTAATTTAATTGGAATGCGCAACTAAATCAAACCACAAAAGTGATCAATTTAATTGATTGTGCTCAACATAAGTAAACTTACGGAGCTACGACTAAGGTATCATATGGAGATGACTAACTTAATTGTTCACATACTCAACATAAGGAAAACCTTACGGAATATACGACTACATCAACCAATTGAACATAGTTAGTATAGCCGTTCATATACTCAACACAAGAACTTGTGGAATATATGAAAACTCAACTAGACTAATTACAAGAGAACCCATAATTAATATAATTGGAATACAAACAACCAAACTAATCACGAAGGTAATCAATTTAATTGTCAAAAGTTTTGCTCGACAAAAGAAGACTTTCGGAGCAAATAACTAAATAACCAACCAAGATTATTAATTTAGTTCATAATGCTCAACATATAGCATCTTATGGAACAACCAACAAAGCCAATAAGAATAATCGACTTAGTTGTATCGTGCTCAACATAAGACACACAATGGAGCCTTCACGGTAATAGAAAAAGAATGGATCAATGAAGATCAATACCGTGGAATACATACAAGGATCTATTATATTTTTCCATCACTATTTGCATAACGACATAATACACTTTATCCTTGTCACACAAAAGATTTTTCCCTATTTTCCGTCAAATAAATGACTGCATAGGCATAACTTTTGTATTTGTCAAAAGTCCATTCGTCCTTTCATCAATAGGAATGCCAATTTAAACGACTTTACTTTTGAAAACATATGGGACCTTCAAGTTCACGGATGCAAACAATACATATCCCATAAACAATTGCAATATCACAAAATCATAAAGATTAATACTGCAATAACAATTTTTGCCCTTAGAAGGTAGAATCAATCTTTTTCGCACGTATTTATACCAAGAGTGGTTACCAAAAGCGTATAAAACGATTTCCTTAATAAAGAAGAATATACAAAGTCATTGACGACAATGCACCATAGTTCATATGAGATGATTGTGAACACTCAAGAATATATATCAATGTGAACTACTACCCATTCTCGAACTTCATTCTTTGTGATTCACCAACATCACTCTTGTAACTGCCACAAAATAGCTTAGAATAGGATTCTCCAAGAATCCCAGTGCCCAAGTCCAAGAGAATAGAACAAGTGCAACGGAACAGAGCAAACATTAAAAAACAAGAGACAGGAAAAAGACCAATATTAACTCATCCAAATTCAACAATTATTATCTCCATTTTGAATGGAATTCAATAAGGAAGAAAATGCAAAAGGAATAAGGTAAATCCGAGTTCGGACGAAGAAGTTACGGCCAAAACAAGTTTACCGAATATCGACGTCAAGTATGCATACGGTTTTGCGAACTTAAACCCCTGGATTTTGATTTTGAATGATGTTATGCATACTTGGTATGTGTACCATGTAATCCAAATATCCCGAACTATTATTTTCAAACCTAAACATTTAAGAACCTTAAACACAGATCAAGTTAGGTAGAAATGAACGATAAGCAAGATTATTATAAGTATTCTAAGCAAGTAAAAGTACAAATCTTGCTCAAGTTTATAGACATACCTTTTTAGATGAATCCAATCGAATTCTACCTCCTTACCGAACATAATTTGTGTGCCCCAATTCTTGTGCTTCCCTCACCGTATACAAAGCAGGGCATTCCTTGGTGAGGATGCACTTCCAACACAATCAAGTTGCGTTGGGATGAAAAAAGTCTTGCTCACCACAAGTAACCTTTGGATTATCATGAAAGAGATCACTTTTAGAACCTTTCACATAGTCATGGAGTTTTCTGGAAGATCATTTCTTTTCACACTCAAAACATCATTGTCTTTCTTCGGTATCCACTTCTGAGTGCGTTTAGGAACAGTCGAAACATTCTTCCCATCACTCTCTTCTAGAATTCTTGGAAAAAAATGGATTGAATATTCTTTTGCAAGTTAGTCTTTCTCCAATTGGGAACATCGGATCTTGTCTTCGTCTTTACGAAGTTATCCTTTTGATAACCATTACGATTATGAAAAGGATTCGTACGACGTTTATAGGAAAATCTAGGTCTATCATAGCACTGATTCTTTTGCCTAAAGGTTGGACAATTACAACCTGTAACGTTAATAGGATCAGTCTTAATGTATGATCTTGGTTTCACAACATCTCCTTTCCAGGTGACCTTTATTTCCGCAATAGTGGAAAACATAAGGAATGTTCTTACCTCGATATGTGTGTGCTAACTTTGGAGGTTGATAAACTTTGATCTTTTGAACCTTAACTGCCGAAGAAGGTATTTAACTTTTGCCATCAGTAGAAACCTTTTGTTGAGAAGAATCACTAGCCTTGAAAAATATTACCTCTTTGCTAGTACTTGGAACATCTATTCCCTTATAGCCCAATCCTCGTGTATCACGATGATTTTTACTTGCTCCTAGCATAGTGGTTAATTTTCTTTAACTAGTATTGAACTTTTTCAAGTCATATTCCATCATCTTGATTTTATCAAGAGCAGCAGCTAAATCAGCCTCAAGGCTTTTTTCTCGTGTGAGATAAGCGCTTTCTCTGTCGTCAAAACTTGTTTGTTGGGAGTTAAACCTTGCTCAAGATTCTGCAAGTTTCTCTTCCAACAAAAAGTACTTTTGATTAAGATTATCACATTCAATTGACTTCATACGTAGGTTTTCCTCAGAATCCTTGAGGATCGATTCGGTAGAACGATTCGAAAAATAAACACCTGCGTAACATCTTCTCAATTTCTTGTTTTCTCGACAGAGAGGAGTCAGAAAAGGTGTGACATGAGAAGTTATTATCTTCTTCATATTCCATGAATCCAAAAACTTAACATACTCTGGGACTTCCTCATCAACATCTCTATCAATATCTGATCACCTTCATCAGAAAGTTCATCCAAATGTTCTTCTAGGAGAGTTTCCTAATCAACAGTTTTTACATCAAGAGAATGTTTGGATATTGACTTAGATGTGACAGTTCTCTCAGGTGAATCCAAGCTTTTAGAATCATCTGGTAATTTCTGAACTGGTACGTTATTAGAGATAGACTCGTCCATAATCAGATCGCTACAAACATAGAATTATAAGGTCTTTAACGTGTTTGCCTGCTCTGATACCAATTGAAAAGGCGGGGGTTTAACAACACCATCCAATATTTCGCTTAGCAATTTGTATGAACTAACTCCAAAATACTTTACTAGAGAATCAACTAGACAGTCAGACTCAATCTAGATAAAAGTATCTCAAGGAGTTAATATCTCTCTCTTTATTTGATTTTTACTCAAGCTAAAAACAATAGCGAGTCTTTATCAAATACAAGGAATAACTTGGACGGTACCAAAGACCAATCTCCAAGTGTTAATCAATGAAATCGACAACCACAAGGTCGGATCTCCAATCAATTAAGCTTTAACGCACAACCTATATTATTTCAATTATAAAGATAAACAATTAATGCGGAAAATGAAATAACACAGACACCAGAAATTTTGTTAACGAGGAAACCGCAAATGCATAAAAACCCCGGGACCTAGTCCAGATTGAATACACACTATATAGCATACGATTTTTGTCTCAAAGAGTAGGAGATAGAATAGATAGACTTTTGAGTGACAGATAAGTTCAAGTCTCCACATACCTTTTTGTAGAGAAGTTCCACCGGTTCCTTGAGTAGATCTTCTTCTTGTATGATGAATCTCCATGGAGTCCTTGAGTTAAACTACACTTACTATCCTAGTCCGAGACTTAGCTATAGTACAATAGAAATCAAGACTCATAGTTTTGATCACTAACATTGACAAACATGCTTGAGATAGCAACGCATGCGAGTTTTACCGAGCAGTGCTCTAACAGTCTCCCCCTTTGTCAATTTTAATGACAAAACTATCAATACATATGGAATACAAAAAGATAATGAAACTTTAATAGTTCCTATCCCGCATGTATAATCTTCAACATTCCTCGAAATCTTCGTCACTTCCAAGTACTCCAATGATCCCAAAGGTTGTAAGTTTAGCACCATCGTTGTTGAAGATCCGTAGCTATAACAATGAGAAAGCATCGGTCTCGATCATTGTTATACAGTGTCATAGTATTATTACACAGTGTCAAAGTCCAATTTTATCACAACTTCAACAATAATACTATGGTGATATGTACCACTCCCCCTTAGTCAATACTCTATCTCACATGGAAACCACTCCCCCTTACACAATGATCCGAAAACCATATGTATTTGTAGTGTGAACTACATATTAAATATGATCCCGTTCTTGTACCTTTTCCAATTTTATTGACAAAAGGGGGGAGAATTAATATGTAGTTTACACTATAAATACATATGGTTTTAGGATCATTGTGTAAGGGGGAGTGGTTTCCATGTGAGATAGAGTATTGACTAAGAGGGAGTGATACATATCACCATAGTATTGTTGTTGAAGTTGTGATACAATTTAACTTTGACGCTGTGTAATGATACTATGACATTGTATAACAATGATTGAGAACAATTGTTTTCTTGTTGTTATAGCTACAGATTTTCAACAACGATGATGCTAAACTTACAACCTTTGGGATCATTGGAGTACTTGGAAGTGACGAAGACTTCGAGTAATGTTGAAGATTAGGCATGTGGAATAGGAGCTACAACAGTTAATTTATTTATTTTTTGTATTCCATATGTATTAATAGTTTTGTCACTAAAATTGTCAAAGGGGGGAGATTGTTAGAGCATTGCTCGGTCGAACTCGCATGCGTTGCTATCTCAAGCATGTTTGTCAATGTTAGTCATCAAAACTATAAGTCTTGATTTCTAGCCTATATAGCTATATGTCTCAGACTATGATAGAAAGTGTTGTTGAGCTTGAGACTCCATGGAAATCATCATACAAGACAAAGGACTACTCAAGAACTGGTGGATCTTCATCGTCTAAAATGTATGTAAAGACTGATGTAGATTTTAGATAACCAAAATTAATGATTAAATGAAACCCGGTTATATCCGCAAGCGCACAGGTCAATATTAATATAGATAGAAAATGCGTTCGTTCCCACAGGGAGTGTTACCAACTAATACCAAAAATTAAATAATCAACAAGATAATGTTTTAAGGATTTTTAGAAATTCGGAACAAAACTCAATGATAAATAATTTAAAGATAAACAAAACGATTGTGGGTTATTAGGATTTTCGGTTTCCACCAATTAATTATGCAAACTCTACTAATCTTTAAAAGTATATTCCATGCTTTTCAAATACTGTTTCTCCGCTATAGTTGTCTTCGCTTCATGAGTAGTGATTCTAAAGCATTACCTATCTATCCTTGCATACCACGTCTAGGGATTTAACCGAAGCACGCAGTATAAATTCAAAACCATAAATAATCTAGAAAATCACATCAACAATAGAATACCAAGACAAATGAAGAAAAACTACTAATCAATCAACTCATTATTAAGCATATAAATATAGAGTTTTCATAATAAAATTGGGTTCTACCTAGACCCTAACATAGCTTTAGCTAGCCATGACTTTCATAAAAAAACCATAAAAAGATTAAAATCAAATAGCTAAGCAAAAATGGAGAAGAAAAACTCCAAAATCCTTCTCCTGTTTCTCTTCCAGCTCTGTGGCCGGGCGCCCCCTCTGGTATATTTTGAAACAACACATAAATATAACTCACAAATGAATTCACGTTTTTCTTCTTCATCGCCACATCACCTCCCAATAGAAGTATGTCACATGTCATGAAAATATAAATTCACCCAATGATGTTGTGCCTCGTGTCATAATATGACGAGACATTGTAAAATATTACCGAATGTCCACTTTCCATAGTATATTTTAGAAAACATGATATTTTCTTGCATGTGATGGGTCCCACCTTAACTGTATTTGCATAATGACGTCATTTGGCTTCAAACATTCCTTCAGATTCTTTATATAAATATAGCAAGAGAAATTATGTAAGGACAAAATATATTAATCTTTCCCTTTTCTTCATTTGCACGTGGTCATGGAGGTGATATTCTTCCATTCTTATGATAACAATAATAAAGTCACTCTTGACCAATCTTAGGTGGTATTAGTGTGCTGACATCGACTCGCTTCACCATGCATTAATTGAGATTAAGAATTATCTGCCCGTTGTGAACTCGTGAGTGTCAAGCCAGTTACACTAGCCAACTGAATTTTAATTCTGCCCCACGTCTATAGGAATCGTGAACTTAATCATGTACTCCTTTTTCCTTACAAGTTCATAAGGCTCCGTTTATGTTTGGTGCCGCGCAGTGGTGCTGATACATAGAAATACCAGGCCAGCCACATTTACCCATTTTAGTCGCAAATGTCATTTGTTGTTTATTTAACCACTTATTTTTCAGGTGATTGGATTTGTTTGTAATTCCTGCAAAAAGCCTTAAAACAATATTATTAGCCAAAATATCGAGTCCTAACTAATATAAATATGGGCATAAAATGTAGAACTTTCGTGCTTATCAACACCCCCACACTTATATTTTACTAGTCCTCGAGCAAAACAAAGAATTGACCCGCTACACAACTGGTCATATGAATATAGAGACCCGCTACACAGCTGGTCATATCATTTTTTTTCTTTTAGACCCGCTACATATCTGGTCATATCATTTTTTTTTCTTTTAGACCCGCTACACAGCTGGTCAAATAATAAGATAAAGAGAGAGACCCGCTACACATCTGATCATAGAAAATAGCATACAAAAGACCCGTTACACAGCTGGTCATGACCCTAAAAACCATAACGATAATAATATATATTTTTTAAGACCCGCTACACAGCTGATCATTTTTTTAGAGACCCGCTACACAGCTGGTCGTAATTTTTTATTTTTTTTTTAAATCCTAACCAAAGTGCCTCTAAGACCCGCTACACAGCTGATCATTTTTTTTAGACCCGCTATACAGCTGGTCGTAATTTTTTTTTTTAAATCCTAACCAAAGTGTGACTCCCCCACACTTAAATATTACATTGTGACTCATCCAACGTAGAAATCAAGGTGGGAAATTATAAATTGCAAAAAAAAATAAACAAATAAAAATAAAAGATAGAGAAAAGGGAACAAATCTGATGGGTTGACTCCCACGAAGCGAAATGTATTGTTTCCCTGCTTTCAATAGCACATAATCTCAAACAAAATGAGGTTGATACCCCAAAGTAAGCTGCCAATCATATACATAGAGTCTGAAAAGTTGGGGATCAACCCAACCAATCCGGTCAGCTGAAAATATGCACCTGCAAAAACTATAATCATCCAAATATATATGTGAATCCATTCCCCATAAATAACAATCCTTAGTAATCAATCCATGCATTGTCAGGATATTTAAATCATTCACACAAAGAGGTATAAATTTTTCAATAGATTCTAGTTGAGGTGCACGCCCTAAATCAGGTTCTAAATCAGCGGAAATAACTTTTATGGCTGATATTGGTTCCAATTGAGCAAAATAGGGCACACGAATATATGTTGGCTGAAATGGAGCAATAATATCATGACTCATAGACCCGTTATCATCTAAAACGGTTTCATTATTAATATCATCAAGACAAAAAAAAATTCTGAACTTAATGGCCGTCGAAACTTTCTCGACTGATGGAACTAGTCGAAACTCGAACAAAACTAGAGGTTCTAGTTTGGATTTCCATTTATTAGTGTCTAACAGCGGTGTGGAGTCTAAAAAGGCATTGACTTCACAAATAACACTATCGTCATCAAAATCATACCCAAAATGAGCTAAGCAAACCTCTAATGGATCTCCCAAGTGGCTCTTGCAAATATCTTGCGAGTGCATACTTTTTTTTCGCCCGCACTTCAGACTAAAGTACCTAAAAAAAATCGAACAAACTGCGTACAAAGAACTAAAAGAACAATTAAAATAAATTATTTACAAAAATTAAAAATAAGCTATATATAATGATATCAACTAGCGAGTATTTTGCTACCACTCCCCGGCAGCGGCGCCAAAAACTTGATGTGGATTTTAGATAACCAAAATTAATGATTAAATGAAACCCAGTTATATCCGCAAGAGCACAGGTCAATAGTAATATAGATAGCAAATGTGGTTCGTTCCCACAGGAGTATGAAATACTCTACCAACTAATACCAAAAATTAAATAATCAACAAGATAATGTTTTTAAGGATTTTTAGAAATTAGGAACAAAATGCAATGATAAATAATTTAAAGATAAACAAAACGACTGTGGGTTATTAGGATTTTCGGTTTCCACCAATTAATTATGCAAACTCTACTAATCTTTAAAAGTATATTCCATGCTTTTTCAAATATTGTTTCTCCGCTATAGTTGTCTTCGCTTCATGAGTAGTGATTCTAAAGCATTATCTATCTATCCTTGCATACCACATCTAGGGATTTAAACGAAGCACGCAGTATCAATTCAAGAGCATAAATAATCTAGAAAATCGCATCAACAATAGAATACCAAGCCAAATGAAGAAAAACTACTAATCAATCAACTCATTATTAAGCATATAAATATAGAGTTTTCATAATAAAATTGGGTTCTACCTAGACCCTAACATAGCTTTAGCTACCCATGGCTTTCACAAAAAAACCATAAAAAGATTAAAATCAAATAGCTAAGCAAAAATGGAGAAGAAAAACTCCAAAATCCTTCTCATGTTTCTCTTCCAGCTCTGTGGCCGGGCGCCCCTCTGGTATATTTTGAAATAACACATAAATATAGCTCACAAATGAATTCACGTTTTTCTTCTTTGTCGCCACATCACCTCCCAATAGAAGTCTGCCACATGTCATGAAAATATAAATTCACCCAATGATGTTGTGCCGCGTGTCATAAGATGACGAGACATTGTAAAGTATCACCGAATCTCCACTTTCCATAGTATATGAATTTCATTTAGAAAGTATGATATTTTCTTGCATGTGTTGGGTCCCACCTTAACTGTATTTGCAAAATGACGTCATTTGGCTTCAAATATTCCTTCAGATTCTTTATATAAATATAGCAAGAGAACGTATGTAAGGACAAGATATATTAATCTTTCTTTTTTCTTGATTTGCACGTGGTCATGGAGGTGATATTCTTCCATTCTTATGCTAACAATAATAAAGTCACTCTTGACCAATCTTAGGTGGCATTAGTGTGCTGACATCGACTCGCTTCACCATGCATTAATTGAGATTAAGAATTGTCTGCCCGTTGTGAACTCGTGAGTGCCAAGCCAGTGACACTAGCCAACTGAATTTTAATTCTGCCCACGTCTATAGGAATCGTGAACTTAATCATGTACTCCTTTTTCCTTGCAAGTTTATAAGGCTCCGTTTATGTTTGGTGCCGCGCAGTGGTGCTAATACATAGGAATACCAGGCCAGCCACATTTACCCATTTTAGTCGCAAATGTCATTTGTTGTTTATTTAACCACTTATTTTTCAGGTGATTGGATTTGTTTGTAATTCCTGCAAAAGCCTTAAAACAATATTATTAGCCAAAATATCGAGTCCTAACTAATATAAATATGGGCATAATATGTAGAACTTTTGTGCTTATTAAAGACTTGAACTTATCTATCACTCAAAAGTCTATTTACTCTATCTCCTATTCTTGAGACAAAAGTCGTTTTGGTATAGACATTCATTATACACATTTGTTATTTCTATCCAAGTTTATCCCGTATATCTATTTCTCGAAATGTGTGTTTGTAAGCTTTCGCTTTAGCCAAATTCATCTTTGCCTAGTGACGAAAGTCATGTAATGTTTCAATCACTTTGGAAATTTCTCTGACGAAAAATGGTCTGTGAATAACGGTTATATAACGTTCTCTGAGAATGTTTCAAATGATTGAAATGCGAGTTTAGATTACATAACCATTGGTAGGATATAAGCATCGTTGTGGAAACACATATATGTATAAGTCCTTATTCCTTGAACCAAAGTTTGCTAACTTTGTTGATCAAGAGAACTGGAAGTGGCGTGAGCCAAATCCGCGAACTGGCGAAGTTCTCGAACCCGAGAATTTTTTTTGGAGTTTGTGTACTCCTTCCATGAGCTTAAGTCCGCGAACCCAGTCCGTGAACTTGAGTGGTTATATCTAAAACCGGTTGTTCTTGAACTCATGTTTAAAATAACGGTGGCTATAAAGTTCATGAACCGGTTCGAGTGAATCAAACTGATTTTGCTTCAATTGTATCTTGTGTAGTTACATAAGATTTCCTTGCAATTGAAAAACTCTCTAACTAGTTCATTTGAGTCATTTGGACTAGTTATACTGAAGAAGAATATGGTTGATATGAAAGTGGTCATATGGCTAACCATTGGTTAAATATTGTTGAACCAACAAATGCTAATGTTTGGGTACGGTTCATAAACCCAAAATTGGACATTTCGTTTGTGTGTAACAAGCTAAGTTTTCGATCCAACGGTTGAGAAATATTAGCTTGAATCTAATCAGGTTTTCATCTAACGGTGAATATTGAATGCTTTGTTACCAAGCTAACATTTATTGCAAACCCTGATTTGAAAGACTATATAAGGGAGAACTCTAGTAACTGGGAAACCTAATCCCCACACATTCGGTGTGATACTAGTTGTGCTAAGGTAGAGTCGATTCTCCTTTAACCTTTGGTTTCTTCTTCTAAACCAGGTTAACGACTTAAAGACTTCATTGGGATTGTGAAGCCAGACCGATACTACTTTTATCGTAGTTGTGTGATCTGATCTTGTTGTTTATATCGATACGAGTATAATTGAAATTATTGGCTCGAGATTTATATCTCCGATAGGCAAGATAGAAAAGAAGTCACAAACATCTTCGTCTCATCGTTTGTGATTCCGCAATATCTTTTTTCGCTGCGTCGATTAAGATTATTGTGAGGTGATCAATAATACTATGTTGTTCTTCGGGAATATAAGTCCGGGTTATTGATTGGTTCCTGTTCACCTTGATTTATCAAAATACGGAACAGAAACTCGTAGGTATATTCGTGGGAGACGGATTTATCTATTACCATAGACTTTTTTGTGTGATACAGATTTGTTTATTAAAGTCTTCGACTTTGGGTCGTAGCAACTCTTCAACTAGTTCATTTGAGTCAATTGAACTAGTTATGGTGAAGAAAAACAAGGTTAATATGAAATGCTCATATGGTTAACCTTTTGGGTTACTATATTGAACCAACATACACTTACACGTTTGGGCATGGTTTACACAAACCCAGTAAATACCCAAGTGCGTGTGACAAGCTAAGTTTTCGATCTAACGGCTGAGAATATTAGATTGAATCTAAATCAGGTTTTTATCTAACGGCGAATATGGATTACTTTGTACCTAAGGAAAAACCCTGATTTGAAGGATATATTAGGAGACATCTAGCATTGTGCAAAACTAATCCCCACACGTCTATGTGCTAGTAGTGCGCCCGCTAGAGTCGATCTCCATTAACCTTTGATTTTCTTCTCTAAAATCAGGTTAACGACTTAAAGACTTCATTGGGATTGTGAAGCCAGACCTATACTACTTTATCGTAGTTGTGTGATCTGATCTTGTATCTTCTATCGTACGAGTACAATAGATTGATTGGCTTGAGATCGTGAGAGTTCTCCGATAGGCAAGATAAAGAAGTCACAAACATCTTCGTCTCACTGTTTGTGATTCCTCGACAAATCTCCTGTGTAGTCAGGAAGGATTGTAGAGAGGTGATTGATTAATGTAGGCTGATCTTCGAGAATATAAGACTGGATTATCAACTGGTTCCTGTTCACCTTGATTTTATATCAAAAGACGGAACAAAACCTAGGGTTTTTCTGCGGGAGACATATTTATCCTTTGATAAACTTTTCTGTGTGAGACAGATTTGTTTATTATCAAGTCTGTGATTTTGGGTTGCACCAACACTTGGTTGTGGGTGAGATCAGCTAAGGGTATCAAGTACGTACCTTCCTGCTAGGATCAGAAGCGTAGGAGCATAACTGTACCTTGGATCAGTGTGAGATTGATTGGGGTTCAACTACAGTCCA
The DNA here is from genome assembly GCF_003573695.1 of Papaver somniferum. Taxonomy (NCBI): domain Eukaryota; kingdom Viridiplantae; phylum Streptophyta; class Magnoliopsida; order Ranunculales; family Papaveraceae; genus Papaver; species Papaver somniferum. The sequence goes on from NC_039359.1 coordinate 150,293,744, forward strand.
GACCGAAATTAGTTTGGAGTGGGCTAGTGTCTGTAGCGGCTTAATATATACAGTGTGTGTTCAATCTGGACTAGGTCCCAGGGTTTTTCTGCATTTGCGGTTTCCTCGTTAACAAAATTCTGGTGTCTGTGTTATTTCTATTCCACATTATATTTGTTTATATAATTGAAATATGTACATGTTGTTCGTTGTTCAATGAATTAGAATATCCGACCTTTTGGTTGTTGATTTAAATTGATTGACACTTGGATATTGGTCTTTGGTACCATCCAAGTTATCTCTCTAGTATTTGATAAAGACTCACAGATTTCTATTTGCTTGAGTAAAGATAAAATCGAGAGATTGAGATATAAACTCTTTGGTATACTTTTCTCTAGATTGAGTCTGACAGTCTAGTTGATTCTCTACAAAGTATATTGGAGTTTGTCCATACAGATTGCTAATCGAATTGTTGGGAGTGGTTGTTGTACCCCCGCTTTTTCAGGTTCTTCCCATCCAGTCTAAAAGACGAGGCCCTAATGTGGTTCAACAACTTGCAGAAATGATCGGTTAAATCATTCGCTCACCTATCCGAGTTGTTCTTAGAAGCATACGTTCATAATAGCAGAGTCAAGCCATAAATTGATGCACTGTTTCAGCTAGCTCGAGGACCAAATGAGTCACTCGGCTCTCTGGTAACACGCTGGAGAAAATTATGTGCCGTGATCGGAAAAGTCCCAGATGCCTACGCGGTCTTGGGCTTCAATAATAGTCTGAGAAAGACGGACCCTATATTTGTCCGCATGTATGAAACCATGCCACCAATTTGGGAAGGTTTAGGGAGATTCAAGAGGACTACGTGGCCCTTGAAGAACTCCAAGAAGGTACTTATGAAAAATTGGTGAAAGGAACCAGCAGAGGAGCAAATGTGGTCGAACCACAGAACCCCCAGGTGCCTTCCCAGGGGGAAGGACGATCCGAAAACGGATCCACCCAGTTCGATAAACATCGAAGTGGAGCATGGAAGGGGAGTGACCAAGCCCAACAAAATAAAAGTAAATTTGTAGACCCTGTAGAAGATCGAAGGAAAACACAAAATTACTTACCCATGGAACAGAAGTTAGCAGCCCGAACAGGCGAAAAATAGAACAGACTTTTGCGAGTTCCACCAATTTCATAGTCACACGACAGACTCGTGCAGAGACTTGAAGAAGATGGTGCAGGATATGATCGATGAAGGAAAGCTCCAAGAGTACATCGCACAACCAGTGATCCAACCAGCCACTGGGGCACCCATACATCGTGTGGAAATCCCTCGTGAGGCGTAGTATCTAGGATGCAATACGATATCGCACTTAGTTATCATTTCTCCTACACCTGAAGGAAATATCACAGAGCGAATTCACAAACGAAACTTCGAAGGTGACGAAGTCTTCAGTGTATCTAGATAACCCCCCATTAAGGATTGGAAGAAATTTTCTATTATCTTTTCAGCCTCGGAGGCACCTGATGGAGGTCGAAACCACAACGACCCGCTAGTGGTCACGATGGCCATTGTACACCCGAACGTGAAGGCGAGGAAGAAAAACCTAAGGTATTGCCATGGGCCATGCCTAAGATTTTATTCAATGGAGGAATTTCCTTCGAAATCCTATGTTATGAAACATTCAAGAAGATGGGTCTTAGAGACGACTGCCTAATACCCTCCACTTATAACATATTTGGCTTCAATGGCTCGTTAACCCGCCCAAGGGGCGAGGTGACACTAGAAATTCGGGTATGAAAAATCCTTACCCTAACCACTTTCTGTGTAGAAGATGTACTTTCACCTTACACAACTATTGTCGGGCGATCCTGGATCCACGGGATCAAAGGAGTTGCTCGACTTACCACCAGAGGCTAAGGTTCCCTACGCCCGATGGGATCGCAGAGATCATCGGAGACTCTGGTGAGGAAAAATATTGTTACAACATGGATGTACAGAATGGCGAAAACAATATAAATTCCGCGAGAGAGAAGAAGAAAAGGGCAAGAATGCTAAGTTCCAGGATGAAATCGATGCCTACATAGAAGTAACAAACGAAGCAAGGCGCTCAAATGATGCACCGATTTCGGATAATGTTCCCATCTCGGACTCACCCATGGATCCCATACAAAACCCCTCCGATATTGGAGAACTTAAGTCAAACTTCTCGGCCTCGGAGCCGACGAAAGAAGTAAACATCAGAACACCCGAAAATCCGGATATGGTTAGAATTGGAACTCTCCTCGACAAGGAGGAAGAAGAAAAATTAGTGCAAGTATTAAGAGAATATTCTGATGTCTTCACATGGCGCATGGAAGAGATGCCCGGAATAGATCCAGAAGTCTGTTGTCACCACTTGAAAATCAACCCAAAGCACAAGCCCATGCGGCAAAAGATGCGAAAGGTGGCACCCGATTACCACGAAGCCATTCAAAAAGAACTAAAGAAAATGGAGGAATCCGGAGTCATACGAGAAGTTCAATATCCAATATGGATATCTAATATGGTGATAGTGCCTAAGAAAAATGGAGGAGTAAGGATATGTATTGATTTTAGTGACCTTAATAAGGCATGTGCGAAAGATAACTTCCCACTCCCCGATATCGATCAGCTCGTAGAAGCAAACTATGGACACATATTGCTATCCCTCATGGATGGATACTCGGGCTATAACCAAATCCCCCTCGCCGAGGAAGACCAAAAGCACACTGCTTTCTTCACTCCCCGAGGTCTATACTGTTACACCAAAATGCCATTTGGGTTGAAAAACACAGGTACTGCCTACCAAAGAATGGTTTAAAAATGTTTGATGGTTGGATACACAAAATTTTAGAAGTATATGTGGATGATATGCTTGTCAATAGAAAGCTTCCACAAGACCATGCAAACGATCTCAAAGAGATCTTCGAGCAAATAAGTAAATTTAAAATGAAAATTAATCCTGCAAAATGCACTTTTTGAGTAACCTCAGGAAAATTCTTGGGATAATTGGTCACTAAACGAGGAATCGAGGTGGACCCGGGAAAAGTACGAGCCATACTAGAAATGCCTTCACCTGCAACAGTTAAAGACGTGCAGAGACTAAACTGTTGACTACCATCCCTGGGAAGGTTCATAGCTAGGTCGTCCGATAAATGTAAAGACTTCTTCAATACCTTGAAAAAGGGCGAAAAGTTCTCATGGAGCGCTGAGTGCGAGGAAGCTTTTCTAAATATCAAAGAACATCTAGCAGCCTTGCCAATTCTTCAGAGACCCGATCCAGGCGAGAACCTTTACATTTACCTATCAGCAACTAACACCTCAATTAGTGCGGTGCTAACTCGTATAGGCAAAGAGGTAGAACAACCCATATACTTCATAAGCAAGACTCTGACATCGGCAGAGGAGAACTATTCCAAGATCGAGAAGATAGTATTATCTCTGGTCTATGCAACACAAAAGTTGCGAACATATTTTCATGCACACACCATGACAGTCATCACAAAGGATCCAATAGAGTCTGTACTAGACCATGCCGATAGAGCAGGCGGAATCTCCAAATGGGGAGCATAAATCAAACAATTTGGAGTAAAATATCAAGCCCAGACATCAATTAAAACCCAAGTGGTTGCGGATTTCTTATCCGATTTTCCATTGGATGATGCCGACGAAAAAGAGGAAATCCCAGGAATGGAGGACGAGCTAGAAGATCCTCCCGAGCTACTTCTCTCATAAAACCCAAGGCGATGGGAAGTCTTTGTGGACGGGTCATGCAATTCGGAAAGATCTGGCATCGTGATGGTTTTTAAAACCCCAACAGGCCGCATGATAGTTTACAGCCTAAGGCTAGAATTACCCGCCACTAATAATATAATTGAATACGAGGCAGTCATACATTCCCTCCGAGTAATAATTGCGCTTGGCATCACCGAAGTGAGACTTGCGAGTGACTCATAGCTCATCGTCCGGCAGATAGATGGAACGTATCAGTCCTCAGATCCGTGTTTACAACGGTATCTCCAACTCGCCAAACATTATATCTAACAGATACCAAACATCACGCTCCGACATTTAAACAGAAAAAATAATAGGCACACAGATGCCCTAGCATTCGCAGCTTCTATGACAATAGATCCGGAGGCTACAAATATTAGAATCGAAAGGGTCATGCTTCCCTCCATACCCATATAAGGAGATATGTAAATCCTCAATGTAGATTCAACAGGCCAAGAAGAGGCCCTACCCGAAGACGATTGGAGAAGACCAATCATGAAATATCTAGCCAACGGCGATCTCCCAGGCGACCAACAGCTCGCGCACAAAGTAATATCACGATATGGGAATTATCATCTTAGAGACGGCGTTCTATACAAACATTCGTACCTATGACCTCTTTTCAGATGCATTTCCTTCGCTGAGGGCCAAAACATATCAAGAGAGATACACTATGGTTACGCAGAGAACCATAGTGGGGGACGATCCCTAGCTCACAAAGCGAGATTACAAGGATACTTTTGGCCTCGCATAAACGAGGACTCAAAGAAAATGGCAAAGTCCTGCATAGAATGCCAAAAATTTGGCAAAAGAACGCATGCATCATCAATGGATCTAAAGTCTGTCCTAAGCCCTTGGTCATTCGCCAAGTGGGGGGTCGACATTGAAAAAGCGGGGGTCTAACAACACCACCCAATATTTTGGCTTAGCAATCTGTATGGACTAACTCCGAAATACTTTGCTAGAGAATCAACTAGACAGTCAGACTCAATTTAGATAAAAGTATCTCAAGGAGTTAATATCTCTTTCTTGATTTGATTTTTACTCAAGCTAAAAACAATAGCGGGTCTTTATCAAATACAAGGAATAACTTGGACGGTACCAAAGACCAATGTCCAAGTGTTAATCAATGAAATCGACAACCACAAGGTCGGATCTCCAATTGATTAACCTTTAACGCACAACCTGTATTATTTCAATTATAAAGATAAACAATATAAAACGGAAAATGAAATAACACAGACACCAGAAATTTTGTTAACGAGGAAACCGCAAATGCAGAAAAACCCCGGGACCTAGTCCAGATTGAATACACACTGTATTAAGCCGCTACAGACACTAGCCTACTCCAAGCTAACTTTGGACAGGACTATAGATGAACCCCAATCAGTCTCCCACTAATTCAAGGTACAATTGTACTCCTACGCCTCTGATCCCAGCAGGATACTGCGCACTTGATTCCCTTAGCTGATCTCACCCACAACCAAGAGTTCTTGCAACCCAATATCACATACTTGATAATAAACAGATCTGTCTCACACAGAAAAGTCTATCAAAGGATAAATATGTCTCCCACAGATAAACCCTAGGTTTTGTTCCGTCTTTTGATGTGAAATCAAGGTGAACAGGAACCAATTTTTAATCCGGTCTTATATTCCCGAAGAACAACGTAGATTAATCAATCACCTCTCTACAATCCTTCCTGACTACACAAGAAGATTGTCGAGGAATCACAAACAACGATACGAAGATGTTTGTGACTTCATTATCTTGCCTATCGGAGAACTCTCACGATATCAATCCAATCAATCGATTGTACTCGTACGATAGAAGATGCAAGATCAGATCACACAAGTACGATAAAGTAGTATCGGCCTGGCTTCACAATCCCAATGAAGTCTTTAAGTCGTTAGCCTGATTTTAGAGAAGAAAATCAAAGGTTAATGGAGATCGACTCTAGCGGGCGCCCTAGTAACACACAGACGTGTGAGGATTAGTTTTGCACAATGCTAGATGTCTCCTTTATATAGCCTTCAAATCAGGGTTTTGCCTTAGTTACAAAGCAATCCTTATTCACCGTTAGATGAAAACCTGATTTAGATTCAAGATAATATTTCTCAACCGTTAGATCGAAAACTTAGCTTGTCACACACACTTGGGTCGACGTTTACTAGGTTTGTGAAAACCATGACCAAACGTGTACTTGTATGTTGGTTCAACATAGTAACCCAAAATGTTAACCATATGAGCATTTCATATTAACCTTGTTCTTCTTCACCATAACTAGTTCAATTGACTCAAATGAACTAGTTAAAGAGTTGTTCAATTGCTATGAGATCTTATGTAACTACACAAGACACAATTGAAACAAAGATGATTCGATTCGATTGAATCGGCTCATTCACATTATAGCCACGGTTTGCATAAAGCATTCCTTATTAATTTAATGTTTCATGTTCAGAGCACCTCATTAGATCATAACCTCTTAAGTTCACAAACAAGTTCGCGGACTTAAGTTAATCGGTTAAGTTTTCCAAACTCAGCAGAAATTCTCGGAAAGAGAACTTCCGCCAGTTCGCGGACTGGGTTCGCGGACTGAGTTCGCGGACTTAGCACACAAACGAGTTTTGGAAAATCCAGCAGAAATTCTCGGTCGAGAACTTCCGACAGTTCGCGGACTGAGTCTGCGGACTGGGTTCGCGAACTTGGCAAGCCAATTCCACAATTCTCCCGATTTCTCTTGATCAACAAAGTTCGGAAACTTCGGTTCAAGGAATACATGGTTATGTAATCTAAACTCTTATTTCAATCATTGAGACATTCTCAGAGGACACTATGTAACCGTTATTCACAGACCGATTCACGTCCGAGCAATTCTCAAAGTGATTGAAACGTTTCATGACTTTCGTCACTAGGTGAAGATAAACTTGATCAAAGAGAAACGCTTTACGAACACACGATTTCGAGATAAAAATAAGCAATGAATACTCAGCTCGAAATGTCACATTTGTGTATGATCTAGTATATATAGCATACGACTTTTGTCTCATAAGAAGTAGGAGATAGAAGAGATAGACTTTTGAGTGATAGATAAGTTCAAGTCTCCACATACCTTTTTGTTGATGAAGTTTCACGGTTCCTTGTATAGATCTTCGTCGTTGTATGATGAATACCCATGAAGTCCTTGAGCTCAACTACACTTTTCTATCCTAGTATGAGACTTAGCTATGTAGGCTAGAAATCAAGACTTATAGTTTTGATCACTAACATTGACAAACATGCTTGAGATAGCAACGCATGCGAGGTTGGCCGAGCTATGCTCTAACAATCTCCCCCTTTGTCAATTTTAGTGACAAAACTATTAATACATATGGAATACAAAAAAGATAAACTTTATTGGCTCATATTCCATAGTCTAATCTTCAACGTTCCTTGAAATCTTCGTCCTTCCAAGTACTCCAATGATCCCAAAGGTAGTAAGTTTATCACCATCGTTGTTGAAGATCCGTAGCTATAACAATGAGAGAAATCGAGATTCTCGATCATTATTATACAGTGTCATAGTATTATTATATAACATTGAAGTCCAATTATATCACGACTTTAATAATAATACTACGGTGATGTGTATCACTCCCCCTTAGTCAATACTCCATCTCGATCATGGAAACCACTCCCCCTTATACAATGATCCGAAAACTATATGTATTTGTAGTGTGAACTACAATATTTCTCTCCCTTTTTGTCAATAAAATTAGTAAAGGTACAAAAATGGGATCATAATGAAATTTCCACAAGAGACATTTCATGACCAAAAGAAAAATACATACCAATTAATTTAGATGCAATTTAATAGCCGAAGCTAACAACATTCATCAAGGAGTTTTAAGATTAGAGATAACCCCTATAAAACTCCACAGCCGCACACCCCTCAAGATATTACCATTAAGCACAAGTTCAAAAGAACTCTCCCCCATTTTATGTCATTCCCGAGAGAACAACAAGAGCGACCTTAATTTCGAAAGAAAAGAAGGATTTTTAATTGGACGCCAAAAACCATAGGAAAATGATTTTCTATATCCAAAACTCAATCAAATAAATCACAAGTGAACCCATGATTAATTTTAATTGGAATATGCAACTAAATCAAACCACAAAAGTAATCAATTAAGATTAAGTTCAGAAATCATCTTTAGATATATAACCTTCTCAAGTTCGCAGACTAGGTCCGCGGACTTAAGACACCGGATAGAGTTTACAAACTCCAACAAAAATTCTCGGGATGAGAACTTCGCTGGTTCGCGGACTGAGTTCGCGGACTTAGCTCACGCAAGTATTTTGTCAACTCCAGCAGAAATTCTCGGGTTTGAGAACTTCAACAGTTCGCGGACTTGGTACTTGCCATCCTTCCGGTTCTCTTGATCAACAAAGTTCGAAAACTTCGGTTCAAGGGATCCATTGGTTATGTAATCTAAACTCTTATTTCAATCATTGAAACATTATTAGAGGACGTTATATAGTTGCTACACCATTTCTCGTCAAAGCAATTTTCAAAGTGATTGAAACGTATCATGACTTTCGTTACTAGGTAAAGATAAACTTGGTCGAAGCGAAAAGATTACCAACACATATTTCCAGATATAGATAGGCAAGGTATACTCGGCTCGAAATACCAAATGTGTATAATCATAGTATATATATATATATATCATACGACTTTTGTCTCAAAGAGTAGGAGATAGAATAGATAGACTTTTGAGTGACAGATAAGTTCAAGTCTCCACATACCTTTTTGTAGAGAAGTTCCACCGGTTCCTTGAGTAGATCTTCGTCTTGTATGATAAATCGTCGTGGAGTCCTTGAGCTCAACTACACTTAATATTCTAGTCCGATAAGTCTTGATCACTAACATTGACAAACATGCTTGAGATAGCAACGCATGCGAGGTTGGCCGATCTATGCTCTAAAAATCTCCCCCTTTGTCAATTTTAGTGACAAAACTATTAATACATATGGAATACAAAAAATATAAACTTTAGTGGCTCCTATTCCATAGTCTAATCTTCAACGTTCCTTGAAATCTTCGTCCTTCCAAGTACTACAATGATCCCAAAGGTTGTAAGTTTAGCACCATCGTTGTTGAAGATCCGTAGCTATAACAATGAGAGAAATCGAGATTCTCGATCATTATTATACAGTGTTATAGTATTATTATATAACATCGAAGTCCAATTATATCACGACTTTAATAATAATACTACGGTAATATGTATCACTCCCCCTTAGTCAATACTCCATCTCGATCATGGAAACCACTCCCCCTTATACAGTGATCCGAAAACTATATGTATTTGTAGTGTGAACTACAGTATTTCTATCCCTTTTTGTCAATAAAATTAGTAAAGGTACAAAAATGGGATCATAATGAAATTTCCACAAGAGACATTTCATGACCAAAAGAAAAATACATACCAATTAATTTAGATGCAATTTAATAGCCGAAGCTAACAACATTCATCAAGGAGTTTTAAGATTAGAGATAACCCCTATAAAACTCCACAGCCGCACACCCCTCAAGATATTACCATTAAGCACAAGTTCAAAAGAACTCTCCCCCATTTTATGTCATTCTCGAGAGAACAACAAGAGCGACCTTAGTTTCGAAAGAAAAGAAGGATTTTTAATTGGACGCCAAAAACCATAGGAAAATGATTTTCTATATCCAAAACTCAATCAAATAAATCACAAGTGAACCCATGATTAATTTTAATTGGAATACGCAACTAAATCAAACCACAAAAGTGATTAATTAAGATTAAGTTCAGAAATCATCTTTAGATATATAACCTTCTCAAGTTCGCAGACTAGGTCCGCGGACTTAAGACACCAGATAGAGTTTACAAACTCCAACAAAAATTCTCGGGATGAGAACTTCGCTGGTTCGCGGACTGGGTTCGCGGACTTAGCTCACGCAAGTAGTTTGTCAACTCCAGCAGAAATTCTCGGGTTTGAGAACTTCAACAGTTCGCGGACTTGGTACTTGCCATCCTTCCGGTTCTCTTGATCAACAAAGTTCGAAAACTTCGGTTCAAGGGATCCATTGGTTATGTAATCTAAACTCTTATTTCAATCATTGAAACATTCTTAGAGGACGTTATATAGTTGCTACACCATTTCTCGTCAAAGCAATTTTCAAAGCGATTGAAACGTATCATGACTTTCGTTACTAGGTAAAGATAAACTTGGTCGAAGCGAAAAGATTACCAACACATATTTCCAGATATAGATAGGCGAGGTATACTCGGCTCGAAATACCAAATGTGTATAATCATAGTCTATATATATATATATCATACGACTTTTGTCTCAAAGAGTAGGAGATAGAATAGATAGACTTTTGAGTGACAGATAAGTTCAAGTCTCCACATACCTTTTTGTGGAGAAGTTCCATCGGTTCCTTGAGTAGATCTTCGTCTTGTATGATAAATCGTCGTGGAGTCCTTGAGCTCAACTACACTTACTATTCTAGTCCGAGACTTGGCTATGGTAGACCAGAAATCAAGACTTATAGTTTGGATCACTAACACTGACAAACATGCTTGAGATATAAACACATGCGAGTTTGACCGAGCAGTGCTCTAACAAAACTATGTTATTATCAAAGTCCAATACTGTAAGATATGCCCTATCCAATACTAATAGTTGACTTGCGTCGTAAATTGTTGCGATGTAATCCTTGCTTTTTTTGTGCTGATTCTGGCAGTGGTTTCACTTGAAAAACTATCGAGTTTCATTTTTTTGATTCTTATATTGTTCAACAATGATATCAATGCGATGTTTAGGTCTTCGTCATTTATCATGTAGTTGGTATAGTTATGGTTATATTTCTAAATATAAAACCTCACAATCTACCGACCTCAATTTCAATGGCCAAAAATCAGTTTATTTCAACGGCTCATTTTCAAAGTAGTAGATGGTGGTGTTATACGTCTCAGAATACGCTCATTTTCAGTAGGAAAGTCGATCTTTGTAAGAGGAACGTATCCCCAAAATATTAGCTTCAAATCTGTTACACTTTGATTTTTACTCGCAAAAATCACGTGATAGGTGTGAGAATAAAAGTGTACACGAGGAGATCCTTCATCTTATTTATAAGCGGTAGTAGTTCCTTTATCAACACTGTAAAAAAAAATCGCACGGCGTGTCAAAAAGAAAAGAGGGATCCACGACCATATCGTAACTGCATCGAATCCAGGTTCTGTTTTGTGTATCACTTTTTTTTGATATGTTGTTTATTGTTGGGCCAGTGGTTCTAATTTTCACAATTATTTCTACATAACTTATACTGCCTCCGTTTAGGAAAAATGATACTTTTATAATATTTCTTTTCATTTTTTAAAGCCATTTTTCCTGAAATAGAGGTAGATATAAGCCATAATATATTGAAAGAATTTAATCCATAATATACTAATTTCAACAACAAATTGAAAGGATTTTTTTTCTATTTTTTTAAAGTAATATAGTGAATTAAACAACATATTGTTTTTTCTTAAAGCCGGACCATATGGCTTTCCCCGTACCAAGCTTAGTTTTTTTTTCCTTTACCAATTATCCTTGGCCTTTTTTACGAAAGAAAATAATTTCAGGGAAACAATATCTTCGTCTTCGATTCAGATAAGCTTGTGTATCCTTACTAGATTTTGAGTTGACGAACCATCAACCAATATTTGAACAAATTTAGTTACACTTACTGCGCATACCAGTCACCAAGTTCTTTTTTTCCCTTAATGGTAAAGAATCTGGTAGTTTCAAACTCAGGTCATTAGTATCGTCGGCCAACAACTTTACTAATTATTTACAATACACTATGTAATAAAAATAAAAAATATTCGTACTCAAATTATTTTTAATACATACTAAAATTAAATGCCGAATTAAGATATATTAAACACATTTTTTCCCGAATCACGCGTAATTGACCGGATATTTTACCGAACTTGCATTTCATCTAACCGATTAATCAAGCACTTTTACCGGTCTGATTTTTTTTCCTTTTCGTAGATTACTAACTAGGGGCTGCATGTATATAACAAGAAAAAAAATAATAAGCTATTGAAAATTGATATTGGAACAAATTTAGTTACACTTACTACGCATACTAGTCACCAGGGTTTTTTTTTTGTTTTTTCCTTATCGGTAAAAAATCTGGTAGTTTCGAATTCAGGTCACTGGTATCATCGGCCAATGACTTTACTAATTATCCATTTTGGCCCTTTGGAATTATTTGCAGTTGGGCCCCTTCTTTTATGTTGGAATACATGAAATACCCTTTTCATCCCGGAATGGAAAGAATAAACTGCATGATATAGCCTCTTTTGTTTGGTTCAGAAGGAGATACCCTTTTCATTCCAGAGCAAATAGGGTACTTCTTTAAGTTTGAAAACAAGTTGAGTAGTGTGTAAACAGAGTGTAAGAATAAAGAGAAAAGAAAAAAGCTACGTGATGATATTTGGGTCTTTCCTTCATGATTTTTTCAGAACAAGTGAAGAAAATTTGTTTTCCTGAGAGCATCCACAGTGGGCGATCAAACCCATTTATTTGGTCGAGGAACGAGACACAGTGGTACGGACTAAAGACTAAAATCTGGACCAAAACCCAAATTTCAGACTATATTTGGTCTGGGACCAAGACCAAAACCAAATTTGGTCGAGCGGAAATTAAAAGTTCGTCGGGAGTGGGGCGTAAGTATAAAATACGCCTGACGAAAGTTTTTGAATTAAAAAAAGAAAAAAAAATGAGGCGGACATTATATGTCCGCTCTTTGAAAAAAAATTTTTTTTATTAAAATAGAGAAAATGGGGCGGACATACTAGAGTCCGCCCTTGAAAAGTTGTTTTCAAATTTTTTTTAAAAAGAATTGGGCGGACATACTTAGTTCGTCCCATGAAAAAATGTTTTATAAAAAAAAGAGGGACGAACATATAGTGTTCGCCTGATGAAAGTTATGTGGGACGGATATTTGAGTTACGCTCGATCAAATTTTAGTCGGGTACCGTTGCTTGTTGCCACGGACTAAACCTAAAATTTGATCTTTTTTTTGGTATTTGGTCTTTGGTTTTGATCGCACCATTGCAGTTGCCCTGAGGGAGAGAAGAGGGAAATAAAGCAAAGTAAAATAAAAAAAATAGGGTTTTGATTTTTAATGGAAAAAAGTTCTTCGAAGTCTTTATATCCTATAGAGATTACTTAATTGTCATCTCCCTGAATCAGAAATCTAGCAGCTGTGTAGAAATTCAACTTCAATCTTCCTCAATCAACCTACTCCTCTCCTATCAAAGTTTGTGGCAAGTAAAATTCACTGTATTTCTTTGTATTTTCTGTAAAGCTTGTGGTTCTGTCGTTATGAGACCTTGTTTTAGGGTGTAATTGAGGTTTTTTGAAGTGAATTTTTGGGAATTTCTTGTGTTTAGGTGAGCAAAAACCCTTACCAATTGGGGCAAATACCCCCCAACTGCCACAGAGAAACTTTTTTTTAGGAAGGCAAAAAGTTGTTGTTTTGGGGGTTATTCTTGTCTTAGCTGAGCTAAAACCATTATATTCCCCCACCTCATGGATTTATTTTAGTTGAGCAAGAATGGGTATCTGAGCCAGTTGTCTTAGTCTTCAAATTTGTCTCAGGTATTGTTGATTGGTAGAAGAATAGAATGGTTTCAGAGCTTCTCCAATGGTGAATGTGGATATTTGATATGTGACATCAATTCTAAGACATTATTTGAGTATAAAATTCTAAATATTAGGAAAAATAAAGTTTTATCTCCAACCCATGAAGTTTTTTGTTATTTTTTTACTTATTTGTAGGCATATAATTTGTTAAAATCTTATCCATTTTTATTTTTCAATGATTTTTATTAACAAAAGTGTGACTAGGATGGGAAGACATCCTCTAAGTGAATGTCTAAAACTAGAGGTTCACTTAGAGGATGTCTAACTTTTTTTTTGCCACATCATCTTCACATCTATGGGTTGGAGATAATTTTTTTATAAGTATGGTTTTGGATCCTACGTGGATTAGGACCTTTTTCTTCACACACATTCCATTGGAGAGGCTCTCAGCACTTGTTTGTCTTGGTATTATCTGAGCCAGTATACCGATCTTCTCCGTCTTTTTGAATGTGTCGGACCGCCTCCTGAGACAAACTACTTGTTCCTAGGCGACTACGTTGACCGAGGGGAACACATCACAGAGACAATTTGTCTTTTTCTCGCATACAAAATCAAATATAAGAATAAATTTTCTTACCACTCTCACAACATCCAATAAAAACGTCTTCCTCTGGCTCGTCTTCTTCATCTTCTTGGTCTTCGGTCTTCAACTATTGATGATAAACTCATGAACTTCGTAAAACTTCGACAATTTATAACTCTTTTCCTTTATTCCTTGTCGATTGAAATAAAATTTTCTTCCCAAAGGCCTTATTGATGAAATAACAACCTAAATGCAAATCTCTCTGTTTTTTTATTATTATTATTTTTTTTAAAAGAGGCTTTATTAATCATCATCAACAGAAAGGTGTTTACAATCATTGGATGGAATTCTGGCAACATGCTGGGATCCAATCCCTTTTTGGATAACAACACCTATCCTATGAAAAAGGAAATCTCCAACAGTAACATTCTCATCATGACTGGACATATAATTTCGCAGCCTTTTCAGGAACTCAACAGTATCACACCTTAACCCGCCCAAAGTAGTAAAGGCAAGAACTCCAAACCCCAGCCTATGACTTGTACATTTCTCAAGGTACTTGGCCCTCTTCTTTAAAACTGCGTTATGAATTTCCCGACCAAGAACAAAATTACGCTCCCAATCACCCGTGGATGGGGAGACACCCTTAACATCCAAGAACATATCATGACCATTATCCCACCCATACACAAAGATATCAGCAGATCGTAAGGCTACTCCATTGTCTGCAAGGAGCCCCAAATCCACTTCCTTCCTGGCTAAAACACCCGCTCGATAAAAAATGTCCGCATAAGTATCACGGACAAGATCATGCATGTATTTGAGCCCAACCCATTTATTGCAATGCAAGGCATGATCCCCAAAGATGTTCATACCTCTGTCGCAACTAGAACACATATCTCCATCCTCAAAAAGGGGGACCCCAAGTCTATAACACAAAACACCGTGAAACTGTCTTGCACCAATTGTTTGATTAAGCCCATCAATAGGAATCGCCAACAAGTAATCTTGAGCATGTTTGACAAAACAGGTGGATATATTCTTCTTCACCACATCAAAGTATTTAATTGCCAAGGAGCTCATAGAGTGGGGGCAATATCATCAATGCACAAAGAAGAATCATTAATACCACATACCTTTTTATAGAGGACAAGGACATGATCAAAACTGGGGCTAGGACCGGACACCTCAGCATGTCTCAAAATGTTACCCTGCTGTGAACTAGTCTGAAAGCAAGAAGCCAAGTAGCAGTATTGCATCGTGTCCTCCATAGTGTACACACCTAGTCCTCCATCCTTAAGGGGGAGCGTAGCCAACCTCTGTTGTAAAAGACCAAAACCTAGCCCATCTCCAGTAACCAACAACCTAGGGAACTGCTTAAAATGATTGTCAAAGACCACCTGTGCCTCATCCAAATACTCAGGCTTAGTAGTTCGCATGGCAAAGTATAACCTAGAGACATCAGAGCAATTCCTCGACATCTTTTTTTGTATAAGTTTTTTTTTTACAAGTTTACTAGTATATGACCCATGCCGTAACGGTCCGGAATATAATAAGACAAAAAACTGCAGCTTAACTCTAAATATATGCTGGTATAATATGAGATGGCACCATTGGTTTCCTCTTAACATAAGGGCCATAGCACATTATTTGAGTTAATTAGTGAAAAAATACATAAACTGGCTGCCAGTCATTGCAAATAAAAGTAATTATCCCATATTGGTATCGAGATCTTCATAAACACAAATAATCGGAAATATAGATCTACGTATTTTTCTTCTCGTACCCTGGTGGCAGCCACATATTCTCTTCTTGTTGATTAGACAGTGGATGGTTTAGTCAGCAATCACTCTGCCCAAAGTGTATAAAACAGTTGGATAGAATATTATCATGCACATTTCAAGATCAAACCTAAGCACATCTCTTGCTTAGTTGCTACTGAAGTACTAAGAATTCATGAGTTCAAAGCAGATATGGGATGGTTAAGAATTCAAGATAAAAAGTGGTTTATTCAGCAGGAAGTTAAAGTACAGCAAACACGATAACAGAAAAAAACAAAAAAGTGGTAGAGCATTGTAATGTCAGTACCACCAACCTTAACTGTGTAATACAAAGCATTGTAATGTAGAATAACCATCGTGTGAATGCATGTGATAGAGCAAGGGGGTAGGAGCAAAGAGAGGAGTTACTTCACAATGTCAGTACCACCAACCTTTGCATCCCCAAATCCACACTTCCTTCCTTATTAAGTATAATGTAAAAGTTATAAAACCCAGAATTTTATCTCAAATCAGACTTTTGTCAGAAGCTAGCCCCAACTTTTGTTATTATAATTTGAAATTTTTGCCGTCCCTTTGGTGGCATAAGACAACAAATATCTAAGAAAATGGTAAAAATGACCAACAGTTGATAAAGGCGAAACACAACAACGTCGATCAGTACACAAATACGACACATGCTACATAACATTTCATAGAAGTTTAAGGATTTACCAACGCGACTCGTATGATTGAGACTGTCAAGGGTTAATGTTTTCCGCAACTCTTATGCTGGCTGGTTGACTATATCCTAATGCATTCATCTGTTCTAGGGCCCCGTCTCCTTGGTTGTTTGTAGGTGCCATAACACCAAATTATGATGGAAGCATAATAGCACCGCTTGATTTTAAATGTGCAGTAGCACCTCTGCATTTTGCAAGTGCAATGAGTTTTGTAACTCTCCCTGTCCCTTTCCACTCCCAATCTCCCATATATTTTGAGCCATCTTGCATCTAAATATATTATATAATTTTTTCAAGTATTGGTATTTTAATTAAACTCTTCCAGGAAACTCAAAGGTTCCTCTAAACTGGGATGCTAGAGTAAGGATAGCAGTTGTTACATACAAATTTTATCAAAAATGAAGCTACAAAAGAGACAACGGAAAAATCAAACACCCGAATAGGTTAGCACATTGTCAGTACACAGAGGTAATTATATTAAGATTGGAAAGGAAAAAAAATAAAGAGCAATTATTACCCTCAAATCTCTATATTGTATCTCGAACTCTTCAAATTCGTTTTGCAGATATGGGGGGATACCTGACTTCAATCATGAAAAGATCATGTTATTTAGCTTAGCTTGAACCCTGGCAAACAAAAAAAAAAACAATTTAAGAACAAATACTAAAACTTGAAAGCCAAGATTTAAAGAAGAAAAAATAAACTAATGATCAAGTAGTTTCTAAGATCTATAACCAAACTATCCAAAATCGTCCATATGTAAGATTAGCAAGTAAATTCAATTACAGATGAGAAGACCCAATGTAACCAATAATAGGATACTATACTCCAAAGCAAAAAAGTGAGGTACCTTTTCTCCTATTTCTTCGAGTGTAATGAGACAACTTCTTTTTGGGTGGTTTTTGGTCCGAGGAGTCTGGTCCATTTGCGTTTTTACACCTATGACATGTTTAATTTCTCACTTCAATACACCAACTCCCTTGAGTTTTAGTGTGTCCTCTTTGCATTGGCCGATTCTTCGCCTTTAAATTTTGTTTGCATTACCATCTTAATTAATCAATGAATTGTGGCTGGGTTACAGAGCAAATGTTGATTCTCTGAGTCTCCGCAGCAACAGTACCAGACAAATCATTTCTTTGGGGCCCTGAAGATTCAGCGGTTCTATTTCTTTTGCTAGCAGCGAAAACAAATCTCTCATCCTGGATTTACAGCAACAATCTATCAATATTTGCAACAAACCTTTATCATTATGTCTTTTCTAGAATAAAACATTTGATATACATATCAAGCCCTTCTCTAATTCATATAAATTGAATTCTATTGACATATTGAAACCAATATACGTCACGTCTCCCTATATGTGTAGTAGCACAAAATCTGCAACAATGCGCACGATAATAATTCCCTTTGAGAGTTTATTGTAGACTCTATTATTAAATCAATCAGAAAGTTGAACCAAAATTTCATCAAAGATTTTAGAAAAACAACCAAATCGAGGAAATCATTCATTGACAGTACCCAATAGTATAGCTTAAAATAAACCAATGCAAAAGCTTACATGTCTATCACCAATAGGAATATTTACATGGTGTGGGTTGTTGAGAGTCTGGAAGCCATTCGAAATAAGTGAAAGAGTGAACTGCACAAAATTTTAATCACTTACTCAGCAAAATTAACTTCAATAGCATGGAACCAGTTACAAATGATATGAATCCAAATATAGGCAGGACTCTATTTCGTTTGTTTGTGTTATTTTTGGGTACTTTTGATTAGTGAAATTGGGCTTTTGTTGTTAAAATGAACATATAGATAATCATCAAGGCAGAGGAGGCAAGAGTTCCTGGATCCTTCCAAAAACCAATAGAAAGTAATTACCTCATGTATCTGGGCACTTATCCATGATTAACCATCTCCAGTTGTAATGCATTCCATAACGGAAAGTGTCGGAAGAAGAAGAAAAATCTATCAAAATGATTAGACCACTTGTTTTTCGATTCAGAATGAACTAACGAAGGGGTTTGATTCAGAATGTTCTAATGAAGGGATTCCTCTCACGTAGTGAGTAGCAGAAAAGACATAATGATGATAGCAATACAAAAGTTATATTGTTCACCACTAACGATTTCCAACAAAACAATACACAGACACAGTGTGAAGTGACAATTAAGAAGAGTCATTCAGATTAATTTACCTTGGATTGTTGAAAACAATCGTGTTGAAATTTCAAACGCTGTAAAAAAAAATCCAATGAAACCCTTAAACTCAGCTTTGAGATAAAGTGAACTAAGTTAATTGATCGAACAATAAAGTTAATTGCAAACTCATTTACATATTTACAAACACAAATAAAAAAATCAATAGAACACAGTCATAAACACAGTTGAATCACATAAGATGTTTAGAACTCTAATGATTTGCTGAATACAACAATCAAAATCTACGATAAAGTTATTACGAATTTAAAGTGAAAAATCAAATTATCACTGAAATAATTTCTTCAAAATTTTTTTTGGCCATTACCTAGTACCGTTGAGAAGTATGCGACTGAAACATGGTTTGTTGATGACCTCGTTTAGGGTTTATGTAGGGATGTTGTTGCATGTAACATATGATGAAATTATTGCGCAGATTGATGGCCTAAATGGGCGCTGAAATAATTGGGAATTTTATTGAAGATTAGGCGATGAATTGTAACGGAAGGGGATAACAATTGATGGGTGAATCTGAGCTGTTGGATGTAGGCGTTAAACATGGGTTGATTATCAACCACGATTTATCTCTCAACTTTTCTCAACTTTGAGAGCAAATGGTGGCTGTGGATAGCAATAAAACACAAATCCAGAATCGTTAGATGGACAAAATCACATTTTTTTTTGTAAGATAGATTTTTTTTTTTTTTGAAATTGCAACTAAAAACAATGAATGTAAAATAAAACATGGCCATGAAAGAAGTACTTTATCGCTTGAATCTTCACAACTTGTAATGTCTTCGTATCATAAACTTCAATAACTCTCATCTTTTGATTTTCTTCGCTCTTGTACTTAAATCTTCAATTTTGATATAGAATTCCGCTCCTTATGTGTAAGTCTTCTACATGTATATAAAAATGTGCTCATTGTATGTTGCTTCACTTGGATATGAAATTTTCTCTTCCTTGTATTGTTGCTTGTAAACCTCAAACGTCTTCAACTTTCCTTGTAGATTTTGAAGTCGCTCCGCTTGTTGATGATGATGGTGTTTCCATGGACCTGTTGTTGGCGAGAGAGAGAATGGTGCTAACTGCAAATCAAACTACAAGAAGGTGGTTTTCATCTATAGACGTCACCCTCATGATTGACAAAATTAGCACTCAAGAGATCAAAGAGTAGTGCTTCTATTGGTGGGAGGTTGGGTATCTCACCATTCTACCCCGAATTAACGCACGGTGACACACACTTAAAAGAAAGCTCTTTAGTCATTTAAAAAAATTTTGGTCTGGTGCCTCTGTTGATTTGAAAATGGGTAGTCTCCGCTAATGATTGACCAGCAACTCTGATAATGCATTCCCTCTGCTCCTCATTTTCATCACCGGCATGATTAAATCCATTATTTAACGCTCCAATTCGTAAGAAATCCGAACATATATAGTTCCCTAACACTTCCAAGTTCAGTTATGTCGGTCAGAATTCTCTATGTAAACATACCTAGAAGTATGCTAGTGACTCTAAAATCTCTACAAGTTGGAGGTTTTTATGCAAAATTTTAAAAACTTTATATGCAAAATACTCCTCCACACTTAAACTTTACATTGTCCTCAATGTAATTGACTCATCCTAAGTAAACTCAAGGTGGGAAATCAAAATATGATATGAAAAGCTAAGAAAAATAAAATACAAAAGATAGAGATACAAAACCGATGGTTGCCTCCCATTTAGCGCTTAGTTTTACGTCCTTAGTACGACTTAGTATTCTCCTTATTACTCCTCCATAGGGAGCAAATCACGAAATTCTAGCACATCCAGATCAACATACGCAGTGCTTTCGTAGTATTGTTTCAATCTATGGCCGTTGACCTTTGAAGTTGTCCCATCTCGGAGACTAGTTATATCAACTGCACCATGAGGATAAACATTAGTAACAATATATGGTCGAATCCATATGGACCTTAGCTTACCAGGAAATAGTTTAAGACGAGAATAAAATAAAAGAACTTTTTTCCCCGCAACAAAATTCTTCCGAGGAATCATTTCATCATGAAATAGCTTAGTCTTCTCTTTGTAAATCCGGGAACTCTCGTAAGCATCATTATGTATCTCCTCTACCACGTTAAGTTGTAACTTCCTTTGTTTCCCCGCATCATCATAATCCGTGTTGCACACCTTTATCGCCCAATAAGCCTTATGCTCAAGTTCAACCGGGGGATGACAAGCTTTTCCATAAAACAACCGATATGGAGACATACCAATCGGTGTTTTGTATGCGGTTCTATACACCCAAAGAGCATCGTTGAGTTTATAACTCCAATCTTTCCGTGTAGTGTTAACGGTTTTCTCCAAGATGGACTTTATCTCACAATTTGAAATTTCAGCTTGCTCACTAGTTTGTGGGTGATACGGCGTACCAACCTTGTGATTTATGTTGTAGTTCTTAAGAAGAGCATGAAAGGATTTCTTGAAGTGCAATCCTCCATCACTGATAACCACTCTTGGTGTACCATGTCTAGAGAAAATATATTCCTTCACAAATTCACAAACAACTTGAGAATCATTAGTAGGGGTGGCTTTAGCTTCCACCCATTTTGAAACATAATCCACAACAAGAAGTATATAAAATTTTCCATTTGAATTGACAACAAGACCCATAAAATCAATTCCCCACACAACGAAAATCTCTACAACAAGAATCAGTGTGAGTGGAATTTGATTTCGAGCATCTAGATTGCCCGTTCGTTGACATCTATCACAAGATTTACAAAAGATATATGCATCCTCAAATAAGGTAGGCCAATAAAATCCACTCTCAAGGACTTTGAGAGCGGTACGTTTAAAACCAAAATGACCACCACATGCATAGGTATGGCAAAAAGTAAGGATGGATTGAAATTTAGAGTTAGGTACGCACCTGCGGATAATTGGATCCGAACCATATTTCCACAAGTAGGGCTCATCCCACACATACTGCTCGGCTATCTTCTTATGCTTTAACTTTTGAAAATTAGACATTTTACTAGGTACTTTCCTTGTAATCAAGTAGTTCACTATATCAGCGTACCATGGTGTTGAATCCTCAATTGAGAAAAGTTGTTCGTCAGGAAAACGATCGTGTAAAGGAAGTTCTTCTTCGGATACAACAAGTCTACTAAGATGATCCGCAACAGTATTCTCAACACCTCATTTATCTTTTATTTCATAATCAAATTCTTGCAACAACAAAATCCACCGTATAAGTCTTGGCTTAGCTTCTTTCTTCTTAAGTAGGTACCTAAGTGTTGCATGATCAGAATATACAACAACTTTTGCTCCCACCAAATATGATCTAAATTTTTCTAGTGCAAACACTATAGCCAACAACTCTTTCTCGGTGGTAGAATAATTAATTTGAGCATCGTTTAGGGTCATATATGCATAATAAATCACATGGGACAACTTATACACTCTTTGACCCAAAACAGCTCCAACTGCGTAGTCACTAGCATTACACATCAGTTCAAATGGTAAACTCCAATCCAGTGACTTGATAATCGGTGCAATTGTCAACAATTCTTTCAATTTGTTAAAGTCATTCTTGCACTTCTGGTCGAAGTTAAAGGAAACCTCCTTTTGCAATAATTTTCACATCGGCATTGAGATTTTGGAGAAAATCTTTGATAAACTGCCTGTAGAAACCTGCATGACCAAGAAACGAGCGAATATCCCTCACCGAAGTGGGGTATTGTAAGTTCCTTATTAAGTCTGTCTTTGCTTTGTCGACTTCGAGCCCTCGAGAAGACACGATGTGACCTAGCACTATACCATGGTTTACCATAAAGTGGCATTTCTCCCAATTTAAACACAAGATTAGTGTCTATGCATCTTTTTAGTACAAGTTCAAGATTTTGTAAACAAATATCAAATGAATTTCCATAAACACAAAAATCGTCTATAAATACCTCAATGATGTGTTCCACGTAGTCATAAAATATACTAACCATACATCTCTGAAAAGTGGCAGGCGCATTGCAAAGACCAAACGGCATCCGTCTATAGGAAAACGTACCAAAAGAACAAGTAAAATTAGTTTTTTCCTGATCCTCCGGTGCAATAACAATCTGATTGTACCCCGAATAGCCGTCCAAAAATCAATAATGTGAATGTCCCGCTAACCTCTCCAGCATTTGATCAATGAAAGGCAAAGGAAAGTGATCCTTTCTAGTTGCGGCATTAAGCTTTCGGTAGTCTATGCACACTCTCCATCCCGTTTGAACTTTTGTAGGAACAAGTTCATCATCTTGATTTCTAACAACAATGATACCAGATTTCTTAGGCACCACTTGTACCGGACTAACCCATTTGCTGTCAGAAATTGGATAAATCACCCCCACACTTAGTAATTTGAGGATCTCTTTCTTTACGACCTCCATCATTGGGGGTTAATCCTACGTTGAGCATCACGTACCGGCTTGCTATCATATTCCATAAGGATTCTATGCATGCACATTGATGGACTAGTTCCTTTGATGTCAGCAATAGTCCAACCAATGGCCTTCTTGTGCTCCTTCAGAACCCGAAGTAGACGTTCTTCTTGTTTGGCAGTGAGGTTCTTTGCAATAATCACCGGAAGCTCCTCTTTATCACCCAAGTAAGCATACTTTAAGTGATCGGGAAGAGGCTTCAATTCTAGTTTAGGTTCCTGCACAATAGAAGATAAAGGAACCTCATTAGTTACGGGTAAAGAAATATAAGAGACATTACCCGTCCGAACTTCTTGTAGTGTTTTTAAAGCACCACACATCTCCACTAGCTATTTGACTAAGTCGACGTCCAAATTCGGCTTCCCATGAACGTCCAAATCAATGTTATTTCGCAACACAACTCCGAGTTCATCCTCATTACTCAAATCAAACATTTGTTGTGCTAACGAATCAATAACATCAATAGAGAAAGCGGAGTGCACATCACTAGGATTACGCATGGCCTCAAATATGTTGAAGCGAATGATCTCCTTATCAAATGCCATAGTGAGTGTACCATTTTCCACATGAATCTTCGTCTTTGCTGTTTTCATAAACGGTCTCCCAAGAAGTAACGAAGTAGATGAACAATTATCTCCATTTTGCATATCCACAATGTAGAAATCAACCGAAATTCACTTGAACTAGCACTTTTTCCACGACTCCCTTAGGATATATATTGGACTTGTTTTCAAATTGAATAGTAATCTTTGCTTCTTTCAAAGGTCCAATATTCAAGGAATCATAAACATCGGCTGACATAACACTTATGAATGCTCCCAAATCAAGCAAAGCACGCTCGAATCGTCCGTTACCAATAGTGATTGGCATCGTGAAGCCACACGGATCTTCACACTTTGCAGCATCTTCTTCAATAGCATAGCTGCACTTTCGCCTACTTGTGTAATTTCGTTGGCAATCAAATTATCCTTCCTTGTGCACAAATCCTTCAAAACCTTAGCATACCTAGGTACAATTTTGATGGCTTCAATAAATGGAATGTTGATTTGCATATTTCTAAAAATATCCATAATCTCCTTATCTTGAGCTTGCTTCTTTGACTTAGCAAAACGACTAGGGAAAGGAGGTGGTATGGTAAAAGTGGGAACCGTGTCCTTAGGTTGGCCGGTTGTGGTTGGCTTTTCCTTTGGGACGGTTTCCTCCTCTACTTCCTTTTCGATGTCGTTATTAACCACTTCTTGTTGATGTTGTTGTGGTTCTTCAGTTTGTATCCCACTTCATAGAGTTATGGCATTGAGGTTTGTTGTTGGATTCACAAAAGGATGAGATGGTAGTTTTTCATCTACCTGCGCTTCTAACTTACCTACGGAAGTGGCTAATTGACCCATTTGTGTCTGAATTTCCTTTATCGCCATATCCTGTCTTTGTAGAATAATATCTTGTTTATGCATGTAAGTTTTAAGCAAATCCTCAAGATTGGAGACTTAATTTTGAGATTGTTGTGGTTGTTGGAATTGTTGTTGTTGAAAACCACCTTGTCTCGCATATGGATTAGGAACCACAATGTAAAGACCCTCAAGCTCGTCAACACTATTAGACCAGTCAAGTGACGAATTAGCCGATAATAACTCGATTAATTAGAGAAGAACGTTAATTAATAGAAATTAATCTAACAACGATCTAGGAACGAAATTAATAACACTAGATAGATATCGAAAATTTATGCGAATTAGACTACTGGAACGTGTCATTCGGATACCGGACGCAGAAGATATCATCAGATTAATGTGAGGGGCAAAAATACTATTTTGCCTTACACCGACCTGGCTGTCCTTATCCATAACGTGGGTGCCTTAATAATTTTGGTTGGCCTCATCTTCACCAAGACGTGCCGAAGAGAAAAACATTTCTCTTATCTTCTTCTCTTTCTTTGTTCTTCTTCTTCTTCTTCTTCTCTGTTCCTCTTCTCATTCTCTCCGTCGATCTCAGTTCAGAAGAACTGAGTTATTCTTGAGCGAGACGTTCATAGAAAGTTAGTTAGCTCGATGAATGAAGAAGATGGTGTGGTGTGGAAGTTGATTTAGTTGCGGGAGAAGAATGAACTGATGCTGCTGAGGATTGATAGTTAGAGTTTGGTTTTGAAGATGAAGAATTAAGAAGAGCTGAGTACGATCGAGGAGTAGATGATGTTGGTGATGTTGATTCAAGTAGTTGATTCAGATTTACAAGAAAAAGGTAATTTAGGGTTTTAATAATTCGAAGGTTATTGTGTGAATTTGATTGATTAATCCAGTAATTCTTGATGGGTTTGTTTTTAATTGAAGTATAATTTGAGGTATTAGGTTTAATTTAAGTTTCTTTAGGAATCATGAATTAGGGCTCATGCAAATTACGTGCCTAAATCGGAACCTACATATGAAGAAGTTGAATTGGTTAGAGATGATTGAAGTTAGGTTGTTGATTAAGGTTTCACAGAGAAGAAATAGAAACTAGGGTTTGAGTTGTGATTGGGATTTTAATTCAGGGTTTTGCAGAAAAGAATCAGAAGTTAGGGTTTGTAATTTAGAAGATGGTTTTGTGTAGAATTGAGATGTAAATCGAATTAAGGTTGGATGATATGGAATTACGGTTAGATGGGTCTGTTGCTGTTTCAATGGGGTTGATGATTTTAGATTGAATTACAGAGAATGGGTCTAATAAGAACTGTTGATGCTAATCGAGCCGTTGGTGGTAGACAATAAAGAGATGGCAGAAATGTTGGTGTTCAAGAGAACTGATCACAGGGAATGAAATGAGTTAGAAATAGTTTATTGGGGATTGGTGGATATGGAAATGATCTTACAGGTGATTGTGTTATTGAGAAAGAGAAGTGGTAATGTTGTTGAATGGGGTTCTCAAATAAAGTTTGGTGGTGTGCGACTGTTGGGCTGAACTTCAATGGCAGAAGTGAGAGAAGCTGAGTTTAATGGAACAAATAATGAAGAAGATGTTATAAGGACAGTGCCGAAGACTTAAATGTGTTAAGAAGATGATTGTAGTTGTTGCAGTTTGAGCTAGAGAACATTTCATTAAGTAGTTGCGGCTGTTGAAAATGGTGATTAGGATTAATATGTAGAATGCAACTTAAGTGAGAAGTATTGGACCTGGCTGTCGTTGTAGTTTATGTGGAGGAAACTTTATTCTGATAAGAATTATATGAATGATTTAGGTTGGTGAATGAGTTGTTGGTGTTCATTATGCTGAAGTAGAATCTGTTGGGTATTGCAGATGATGATGAAGTTGTTTGTGTTGGTAGATATGTATGATATGGATTCTTGTTGATGTGATGCGGAATTGCAGGTGAGAGAGTAGTGGTAGATAGAGATGGAGGCAATGGTTGAGGTAAAATTTAACTGAAGTGAAGCTGTAAATTATGTAAGGGTTTTTGATGGAGTAATAATGGAATTGATTGAGATCAAGAATGTGAATTGAAGATTGTAAATTATTTAAGTTGTAGGTTTGCAATTAGAATTAGAAATGCATCATGTTAGCTTTGGCATGAGTTGTGTTGCTTCTTGTTTGTGCATGAAAAGTTTGGCCTGTGCAAGGGCCTTGATTTGTATAATTTGAATCAGTGTTGTTGACTGAGTTGTCTCAATGAATTCCTGTTTAACTCAGTGGACCTTGACCAGTTGACTGTTGACCATACTTTGACTAGCTTTCCTAGTTTGACTTGACCTTGACCCTGGACTTTGGACGTTGAATGTTATTAGACCTTTTTGACCAGACGTGGACTGTCAGTGACCGTCAGTTGACCCGATTGGACTGGGCTTTGGATTAGCGGGTTGTGCCTGGTCAGGCTCAATGGGCTTGGGCTTAGTACCATGTGTCATTAGTTTGATGTTTTGGAGCCTTTATGGACCGAGTTAGCTTTTGATTCCTTTTACAAAGCCATAGATGATCATAAAGCATATCTAATGAACTATAGAACCAACCTAATTGAATTAGTAAACATTTATTGGCTTAGAACCATTAGACAATTCACTTAGCCTATAACTAGAGAATTGTAGGAGATTATGATATGATCCTTGTATGAGCCTTTTGGCTAATTTTTAGAGTGTTTGTGTGGTTAATAGTTAGTCTTTATTAACAATGATCGATTCAAAGGATGAACCAGTGGAATGAGAATCTTGAGGTAGGCGAGGCTTGTCTTTAGAACAGGTGGGAACTCTTGTAATCATTAAGTTACTTTGAATGGAGAGCATGATGTGTCATATTATTTTTGAGCATGTTTGAATGTCATTATGTTCTTATGCAATACATGTTTGAGTGCAATTGATTGTGCATGTTGCGTATATGCATTGTCTAGTCTCCTCGCGAGGATTGTCTGTGTTCTCCACGGATTCTCGCTAAGCGTTTATAGGTGGGGAAGGCCACGCACTAGTATGTAGGTGAAGATCGGTAACCAATATTACTATAGATCAAGCAACCTATAGATTACATAGACCCTAAAAGTTGTCTGGTGACAGCTGTGGGTTGATATTATCATTTTATACCTATTTTATTATAGGGGGAATGACTCTCTGCCTTGAGGGTACCTGCGGGACACATCAAGGTATCACTGGGTAGCGAAGAATAATAAGCCCCCAGCTATCGAATATATATGGGGAGATTGGTCGTTTGCATATTATGATTGATTGTTCAGTCTTAGTAGTATGACTGGGTTACTATGATCTCGACTCGGAAAGAAATTCTAGGTTCCTGGTAGGATGGGACCTATTGGGAACCTGCTGTGCGAGGTCGAGTCATAGTAATCAAACCTTCTTATATATTCTAGACTTAGATGGTGGCATCCGAATTTATGAGGAGTACTCATTCCATGAAAACATCATATGGTACCTGGATTTCATGCTATCATTTGAGACTGGAGTTATTCTAGCATCTTCTCCTTCATTAAGTGAGATGAGGTTAGGATGACATATGTTTAGGTTGTTGTATTTCATCTCCGTAGATCCGTCCGGTGGTGGATCTTTTATAGATATTGTTCATGGACACAATATCTGGGGAGGAGAGTTGGAGCAATCTTCTGCTTTGTGTTGTGTGTATCAGATGTGCAATCATTTTTCTTAGTAGAACTGTGAAGTATGTTAGTGATTACCTGATTGTTATAAAGGTATCCACTGATCCCCCTTTTGGGATGACGTGCTCACTCGTTCCCACTTCAGTTTTTCAGTTACCAGAACATATGGTGCACGCGAAGATATTCGTTTCCGTCTCTTAAAGATTTTAGAGTTGTTGCGAATTATTTTAGGTTTTGTACATTATTTTTGTAATCACAAACACACTATTTAATTTATATAACATGAGAGAATTTTTCATTTATAATTGTTTCGAGTGATGGGTTTAGTTTTGGGTTAAGTTTTGTACAAGATTTTCTATTTGGAAATTTAGTTATATGATTGAGATATTTAATGCCTCATTAGGTAGTCAATCCCTTGGATTAATAAGTAGCTTAATTTTGGGGTGCTACACGCAGCTTGCTTATTGGTATAAATGAAGTTAGGATGATCTTTCCAACCTGGATTGTAATTATTGGAATATGGATCATACCTTGGCCTTTAATTAGGAAATATAGCATTCACCTCGGCATCATCTTCTTATGTAGGAACAACTGCAGAAGCTATCCGTTGGACCATCATTTCCACATTACCATTCGTTGCTCCATGTGTGAAGAATCTCCCATCTTACTAAATCTTCTAACCACCGATGAATCTCTAGTATAAAATTGTTGTTTATTTGCATCCATGCTCTCAATCAAACTAGCATCCTCCTGGATAGTTTTATTAGCCAGTGCACCACTGCTAGCCGCATCAATCAAATGTCTCTCATGCGGTAGTAACCTCTCATAGAAGTGTGTAATGATAAGTTGTGCTGGTATCTGATGGTGTGGGAAACTCGCCAACAATATCTTGTACCACTCCCAATAGTCGTACAAAGATTCTCCAGTAATCTGCACAATTCCACTGTTTTGCTTACGAATAGCTGCAGCTTTAGAAGCAGGAAAATACTTCTCTAAAAATAGCTTTTTCATTCCGGTCCATGTGGTAATACTTCCAGAAGGGAGATAATACAACCTGGTCCGTTAATGAAAACTAAAAAGCTTGTAGAAAAGTTGTATTATCATCATCGTGGCTCTTTTTCATACTTATTACTGTATTCTGAAACTGCGGCAGGTGTCGATTAGGATCTTCACCCGGTAGTCCCTTGAACTTTGGAACCCAATGAAGAAGATTTGACTTAAGTTCCACTGTGTCAGTTAGAGTAATACACAATGGTTGAGATTCTAAACATGGTGATGTTAGATCTCTCAACGTCTTCCTCTCCGGAGGCGGAGGTGGAGATGGATTATTTGTACCACCTACCATTGTTGATGTAGAAGGTTCTTCTTGCAACTTTGGACGTGCTTGTAGTACTGTTCCCTTGCGAGTTTGAATTCCGCACCTCTGGTAATTCCAATCCTTCGATGCCAGAGATTAAGTACCTAAAACAAAAATCTAGAAAACAAAGTTAAAAACTAAAAAGAAAATCTGAAAACAAAATAAAACTAAAAGAAACAACTAAAGCTACCGACTGCTCCCCGGCAGCGGCGCCAAAATTTGATGGATTTTCGTAGGCACAACAAATTAATAGAGATGTTTCCCACTAATTAAATAAATAATATAGCGGTAGTAAGGATCGTTCCCACAGACAGCTGTATAAGTGATAGGTTATTTAGATGGCAAAATTAGATAAAACAAAGGGGGGTTGGTTGTAAAAATAAATAAAAAGAAACAAATAAAAGAAAGATGATCAAGGAATTCTTCGCCGTTACCAAGCGTTAACAGGATCAGAATACTTATCTATCTTATGTTAGAACCATTCATCACCAACCGTAGAATAACAACTAGATCAGTTTTATCCCCAAAACTTATTCTATCACTAGATACGGAAGTTCTCGACTACCAAATTCTATTCAACGAACCACCAAGTAGTAGATCACTCAAGGTGTAATCCAATCGAACGCTTTAAGCTTTGTGAATTTAGGTTGATCCCATTAGTTGAACTCTTAGATCAAGGTCCACTTGCTGATGTTATCTTCACTCGCAATTGCTCCACAGAATCCCTCTGCAAGGTTTCGCGATGTCTACTTGTGTAGAGAGTCAATCGACGATTACTTATCTCATAACTTTTATTAGCTTTAGAACAATCAATAGATCAATCTAGTATGCATCCCAAATCAATCTAGGAATTACTCATAAACCCTAGATACAGTAAAAACAAACGATGATGATTAAAACTTCGAATAGATTTATACAACTAACAAAGCTTCATTCATCCTTAATCAATGGAAATTAGTTACATGGATTTAGTAAAACCCATAAAAAATATACTCCCTCCGTCCTAATTTACTTTCCAAAATAGAATTTTGCAAAAACTTGAAACAAATTCAAATTACTTCCTCATACATCATAAATATTTCAAATTACTTGTTTAATATACTAGTTTTTGTATCCTAGTTTTTATTTCTTTCTTGATAATTAGATAATTTTAGTGGGAAATATAATAATTTTTTGGTACACTTTTGTTAAAAAAACTCAATTTTGATAAGTAAACTAGGACGGAGGGAGTATGAAATATGAGAAAAAAATATGTTACAAAATACCAAGGTTACCCTCTAAGGGGTAAACCCTAATTCCTTGTTCCTAGCTTCTTCTCTTCTTGTGATGTAGAACACCTCTTTTCTCCTTCAGGAATTCGGTCGAACAGGTGTGTGCATGAACTCGGGTTGAGGAGATGACTTCTGAGGGTAATTCGACCCTCTATTTATAGCCTGTTATAGCTGAGATTTCGAATCTGATAATCACCAACTTTTCCTTAGCCGACCTAAACATAGAAATGCGTCTTGAATCTCCACCATTCATCTTAAAATTCAACGGTAAAGGCACCAGTCGGTGGCTGCTTTCCAGCTTTCAAAACTTATCAAAACTTCTCCTCCAGCCGAATTCTCTCCCAAGTAATTAATCTCGATTCCAACTCAAGCTCCGTAGCCGCCTCAAACTCCTTTCAATCTCTTCGATTTATTGCCAGCTTCATGACAGCATCCGACTCGACTGGTTTCTCGGCCACGAAACTCACCCATAAACTGTACAAACCCATTCGCTAGTTTCGTGTCCTGTTCAACTTTGAAGACCTCATTATTCTCATTCTTTCTAATCAATCAAACTCCATTCAGCACGTGAAAAACTTCTCAATCATCTAAACCAGTTTTCACGACCACAGATCCCTTCTACTCCACGGACTCAAGCCAGTGCTGCTTCTCGTCTGCAGCAAACAACGTTCACTGTCTAACTCGAGCTCTTCGTTCATTCCTGCCTGGTCGTGTTCTTCAGTCACAACAAATCCCGAGCATTACTTCCATGATCATGATCAATCAATGACATCATCTACTGCCGATAATGACAGCAGCATCTAGTTCAACAGTTGCGAGTTCTTCATCTCTGCCATCTCGATCAAACTTCATCGGCAACTCAGCTCCATCTTCTCTCATTCCAATCACCATTAATTCAACTCCAATCACCCAATGTATCAAAGACGCAACCACCAATCACCAGTCATGATCATCTGCAGCTCCATCAATACTCTCGTGATCATCAGCAGCAACTCTAGTCTCGAGATATCCATGCAGAAGTCTCGGTCTTGAAGAAGAAGAAATACGCGCGTGTTTGAATTTGAAGATGGCAGCCCCGAGTACATCCAGCGCCTGTCTTTAACACCATTTGAATTTGAGCTTCCCCTTTTGAATACTGGACTGTGCTTAGCATTTCCCTTGAAGATGATATCCCTTAACAGAGTGGATGCCCTTTATCGTACACTGGGGGTGCCAATAGCACTTGTCATGTAAATTGACCATTTTGCTGTTTTAGCTTTCCAAGTTCTTGTTTTGCTCATAACTTCTTCATACGAGCTCAGAATGACTCTGTTCTTTCGCCATTGACTTCGTCTTCTCGTCCTCCACAAAATGAAAAGTAGAAATATTGTACTTTAACAAGTTCCACTTGGTCTTTCTCCACTTGTAGCTGGCTTCTTTTATTGCACATTTAAGTGGCAATTCACTTATTTTGGATGATTCACCTAATAAAACACAAACAAGAGAAAACAAGCATAATATACAATAATTTGCAAGAATATAGGAAATTACTAGCATCGAATTGTCATTAAATATATGTAAAATATGCACTTATCAGTAGATGCCGCTCTTTCCTTTCAAGATCCATGGCCGTAGCCACCACTCGTCACTACCAAGATTTGTGCCTGTAGTCATCACTCATCCCTGTCAAGGATCGTGATCGCAGCCATCCAAGATCCAACCAACCTGTTTTGTACATAGTCATCATCATGGATGCAAAAGGGTGATATCCTTATCATGGTAAACCCATCAACCACACATGGTAGAATCACGTAAACCACACTTGGGGACTGAGGCTCAGCATGAAATTTCTTCGCTGTCAGTCAAGAACCTCTTCAACACAAGAGAGACAGTCAATCAAGAAGCATGTAATTTGCAAGGGAAAATCAAACTGAAGGTTGGTCGAATCCTTAACCACTATTGTTATTTCCACTATTTTGAATAACCGTTGCCAGCTTAGCATGTGTTGAGATGTTATAGTAGAAACGGTGTTCTTTCCCATGAGGAGAAAACACGACTTGCCGACCAACACTATTTGTGTGCCCTCTTCCCATGTGCCATATCGTATCGCCTTAGAGGAATAGGAAGAACTCATTTTTCGAAATCAAGGGTTAATGGCGCCCTCACTGGAGTTCCCAGAACAAGCCGCTTCAACGCTTTCTCCAGAAGTCGCTTCAACGTTCTCTCCTGAAGCCGCTTCAACGCGCGCTCTCTCTTGAAGCCGCTTCAACGCTCTTCTAGAAGAATCCGCTTCAACGTTCGCTCCAGCAGTCGCTTCAACGTTTCGTTCCAGGAGCCGCTTCAACGCACGCTCTCTCTTGAAGCCGCTTCAACGCTCTCTCCAGAAGCCGCTTCAACGCTCTCTCCCGAAGCCGCTTCAACGATCTCTCCAGAAGAAGCCGCTTCAACACTCTCTCCAGAAGCCGCTTCAACGCTTCGCTCCAGGAGCCGCTTCAAAGTTCTCTCCAGAAGCCGCTCCGCTTCAACGCTCTAGCAGTCGATTCAACATTTCGCTCCAGGAGCCGTTTCAATGTTCGCTCCAGCAGTCGATTCAACATTTCGCTCCAGGAGCCGCTTCAACGTTCTCTCCAGAAACCGCTCCGCTACGATATTCGCTCCAGCAGTCGCTTCGACGTTCTCTCAAGAGCTGCTTCAACGTTCGCTCCAACAGTCGCTTCAACGTTCTCTCCAGAAGTCGTCGCTTCAACGTTCCCCCAGAAGCCTCTTCAATATCCTCTCTAGAAGTCGAAGCCTCTTCAACGCCTCACAAGTCACACAGACCAACCGCATCAGATCTGCCACATCACCTACTCAGAACTCAGCATCGCCCACCCAAGGCCTGCACGAAGCTGCGCATCAAAAACCACATCGCTGACAAAGTCAAGGGGTGCATGGGCTGTCAGAAGTTGGATACAATACAGATCTATCAAGTGCGACTCCATATTATTGATCAACAAATGACGAATCCAAAAGATTCCCGCCTTCATAAATTCGTCAACCCCCTTACCAGCAAATGCAATGGAAGTACGTCTTTCAAGAGAAAATAGGCTCAGGATAATTACACCTGGGGACTGCCAGCACAGGATGCCTTCACGTCCCTCAACCAGGTTATTTCTGATATAGCATCATCACTGTCAGAGCTTTACGAGCCGCAGGAAGTTCTCAACATGAAGTCGTACACTTCATCAAAGACTCCAAAGTACGCCACGGGGATATTTTCATGTATCCATCCGCGCCATCGGATTTAGTACACATCTACACCTCCTTACAAGACCGCATTGTATTCCTAAGCCGACTCAAAAATATAGCTCTAGTGATCAGACAGAAGTATAACTGGGGACTGCTCATCGCATCCCATTCCATACAACAATCCAAGATTCAAAAGATGATTCAAAGGATGTCTCTTGGAACGAATTCCTTGAAGACTTGATAGCAGCACATCGGCAACGGAACGCCTCTCAGCTTGTCTACTTCACTCAAAGGCTTCGGAAGATTTTTCCCATTCAAGCTTTCTAAGCATGTCATCATCGCAATCAGAAAGGAAAGAGTAGGTCTATGAGTTAAAGAGTCGGAATAAATACAATTTCGTGCCAGTCAATGCTAAAGAGTTTAAAGAACATTTCAATTGCAACTCAGCAGTCCAGACACTAAGAAACTTAAAGTCAAGGCCTCTTGTAATTGAGCGCAATGGAGTTTGGTAAATTTCGAAACCCACTAGAGAGGTTAGATACTCATTCTTCTGGAGTCAGAACCTTATTACACGTTATGGAGGGGATCGCTGGTACTGTTGGATGGCTACATGCGCAAAAAAGAAAGCAGCACCTACCTTGGTTCTCCTAGCCCGCCTTGCGGATGATTTTAACTATTGGCGATTTCTTTGTTGCCATTGAAGCTCGCTCTACCGCCAATAACAAAGAAAATCATTCACACCAAGGTAAATATCCAATCAAATACTCATGGATATTACACTCACAGCTAAAATACGAAAACAAGATGAATTTACCTTGCCGCTGACGATTGGCACGCTTATGATCAAGCTGCTGACACTGAAGAAGAGGAGCCGGCTGCTGCACATGAAAGAACGGAGCCGGATGAGAAACAAAAATAGAAGAAGGTCGATACCCCTTTTCATACGAATGGAGTTTCTAGAGTTTGAACAGAAGAAGGATTTCTCCTTGCTCCGTGAATGGGAATAGATGGATGGGAGCACCGCACTCGTACCCCATAGTTGAGATAGCAACACCCTACTACGAAAGCCATTGGCCGCACGATCCCGCTGCTGAAGGCCGATTTGGATTTCCCTGGTAATATCTACCTGCTTTGTCTTTTCAATTTTATTTTTCGTATGTCACCATCTAGTGCTTACCCCGCAACAATGTCATTGTTACATGCTAAGCATGGGACTTAATGTTGATGGTGGTTTTTAGCTTAGGGAGAAAACTGTAAAAGTCTGTCTATCTAACCCGGCATCAGAAGTAGTAGACCTTGATATATCTATATTCTGAAGGGAATTTGGAGAATATATCAAAATCTGATGAGTGCCTATGTCTCTCTTCTATTATATCGAAACTCAAGCTCCTAGATAAATTGTTCATTAGTATAGAGCCTAATGAATATTTAAGCTCCTTGCTGCCTGCCTAGTATTTTTCTATGCAATTTTCCCCAGCGGAACTTTCAATGTTGGCATGACATGACGATTAATGTTCACTCACAATAGAGTAGTACGAATCTCCCGAAGTTTCAGTAATGAAATCTGCATGAAAACACTCGCGCAGGCTACACCACCCTATGAAAAACAAATTAGCTTGCATATACACCTTTTAATTAAAAGTTAGCGCGATCGAACGTGTTTAAAATCCTAAAGGGAAATCTAGACTGTCCATATCGGTCTTAAGAAACGATCACGACCACACAATTTGGCCACGCAATTCAACAAGCCTGGCCTACTCTTGGTAGAATTAGGCAATCATCGCGATGACCACCGACGGGACCACTAGCATCCCGACCGAGCGAACTCCATCTAGTACATCCGCAGCGCTTTGAACGATTGACCCTAATGTGGGGTGATCGCGCTGTTAGGAAAACAAGCTCAAACGTGCTAAGACCAGCAAAAACGGTCTCAAAACCCATCGCGTCCGTCCAACTTATCCGGCCTAGTTGGACGGCGTAGATCGCATCTCGAACGATGAAAGAGGTGCCAATGTTTTCATTGGAGGCCCAATTTTCTTCCCAGTCGATCGACTAGATCATAGCAAGTCAATGATGCATCAAACCGTTCGATCGAACTAGGGCGGATGCGGCTGCTTTTAAACCCTAATTTGTGCTTGCGGAAGTATATTACTATCGCAAATCGATCATGACCACCCATCTTCGCCAGCCGAATCAAGTGGCTTATATCTAATTTTAGATGGCCCGGGAGATGTCAGCGTGCTCACAAGCATCCCCTATTTGCACATGGCCGATCATCCTGTTCGAATCGGCGCCTAGTTTTTTGATTCGATTAGACAAAATAGGATTGACCGCACGGTTTCTAAACCCTAAATTGCGTCAACAATACATAACTGCCAAAAATCATCTCGTCCATCCAACTTCGCTCGCCTAGTTTGATGTTGTAGATTTATTTTCAGAAAACCAAAAAAGTAGCATTGTGATCACCGGCCACCCTCCTCCACGGGGAGCGATTGACCAAGTGATAGCTCGCCCATAGGGTCCTCAAATGTTCACCCAACAGTGGTCGGTCGTGCTACTTTTAAGACGCTCAATTCGTGACTGATTTGATCGAGCTCTAAAACAACGATGCTTCTAGCACATCGATTATTTTCAGCTGCTTATTTGAAAGCGATGCTTTATACATCGATTATAAGCAATGTTATGCAAATATTGATTTCACTTAACCTAAAAGCACTATGTGCTGATTTTAGTGGAAAGTCTCATGACTTGACCCATTCATTCGAGACATCAAACATGTCACAAATTGGGGGATACTCACTTGGGTATTGGTCTGGCGGTTTACAGCGTGCGGCGTGCAACGCACCCATTACGAGAAAGTGTCAGGAAAGGATGGAAGGTTAACAATAATGAGAGTGCTGGGTGAAAGTGTCACAAGTCTTCCCTCATAACGGAAACACGATGATCACCACTTTCTACACAGTTTCACTTCTCCACTCAACTTCCTTCATTTCCTATGAGATCAGGGTGCGCTCAATGACTTGTATAAATAGGTTTTCAACCTATTCCAAAAACAGGTGTTATCAACACAAGTGTCCAGAAATCATATTTTGATACAAGTCATAAAACAACCACACCTTCATAACTTAACATTCTGATCTCAAACACCTTCTTCGCTTCCCTCCCTAAGATCAACCCTTCTCCTTCACTTTGTGACCGAATCGAATCTGGAACAGTCATTTCTTGGTTTAGGCCAGAGTCTTACAGATTGATCTCTCGAATCTAAAAGTACTCCCGTGCAATGCATTTGTTTAGGGTTTGAATTTGTTTCTCATCAACACACCCAAATTTACCAAAAACAGCATAATCAGTTTTTACCCCAAAACAAGTATATACCTAGATTAATTCTAACCTCTAGGTTTGAATATATATACCTGGTCTTACTATCAAACACATTCACTGTTTTATAGGGCTACAATGACTCTGGTCATCTATTAGGGATGTAATGAATCTGGTAATTTTCTTTTTGTATAAAAGCTAGCATATTAGATTAGGTTACTAAACCTTCATGGATTTAGACTTCAACCGATTAATCAATTAAATGTTTTATTTAGAACGATTGTTTTGGCACCATGCAATATTTGAGTGGACCATTAAGTGCTTAGACCATCCATCCTACAAAATAAATAGGTGTACGTCCTAACTGTAAAAAATGATTAAGTCACCCTTTAAATAAATTAATATTTCATTTTTATATATTTTTTAATTATTTCCATCTATCTATATTGGATTCGATTAGGAAAAACAATCTAGTCGAACTAGAGGTTCGGCTACGGAAAAGATAAACATAATGTAGCTAAATTCTTGTGTTTGTTTTTGATATATGAACAACCCATTTAATTCGGCTAGAAAATAATTAAAAAGAAACTAAGTTCGGCTAGGAAGAAAATAAGTAATACCCAGACTAACCTCATCATTTAATTCGTCTAGAAAAAAAGGAAAAAAAAACTAGTAAATAAAGTCCTAAACAAATCCCTAAGTTGCTTGTAAAAACTGAACAATTTATTAAATTCGGCTAGAAGAAAAAACTAACTGAATCCAAGGTTCATACATGAAAAAAGTCCTAACAAAACCTCAATGCAACCCATTGAATTTGGCTAAAAAAATATAAAAACCTAGCCGAACCAAACTTAATATATATATATATATATTTGAAAACATTATTTAAGAAAGAAAATAATAAATTTTAATTTTTTCCAAAAAAAAAAAAGATGAAAATAATACTCCATCCGTTTACAGATAAGAGCTACTATCATTTATTCAGTTTGGTATATATTTAAGCGAAGATGAAGTACATATTTTCCAAAAACATAGGTAGCGTAAAGGTATTTTAGACATCAACTAAAATATGTTGATCAGGACAGTGTGTACCGGTATGAACCTGAAATTCAAGATGTGGACCAAGGGAAAGGGGGGAATTGGGACCAGCATTGCCAAGCTATGACTCAGTACCATTATCAAGCAGGGCAAGAAGACCAGGTAACTAATACAATTAACACTTTTCCCCTCCTTTTGCAAGTCCATTTATTCTATAAGTTTTCAGCCTATTATCAACATAGCATTTATTTTCATATTTTTCAAGCATATCATTCACTCTCATAGTGTTAGTCATTTTAAGAATCCAACTGTATAACATAGGAAAATGAAAATTTTATCTTGGAATTGTCAAGGCCTTGGTCATAAAGACACTAGGGATCATTTGAAATATTGCATTCATAGTAATGACCCTGACATAGTCTTCATTTCAGAAACCAAAAACAACTATAAGAAAGCAAACTCGTTTATTAGACATTTTGGTTATCCCAATTATTGGTCTCAATCTTCTTTAGGCCTCTCTTGAGGAATTGTCCTTCTTTGGAAGGATGGTATGAGCATACAAATAACAAATGAACAAAAAAATCTAATTGAAGTCATGATCACAGATGGTCCTAGAAATTTACAATGGCTTCTAACCTGTCTATATGGAGGTACAAAGTACATAGAAAAGAAGGAACTTTGGGAAAATATCACCAACAGAAGTCAGAACATTCAAGTCCCATGGATGCTAATTGGAGACCTAAACATCACTATTAGCAGTGAAGAGAAGATCTCCAAGGAAGAAAAATCACAATCCAACATCAACAAATGCATAAGAGAATGGCTTCTTCAAACTGATCTAGTGGAGTTCAAATTCTCAGGCTATCCCTACACATGGAGCAATCACAGAAGGAATGACCAACTGGTGGAGGCAAAACTGGACAGGACCATAACAAATACACAATGGCATGACAATTTTAAAGTTGCTACAACATACAGTCTAACAGCTTTTGGTTCAGATCACTCTCCAATTTTACTTCATACAAATCCAGCTGAGAAAGACATTAAAACAACATTCAGACTTTATGAGAACTGGATACACCAAGACTCCTGCAAAGAAGTAATTGCCAAAGCTTGGAAACAACATCAACATGGATCTGCAGCTTTTCAAACTGTATCAAGACTAAAGCAAACAAAAAAAGATATTCAAAAATGGAACTTTGAAGTCTTTGGTAATGTGAATCAACACATCAACGAAGTGGAGAAGAAGATTCAAGATGTTCAAGAAAATCAGAGACACAACAATGGAGATGAATTAAGTAATCTTCATCAAGAACTAAGATTCTGGTACAAAATGGATTCTGAAATGAAATATCAAAACTCCAGGGAAAACATTTTGAAGAAGGAAAGTAGAAACACCAAATACTTCCATTAAAAAGCCAACTTCAGAAGAAGGAGGAATCACATTGACTCTCTCAAGGATGATCTAGGAATATGACACTCGGATAGAAAGGATATTGAACTACTTCTCAACAAGCACTTCAGCTCTATTACCACTACTACAAATCCAAAGAAAAATGAGGAAATCTTAAGTCTGATCAGTCCTTGCATAACAGCAGAAGACAATGCTAGTTTAACACGAGTACCTGACTTAGAAGAAATCAAAGACACAGGTTTTCAAATAAAACCTTGGGTTGCACCATGACCAGATGGTTTTCAAGCAGGTTTCTACCAAAAATGTTGGAGCATAGTCAGTGAGGACATCACTCAAATGGTTCAACAATTTTTCAGAAAAGGATTCTTCTCAAGGAGCTTAACTACAAATTCCAAACCCTGATCCCGAAAATTGAGTGTCCCCAAAATCCATCAGATTATAGACCTATAATCCTATGCAACATAAACTACAAAATCATATCCAAGATCCTTGCCAACAGATTAAAACCAATTTTACAAAAAATAGTGTCACCTTTTCAAGCAGCTTATGTCCCAAACAGAAACATCTCAGATAACACTATAATATCTTATGAAATTGTTGATCATATGAAGAGAAGTAGAAGGAAATTTGGTGAGGTGGGTATCAAGCTGGACATGTCAAAAGCATTTGACATGATTGAGTGGAAGTTCTTATTGGATATTATGAAACATCTTACCTTCTGCAAAAAATGGTGTCAAATGATCAATCGATGCATTGGAACTACCTCAGTATCTGTGCTTCTTAATGGTTCCTCTTGCCAACCTTTCATCCCTTCAAGAGGCTCAAGGCAAGGGGATCCAATTTCACCATATTTATTCATTCTGTGCATGGAAGGATTCTCAAGAATGATGTGCAAGGCTGAGAG
This sequence comes from Papaver somniferum, assembly GCF_003573695.1. Lineage (NCBI taxonomy): Eukaryota > Viridiplantae > Streptophyta > Magnoliopsida > Ranunculales > Papaveraceae > Papaver > Papaver somniferum. Next base: position 150,334,465 of record NC_039359.1, read on the forward strand.
CTTAAGGAAAATACAAGGAATAAAACCAAGTCAACATAGTCCCAGCATCAATCACTTGTTATTTGCTGATGACTGTCTCCTATTCTGCAAAGGAAAAGAGCAAGACATCAAAAACATCCTAGACATCATCACTAAATTCAGCAATGCTTCTGGACAAGTAGTGAACTTGAACAAATCCAGTGTGTTCTTCAACAAGCATATGCAACCACAAAGAAGCAATCATATCATTAGTATTCTTCAAATGGATTAAATGAAAAATATCTAGGCCCACTGTTCTTAGGCAAGAACAAGAAATAAAGTTTCAAACCAATTGAAGAAAAGGTTCAAAACAGGCTGAGCACTTGGCAAGAAAAAATAGTTGATCAAGCTGGCAGATCCACTCAAGTTCAATCAGTTCTAAGTACAATGGAAAATTATCAAATGGGATGTTTCAAAATGCCAAAGTATGTCATTGATTCTATTGACAGAATTCAAAGAAGATACTGGTGGAGGAAAAAAAATAAAGAAGGAATGAATCAAATTTCTTGGGGTGAAGTTTGTAAACCCAAAAGAATGGGTGGATTGGGCTTCAAAAAAACCAAAAAATTCAATGATGCTCTGCTAGCAAAATTGGCATGGAAAATGATCACAGACCAGAACTCTCTTTGTGCCAGGATTCTAAGAGTCAAGTACTTCCACAACAAAGATCCTCTAAGTGATAAAATTACTTATCATTGTTCTTGGATATGGAAAAGCATACATAAAGGACTTCAGATTGTCAAGAAGTATTACATATGGAGTGTAGGGGATGGTTCTAGAGTCAAAATATGAAAACACAATGGGAAATCCATATTTTAGCCACTGTCATAATGTGGCAAATTTGGAAATCCGGATGCATAACAGTATTTGAAGAAAAAGTCTCACATCCTAACAGTATCATAATAAGCATTAGACAATTTTGCATGAAATACAACATATTAGGTAGTGAGACTAACTCTATAAGCAGAAACAATAGAAGCAGGACTAAAGATAAGTGGAAAAAACCACCTGAAAATTGGTGGAAATTAAATTTTGATGCTGCTTTTGATAAGGATACAAATATTTGTGGCATTGGGCTAATTTTAAGAGACTTTGCAGGAAGATTTGTGGAGGCCATGGTGAAAGTTACTAAAGCTAGAGATACAGAGCAGGGGGAAAGTTTAGCTCTGCTAGAAGCTGTGGAATGGGTCAGAAGTAGAAATTGGAGGAATGTTATCATTGAAGGAGATTGTAAGACTGTTATTGAAGCTGTGACTTCAAATTTTGGCAATTCATCTTGGCAGGATCATAATCTTCTTTCGGATATTAGTAGGTTAGTAAAAGCTAGTAGTAATATCAGTTGTACTTTCTTTCCTAGGACTGGTAATGAAGAGGCTGATGGATTAGCCAAATATGGCAAAAGATATGAATGTAATCAAGTATGGTCTGTTAACCCACCAAGATGTATCCACTCAATTCTTGAGTTGGACAACCCTATATAATTGTTTCCTTTTAAATTATGAATTTGCTTTTATGATTAAAAAAAGCTAAAATATGTTGATCGGGACGTTGTATTTTACTTCATAATAACCTACAAAGAAAATGAAGAAATAGTAGATGACCCCCGGTCTAATACGTAGAAATGCCAATAAAAAATATACAGGGAGGATGCAAGATTGCTTTGCATTCAATATGAAAGCTAATGATTTGATACTTTGGCCACCTTTCATGCATGCTAAATACGATTTTCCATGCATGCTAAATACGATTTTGCGAATGAATTGGCATCATTCCATAACAATTTTGTTACCACTGAATAAGGCCGACGCCGGGATGCATCATATGGATCGATGGTGCTTCTTAAATTTCAAGTAGTTCCAATAGAGTGGTATTTTGATTGGCCTACTTGGATCAATTCTCTGGTCCTCAAAAGTGACCAAAACAATATTTCTTCTTAAATTTCACTAAATGCTAATTTCCTATTATTTCTTTTAAAAGAAATCAACAACCTAAACACCCAATCACATCTCTCACACCATGTTGAGAGTTGCGCTTACCTTCCCTCCCACTGGTTGGTGAACTAAACCCTCGTTCCTGATTGGCTGAAAAACAAGTTAGCCCCTTACATTCCGTGGCCGTCAATTTCTAATTAAATAGATTCAATCCGGTGCTCAAAATTAAACGGTAGCGTCCATCCTTTTTTTTTGTGGTAGGTAAACGAAACCCTTGATTCTGATTTGCTGAAATTTTAACAAGATTCTTGCACCGCGTTTACATGATTTTAATAAAATTCAGACCTTCAGATTTCCTAAAATCTAAGATCTCGAATTTTGGGACCATAAAATATATTTTATAAAAAATGAGTGATTATATTCTTTACGGGAAATCTTATTAATTTCCATAAAAAAGAAAATCGTAAAAAAAAAACTTAGAAACAATCTTTCCAAAATCGGAACTTAAATCGGAACCGTCGATTTTGTTCGGTATATTTTTGGCGAGTTTAGACGAACCTTAAATTTATGAATGTGTATACGCGTTTATTTTTGAGAAACAAATACAAAACTTCCAGGAAAGGGAGGTACTTACCGTTCATATAAAATTTAATTTGAGAAACTAATCGAAGTTTCCAAGCTAATGTCGATACTTACCAATCCTACTAATAAATTCGCATTCTAAGTATCGATGATTTCCGGCTTAAGATCTTATGCTCTAACCCTAAGCTTTTCTGTCTCTCTTCTTCTTCTTGAGTTTCTTCTTTCTTTTTCTAAGGATCGACTTTTTTAATTTTGATTTCGTTAATCAAAAGTTTAGTGCTTAGTCGATTTTCTTCTTTGGTTGAACATGCAAGCCAGTTAAGTTTGCTATGTATTATATGGGTTCCTTTTCAAATTTTTTCTAATGGGACGTTTAGGGCCTGTTTGGTACAGTTTTGAAAAACAGTTTTCAAAAATAGTTTTCCACTGTTTTAAAAACATATCCTTTTTTCCTTGTTTTCATTTTCTAAAAATTGTTTGGTAAACTGTTTTTGAAAACAAGGAAAACCAACTAAATCGGATCAAGCGTAAAGATTCGTCTAAGAGATAGTGATATTGGCCATGACTCACTTGCAGTCATTCCCCATCTCTTACTTTGTTCTGAAAAGAAGAAAAGAATAAAGAAAAGATAAAAAGAGAAAACACAGAAAACAATAATTTGTTGTTTTCATTTTTTTGTTTTTAAAAACAGAAAACAGATAAAAAACATTTTCTGAAAATGTCCTTACCAAACGCGTTTTCTCCTGTTTTCTGTTTTCTCTGTTTTTAAAAACAGAAAACTGTTTTTGAAAACTATACCAAACAGGACCTTAGGTATCCATTTTCTGTTTGCAGATTATGGATACCAATAATGATTATTCCCAACTTCGAACCACAACAAGGTAACAATGTTTTCTTCTTTTTATTCTCATTTGTGTAGGTAGGATTTTAGGATTTGTTTATTGCTCTTTGTCATGGTTTTCTGATTTTCTGGGTTTACTTAATCACTTTTTTTGTTGTTATTTTTCATTGATTTTTTGTTTTGTTTTTGTGGGTGTGGTAGATGTCTGGCATCTTCTTCATGATGATTTATTTTCAGCTTAATTTGATTTTGATCATAGTCGTAATATTTTTAACATATATTATTTTTTACCTAATTCACTTTTTTTTTTAATTCCTGTGAGTGAGCTAGGGTTTCTTAATTTTGAATAAGACCTTTTTTTTTGCTATTTTCTTTTGATTTTCGATTTATCGATTGTTCTTAATATATCATATATATTCTTATGTTTTGCCGATTTCGTAGTGTAATAGGATGTATTGGAGCTGATCGATTTCGTAGTGCAGTGGGATAATGGAGATGTTGTTGGGTATAATTCTCAATAGGCTGTAGATAGATTATGCAAATTACATATTTGTTTATGTAATGAACAGTATGGTGGCTTTATCATTTTCAATGAACAGTTTGCATGGCATTTTATTTTCAGTCTATTTTTTTCTTTCCTTGCAGCTACCTGGGTTATATCTGTTTGTTATAGACTACCGCAAATTGCAACAAGGAGTTATATCTGTCTGTTATAGGGTTCGCAAAGGTTTGTATGTAGGTACGACTAACTTAAGCACAACCAATGGACTAAAAATGCTGCAGCAAACTAATCTTTTTTTTAACCTTTTTGTATTTTTTTCCAAATATATATCATATTAGGTTTTATTTGCTCTCTCGATGTTACCTGAATTTTCTTTTGTATTTAGCTAGCAGGACTATGCTTATGCGATAATCTCTAATTAACGGTTTATTATCTGTCCTAATCTCATGGGTTTTCCTCTCTATACGGGCAATCTAATTTAAGGTAATTCAATTTTTTTTGTTGTTCTACGTTGTACGGTGTAATGCTCTACGAGCTGGTAATTCAAGTCTGAACGCTATCAGCCATTGCCTACGTACATCTAAACTAGAAAGAGTTCTTACCTACGTACATCTAAATCTCTTTGAAGGTGGGAGACGAAATAAATGATTCACCATCTCTTTCTTATGCTGACGTTGGGATTTCTTTACGAATTCAGTTAGAAGGAAAATGCAATGCAGTTTCAAAGGTATATGCACTTTTAACTTTTTTTTTTCTTTTAATTTTTTTTTTTAATCTTTATGCTTTAATCACTTGGCACATTAAAATGTTGCTTTGTAATAAAAAATGCCCTTTCTTATAAAAGGGCAACACAACTACTGGCTAGCAGGTGGTGTTTAATGTAAACTGTTGTCCTATTTAGATTTTCCCTTCTAGAGGCGAATAACAAAAATGAAAGTTCTTTCCAGCTACTTTCACCGTAACTTCATATACAGATATACATACTTCTCTTGATTTTTCTCTTTGTTGAGTATGTGACATGATCTTTGAATTCCACTAATTCACTAAAACTGTTATACTCATTTGGAATCTTAAGAATGTAAGGGTTCATGTCTTCCATGTTTCAGTTTGTTTACTAACTCTTCAAAATTCTGATTGGTGGAGGTAGAGGCACAGATGGTGAGGTGATGGTGCCGCGCAATGCCCTTACAAATTAAGAATTTCTTACAAGGTATTTTGACCCAATGGAATATCTTTTTTTCCTTTTTGAGAACACGTTCTTTTCTTAATATGTCCATAAATGTCTTAGTTAGTTGGTTAGTTCCATGCCCAAATTATAAAAGAATAGGCTACTGGATTTTTCGTAATTTCGCAAGGTAACGACTATAAATATTACAATCAAAGTAGTATATAATTTCGTAAGATATCGGCTATAAGATTTAGAGATTTTTGTCAAACGGAGAGTAAAAATGGATCCGAGAAGAGCGACAATCGTAGTTGACTCACTGACTCGTACCTAGTTGATATATTATTTTAAATTAGCCCAAACTATCCATACAAAAATACTATTACCACACCTATTCCACCACCAACGACCCAGAAAGAAAAAGAAAAATGACTTCTGCAATGACTTCTTCGTCATCGTACAAACTGCATACAATAAAAACAGCCAAATCATGAAAATAATGGAAGAACAAACCTGAAGACCCGCTTCACCGTCGTAGAACAAAACGAAAACTAAGAACAACAAATAACAGTTCAGATTTATTTGCAAACAGATCTTAAATGCAAGCAAATAAGTAGAACAACCAACACGCTCAACTTTTTTTTTTTTTACCTAGACCTAATTCAAAACAACGACAAACGAGAAGAAGGAAGACTTTAACTGAAAAAAACAACATATATGTGCATCAAATCATGTAAATCGCAACATCAAATAGTCTTTTTTATGAAGAAAACCTTTAGCAATGAAGCAAATCGATCCAGTAGGTCTAAGAAACATGTCCGTAAAGTTCTCCACATCATCAAATATCCTTCCCTGGTGAGTCTCAATTTTCAATAATTTAAATTGATTTCTATTTGTTTTTATAGATTTTGATTGAATTTTTTTGATAACTAAACAGAGTGAGTATTCAATCATTTAAAAAACTTGGAAGAGGAGACTTATCTTAAAATAGGGCATTCTCTGTCGCATATGTTCAGTATGGGTAGATTGGAATTGTTACGCGTGGAGTAGATGGTAGTGGACTGGTGGTGTTGAGTTAATTTTTATTCTTTTAGCCATAATCTGTGATTTTGTATCGTCGCCTGTGGAGCATGGAGTAGATGGTGGTGGACCGGTGGTGAATTTAGTTTTGTGTGGTGGGTGCACTAAGTATGGGTAGATCGGTCTAATTTAGAACAAAATATAGATTAGGTCCGAGCTAACGGCTATAAATCATACTGAAGCTTTGCACTGGATTTTTCCACACTTTAATAAGTTAACATCGCTGCTTTGTTTCTCGATTCTCGCAGGCTTAGCTATTATAATTCGACAAGATGATGAGCATTTTTTTGCTGCCAAATTATGCTTTAATTAACCACTTGCAGTTTCAACCATTGCAGAGCATCAACAGGTCTGTAGCACTCCTTCATATGGGACTGGAATTCCTTAATCAATAGACGACCTTAGCTAACACTCCCTTTGTATGCACTTTTGTTTTCAATTAATAAACATCATTTCTGTTAAACGATGACACATGTGGTGAACAAATTGGGAAGGGAACCTTCTAAGCGTGCTGTAATCAACTATATGTTCACTCGACCATGCATTGTTTAAGCTCCATTATGGCTCGCTGTTGCAATGACCGCGACATAACATAACTGTTTAACCACGTACTAACCCAAATTAGTTATGATTTTCAAGTGTATATTCACATTCTGAGAGAGTTGAAGCTAGAATATTGGTGCATTATCTAATGGTGCTCTTGGTGGCAGCAAGATATAAAAACTGGGGCGCCCTGTATAGGAAAAACATGTTCCATCATTGTTCAATTTTATATCTTTTAACACTTTCTGATGAGTTATAATTGCATATCTACTTATTTATCTCATCCTGATTGTTGTGTATGTAGTATTACTAGGAGTCCATAAAGCTTTTTGTCCGTTGGGAGTATCTTTCAATGTTTAGATATATCATTCAATTAATCCAATGAAAAACATGAAAGAAAGCTAACATGACTCAAAAACAGATGTTCGCAATATCCGGTGTTAGTTGGACAAGGAAGAAACCTAAGAAACCCTGGACAGGCCAAAAAAAATTGTGTTCAAGGAAATGGTGCAGTGACTGTGAATGATGAATCCCCATAATCCTTCTTAAGTGCTGGCGTTCTTTCTTTGAGTGAGTGGTCAAGCAGTCCAAAGTATCTTCTTCTCTATTGGTTCTTTGTCATGCTATGGCTTCTCATAAACGTTAAAAATCGTTTATGGCAGCTGGTAGTTGGTGTTTTCAAAGGTTCTAAGTAAGGCTTACCTTTGTTAACCCTCAATTTTGCATTTTTCTTTAGGGGCAATATGTGCCAATAATATTCGTATCATGTCATCCACATTGGCTGGGCTTGGTATCTGGGGTCTGGAACCACAAATGGGTATGTTTGGAGGGGCAACAATGCAATATGTATTTCGGTGTTAATGATCCCGTGTTAGTTTATGTAGGCATAGTGAGCGATAACGAGATGCCTGCATCTCAGCCTGTTGTCTTTTTCTTTTGACTGATATGTACTGATGGCAGTGGGGATGCATGGAGTACAGAAAACCAGATGGGAAGATATATACCTAGGAAACCACTAGCTTTGCATTGCACCCTGTCATGTCACGGAAAGTAAGCTCTTTTATCCACATGTTTATCATTTTGTTCTTTAACTTTTTAATTTTGACTTATATGGTGGCTGGTTAGGTAGTTTTGTTTTAATTTTGACTTATACGATGGGTGGTTAGGTAGTTTTGCGATGATTTTACTTTCTTAACAACAAAAATTGATTTCTTATTTTTAACTTTTTAATAGTTGTTTGAAATTTTATTTGGAGTTGGATGAGTGAAAAATCGAGTAGTAATGTTGTGGGTTAATGATATGCTTATCTAAATGTAACTTTGAAATTTTATTTGGAGTTGGATGAGTGTAAAATCCAGTAGTAATGGTGTGGGTTTTTTTCTTTTCTGTAAGCTAAAATGCATTCAAAAGACTAATTTGGGGAGTTAGTAACCCTTACATCAAATTGAGTAGAGTCATCTAATGTTGGGTCAGAAGAATCAACCCAAACATTTGATTTATCTACTTCCAAAGCTATTTTAAAAAATTTCGGAATTTCCTTTCTCCAGTTAAGGAAAGAACTAAAGTTTTTGGCTTCTTTGGCCCATTAAGTCATCCACAGTATTAGCTGATCTTGGGACAAAATGAAATCCCAAAAAATTATTACAAGACTTAAGTTCATTGACGACTTCATCTAAAATTGGAATATTTTGCCATTATAGCAATGATACTTTTCCATTAAGATAATCGAACAGGATCTTAATGGTGTGGGTTAAAATGTGCTTATCTAAAATTCTAAATTTGCCGGTGCTACTGTAGTACAGTGGTAAAGTCACTGGGTGATGATACCATTGACCTGAGTTCGAAACTCACTAGCATCAAAAAATTTTACCGATAAAAAAAAAATTTAAATTTAATTTTAGTACATGTCATCCTTATATTACCACATCAATTTGTATCTTTAAGTTCATAGTTTGTTGAAGTACCCTGGAGTCTCATAATTAGACTTCCCTCTGTGAACCGTCGCTGAAACACCCCTTATGAGCATGACGGCTATATCATCTTCAATGTACAGGTAATTTCCAGTCTAAAGGGGTTATATCATCTTCAAAGAAGGTATTTATGCAGGGTACAAACAACTAAAAACTTAAGGGGGCTGTGTGTTGTTGTAGTTATAATTTCACCTTGCCTGTTCTTCCACGAAGGGATGTCCTAACTGGTGGTTGCACATTGCACGACCCTGTTCTCCATTGTTCATACACGGCCAAGTTATTACACCATATCTTATGCAAGCACTTTGTGAACACTCCCAACTAACAATTTATGAAGGATAATTTTTTCGAACATAAAAAGTTCAAATAATTTCTTTAGCTAAAAGTTATGTAAATTTATGCAAGTATTCATGTGCTGCATTTGCAAGTTGTTCAACAAATAGAGAGAACGCAATCAGTTATAGTACACGAAGAACCACTCCCAGAAAGATCCATATAGATGGGTTCGAGACAAAAAATTGTTCTTTATGTTAATTTATGAACCATAATATTGGGCATACCAAAATCTTCCAAGGCATACTGAATGAAGACAAAAAAGGTTGTGAAATGGCAAAATCAGATAACCCCTTAACCCAAAATTTTTTTAATGCAAATCTGCCCTTTACGTATTAGTGTTAATAATCTTGATTAGTGATTAAATATTTTGTTTAGTGATTAAAATAATTTTCAGAATTATAAGAGTTGTTTAGATGAAAAATTTAAGGAAAAAAAATCAAAGTTTTGGTTTGGTTAAGAAGGAGAGAAAGAGAAGGAGAAAGTGAGAAAATTCTAATTCTTGATTCAATGGAAGATGAGGAGGGTCATATATCATCTAAAAAACCTAGGAAAATACACATCAACTACACCAATGATTCCCAAATGGATGATTTCTTAGATTATGAGAATGATTTTACACTCAAGCTCAAACTCAAACACAAACTCAAGATGATGAGTTTTATGAGCCAAATCGTGATGATGAAGACATTGATGAGGAACCCAATGCTTCTAATACACATGTACACTTATATCTTATACTTAATCTCACTTTTATAGCTCTCAATTATCAAAAGTTAGGTTTTTTGAATCATGGTTCGGCGAAACAGGTTGAGGTTCGGCTCACATCTATGAGCTGAATCTACCAATTGATGAACGATTCGGCTTACTGAATCTGTTTACTGCATGCGCCGAACCTATAATTTCCAATTCCAACCCTTTTGATAGACACTAGTTCGGCTTATATGAAAGTTTCATAGTAAGCCGAACAACATCCTGAATAGCCCGGAATAGAATCATTACTAATTCGGCTTACATATCCAAAATAGTATGTGCCGAACATAATTTTTTAATTTCTGGGTTGAAATATTGTTACTGGTTCGGCACATATGGAGAATATCGTATCAGCCGAAACCTCTTATGTTCAAGGTTCGGCACATAATATGATTATCGTCTGAGCCGAACATGAATTTGTTAATTTTTGGGTTAAGATATTGTTCGTGGTTTGGCACATATTGAGGATATCGTATAAGCCGAAACCTGTAAATGTTTATAGTTCGGCACATAAGGTGATTATCGAATGCGCCGAACCTGAAGGACAAATGATTCTGCGCGTAACTAACATTAGAGGATAAGCCGAACTTTATAAATTCGACGCATAACTGTTAAGCTATTCATTAAAACATGAAATTGAAGGTGTCCATAACCCAATCCCAGCACCATTAAAAACAAAGTTCATCACCTAAAAGCAAAGGTGTTTGCAACACCATAAAAGTGTACCTAAAACTTAAGAAAAAGTGTACCATAAAAGGGCATTTAACCACGACCCCTCTCCTTAGTTGCACGACCACCTCTTCTTCCACCTTGGTCTTCATCTTCCGACGCATCATTACCGGGTTGGACGGTAGCACCACCTTGGCTTGTATACCTTCACCAACTTGTCGAGACCTCTTAGTGTTAGGCCTTTGTTTGGGTTCCTCGGGTCCTTGTCCTTTTTTGATGATTGAATCCCACTTGTTGATGAGGTATTTTTGTTCTTCCACGGTCATTGGTGTTTTGCAACCAAGTTTGGCCTTCATTTTTTTCAACATCTCCCTACCCGCGGCAACCTATTTTTTCATTTGTCAACAACGTATAACCATGAGGTTGAAGACATTTTTACCATAACTAATATATGAAAATAGTATAAAGTGAAGTCATTCTTACCATAATGTTGAAAGCCTTGACTACATCTTCGGAAGTAGACTTGTTGGTGATCTTGATTGGCTTCGCCTTCCCCTTATCAGCTATCTTTTGCCTTTTCTTATTGATAATGAAGGGATGAGAAATTTGGTTATACCAATCCATATAGCCCGGATCCTCTTCACATGGATCATCAAGTAAAGGTGTTAACTTGGATGCATCTAATGTGTGATTGTCTAAATTATTCCAAAACTCAACGGTGGGATCAGGATCATACTTTGGTTCCCAAGATGAAGTTGTGCTTTTAGTTCCCTTACCACTCTTTGGTAACAACCTGAATTTCTCGTCAAACAAAGGAACCTTTTGGACGCATCCTAATTGACGGAGTACTCGCTTAGGATCGAATATAACATAACCACCGGGATACCACAATGGCCCATGATACATACCTACCGGCATATCCTAATCTTCAACAACTTCATCTTCTTCATCTTCCTTCTCATATGGTTGAAAAGTGACATCATCAACACCAAGACGGTCTAACGTCTCTCTCAAACTTGCCACCAACTTCTTTTTGTTCCTTTTCTTGGAGTCCTCGTACGCGTACCGTGCTGCAGTTGGCTCAGTATCAACATAATCGACATCTTTCTCAAATACTTTGGCCAAGTTCAAAATTGGGAAATGGTCATATATCCACACCTACCAAAGAACCACATTAAAAAATCAAAGGAATTGAATTGATAGAAACAAGTTTTACTTGGAAACATCAAAGTAAGACTAAAGTTTGCAAACTCAGAGAACTGTTCGGCTTATATGGATCAAGTATTATAAGCCGAACCAAGTAAGTAAAAACTTCGGCTTAAAATTTTATGGTTATAAGCCGAACCATACTCTGAACTCCCAAAAGTTACCTGGAGCAAAGTGAAGTTCCCTCCGATGTTTGTACTTGTCAACCTAGACGCGGTGGCAAGTTGGTCCAGCAGGTAAGCGAGCGTAGCCGTTCCCCAAGCAAACTTGTTACAAGTTTCAAGATTCTTTACCAATTGGAGATAATTAGCATTTACCTTGTTTCCGGTAGTGTCGGGAAAGATGTCTCTACCAAGAGTATAAAAAGTAGGCAGTTCCGGTTTGCTTCACTTTGACGGGATCCATTATCAACAAACCTTGTGTGACTCTTTCCTTTGTGTTCTCAAACTCCCTTTTTGTTAGTCAACTTGATCTTCTTATTCTTCTTATTTCTGCCACCTGGTATGCAAACGGTATCGACATCTTTAACTGATCGACAAAACTCCAACTCAGTTTTCATTGAACCCCAACCAAGGCATTCCAGGTACAAATTGTATAGCTCATCCAACTCATGTCATAAAACCCTTCATCCACACTTACACCCCTTGCTTTAAGGCATGTGATCTTACTAGCCTCATCAGGAGTGATTGCCATCTCTCCAAAAGGTAATTGAAATGTGTAAGTTTCTGGACAAAAGCGCTCGGTAAATGCAGAGGCCGACACACTATCATATTTCTAATGTCCATAATTGATGATAGGCCATAAAGCACTGCGTTTTACGTAATCAATCACCTCAGGAACCTCTTCATCAAGACTCCATTCCGCTGCCCTCTAGTGTCTCAATACTCGGACTGCACGGTTGTGATCAGGAGTCTCATAAATTTTCTTCGCCCAAGAATCGGCATAACCAATCAACACATTTCCTCCATCTTCCGGAAGATCATGAGGAAAACCATCTGATCGAGGTGTAATTACGTCATCTTCATCAGGAATGTGTAAACCAGTGATCCGTGGATCATCATCGTTCTTCTCTTTCTCGGGTTCTGCCACCTTCTTACCTTTCTTGTCTTTCTTGGGTTTTCCTTGGGGTTGTGTTTCTTGATGAACTTCTTGATTATCATCAACTTCTTCATCTTCAGCTATTCCTTCTTCTTGTCTTTCAATTCTTACTTGTTCAGCTTCTTCTTCTAAAATTCCTCCTCTACCCCCCGCTCCCAATTTTTTCTTACCTCCTCCTCTAGGATCGGTAGTTTTAGAAGTAGAAGGTGTTACCTCCATCTTCTTCCTCTTTGTAGCTGCATTGGTCCTGACACAAGTATGAAAGTTATAAGACTAATTCGAACAATGAAGATATTTGGAAAGCCAAAAACTTGTAAGAAAATAAGAAGGTCGGCTTACCCGAAATAACACATATGAGCCGAATCATGTCTTGAAATTTTTATTAGCTTACACAGAGAGTAGATCTGCTCATACCACAAAACAATTATAATCCGATCCTATATATTCGGCTCACAACCGATACCGTCGAATAAGCCGAGTCTATGATTATGAACTCAAACATGTATTCGGCGCAACATGATATCATATAAATAAGCCGATCCTATACACTTGTAAAATTTATGAAATTTTAACAATGATATTCGGCGCAACCCTAATACTATCGAATAAGCCGAATATAGACTTATGAATTGAAACCTTTATTCGGCACAAAACTAATACAACCATACAAGCCGATCCTAAGCACATGCAAAAATTCTGAAATTCAAACAACAATTATTCGGCACAAAACTAATACTACCATACAAGTCGATCCTAAGCACATGCAAAAATTCTGAAATTCAAACAACAATTATTCGGCACAAAACTAATACTACCATACAAGCCGATCCTACGCACATGCAAAATTTCTGAAATTCACAAAACATATTCGGCAGAAAACTAACACCATCGAATAAGCCGATCCTAAATATAAGTCTCTGTGTCACTAAGTTCGGCTCAAAACGGATTTCAGATATACGCCGAGCCGTTCATATGCACTTTCAGGGTTCAGTTTCAAGAACAGCTCGACGCACATCTAAGATTTTTTTTGCTCCGAACCATACCCTGTAACCGCCGCAGAAACATGATTTTGAAGAATTAAATCGAGCAAACCAATCTAAAACATCAAATACGAGACGGGTTTGTAGAACTAACCTTCTTATTCTCATTTCCGGAGTTGGTTCTTCTTCAATCTCTTCTTCCGGTTGATTTTGAGTTTGTTCTTCACTCTCTAAATCTTCTTCTTCTTCAATGGGTTGTTGAGTCGATCGATTTGAACGAGATACTGGCTTACGACGACCCATTATATGGATGAGTTTAATCGTCGACTAAATTTTCAAGAATCGACGATTAAATTTCCGCGATGAAAAAAAAAAGGGAAGGGTGAATGAGTTCGGCTGTGGAGAGGAAGAAGAAGAAGGTGAATGAAACTGATTTTAGGTGTAGTTGATTATAGGTTTTGTATTAGGGTTAGGGATAGATTAGTAGTAATTTAAAGGATTTAAGGGCATATAGGTAATTGAACCACCCCATAGGGTACCCCTTATAAGGTCACCCAAGTTAAGACTAGTGCTTTGTATGCCTAAGAAGATTTTGGTATGCCCAAAATCAGGGTTCTAATTTATTATTTTCCTCCTTATATCAAATACCCTTCTTGACTCTTCTTTGTGGCTCTGTCCTACCCATAATTCACAACATCAGTTACAATATCGTCTACTTTACACTTTAGCGGTACCTTTTCAGATAACAGAAATTATAACATCAACTAAGGCTTAGTTCTATGAGTTAGATATCTAACTGCTAGATTCGCCATCCACGTCAGCATGGGTAACCTCCTAAGTCCTATGAGATGGCTAATCTAGCAGATAGATTAGCAGCGGGACCACCATATAACGCCAAACCGTTCGGCGCTTTAAATCTCAGCCGTTAGATCAGAAAATTTTCTCCCAGCGCTGAATGGTTCAGCGTTTAGACCACTTTTTGAGCGCCGAACGATTCAACATTTCAATCTCGCTGATAGTTGGACTGCGAGCACTTGTTAGGAGAGAGAACTATCAACTATCAGTGTTAACTTTTTTCCCGCATTTTTTTCTTGATTTGCAACACTTTTTGGCCAATCTAGCAATCCAATCTAGCCCATAAGAGTTAGCCTAAAGGCATGGGGGTTCAAGAACTGGCAAGGGGAGCTAAAGAAAATATATATAAAATGGGTGCATCAAAATATAAGAATTCTATAATATTAGGGCTAATTAAATACAATAAATTAAAAGATTAAAGAAGTAATATTGCGAAAAATATTACCTATTCAGGGAGGCTAGAGCCAAGAGTTTGATACATAAACAGACAACGTGCCGGGTGCGTGCTCGATTTGTTTGGAGTTCTAAGAGAAGATTTTGTATTCTGATATAGTGATGTATGTAATAACCGAATATACTATCACCACCAGATCCTTCCTATACATGTAAGAGCCTATTATAACCCGTGATAGATCGTCTGGCCTGGTCTGGTTAGTTTAAGAGGGAAGGCTCGGGATTTTATAAAATTTAATAGTCTGTCTGATACCTACTCAAACAACGTGGTCCGGTATTCGTTTGAATTTTCTTAAGAATTGTTGTTCTCCCTTAGGAGTAAATTGTCATGTGATTATGTTATGTTTTGGATTAAGTTTTCATAATCCAACTATTTGGTAACTTTCTTAATTTGTCACGGTAATTTCTCCCTTACCATTTTCGGTATCTCTATTACCCTATTTCTGTCCAAATAAACTAAATAGCGGTGAATCTACGGTGGGGCCAGTGGGGTCATTGGCCCCGTCATTGGCCCTCGGTCCTCGGGTGAAGTTTTCATGCAATCTCAATGTTGTGCCCCCACAATTTGCTAGAACTACCCGGACAAATGATACTCTGGAAACCAAATTCAGCCATGTTTCCATTCCAAATCCAGGATATAAATAACTACCCAAAATTTAGGGATTAATTGTATACTTGTATGCCAAATCCCTATTTTACCGCAGATAAAGTGATTAGTTTTGAACTTTCATACGTATATGTTCATCCAAGACTGCAATTAGTTTATATTCCCTCGAGTTGGGCCAAAAATTCTAAAATTCGAACTTTGTTCAGCTTTCAACCGGAGCTCTCTAAGTTGGACTCAATTTATATATACAAAATGTAAATCTTGAATTGTTTTTAGAAATCCAACTCTGGAACGTGGTAAATCCTTGTGCATGTTTAGGATTTTGGTCTCTTTTTTGGGAGTATCGAATGCTACCGTAAAGATCAATATCCTTACAAAATATTTTGGTATTCTAGTGTCTAGGATATGACCCGTACCGTAACGGCCCGGATTCTGATCATTCTAACAGTGTATTAAGATGTCGAAGGGATGGAATTCTTTATATAAAAATTCAGCAACATTAGGAAGGCATTTGACCGGCAGGGGCTTTGAATTGTTGCTACTGAATTGTTACTTTTCCACATTAATGAACAATCAACTACATTAATGTGGTTGCAATTGCGGTGGCGGAGATGGTGGTCACATCACCGTCAATAAAATGAATTGTTGGGAAAGATGAATTTTCTAACCGTATAACTAAAGAAAATGCTTCAAATGCTGTGGAAAAATACTTACAACACATTAAACCAAGCTCAGTTACTAAATCAATAGACCGTCAATAGATATTAATTCAGTCATACATTTTTTGACTGCTTAAAAGAAAATTAGATTGCAATTGTTTAAAAATTCAAGTCAGGGAGTCCCAAATCCCTAGTAACTCAAAATCCTTGTGCATGAGCCAATTATCTTGTAAAGGGAAAATAATGTGAACAATTAGAAAGAACATTCCCTTAAAAAAAAAACCCTAGTTTAAATTCACAAAATAAATGATTACAACCAAATTATATGTCGCCAGCAGAGAGAAAAATAGTCCATTGTTTGAGGTTTTACCTAAGTTGGATTACGTATTGGGCGGCGGAGAGGCAAGTAGTTGTGTGTATTTCTTATCCAATTGGTAGTCTGTATTTAGAATGACATATGCTTTTGGCAGATATACCCAGTTCAATCAAAAGTAGAATTTTCGTAAAAACATATTTGATTACACATATGAACACCGATCACATTCAGTTAGAAGTACAAAGTTCACTTATGTACCATGCACGCAATAAAACAGAGCAGCAAATTACATAGCACATTCCTTGAAGATGGAGCTAGTATTGCGAACTACTGTAAATGCACATATGAGTGAATTAACATCTTATTCAGGAGACAAAGTAGTCCTTTAACGAAAATTCCATAATCATAAGTAAACCAAATCTGATTTCGTTTTGAAAATAATTTGATATAATTTTGAAACATGTACACCAAACTACTCTCATGCGCAACACAATTTCAGCGGATAAAGTGTGGACAATTTAATAGTTCTCCCACGCTCTACACCTTTTAAAGTTTGAGGCTCCTTGTTTTCTTGAACAATGGATTACAGGGTCGAAAAGAAATAAAAACTATTAATTGCAACTATCCAAGAATTTGTTTCTACAGTCCTTAATATTCTTCACGAATCATACAGTACTGCTCTTACCTTTGCATTCATTCGATTCGACCACCTCCTGATCTCTGCATCTAGAGTTTCTGATTATCGCTGCAATCAAAACTCAAAATTAGATCTAGGAGAGTAAGTAACATATTTACTTGTCAACATTTTTAAGAATTCTTAAGATTGTGAAAAGACTATTTAGTATTTACATTTCTCTCTTCTTGCTCTCTTTGGGCAAGAAGACACTGCACATTCTTTTCTATCAAAGCTTTTTCCTGGAAAGAGAACAGAAAGCATGATAACATTTTAGTTTTGGTGAACCAACCCATACAACGTAAAAGGAAGAGTTTAGCCTTACCGCACACTCAACGCGCCTCTTTAACCTGGATTTTCTGCTCTGAACTGATTCAAATTTCAAGTCCTTGACATATATTGCTAACATTTGATATCGCACAGTGATATTAAAATAAAATGGGGAGAAGTCGAGCAGCAAAAGGAAATGAAAGCTATGAAAGGAAAAGAAAAAAATGATAAGTAGTAGTTGAGTACATTTCAATATGGTTTGAAGATTTAAGTCACTACTACATATAATTTTTCTTTTTCTCCTGGTTGACATGTAATTAAGATGTGTGAACTCACATTCTTGAGTCCTTCATTGCGGCTCGAAGTCTGGAGCTATGGTGTTTCTGAAATTCATAGATATCCATTAATAACACATTTTAACCACAAGAGATTGTTGATAAACGTATAAGATTTTAATTTCCACTCTACTCAGTAATTTACATAGTGTTAAAAGAGAGGCCTTAGTGTCATTATAAGGAGAAGCAAATATTGCTAATCAGGAGTTTAGGCGTTCGTAAACAACCCACATGTACAGGGACGGCACATTCCCCACATCCTTGATGCTTACCATGCCTTCTATTAAGAGATTATTCGGCAGACCTCTATATATGTAGCAAATGCTAGACTCTAACATGCCTTGTAATTCATTCAAATAAATAAGTTTTCTCAAAAAGTTGTGGGGGAGGTATCTAGAATTAGTTAATGAAATTATCCACTTTACACTAATTAGTTCTCCAAGTTGCACATGAAAATAACATTTTGGGTACCTCTGCATGTTCAATTTTTGGACCTTCATTTTATCATTAGACCTGGTGAAGGAAAACAGACCAACAACTCATTAGCATAATTCAAATCAATAGACACAGTGAATCTAAAATTAGTTTCCGTAAGGGTTTCTTGTATTTGAAATAGATACGACTAATTGTGCTCAGCAATACTAAGAGTACCATACTTTAACGAATTAAAAAACTCAAATACCTACATCGAAACTCTTTGGCACCAAAGCATATTTTAGTTTCCATCATAGATCTCACCCAACTCATCTATTAACACTAACTGCTATATCTCTAGAACACAGATCGACTGAGTGCTTACATTCTCTAAGTGGGCTTGCATCAGACTAAACTGCTAACAAATATTTCTCTCTGCGCTACTCAAGAACTTAAGCTGGTCCTACATAAAAATTTACTAAAAACATATAGCCAAAATGACCCTCTCGTCAATGTTGTCACACATATCCTTATAATCTTATATGCTATCTGATTAAAATCAGAATTTTCACCAGAGATCGCTATCCTATCTTCTAATGGAAATTCTGGTATAGGAAAGCTTCAGACTGTATCATTTCTATATGATATGCTCTCTTCCTTTAGTAATCCAAGTAAATAAACTTATCGCTTATTTTAACTGCACTTAAGGGACTCCTGGTCTTACAAATGGACTGTTTCCCGAGATAGACAGACAACCAATTGTACACCTAAAAAAAAACATTTGCATAAATCCCCAGACATAATAATACTCAATTACCTTAGCATTGCTTCTACCATCTTGGTTATTGCACTGATCGCTTTTAATCGTTGTGTAGATTATTGTAAGTCTTTGGTGCATGAAATAGATATAAAAAAATCACTGACCATCACTTTCATCTTCACTGTGAACTGATAATCTAGCAGGTAGATTACCAAACCCAATTTTCCTGCAAAACTTGAGAGAGGTTTTTTCTGGTAGATGACCTGTTGTGATTGGTCATGCAGGTGTGCGAGCAAGGCTTATGGTTAAGATTGAGAAGGTTTGGTGTTAGTAAAGTTTACCCGTCATATTAATGGTGTTAGGTAATGAAGCTGCGTAAAAAAAGATTGTGTTGTGAGAGTACTTCTCAATAATGTTCTGTGTCCAATAAGTGTAAAGCGTAAATAAACATAATATTGTTGGTAGCTAATGCTGGGATTACACACCCAAGGCTTTGGAAAGTATGGAATGACAAAAAAACATCAAATGTGCCAAGTTTGATCTTACTTTGTAGTTCTGACATCCAAAATGCACCTATTACAGGTCATGCATTCCTGTATTCATTAAGCTCGGTAGAGAAAGCTAGATCAAACAACACACTTAAAACTCATATTCAATGAAGATTGGAATCAGCTATTACGGTTGTCGAAGTAGTTTGGCTAGCCGAGTCAACCTCTATAAGAGAAAGACACCGAGAGGTTATTACTTCCTAACCGTATATTACTTCCTAACCGTCTTTGAAATAACCACAATCGAAAATGATGAAATAAGAAAACTAACTTCAACTTGACAATCACCAGTAACTTCAAATCTAAGAAATTAAACTATGAAATTTCAAATTCAATATATTTTAACCCACTCTTAACTTCACCGCGTAGAATTTAGTTTTCTTTGGGCATTCAACTTTAATGAAACGGAATTGTCATTTAAAATAATTTTTGCTTCTGGATACTCATTTTTACTCTTTTTCTGTAAGCAAACAATTAGTATTTATAAGTAGAGCCAATCTTTAATTCTCTTACACTTTAGTTTACGCGACTCACATACGTTTTTCTAAAAAAGAAGGCGCGAGATTTATATATTTTACGAAAAGAAACTCTGATTTTAATTTCTCTAAATACACTAATTTCTGGCTGACAATGTCTATGGGCTGTATTTTTCAAAATGCCACTAAAAAATATGGACGGCACAAAATTATAACATATCAGCAAGGGAAAAACTTCATAGAAGAATGTGGGATTTTACCAAACATCCTCATTCTCGTTTCAGTCGTTTGCAGTTTCAGGCAGAAATGAGAGTAAAGACTTGATTCAAATGTTAGAAGCGGGAATCAATTCAATATGCATCAAAGAACAGATAAAAATGATATGCATCAACAAATTCATATGATTATCATTCAATACTATTTACCTGAGATAGATGGTAGCTCTTTTGCCACTACACCAAAAAAATTTACAATTATACAACCAATATTAAAAAACAAACTCAAGAAACCCAAGATCCAAATATACCAATAAGATAGTCTCTGAGTTGTTTACCAATCCAATCAAATACAAATTGAAAGTGAAACTAATCCATATTAAGATAGTAGTTACCTAGTTTTGTTGAAAGAGTTTGCTGAAGAAAGAAACGGAGAAACCTAGGTAGATGACGACCTATCTCAAGATTTAAGTAGTCTAATACTTTCAAGGGGTTTCTGTAACGTAAGAAATTGATTATCAGGTATGAATCAAATGCTGCTAGTAATAGTTTTGATATTGGCTTCTGTAACCGGCGAACAATGGGAGGAGAATTGGCGGAGGGAAATCCCCAAGAATTAATTGGATTTTGTAACCCAAGAGGCGTTTAAGTGAGAGAAACGATCTCGGCCGTTGGATTAGGGCGTAAAAAGGGGCCTCATTTTCAGCCACGATTTATCTTTCCATTCTAAGAAGAATAGTAGCCGTCGATGGCTCAAAAAAGGCACATTTAAAACCATTAGATAGTTCAAAAAACATTTGTTTTTGCAAGATAGATATGAGCTGTCAAGGACAAATCAGTTTCGGCTACACCAATCCCGTTTCCAAAGAAGAAGAAACAATAATGACTTATACCGTTTCTATTCATAAACTCGACACCACCACTTTCAATTCCGCTGCCAACACCAAGTCACGTTGGTTCATACATGAATGCAATCACCACTTCGCTGTTTTTACCAAACACCAAAGCTTAAGAGCAAACCGACTTTCCTCCTCTTTTTTCCCCTGATCATTTACACTCTGACCAATTTCAACTAATTAGCATTTCCAAATTTTCACATGGTCATCCAAATCTAATGTACCGAGCAAAAATCATTCTCCATGCCTTTTAAACTCTTCCAATGTGATTGATTCAGTCGTCTTTGTGTGCTCAACAATCCCTTAATGGACAATGGAAAATGGTGTTGCCTGTATAATTAAATCTGGTCTTCATTTGCTGGTGCCAAGAGTGATTTTGCACCGTCGATCAAATTTGCCAATTACTTCTCGTAGGGTTTACATTACCTACAAAAGCAATGAAATTAAGTAGTTTAATCCCTGAAGGTTACTCAAATTTTCATTTTTCTTCTTCAGTTACTTAATTTCTATATTCTTTTTTGCTGATCAATGGTATTTGGATTGTTATGATGGCTGTTTACCATCGTTTTTTCAATTACATTTTTAGCTATATGATCTTTGTAAATAAATTGTGCCCCCATTGAACTTTGGTTCTGGATTCGCCACTGAAACTAAATCCGAAGTAAATTGTTTTAAAAAGTTGAGTGTATTTTCGAAAATAAGACTGAATTTTCTTTTTATCATATCTCCAAAAATGTAAGAGTTTTTCTTTTAGGTCTAGGTCTATGTAGAGGATTAAAGGTAACGATGGATGTTCTAAGGTTATGCAACCGCGGACGTAAACAATGTTTTGCAACCTTGTAAACAATTCTAGGTAACGTTGGTAAAAATGGCATGCAGCCCCCATTTTAATGATTTGTATTAGTTTGCAAACAATTATTAACTTTAGAAATCCTAAATTAGTTTGCAAATAATTAATTTTATGTTAGGTATTTAATTAACTTTAGAAATTCTAAATTTGTTTTCAATCCGTTCCTCTTTCTTTTTTAAAAAAAAAACGCTTAGTTCTTTTTTTCTTTTTTTTTTACGCTTAATTCAATAGTAATGTTTTAATGAAATGCTTGGTTTTATTTAGTTGCTGCATTAAATCGCTTCTATCTAAACTACTTGGAGCTTTCACTTTGTCGTATCTCATGTTCTTTTATTAATCCCACTGGACACTAATCTGTCATTTCAATCTAGCTGATGCGAGGTCCTTGGTCAACAAGCAAGGAACCATCTGCAAATCTATATGAACCGTTGCAGAATGCTTGAGTTGTCATAGTAAAAATTACCATTGCATAGCCTCTCTTAGATTTCTGATTAGTATTACACTATGGCTATTTGTTGTAAAGGATGAGTAAGACATTATGACAGAAACATTTGCAAACCGTTGTGTGAACACATGTTGCCCACATTTTCCTGCATAGTAAGTCGTTTTACTGTTACGCTGTTGATATACCCCCAATCATCGTGTCATTTTTTATTTTTTTGCTCTTGAGGGAGTCATTAGCCATGATGGACACACAGAGCCTTTGTGATACACACAAAGAACACGGATCACAGAGCCTTTGTGACACACACAAAGAACATGGATCAAAAACAACTTATTTCACTCTGATCTACAGTTTATGAGTTTAATATATTTTCATATTATTGTTGCTTATTGTTGCTATAAGCTTCATTGTGGATTAGTTTTTGATCCCATTGTATACCTGAAAGTCAATTATGAAGCATTTTACGCATTGGGTGTTGATTTTAACTTTTTTATTTGATTTGCACATCACTTAATCGGGCTTTGTTGAATCATGAGCAATGATATATATTTTCCCTATGACAGAAGCTTTGGAAGGAAGTTCATGAAAATAGCATAGAGTGTCAGTGGGCAGACATTTTTAAGTGAAGCATTTATAATGTCCTATGGGGAGAGGAAGGTACGTGCATTTTTCATCGTGCAGACACTGGCACCAATAAAACGGATTGGTTCTACTGGATCTTTAACTTTTTATCGTGCAGGCAGTTACAGGGTCCAATATGGATTTTTCTACTAGATCTTCTTTCACCACCAACTTAGAAGTATGTACATACAATGAGCACCGGCGGGTAAGATCCAACTTCTCTTTTCTTATATTTTCTTTTATTCTACGTGGTTATTAATATTTGATCGTGGCAAGTGTTCACCTAGTATTTTAGGGTCGGTGATGATAGTAGTATGGCTGTACAGTAAATCTATGGTCCAAAAGCACAAATGGCAATGATAGTGACTTATAGTCTGTAATTTTGCCATACCATTCCTAAAGCAATGTGGCTACCAAGGAAGAGAAAACTATTTTACCCTGTTAACTTCTGTTTGATGTATGTGGCTGTCACAGACCTGGATGTTGTTTGTCAATTTGCTAACTCAACATCTTTATTTATTTATAACTCAATATCTTTATTTATTTATTTGTATAACTCATGCATGAAATTTGTGTTCTAATTGGATGTTTAGATGCAATTGGTAATATTGGATGACCTGCACATGATGGACTTTCGGCGATTGCATTCAGGTTTTCTTTCTTTTTTTTTGCACAAAGTATATTTTCAGAAACAAGTTTTTGTTTTTTTATACCCGTTCAATATATTTTAGCTAGCAAATCTAGGAACTGCTAGCTGTATTTAGACTAAGACTAGGAAAGGTTCGCTATATTATTTGGTAACTACGGCTTAGGAAAGTCTATTTTGAGTCCCAATTTTGAGCTGGTAAGTACCTGCATAGCTTAGGCATATTTGTCTATAATGTTTCTTAGCTCGCCATTTATGAAACAGGGATCAAATAGATTCTCTTGCGTTCTCTATTCTCTTCTTACTGTACGTTTCTCTTTATTTACAATTTCACTCACCGATCAAAAATCCTTAAGTATGTAAGATCCTAATTCTGGAGAACTCTAATTTCATTTATATTTCTCACAACCCATATCCAATGTTTAACTCTTTTGTTTCTTAGCACCACCTCCACCACTAACATCAAACAGACACCAGTAGATCACCACCACGATCGCCGCTAAAACCAACAAAACATCACTGAAACATCTCCACAAATACCATATGTGAGGTTTTAGTTATGTGGTGGTTTAATGGTTGTAGTTTTGAGTTTTGGTTTTGGTGGTGGCTGTGGTTTATTAGTAGTAATTTTTTCTCCTTAACAAAGTTGTTTTTGTTTAACGTACAAATCAGACGAAAGGGGTGCATGGAAAATTAAATTGATGCTATATATTTTTGTGCATATTCTACAATTTAGTTTTCATATGAAGGTTAGGTGACAATTTCTTGAATCACAGCCCAAACTTACGGATTATGAGAATTTAGTAGTGATAATTTCAGGTAGTTTTCTTTTTTCTTTCAGGCCATAGTTTCTATCTATGGTCGTCAATTTGATATGATTGCAAAACTTAGGTATTTTGGGGTTCATAGCAACCCATAACTGATGTGCAAATTTTTGGATTTCATTTGGCTTAGCCGGTGGTGATTTATAAATATTGCGGGAAAAAGCATCTTTTAAATTCCTTCTCTCCATGATACAAAATGGCCATTAATTAGACCAAAACTCTAATTTCGGTGTGGTTCTACTTTATTATTTTAGATTTAGGATGGTTTTGAATTTTCTTCATATTTTGTAAGTAAAAAAAAACATTTAAAATCTCAAGTATGATTACGAAGACTTGCAGGCACCAAAAATTTTAATTTTTAATTCAAGATTCTAAGGATTTTAGATTGAGTTTTTACATCTAAGTATTGTATGTATCAATATCTAAGCTTGTGATTTGATTTTTATAGCTTAACACTACAATCACACCAAGCACTATTTCCCGGAACTAAAATGGGTAGGTTACATTCACAAGTACATTACTAACGTGATTCTAAATTACCTCGGTAATCGGAATAGAAAATTTGAGAAATCAGGTCTATCCAAAATTGTGGCCACGACAAATCAAGGATTACGTTGTTGGTCGACAGAATCCTCCGTTGAGAATCTTGAGAGAAGTGTACAAGGATGTAGTTTGTTGCTTCCGAATTCGTCCGCACATGTGGTTACTAATTGTAACATGTAAATTTTGGTGCAGATGATATTTTATATGTAATTTGAGTGGAAATTGCTGGCCTCATATTGAAAGTTAGACCAAAAGCTCGAATTCTAGAGCTCCTGGGCTACGACCAATAAGAATCAAGGATTGACGTAGCAAATCATGATGGATAGGTAAATGAGCGCCGAATCATGCTCTTCCTGGGCCACGACCAATAAGAATCAAGGATTGACGTAGCAAAATAGAATGGATAGGTAAATGAGCGCCGAATCATGCCATTGGCCCCCGACCAATAAGAATCAAGGATTGACGTAGCACAGTAGAATGGGTGGGAAAATGAGCGTCGAATCATGCTCTTCATGGACCACGACCAATAAGAATCAAGGATTGACGTAGCAAAATAGAATGGATAGGTAAATGAGCGCCGAATCATGCTCTTGGCCCCCGACCAATAAGAATCAAGGATTGACGTAGCACAATAGAACGGGTGGGTAAATGAGCGTCGAATCATGCTCTTGGCCCCCGACCAATAAGAATCGAGGGATTGACGTAGCAAAATAGAATGAGTAGGTAAATGAGCGCCGAATCACTTTCAATATACATAACCTATTTTTTACATAAAAACCTATACGCTTACATGGATTAATTACCTTTGGGACAACCAATTTGAACCCGTGCAACGGACGGGCGCACATCTATTTACCATTGTATTCGGCGATTTTCCTTTCACGCTACATATAAGGTGATGATTACTCCCACGCATTCTAGAGCTCCTAGGCCACGACCAATAAAAATCAAGGATTGACGTAGCAAATTATAATGGATAGGTAAATGAGCGCCGAATCATGCTCTTCCTGGGCCACGACCAATAAGAATCAAGGATTGACGTAGCAAAATAGAATGGATAGGTAAATGAGCGCCGAATCATGCTCTTGGCCCCCGACCAATAAGAATCAAGGATTGACGTAGCACAGTAGAATGGGTGGGTAAATGAGCGTCGAATCATGCTCTTCATGGGCCACGACCAATAAGAATCAAGGATTGACGTAGCAAAATAGAATGGATAGGTAAATGAGCGCCGAATCATGCTCTTGGCCCCCGACCAATAAGAATCAAGGATTGACGTAGCACAGTAGAATGGGTGGGTAAATGAGCGTCGAATCATGCTCTTCATGGGCCACAACCAATAAGAATCAAGGATTGACGTAGCAAAATAGAATGGATAGGTAAATGAGCGCCGAATCATGCTCTTGGCCCCCGACCAATAAGAATCAAGGATTGACGTAGCAAAATAGAATGGGTGGGTAAATGAGCGCCGAATCATGCTCTTGGCCCCCGACCAATAAGAATCGAGGGATTGACATAGCACAGTAGAATGGGTGGGTAAATGAGCGTCGAATCATGCTCTTCATGGGCCACGACCAATAAGAATCAAGGATTGACGTAGCAAAATAGAATGGATAGGTAAATGAGCTCCGAATCATGCTCTTGTCCCCGACCAATAAGAATCAAGGATTGACGTAGCACAATAGAACGGGTGGGTAAATGAGCGTCGAATCATGCTCTTGGCCCCCGACCAATAAGAATCGAGGGATTGACGTAGCAAAATAGAATGAGTAGGTAAATGAGCGCCGAATCACTTTCAATATACATAACCTATTTTTTACATAAAAAGCTATACGCTTACATGGATTAATTACCTTTGGGACAACCAATTTGAACCCGTGCAACGGACGGGCGCACATCTATTTACCATTGTATTCGGCGATTTTCCTTTCACGCTACATATAAGGTGATGATTACTCCTACGGATTCTAGAGCTCCTGGGCCACGACCAATAAGAATCAAGGATTGACGTAGCAAATTATAATGGATAGGTAAATGAGCGCCGAATCATGCTCTTCCTGAACCACGACCAATAAGAATCAAGGATTGACGTAGCAAAATAGAATGGATAGGTAAATGAGCGCCGAATCATGCTCTTGGCCCCCGACCAATAAGAATCAAGGATTGACGTAGCAAAGTAGAATGGGTGGGTAAATGAGCGTCGAATCATGCTCTTCATGGGCCACGACCAATAAGAATCAAGGATTGACGTAGCAAAATAGAATGGATAGGTAAATGAGCGCCGAATCATGCTCTTGTCCCCCGACCAATAAGAATCAAGGATTGACGTATCACAGTAGAATGGGTGGGTAAATGAGCTTCGAATCATGCTCTTCATGGGCCACGACCAATAAGAATCAAGGATTGACGTAGCAAAATAGAATGGATAGGTAAATGAGCGCCGAATCATGCTCTTGGCCCCCGACCAATAAGAATCAAGGATTGACGTAGCAAAATATAATGGGTGGGTAAATGAGCACCGAATCATGCTCTTGGCCAATAAGAATCGAGGGATTGACGTAGCACAGTAGAATGGGTGGGTAAATGAGCGTCGAATCATGCTCTTCATGGACCACGACCAATAAGAATCAAGGATTGACGTAGAAAAATAGAATGGATAGGTAAATGAGTGTCGAATCATGCTCTTGGCCCCCGACCAATAAGAATCAAGGATTGACGTAGCACCATAGAACGGGTGGGTAAATGAGCGTCGAATCAAGCTCTTGGCCCCCGACCAATAAGAATCGAGGGATTGACGTAGCAAAATAGAATGAGTAGGTAAATGAGCGCCGAATCACTTTCAATATACATAACCTATTTTTTACATAAAAACCTATACACTTACATGGATTAATTACCTTTGGGACAACCAATTTGAATCCGTGCAACGGACGGGCGCACATCTATTTACCATTGTATTCGGAGATTTTCCTTTCACGCTACATATAAGGTGATGATTACTCCCACGGATTCTAGAGCTCCTGGGCCACGACCAATAAGAATCAAGGATTGACGTAACAAATTATAATGGATAGGTAAATGAGCACCGAATCATGCTCTTCCTGGGCCACGACCAATAAGAATCAAGGATTGACGTAGCAAAATAGAATGGATAGGTAAATGAGCGCCGAATAATGCTCTTGGCCCCCGACCAATAAGAATCAAGGATTGACGTAGCACAGTAGAATGGGTGGGTAAATGAGCGTCGAATCATGCTCTTCATGGGCCACGACCAATAAGAATCAAGGATTGACGTAGCAAAATAGAATGGATAGGTAAATGAGCGCTGAATCATGCTCTTGGATCCCGACCAATAAGAATCAAGGATTGACGTAGCACAGTAGAATGGGTGGGTAAATGAGCGTCGAATCATGCTCTTCATGGGCCACGACCAATAAGAATCAAGGATTGACGTAGCAAAATAGAATGGATAGGTAAATGAGCGCCGAATCACTTTCAATATACATAACCTATTTTTTACATAAAAACCTATACGCTTACGTGGATTAATTACCTTTGGGACAACCAATTTGAACCCGTGCAACGGACGGGCGCACATCTATTTACCATTGTATTCGGCGATTTTCCTTTCACGCTACATATAAGGTGATGATTACTCCCACGGATTGTGAGTGCCATTAACAGATACCTAACGACATAAGGTGATGATTACTCCATAAACCATAAACCATAAACAGATACCTAAATTGTAATTTACTTGGAGCTGTTGACCTTTCAGGCTAATGAATCTGGGAAGCTTTACATAAATATAGTGCTCGATGTGATTAGTTTTTTTTAGTTGATCTGTATAACGGTTACACTCTCAATTTACCCATTGCAGAACAAAAAATATATGTGATGCAGGGAAAGACACCTGTTGGCAGTCACATGGGAGAGGATCAAAAGAGCAACGAAGAACTGCTTACATTTTTCGACATAAGTTAAAACGAAGACGAGGGAGAGGAGACTGATGACAAAACGCCACCGCTGGTTGAAGATAGTGATGGAGAAATTCCGATATTTATCGACCATAGCAATGGTAAAAACGAAGGTGATGATAGTGGTGACGATTTACATGGATTAATTACCTTTGGGACAACCAAGTTGAACCCGTGCAACGGACGGGCGCACATCTATTTACCATTGTATTCGACGATTTTCCTTTCACTCTACATATAAGGTGATGATTACTCCCACGGATTGTGAGTTCCATTAACAGATACCTAACTGCATAAGGTGATGATTACTCCATAAACCATAAACAGATACCTAAATTGTAATTTACTTGGAGCTGTTGACCATTCAGGCTAATGAATCTGGGAAGCTTTACATAAATATAGTGCTCGATGTGATTAGTTTTTTTTAGTTGATCTGTATAACGGTTACACTCTCAATTTACCCATTGCAGAACAAAAAATATATGTGATGCAGGGAAAGACACCTGTTGGCAGTCACATGGGAGAGGATCAAAAGAGCAACGAAGAAATGCTAACATTTTTCAACATAAGTTAAAACGAAGACGAGGGAGAGGAGACTGATGACAAAACGCCACCGCTGGTTGAAGATAGTCATGGCGAAATTCCGATATTTATCGACCATAGCAATGGTAAAAACGAAGGTGATGAGAGTGATGCCGATTTAACTATTTTATAATTTTTATGATAGCAACTTTTAATTTGTTACTGTTGCATTTTTTCCTTGGATTAGAACTCGATAGAAACATTAATTAGATTCCAAACTGATAATCTCTCCAAACCAAGTTGTATCTTTAAAAAAAAGTAATAATTTTCTTTTTTTTATTACGAAAATCTAATCATATCTTGATGAAACTGATAGAAGAGAAAATATTTGTCAATTGGTAACTGAAGATGATTAGTACAATTTCAGAACTGGGAAAAAATTACAAAATTTAAGCAAAATCCCCGAATATAAAAACATTGAATTACTTAATTTATGCATTTATATCATAGTAACAAATTTGGTATGACAGATTTAAACCCGTGCAACGCACGGTCTCAACACTAGTTCGAATAAATTCAAAGGAGTTACTTGGTTGTGATTCTTCCAAATATTCGATATGATATTTAAGAAGAAATCACTATAATCAGTGTTAAACTATCCGATTTGCTTTATTATTTTAGACCTATTTTTTTGTCTTATTTAACACTTACGAGTATTTAAGTAAGATTTTCAAGGGTCACCTCCATCATCCCCTTTCCACCAATGGGTGCTCTCCTGGTAATTTCGGTCGAAGTTGATTGGTTATTCTTCACTGCCACCTCCACGACAACCTTGCCAACCCTGCCGAGATGGCTCACAAGCTCATTTTTCCTAATTTTTTGAATAAATTTCTCTATCCAAAACCTAATTTTTCCTTCCTGCTCCTAAAAAATATGAGAAAATGGGCTATATAGCCAAAATGACATTTTTTCTGGGTCAAATGGACGGGTAGAAATTTGACCTGGGTCAAATGGACAGGGCATTTTTTGAATGGGAACAGACTAAATTACCCTTTCTATCACTCTATTTAATATCGTTTCTCAACATTCTTCTCGTCTTCTCCGTCGCCTCCACATAAATTAGATCTGAAAAAACTATTAGAAGCTCTCTTTCTCCATCGACTTCTGCACCTCATCTACTCCATTACCAATCAGCAAGTATCGTCATCTTCTTTCTACACCATCTCCAATATCAAACCAGTAATATCATATTCCTCTACCATCTCTATCTCCTCCACAATCACCAACACCACCATCGACATCATCAACTTTATCCAACAAACACCATCATAGGTACCATCAACACCACCATCAAAATAGGTTTTCTGTTTGGGAAATTTAATTAAATTTCTCAAATTAGGGTTTTATGTTAATTCGATTTCAGAAGATAAGAAATGAAGACTATCCTCAAATTGGTAAGTTTCTTAACCTTAATTGTGTTTTGATTGCAATTGATTTCAAATTTGTTCATCTTAATTAGATGAAACTGGTTTTATCCTGTGCTAGATTTAGTTGAACAGACATGGCGAAATTGAGTTTCGTCCTATACTAAATTGGGTTTAATTTACTTTCACCCATTTTAAACTAGGATGAAACCGATTCCATCTATAGGTAGGATGAATCTATGATTTTGAATTCGGTATCATTCATTTTAAACAAGGATGAAATTGGGTTTCATCCTATACTAAATTGGGTTTAATTTGCTTTCACCCATTTTAAACTAGGATGAAACCGGTTTCATCTATAGGTCGGATGAATCCATGATTTTTGAATTCGGTATTATTCATTTTAAACAAGGATGAAATTGGGTTTCATCCTATACTAAATCGGGTTGAATTTGCTTTCACCCATTTTAAACTAGGATGAAACCGGTTTCATCTATATATAGGTATGATGAATCTATGATTTTTGAATTCGGTATCACTCATTTTAAACAAGCTTAAAATTGGGTTTCATCCTATACTAAATTGGGTTGAATTTGGTTTCACCCATTTTAAACTAGGATGCAACTGGTTTCATCCTATACTAGTTTACTCTGTTTTTTGCTCTGTTTGAGGTTACTCTGTTTTTTGCTCTGTTTGAGGTTACTCTGTTTGAGGTTACTCATGGTTGTTGGAGGAGAAGATGTTCATGGTTTTATTGGGTTTGGTTTGAATTGGTGTTTGGTTGAGACAATTTTAGCTGGGTGGTGGTGGTGGTGGTCTGATGTTGCTAAGAAGATGTGAAATTAAGGGTTTTACAGGAATGCAATTGTGGTGATTTGAGCTGAGATTGCAATGGTGGATTTGAGCTGAAAATTCACGGATATGTTGAAACAGAGTACTCTGTTTTTTGTTGTACTCTGTTTTTTTTTCCAATTATTGTATGGAATATCCACGTACTCTGTTTTATGTTATTCTGTTTTTTGTTCTTGTAACTTTTAGTGGATTTGAGCTGAAATACACGTACATGTTGAAGGAGATTACTCTGTTTTTTGTTGAGATTACAGAGTACTCTGTTTTTTTTCCAACCTTCACTAACCCAATAAACATTTGAAGAATATAGGGGCATATTGGTCTGTTCCAATTAATTAATAAAAAATATTCTAGGTGAAATATCCAAATTGGCTATTTAAACAGTATTTTTTTTATTACTGTGCATGTAAACAATATTTAAACCTAGAAATGTATTTCATCCACGAATTCTTGCTTTTGGTCTTTTTGACCAATTTTGTGAAAAATATTCCCCCCACCCCACCCCCAACAAGAGGATTTTCTGGCTCAACCCCTGCGACAACCTCTCCACCAACCGGTACTGAATACCCAAGGCCAGTGACATAAATAAACCCAACACTTAGCTTTTCGTAACAAATCAACAAAAAGTTTCAGATATGCACATATAATTTAGGGATTATCATTTGTTTTATACTCCTCGTAATTTTGAATACAAAATGTTTTTTTCTCCGTCTGGTACCTCTACTAACTTCCTCATGATATCTTCATGGTGTTCATTTTTAGATATATTGCTTAGCTTCAAAATCGCATTTTGACGTCATAAGCTAGCCTATATGTATTCTTAGTTGCGTGTTACTTACTACAGGAACACTGTCACTTTTAAACCATATGTCACGTCATTTCACTCTCCAATTCTGCATTTTCTGGCTGAATGAAGTTATTAATTATAATGACAGTGCTAAGGGTGCACAAAAATTGGTGGACCAAATTTTTGTACACCATTAGCTTTTCCGTTAATTATAATAATGGAGATCATGGAACTGGTACTTGGAAATCACATGATTTTTCGTTTTGTTGCAGGAATTAAAGGAGCTTCAGGACGCGCATGCAACAGGTGCAGTAGAGTTAAAAGTATGGCTAACAAAAGGTTGAATGGGACTCGGAATGAACGACTGAGAAACTCCACGTTGTTCGTGGACATCATATATTATGCCGAAACGAAGCATAAAATTGGAAAGTTGTACCATTCTTCGAGATGGAGTTACGTGAATCAATAGAAGTTAAAGGAGTGACAATATCGACTGCTTATAAAAATATAAATGCTGAAATGGCTGAGTATCAAACAAGGTCATCCAGGTATCTTCATATTGAAGAGGTTAAGATTACCTGTTGATGGGATTTTCTCTAAAAAATCTATGATCACTGCCAGTCCTTACCTGCCGATGTCGGAGTTCTATCAAACACAATACTCAGTTTAGGACTTCAAACTTCATGAACAAGGTAAAGAGAAAAATCTCAAGTGATGCATACCCTACCTAAAAATTAAAAAATTTGATTATATAACCCTCGTCGTAAATTGTGATAAACTCTTCTATATTTGCGAGAGTGTTATCCGAACTGTGTCAATTAGATAGTATCTCACTTTAAGTCTTAAATGTCACCATTTTACTGCTTGCCAACTTTTACTTTCATTAGATTAATTGACAGAGAAAGTACTTTTTGTGAACTACAATTATACACTTATATAAATGTATGGTTTCTACTTTTAAGTGGAAAGGAATAATCTAATTATTGGGATGATTCCTGAAAATTGCATTAGAGCTCATACTGGGATATTTTGAAGTGTAGTTCCGCAAAGACCGCCATAAAAAACTATTCAAGAACCTCCGTGTGAGTGGGGTGAGTAGGGTCCACCCAAAGGAAATTATCAGGAGGTCCATTTATGTGTCAGTTGGGCCCACCAAATGTGTCACAATGATTTTGGGGTGGTTTTTGAGTACGGTCGTACTTTGACATGTTCATAGGCTTATATAGTCAGAGAAAGTTAATTTTTTCTCCAGCCATGTCCAATCTCTCCTCTTAAATATTTACCAAGTTTTAATAGGAAAAATCTAGGTGGATATATAGTTATATACTACCTATACCTGTCACATTTGCATACTACATGGGTGATGAAGAGGAATCAGTAGCAACTTGATCACCTATCTTAAGATACCAAATTAATTCTCTTGGTGAAAAAAGGCTGTGAGACTTAATTAACAGTTTAATAAGTGGCCGCAACTAGCATATTTTCCCGGATTTCGGGGGAAGCCAACAATATCCTGTTTATGTTGAAGACGACACGGTTCGAAGGTCATCAACAAGATGGACTCACTGGAACTAATACTCATCTTTCCGTCCTATATTTTATTTTGGTCTGTCGTTTTTATTTGTCCGCTCTGTTTATTAAACATATTTTTTCCTTAGAGTATCAAATATATCCTTTATTTTTACAATCATAAAATCAATCAAAAATATTAAATAGTATCACCATATATAAAAAAAAACAATTATTCAATATCTTATATATTAATCGTCATTTCCTTTTTAAATAGAAAAATTTATGCATGGACAACTACAAAATTCCTAATAAAGATTCTTCATATTTGTATGGATTCCATAATTTTTTTAAATATAATTGATTTAATATTTAAAAATCAATAGAATCTGAAGACAAAGAATTGGTCAGTAGCCTAGGGACAAGCTGGGCACCAACACCTATCGGAATGACAATCTTAATTCTATGAAAAACAAAATTATTAACTTTAACATTGAAATCATGGATGGCTACGCAACGTCTCAAACTCTTCAAAAAAGCCACCAAACAATCCCAATTCTATAAAACCAAAATATCTTGATTTTTATTTTCTTAAATATTTCCTAAAATAATAGTATCACACAATTTATATTTTTAATATATTACTTTTAATTTTAGGTAATACTATAACATTAAATAGAGTTAGTCAAGGGTTAGTCATGACATTTCGTACAATTTCATTAGTATTTTGACTTTGTCGATTATGACAGTTAATGGAAGACAGAGGGAGTAAAAATTTTGCAGGTAAAATAGTTAATGGCACCCATGGAATCGATAAGAGAAAAGGGGCGCTCATCAATTATGGCTCTCATATCTTCTTGCAGAAATTTGTTGTGTATTCTTGAGCGCCTGAAATAAAATATTTTTGTATCTTTCTGTCGGTATGCTTTTTTCATGTTTTAATTGTTAATAATGTCTGTATTATGACACACTATACTATCACTTTTTCATTTTAACCTAAAATTAAAAAGAATATTTGTTAATCAATTTAAATGGCAACACTTTAGGATCATAAATCCAAGGGGTTCACGCCAATAAGAACAAGGACAACCATCACAATCCATAATAATTTACTGTGTACTAATGTATGGGACCATTTATAATTTACGAAATTAGAATATGAATTATGATGACCCATAAACTAAAATCAATTTTAACTCATTTGTGTTAACTTCCACTCCAGAATATATAATGTCATCATAAATTCACGAGTAGAGACATTTAAAGAAAACAATCTTTACGGATAGTAGGGTGTACACTACTGACAAATAATAGCTATAAACATCGTTTAAGGAAGATTTGGTGGTCGAATTGACAACACGATGATGACATGCCTCCATTAGTGGAGTTATACGAGAATGGTTATGGAGTGAAGGATGAACTTCAAAACCTCAATTAAGTGACTAGCAAAACATGAAAAAAATAAGAAATGGATATCACAGGTGGATACACAAAGGTTAGCAATAATAACAGATCCTGTAGAACCTAATAAGTGGCAGAGTTCCGATGATGTTATCAATTTGAGTTTAGTTTTGTTTTATTACAATACAATAATTTACATGCTTTTTTTGTTGAAAAATGTATGAAAAAAACGTTTATTTTTAAACGGATTTCTTTAAGGACAGTTTCTTGATCTCAGACAGTTTAAATAGTATCTGGTGAGGTTGCTTCCGACTATTAATCCATAAAATATAACCGTCGCGTTGATACTATGAACGGATGAGTAAGTACAACTCCAAACACCTACTAAGAACGACCTTGTAAAAGAAAAAGTATGACGCAATAGAAAACGATGATGACATGCCAACATTAATCGAACTGGATGAACATGATGACGATATGGACGAGATTATGGACGAGGATCCTCACATGTCACCATTGGTTGAGATAGATGAAGAAGGAAATGATATGTTTACTTATTGATAGAGATTATAGATAACATGAGTATTTATTTTTAGGTACGTCGCTTTTGAAACATATTATTATTCTTCGAAAATATATTATTTAACTTTAAACCATGGCATTTTAAGATAAGTGGATGCGAATTTCATAATTTATTGTGCTATCATCACGTTCTTCCCTGGGGACCAGTGTCCATCTTGGATAAGACCTATTAAGTTGTATCATGTGAACTACGCTTAAGTAGGTTGAAACAAGTAGTGTTGATAAGGTGCTACAGAAAACTGGACTCAACATAATATTGTAACAATGATTGATTCATAAATCTCGACATTAATAAAGATACAATAACGCTGCATGTGCACTGCTAGCGTTCACATTTCTTTTTGTTTTGTTTCGAAAATTTCATTTCACAAATTTGCATGTGATATATATATTTTCCAAAACTTTTACGGATAAAATTGTTGGATAAAATAATTTGTTAATAAAAAGAAAAGGTTTGACAAAAAAAACGTGTAATTATGTTTGATTGCAAATATTCATACGCTTATAAAATTTAATTATTTTAAATCCAAAATCTATGGAGTCAGCTTCTTTTTAATTATTTTAATATCTTCCTATAAAATTAATACATACATTTTGGCTTATAATATCAAATTTATACCATCAAATCATTAAATATATAAAGGGTGTCAGACTTCCCTATCCCTTTAAAAGATCTAACTGATTGAAGACTGTTCAAAAATAGTTTAATGCATTTAACCACGGGCGCGGGGCGAAGCCCTGCCTCACCAAATTAGCTGATCTCATCGACCCCGATGCATAGCACGGGTTACATACTAGTAATACACAAAAAGCAACACGCAGCATAAAGAGAGGATTCTTAAAATTTAAAGCCGAGACATTCATGTAACATTACTTTTCTATGGCTTGCATTTACCTCCCAAAATGTCATCATTAATGGTGTTACAATTCTGATAATATACTAAGTTTTTCTTGTGGAGAAAGTAACCATGCTGCAATCTTCCATGGAAATCTCCAACAAAATAAATTTATCAAAGCTCTTCGCAAGGGGATAGAGATTTTGAAGGTGGGTAAGTTTATTAGATCTCAAAAAGGAATTGCAAACTCTTGCAATTATAAGAGGAAGAAAGAACTTAAGGAAGCACAGTCTATTGTGTTTATAATTCATCCTAAGGATGTCTTTGTTACCTGTGGTGAGAATATTTCTCATCCCAACACACATTGATTATGTTGAAAAAGTGCGTCCTCAATTGTTGCCCAAAATTGTGATTGTGAGGAAGCATAAATCTGGGCAGGATTTACATATCTTTTCTTTAAGTAAAAATATTCTTAATTGATATCTCTTACTTTTGAGAAAAATATATTCGGTTTCCATTAACCAAAATTATTCCTCATTTTTCTCCCATTGTATATATATTTTTCTTGTCTGAAAGAAGACTATATTGCTTCCATGAAGAATCCAGTAAAAGAAGGATCATCTCTTGATGATTTAGCACTCTGTGCATCAGTGGACTAAAAATATACATTGAATCTGTTCAAAGACACTAGTTCATTTAATCAAGGAGCGATCAGAATCCCATGATACATGAAAGGAATGATTTTTGAAATTACAGGAAGACTGGCAACAATTCCCCACTACAAAATTCAACATAACTAACTAGATGGAAGCACTCGCCAACCAGGTAGCAATAACAGCCCAAAGGGAGTATTCCAGGCTAATATATGGGAACACACCATTCCCAATTTTTTGAATCAATTTGTAACAAATGACATTGCCACATGTAACCCCGTTTTAGTCTCTTTTAATATAATTATGCTTCAAAAAGAAAAAATGGATAATGCCAATTTGACTCGGTCGCTTCATAATGGCAGCCGGGCCAGTACCAAGCCAACATCCTTATTTATTCGGCCATCTAATATTATACGCTGAGGCTCAAGTCTATCGTCCCTCAAAAGAGTTCAACTGCCGAAGTCTACTCTTCTCACTACAGCAGTGGGAAGAAGGAAAAAGGATCTTTATACCCGATTAACTTCTTAAACCATTAATTAATCTTTAAAAACGTTTATTCCAGGTAACATATCTAACCATAGACATTTAATTTCTTCATCTTGTTGTTTCATTTCATTTCATTTTAGATTAATTTCTGACCTGAAATTAAATTCGTGGCGGGATGTGGTTTGATTGAAGCTTTATTGGGGGTTTTGGTAGTTAAGCTTCTGGGGGAAATTAGAGACATAGGTTTGAATTTTGTTGTTGGGAACTTTGAGGCTTTTAAGTTTTTCAATTTAGAGGAATTTTTTTTTTCTTTTGAAACCCTAGTTCTATAAGCTTCAATTTTAAATCTGCTAGTGGAGAGTAGTAGTAATAGTTGTAATGTTTAAATCGAAATTTCAGTGGTGTGTGAGAGAAACAACTACAGGAGTTGGAGTTGGATTGAGCTGTATTGAGTCAATTAGACATTGAAATTGCTTTTAAATTGAACTGTATTTTGGAATTGAGATTTCTGTAGCTGATACTTTGTGAAATGCTGTTTTTGTAGTGCTTTCTTTGTATCATCCATGCCTGAAGAAGCTAGTTCTCTGAAGGTGCAGAAGCAATCTGAGAAAGCAGGTGAAAAGATGAAAGACAAGCTGGGGAAACTTGGTGTAGCAAACCTGGCAGTAAGAGTTTGCCGATTAAGGAGATACTGGGAAATGGGATGGACGATACATCTTCAACTAAGAAGAAGAACAACGGAGTGCAAGACAAGGGAGAGAAACATGATGAGATTTTTGCAATTAAGAAGCAGTGGAAGAAAGAGTTGGAGGAGGTAAAGAGAGTTTGTAACACAAAAATTCAGCAAAGAAATTGAAGACAAGTTGGGTGTCTCAAGGTATTGCATTGGTGGATCCACCATCTGATGGGCTCAGTATCTACTCTGAAACTGAGCTAGGGATTGCAAATTCTGACACTCGCTTTACTGATTCTTCTCCGAAGTGCTACTGCAAATGTCCGCCCGATATAGATACGCTTCCAAGTGTCCGAAGCGACATCTCCATCCAAGCAATTAGAATTTCATGAGGAAGTTTTACTGCAAGAAACACTGTCAAGTTGTCTACATCTAATAAATTGACACTCGCTTTACGGATTCTGCCCCAAAGTGTGAATACTAGAACATCTCCGCGAAAATCCTTACATTTTCCCTCTACAAGTAGCAGCGTAACCCAGGGCCACGTCGAAAAGACTACTCTTGTCTACTGGATGCCCCAAATCTTAATCTTAATGGTTTGCGGTTACCTTACGACAATTTGATCGGCTCATATTATGGTAGCTTGAGTACTTTTATGACTATAACCCATCCTCCGCGGGAGCGTATAGCAAAATAGCTCAGGATGGAGTCTGTGGCATGTTGAACCCAC
This sequence comes from Papaver somniferum, assembly GCF_003573695.1. NCBI lineage: Eukaryota > Viridiplantae > Streptophyta > Magnoliopsida > Ranunculales > Papaveraceae > Papaver > Papaver somniferum. The sequence continues at coordinate 150,373,971 of NC_039359.1, forward strand.
AAGTAGCGGCGGAACCCAGGAGCCAGGGCCATATCCAAAAACAGAACCTTGGTCTGTCTGTGGGGGTGCCCAAAATCGTAAAGGCCGGGTGCCTGTGTATTCAGAAATAACGGAGGAATTTTCTTATATAAACAGAGTGTGTATTCCTCTGCTTCCTCTTCTTCTCTCTGAAACTGAAAGAAACATCAACTCTACTGATATTTATCATTGGAAACCCTAATTCAAGAAGTCCTATCAATCCCCAGTAACTTTAAGAAAAAAAATTCAATAACTTCATTGGAAAAACCCAATTTCTTAAAGAAATTCGTCTCAACTTTTAACCCAAGAATCCACATTTACTGCTGAGTTTGAAGATCATGGAAGGAGGAGATGAAAAAAAACGAAGAATTGGTCCTGAGATTAAAAGAAATATTCGTGACATCCAACATGAGCGTGTGAAAAGAAGAAGAACAAGTTCTAGTATTCTTCAGGAAGATTTAGATCATCAAGAAATGGGTCCTCATACTATTTTGCAGATGGATAATCAAGAAGGTGATGGGATTCTATTTACAAAGAGGAAACGAACAGATGCTTCAGATTCAGCACGGAGGCTGCACCAAGAACCGAAACTTGGTAAGGTTTACAGCCTCTTTCCTTTGTCAATTTACATGATTTTGATGATACAATACTCGGCCCTTTCCCATGATCTCTGTTTTGTGTACTAGATCATCTTATAAACATAGTTACTAGTGTTGCTTAAATCTCCCCACCACCAGGTTGTTCTCCTTTTCCTAGTCGACGAGTAACAAAATCCTGGAAATGTTCATAAATCCACTACTTGTGGGGGGTGATCTTTTCTGGTAGATTATAGATAACCAATAGATAGAGAAGTAGAAGAAGATGAGATAATAATCATAATTAAATTTATCGTAATATTAATAATGTTGCTATAGTTCGATATCCACAAGGAGAAGATTCAATTCATTCGACTCCCGACTGAATGTTATTGTTATCTGATCCCAACCCCAGCGACACAATGATAAATACAGGGGTTGAACATATGTTTTGGAGCTAAAAGGATATCCCTGCGATGCACTGGATGAAAATACAATGCCATTCATAGATATCGTCGTCTTGTTTTTGTTTTTGTTTCTGTTTCTGTTTTGAAGTTATTGATTTGTGATTCCATTTTCCTTAACTATGTGCTTATTTTTCCTCAATTTCCAGCCCTTAAAGTGGATAATGATGCCAATGCGAAGTTAGCCAAGTCACTTACTACAGAAGTGAGAAACAAGTGGCTTGGGATGCTGTTCAAGGACATCACCGCAGCTGGCGGTGATTTCTCCTCACAACTTACCTCAGTCTTAATCGATCTCGAGAAATCTTGTGCTGTAACCCATGGGCACAGTTTGCGAAAGTACCAAATAAAGCTTAGACAATTAAGATTCAACTTGGCGAGAAATGAGGCCCTTGTGAAGCAATTATTAAATGGAGATCTAAAAGCTTCTACAGTTGTAGAAATGAGCCCTGAAGAGTTGAAGACGAGGAGTTTGACAGCAGAAGATGGAAAACTTAGCAAGGAACCGATGGAGATGGAGTGTCGTCTCACGCTGATAGATGCTGATTGTCAAGCTTGTAACGGAAGGAGGGTTTGGATGAAGAATCACATATTAAATCCAGGGAGCGAGATCATTGGGAAACACTTGGAATGCCTTGATTGTGGAAAAGGGTGGTTCTCTCCCAGTGAATGAATGTACCAGCAGAGCCGTGTCAGCTGAATCATATGTTCGGATAGAAGGCTTTCACCAAAGTTGGCAGTTGGTAATGATGATAAACAATTTTCATTGACTTTGTGTTTTTGGTTCTCATTGCTCATTGGTAATGTTGTGAGTTCCTGTCTGAAATCGTTTAATATTTAAGTTCTTGTTTGTTTTAACTGGTGTATTAAGTTCAAATTGTCGGTCATAAGAAAGACGTGGTTTCGCTTGGCCGCAGATTTCAATTTGAGTTACTGTGTTGTTCACTGTCAATGTTATTTACTATATTTTTTCCATTCGTGACCTTTTTGTTTTTTTTGAATGTGTGAATATAGAAGTTGGGTGGATATCGAGGAATGATCGATACAATGAACAGTTTTATCCATGACTAGTATCCGTGACTGAATGAGATTCGTAGCAGGAAGCAATCTTGCAAGGTTTTTCTTTCTTTTTTTTTTTGAACCTGAAAAATTCAATTGATTAACCTTGATTGTTTACAAACTGAGTGATGTAGGACATCTACCTGTTTTCAGTGTATCAACTGTCCCAATTGATCCAATTGTCTCGTATCAACAATGACAGTTGATCCCTTTACGCTGTATCAACTGTCACAGTTGATTCTTTGGTGTCTCGTATCAATAATGACAGTTGATCCCTTTACGTTGTATCAACTGTCACAGTTGACTCTTTGGTTTACTTATTTTTCAAGTCTAGGACTTCTTCTTTTAGAGTTTTCTTATTTCTTCTTTTATAGTTTTACTATTTTTAGGTTCTTATCATGCCTATATAAACATGCTTATTAAGTTTTTGTAAGATAAATTATTATTATTATTATCAATTATTATCAAAACAACTCTTTAAGAGTAAACCTATCTTTCTCATCTTTTAAACTCTATTCTTCTGTTTCTCATCCTTTTCTTCCTTTCTCAACACCTGCAATCTCTGTATTGCCTTCTTCCCTTACACGTGCTACATTAGTTGGTATCATTCGACAGAGTTTTTAGATTTTTATCTAGAAACATATCCTAGTAACGCTTCCGCAACTCAAAACCCTAAAACTTTTTCAGTACAATTTCAATGGCTGATCTTGAAGAGATTCTGAAGTTCTTTAAGACTTTTGAAACCAAATTTGATGAACTTAAAACTTTCGTTACTTCTCTGGAAAATAAGCTTGACACTAAGATTGATTCAGTTACAAGTTCGTTGAAAACAAGACTTGATATGCATGGAGAGTGTATAGAAAAAATATGGAAACATGTTGGTCTTGGTGACTTGAAGATGCCTAAGTTAACTGATGATACAGAAGATGAAGCAAAGCAAACTGGAGAAAAAGAGGATGATAAAGGGGAAGGAGAAAAGAAATCTGGAGACAGGGTAGATGATGAAACTCCTAAAGCAAAAAAACATCTTTTTGTTCAATCTACTCATGTTCTTGAAGAAATTTCTCAATTTCTTAAATTCACAAAACAGTTTGAGAGCTTTCTTAACAGTCCTTATAAGAAGCCTGCATCTGTGAATATCCCTAGTAATGAAGACGAAGACAAAATTGAAGATGAGCTAGAAAAAAGATGGGACGATGAAAAAAGGTTAAAATCCATCATTAATCTGTATGGAACTTTGCCTGAATACAAATTGAAAGTTGATATTCCCAACTTTCATGGTGGTTTACACATAAAAGAATTGTTGGATTGGTTTTATGAAATAGAATCTTTCTTTAACTTCATGGAAGTACCCGATTCTTCTAAAGTAAAACTGGTTGCCTGTAAGCTAAAAGGTGGAGCTGCAGCTTGGTGGGATAAGATCTGTGAAGATCGATGTAACTTTCACAAACCTCCTATACGTACTTGGAAAAGAATGAGAGATTTATTAAGAGATAAGTTTCTACCTCATGATTATATGCAACAATTGTTTATCAATATTCAACAATGTCGACAAGGAGCTAGACTTGTCGAAGAATATGTAGATGAATTTTATAGCTTGGTTGCACGTAACTAATTGAATGAAACTGAGGAACAATTGGTTGCTCGTTTTATCGACAGCCTAAACAACTTAATTCAGCAAGGGATGACACAATCAGTGTTTACCATGGTTGAGGCGATTCAACAAGCTATTAAGGTGGAAAGGCGTGTACTTAATACTACCATACAAGCAAACCCACGCCAAGCTCGTTATCAAAATTATTATAAAGCTGACAGGCCATATAATTCTTATTCTGGTAATCAACGTGAAAGGGGATCAACAGTCACTGTTGATCCATAGAAATTTAAAAATGGTCCATCTCAACCACAACAGCAACCCGTGAGTTTTTCTTTTGCTCATCCAAATGCACCTCCAACTACTTCACCTATTTTACCATCCCCCGTTGCACCTCAATCTATCCAGCAACAAGTTAAACCAACAAATGTCAGATTTTCTAATTGAATGTAACAACAATTTCCATCTCCTAATAAGGCTCCTAACATTTATTCAAAATTTCATAGACATAAATGAAATAAATGCAACCAACCTGGTCATTCCTCAGCTGACTGTAGACGCTTCAATGGTTTCATTGGAGATCATCAGTCATAAATTGACTCAAAAGATGATGAGATTTTTACTGAAGATGCAAGTGAAGAAGTTGAAGATATTGATTTACATGAGAGTTATGGTGATCACTTTGTTGGAATGATTCGACCACTCATGCTTACTGAACCATGTTATTCTCAAAGACATAGTATTTTCAAAACCAAGTGTTTTATAGGTGCAAAAGTCTGTGACATGATCATTGACAGTGGCAGTGTTGAGAATTACATTGCATCTTTTGTTGTAGAGAAAATGGGATTAATAACTACACCACATCCTACCCCTTATTCTGTAGGTTGGGTGAATAGTTCCTCTACTCAACAAATTACTCATCAATGTGTTATTAAGTTTTCTTTTGTTGGATATGAAGAATCTGTGATATGTGATGTAATCGATATGACTACAACACATCTCCTACTTTGAAGGCCATGGCAGTATGATGTTAGAGAAGTTCGTAATTGTTTTGAGAATACTTACACCTTTTATAAAGATGGTAAACGAGTGACTCTGTTTCCTTCAAAATCTTCTTCAGTAATTAAGGAACGTAGTGATTGCAAGACTACTGCTTTGGTGGCTACTATCTCTCACTCTTTACATTCAACTCATACTTTGAGTTCGCATGAATACACCAAACCTATGGTACAAATTCCTTCTCAGGTACAACCTTTATTATCTAAATATCATGCATTATTCCCTGAATAATTACTTGTGAGTTTACCACCTTTTCGAGATGTTCAGCATTGCATTGATCTTATTCCTGGAGATTCTTTACTAATCAAGCTCATTATAGGTTAAGTCCTACTAAACATGATATATTATAGGGTCAAGTTAATGATTTATTAACTAAAAGGATTAATTAAACCTAGTAATAGCCCTTGTGCTTGTCCTGCTTTTGTGGTGCCTAAAAAAGATAATGGATGGAGAATGTGTATAGATTGCAGAGCTTTGAATCGTATAACCATTTCTTATAGGTTTCTCATTCCTCGTATTGAGGATATGATTGATCTTTTAGCAGGGTCTATCATTTTCACTAAACTTGATCTTCGCAGTGGTTATCATCAGATTAGAATCAGAATTGGAGATGAATGGAAAACTGCTTTCAAAACAAGAGAGGGATTATATGAATGGCTTGTTATGCCTTTTGGTTTGTCTAATGCTCCTAGCACATTTATTAGACTCGTGAATCGGATTTTACAACCGTTTCTGAGCAGGTTTGTCATTGTGTACTTTGATGACATATTAATTTTCAGCAGAAGTGCAAAAGAGCATATCAATCATCTTTCTGAGGTGTTCAAAGTTTTGTATGACAATTCATTGTTTGTGAACTTGAAGAAATGCACATTTATGTCAGCTGAAGTTACTTTCTTGGGATATGTTACCTACTCCAAAGGCATTCACGTGGATCCTTCTAAAGTTCAACTATTATGGATTGGCATGTTCCTAATTCTATCAAAGAGGTTAGAAGTTTTCATGGTTTGGCTTCTTTTTATAGACGTTTTGTACGAAATTTAAGCACCATTGCTGCACCTCTTACTGATTGTTTGAAGAAGGAAAAGTTCATATGGAATAAAGAAACTGATAAAAGTTTCAATGCTCTTAAAGAAAAACTATGTTCAGCTCTTATCCTTGCACTGCCTGACTTTTCCAAGCCTTTTCAAGTTGATTGTGATGCTTCTATTATTAGAATTGGATCAGTTTTATCTCAGGAAGGACATCCAGTTGCTTACCATAGTGAAAAGAATTCTGATACTCAAAAAAAGTGGTCTACATATGAATTAGAATTGCTTTCTCTTGTACAAGCTCTTAAACAGTGGCATACTTATTTGGTTCATCAAGAATTTGTGATTAATACTGATAATAATGCTTTGAAATATCTCCAGACTTCATCTAAGGTTAACCGTATGCATGATAGGTGGTTATCCACAATTAATAAGTACACTTTTTCTGTCAAACATAAAAGTGGAAAGCTTAATCAAGTTGCAGATGCTTTGAGTCGACGGCGACATCTTTTGGCAACCATTCGAAATGAGAGTTTTGCTTTTGATTATATCAAAAAGATTTATGCTGAGGATGTTGACTTTAAGTCACTTTGGGAACAATGCAGTTCTTTGGTGCATGGAGTTGATGACTTTCTCATTCAAGATGGCTTCTTATTTAAAGGTAATCGTCTTTGCATTCCTAATGGCTCTTTACGCCTTCATTTAATACGTGAATTGCATGGCAGTGGACTTGGAGGCCATTTTGAAAGAGATAAAACTATTGCACTTGTAGAGGAACGCTATTACTGGCCTTCACTTAAGCGTGATGTATAAAAATACGTTATGAAATACATGGTTTGCCAACAAGCTAAGGGTACTGTTCAAAACACCAGACTTTACACTCCTTTACCAATTCCAGAAGCTCCATGGGTGGACATTATCATGGACTTCATTCTTGGTTTACCTAGAACAGCTAGAGGTAATGATTCAGTGATGGTTGTCGTGGATAGATACTCCAAGATGGATCATTTTATAGCCTGCAAATAGACTACAGATGCTTCAAATGTTGCATCTTTATTTTTTAGAGAGATAGTTCGATTGCATGGCATTCCTAAGTCTATTACTTCTGATAGAGATACTAAATTTCTGAGATATTTCTGGAAGACATTATGGATGCGTTTGGGAACTAGTTTACAGTTCAGCACTACTTCACATCCTCAAACTGATGGGCAGACTGAAGTTGTCAATCGTTCTTTGGGTAATTTGATTCGAGCTAAAAGCATTGATAACAACAAACAGTGGGATATTTTGCTACCTCACATGGAGCTTGCATTCAACACTTCAGTAAACAAATCTACAGGTAAAACTCCATTTGAAATTGTTTATTCAAAAGTGCCTAATCATGTATTAGACTTGGTTGTACTTCCTAAGTTACATAAATCCAATGTCAAAGCTGATAATTTGTTGGAACAAGCTTCTCAACTACATCATGAAGTAAAAACAAAACTTGAGGAGTCTAATGCTAAATACAAGGATGCTTCTGATAAGCATAAAAGATTCAAAACTTTTCAAGAGGGAGAGCTGGTAATGATTCATCTACCCAAGGAAAGATTTCCAGTTGGTACTTATAACAAGACTAAGATGAAGAAGTACGTTCTTCGTGTTCTTCAGGCGTGTTAATGGCAGCAGCAGCAGGTAACTTCTCTGCAACTCATCCTGCGCCTCTCTGCTCGCCTCCAAACCTCCCCAAAACTCCCGACAACCATTCTAGTAGACCCAAAGATCATATTTATACTCAAAGACACGCTGAAATCCCTCGCCATAACTCCAAATAATTCGTCTTTACTCGGCAGTGAATAACATTATTTTTGAATATTTTCTTACCAGATTTAGAATTTCACACGTAAACTTCGATCCTGCACGCTCTAGTAAGCCTTATACATGCCTCATAAGTCATCCAACTCCTCCAAAACACTTCCATGCACAACCAAAACACACAAAACACCGTGTACAGGTCGTGTTCACTCCGTGTAGCTCTGTTTTGAGCTCGAGAATCAAATCGATATTTCCATCCAATTCCGATCAAATTCGACACCCAAACTATCTTCCTTAGGATAAATCACATCTTTCTGCCAAAATTCAGCCATTGAATCGACCTACAACTACTTCATTTCTTCGATCGAAAATTCTCCTCAACTGTGAACATTTTCCCGCCAATTTTCAGTTTTCAAATTGTTGAAGAAGGTGCCCCTTATCCTGGACTGGGGTGCGAATATCAGATGCCTTGGGGGTGACCTGGGGGTGCCCCTTAGTAATTAGGTTACCCCTTATCCAAACTTGGGAGTCCGAATAACACGTGTCCTCCGGTTGCCAAAATCAACTTTTCGAGCCGAATTTTCTTAAAATATTTATTTCCAAAAAAATACCTACAAATACAAAAAATAACAAAATTAGTACAAAATCGAGTGCCAACAATATATAGTATTGAGAACAAATTGGGCACAAAAATGTGTCTATCATCCACCACAATCTTTGAATCCAGCTCGAAAACGACTTTGTCTATCCTCTTCTCCTTAGCCCAATGCACTGCCTCCCATAATCCTCTACTTTCAGCTTGTTCCGCACTCGATACGTGGTTCAAATAGATGCACTTTGATCTCCTATGGGTACCTGCAAAATCACGAATAATCAGTCCAACTCCACCTGTTTTATTAATATACTGAAACGAGCCATCACAATCAATTTTAAATGAGCCTTTCGAAGGAGGAGACCAGTGCAAGTTAGTTCTGGGGATAGAGAGATTAGTCCTTGGTTTGGATACTTTTTTAGTTTCAAAATCAGAGATCTCTTTTCTGCACTTATGTATGATCATATCTGGGGTAACTTGAGTATTTTTGAAAGCTTTTTCGCATCTGAAGTACCATATGCACCATGCTCATAGGACCTCTTCTTGAATCTGTGATGCATTGAGCTTATCAAACCAATCACAGAACCAAATCATAAGATTATCTGTATTCCCAATGTGCCAACCCAACACAGAAAACCAAACTAGTCTTGAGATATTACAACCCAGTATACAGTGAGCTGGAGATTCCAAAACTTGATTGCAGAATGGACAGTTATACAGTCCACCATGAAGAAAATGTTGCAGCTTGTCTCTTGTTGGCAAGATATCTTTAACACATTTCCAAACAAATTGATTAATTCTGGGAAGAAGAGGTAGATTTCATAGTTTCTTAAAGATACTTGTACCAACTGAATTATTACCAAGTTTTTCCTCCAACAATTTCCTATAACTTGACTTTACAGAGAAACAACCATTCTTCTCAAGTGACCGCACAAGTCTGTCTTCCAAGTTATGATGAATAGTAATCTTGAGAATAAGAGAAACTGTAGTTGGTTCAAATAAGTTTGAAAGTAGACTGATGTTCCAACCACCGGAAATTGGATCAAACAGTTGAGCCACAAAAGTAAAATTCTGATGATGTAAAACACTAGGTTTAGGAGTAGGCGGATTATCAAGACCTTCTATCCATCTATACTTCCAAATCTGAATCTTTTTCCCGTATATTTTTTGACAAATTGCAGTTCTGAACTAACACTCCTCCATGACTAGGTGGATTTAGGATGTTCTTCTGTATTAAACACTTGGCCATTAGGGAAGTATTTAGCTCTAAGAGATCTAGCACAGATGGATGATTCATCTGTACAAAGCTTCCAGACAGCTTTAGCTAGCAGTGCTCTATTAAAAAACCTCAAAATCTCTAAACCCCAAACCTCCTTCTTCTTTAGATTTATTGACCTCTCTCCAAGCAATGAAGTGTTTTCCTTTATTATTCTTCGTATTTCTCCAGAATTGTTGCTGAACTGAATTTAACTTGGAAATAGTAGAATCCAACACGCAAAGATAAATATAGAAAGAAATTGATGATGCATTTCAAAGCGACAACCCTCTCCATTGTGTACATCAAATGAGAGGGTTTGGTTAGTAAATTGAACAACAATTATCAAATCCCTACAGGGTTTTAGCAGAGATTCATCATTAACTAGCCACTGCCTTCCCCGTCAATAACATGTCTTGCGATTTGCTTGCCAAAGAGAGCAAACTTAAGAAGAGAAACAGTTTGCCTTTTGGTTGACTGGTTGAGCTATCATCTACACTGTTGCAGGTCTATTTGCATTCATCGATTTGCTTGTTGACTTGCCATCCTACAAATTTACAGAAAACAAACAGAAAGGTGAGTATCGTTTCAAGCGTCTTTATCAACAATACGAGTCTTTGGACACAAAAAGTAGCCATACATAACATAAAATCAGTCCGGGTCTTCCAGTTTACAAACCTAAACACACAACCCTGAGATCACATACAGGTTTCGTCCTAAAAGCTACAGTTGAATAAACTAGGAGTTTTCCACATTTTAATTCTCTATCTTACCAACTCCAATCTTTTATTTCGTAACCTTACACTCTAACCCCGGAACCTAATCCCTACATTCTAAAGCCAAAACTAAAACACGAAAGAGGATACAGAACAGATCAATGTAGATGCATAACATGCAGTTAATAGACATACAAATGGAAACTGATGGAACTCACCTGTTATTTATCTCACCATCCATGGTCATGAAAGCTTGTAAGACATAGGAAGAATTTTTGGCACCAGTCTCCAAGAACGGCATTCCAATCTCATCTGCAAATGCCTTCAGAAAGAGAATAAAAAAATAAAGTGAGCCACTCACACAAAGACACTCACTTTTTACCTTAGATTCTAGTTCTACACACACACAAAAAATGGAAATTACAAACTAACCTACCTTGTGTGATAGGTAGGTTACGACTCTGTTAGTTGTCATATCACACTTATTTCCTACCAAAAGCTTGTTGACATTTTCACTTGCATAGCCATTGCTTAACATTGTTGAAGCTTTCTTGGTCTGTAACATCATAAACCAGACATTTCAACACTTGGATACATAAACATCTGAAGATGATGGATATCACGACAAAATTAGAGTAAGTTACATCAGTGCCATGTGCACCATGGTAGTAAATACTCCCTCCGTTCCTAATTAATATGCTGTTTTTTTGTTTAGAGAAAATTAAGGAAATTAAGAGAACTAATCATTGAAAGTGGTCCTCATGACACTTGTCAATAAAAGAAGTGAAGTGAAATGTTCCCGTGACACTTGTCAGCAAAAGAAGTAAATTGAAATGGTCCACATGATACTTGTCATCAAAAGAAGTTAAGAGAAAAGTGGTCCCAGAAAACTAAAGTAACATTTGACTTTCCCAATTAGGAAACCGACCTATTTTTTTGAAACATCTATTTATAGAAACCAGCCTATTATTTAGGAACGGACGGAGTACTAGTTATAGTACGGAAACGCTCTTGACCAGCTGTGTCCTGCTAAGCATACTAAGAGGTACTCAACGTCAGGATAAAAAACTGTGTTAACTGAGATTCAAAAGATAGTAACTAACTGGGCACTTACAATTTGGAGTTTGATGGTCTTTCCATCCTGTTCCGCAGTTCTAATTTTTTACGAGGAAAAGCAATTAAAGTTTCAGCTAACTTCGAAGTTGCCAAAGTGATCAAACACAGAAAACATGACTTCGAAGTTGCGAAAGTGATCAAACACAGAAAACATGACTTCGGAATCTCCGATAAGCAAAAGCTTGAAAAGATGGTTGCTGCAAAGTAAAATGGGTCATCAATAACCTCATACTACAACAAATGAAGACATTTGACAGTAATAACTTGACAAGTATTTACTCAACCAAACAAGATCAAGGAGGAATACGACATTCCTAACAGCTAATCTCCTGGCTTCAGTAAGCAGTTAACAGATGCACTTGACTTTTTTCCTACGACACTGTAATTCATCATTATATACAGTTCTCTTTGGGGTTCTGAATCAAGTGCTCCTCAGTTCTCTTTGGCCTTTTACACGTCAGAAAAGTCGGGATTTAAGTTACTGCTATTGCCCATAATTTGTTATGTTGATTTATTACCACCTGTTCTTTCGCACAGCGTACGTAATGACATCGATCACTATGAGGTAAACTGTTTTGCTTGCTGGCCAGTTCTAATATTACACAGTAGCATATTCGGTTTAAGAACCAGCATATTTGGTTCTTAAACCGAACCATCATATACGGACATCCACGTCCACATCCAAACCCCAAAACCACTCCACTATCTGTCATCCTACATGAGTTTCACTGGCATTGGCATGTACGGACCAGTATTTTCATAAATAAAAAAAGAAAATTGCCCAACTTATACTATCATTTAGTAGTCTAATGTCCATAATCATTAACACCGTTGCACCAACCTCCTCCCGCTTACTCCAATTATAGAAATTAAATCACTAGTTAAATTAAAGAAGATGATAGAGTGAGCCACTCTCTCAAAGATATTATCACTTTTTACCTTAGATTCTACACAAACACAAAAAGAGGTAATTTACCAACTAACTTACCTTGCCTGTCCTGTTTCACAGGAAACAACTCTGTTAGTTGTAAGATCACACTTATGGCCTACCACTCCAACCAAAAGCTTGTCAGCATTTTCACATGCATAGCAATCGAATTTCACACAGCTATTGCTTAACATTGTTGAAACTCTCTTGGTCTGTTATATCATAAACCACCTAGCAAACAAGACAAGACATTTCTTTTTAACACCTGCAGTGTTGCATACATGACCATCTGATGGTGATTGATATGAAGACAACTAGTGTAACTTACAATAATACCATGTTCGCTGAGTAGGAAAAATCTCACTGCCACGTTTGTTCTTCATTTCTACACTGAGTTTCCCCTCCTTGTCTTTCATCTTTCTACCTCCTTTTTTAGCTGAAGCAGACTGCTTCTCCACCTTCATAGAACCTTCTTTGGGCATGGATGATAAAAAGCACTACAAAAATAACATTACACGAAGTTTCAGCTACAGAAATCTCAAATGTTGCACAAGAAAAAGTCCAATGTAAAAGCAATTGTGATACTAGCGTTGTAAACAATGTACAGTTCAATCCGACTGGTACAGATGTATCATTTTAGCGGCACACACTACTGAAACTTCAATTCAGTATCTGTAATACTAAGGTTTCAATCACTACTACCACTACTATTCTTCATTAGCTTTTCAATAGATTGCTAGTAATCATTCAAAACCATAAAAGTTCTACTTTTGCTGTCACCATATGGCAACATGACAAATTTTAAAAACCAAAGCTTATAGAATTAGGGTTTCAACAGTAATGGCAGCATCAAATTACTAAACTTTCCTCATAGTCTCAAATGGAAACCTACATTTTTCGTTTCCCTCTTCTCAATCCCAATAACAAAAACCTTCATCACAACTTCATTTCTTACAAATTTCATGGAACCAAAATAAAATTTTTGGTTGATTGGAATGTTCCCATTCCTTAACCATATTCATATCTATAAAAAGAATCAGCAAAAACAACAAACTGAAGAAATTAAAAGCGAGAAGCTAGAGATGATGGTTACCTGTAATTTATAGAGATTGTAAGGATTTTTTAAGTTAAATGGTTCTTGAAACCCTTCTTTTCTTTCTTCTTCTTAAGATAAAAGAACACCTCTTATTATATGGGATGTGATTAGAATAATCCCACATCGGTAAACTAAAACGGTCCGCGAGT